>NC_044309.1:76169682-76886182 GCF_007474595.2 Lynx canadensis
TGTTTAATCTACTTTTTCCTACTACCCAAAGCAGCTAAAAGCACACTGAGTATATAGAATTTGATAAAACACTTCTTGATTTGCCACAAAAGTATATGCATTAGCCACATGTATGTAGCTAATGAGCATCTGAAATATGGCTGATCCAAAATGAGATGAGCTGTAAGTTAAAATACACATTGGAGGGGTGGCTCAGTTGGTTGAGTATCCGACTTCGGTTCAGGTCATGATCTCACGGTTTGTGGGTTTGAGCCCCACATTGGGCTCTGTGCTGACAGCCCAGAGCCTGGAGCCCACTTTAGATTCTTCCTCTCTCTGCCTCTCCCCTGCTTGTGCTGTCTCTCTCTCAAACATAAACAATAAAAAAATGTTTAAATACTCATTGGATTTTGAAGATGGTATAAAAAATAATGTAACATGTCTCATTAATAATAATATTGACTGCATGTTGAAATGATAATTTTTGGAAATATTGATTATATATCTATGTCTATATCTATATCATCTATATCTATATCTGTATCTATATCTATTTGTTTTTGTTTTTAAGTTAAAGTATACCCAGGACCATTCTCTATTCTTGTCCCTCAAGGAGGCTCATCATGCTTGGTGTTGGCTCCTAAATGAGGCTGGTTTGAGGATAAATAAGATCTTTTCTAGGAGCCAAAGGCTCTCATAGGCCAGTATGCAATCATTATCTTCATAGTATCAGGGCCTAATCTTTATGAACACTACACATCTTCTTTGAAATTAACTGCTACAGACTTGAAATACAACACTTCCTTTCATCAGGTAGGGTTAAGTGCTCAGCCAAATGTTAGTAGGGAAAAGGTCAGGTTCAGATGCTGAAGCATCTCCCAAAGGTTTTAATGACTGAAGATTCCTCAATGAACCGAACCAAGTAGATGGAGCCCCTGACTATCCCTTTGGTCACTGGGGCCATTTTCTGCTGTCAAGGAGTTATTTGGCACAGGTGCCACTTGGCTCATAGCCTAGTCTCATTGTAGTCAGGATCCCTGTGTTAGTTTCCTGTTCCTGTTGTAACAAATCATCACAAATTTATTGCTTTTAAACAACACATATTTGGAGCACTTGGGTGGCTCACTTGGTTGAACATCTGACTTCGGCTCTGGTCATGATCTTTTGGTCCGTGAGTTCCAGCCCCGCATCGGGCTCTGTGCTAACAGCTCAGAGCCTGGAACCTGCTTCTGTGTCTCCTCTCTCTCTGCCCCTCCCCTGCTCATGCTCGGTCTCTCTCTCTCCTTCTCAAAAGTAAATAAACATTAAAAAAAATAAAACCAAAATAAAATGACACAAATGTATTCTCTTATAGTGCTGGAGGCCAGAGTCTAAAATCAAAGGAGATTGGCAGAGCTGCATTCCTTCTGGAGGCTTCAGGGGAGAATCATTGTCTTGCCTTTTAGTTATTTATTTATTATCATTATTGTTTAAATGTTTTATTTTTGAGAGAAAATGTGCATGCAGGCAGGGGAGGGGCAGATAGAGTCGGGTGGGCTCTGCACTGACTGCAGAGAGCCCGACTCAGGACTCCAACTCATGAACTGCGAGATCATGACCTGAGCGAAAGCTGGATGCTTAACCGACTGGGGCACCCAGGCGCTCAATTATTATTATTTTTTAAATGTTTTTATTTATTTTTGAGAGAGAGAGAGAGAGCACGCATGTGTGAGCAAGTGGGAGGGGGCAGAAAGAGAGGGAGACAGTATCTGAAGCAGGCTCTGTGCTGACAGCAGAGAGCCCAATGGGGGGGCTCGAACTCAGGAACCATGAGATCATGACCTGAGTTGAAATCAGATGCTTAACCGACTGAGCCATCCAGGTGCCCTCCTTGCCTTTTCTAACTGCATTTCTTGGCTCACAACCCTTCCTTACATCACTCCAACCTCTTGCTTCTATCCTTCTATTTCTTGCTGCGGTCAAATCTCCCTTTGCCTCCCTCTTATAAGGACACTTGTGATTACATTTACTGATATTCCATATTAATCTTTCAATTTCAAAATCTTTCATCCTTAACCAAGATTTTTAATCTATACATCTACACATTTGTACACATCTACAAAATCCCCTTTGCTATCTAAGGTAGCAAGTTCCAGGGATTAGGATGTGAACATCTTGGGGGAACCATTATTTAGCCTGCCACAGCCTTACATTCATTTCTCTGCATTACTTTGGTGGAGGGAGAGAGCACCAGTGAAGTCACGAGATTTCAAAGTATTCCGGAGATTTACAGAGAAGTAGGTAAATTCATATCTGTAACCACTGTGATCCACCAAGACTATCCTAAACTGGCCTCGTTTCCATTAGCAATGATCACTCCCTCCCAGCATTGCTTCCTTTAAAATGCTCTGTAGTGCTGAAGCTGAACTCATTACTTCCTTGTCCTAAAAAACAAATTATCAGAGATAGTAAGACGTATGTTTTCTAGAGATGAGATGTTTTTTTCATAAGCGTTTAATTTAACAAGCATAGTTGTGGTCTGTGGAATGCTTAGAGTGTAACAGCACCTTGTTTTTAATATTCTATATTCTGCAAAATACCTTTACATCCTCTAGTTCATTAGGGCATAGTTACTTTAGTTGTACCAATGAATGAGGTTCAGAGAGGTTGACTTGAACAGGGTGGTCATGCAATGAGTTACTGACAGATCTCGATTCCAAACCTGATGTTCTTTCCACTGCACTGTTCCTGGGCCAAACTTGATCTCATGGGGCTAAGAAGGATTTGAGCTCAGGATCTTAATACATCCTGGAATTGGCCTCAGAATCCCTACCTCCTAAGCATGAAACAGAATGAAACCCACTTTGGGGAGGTCTTACTTTGGGGTCAAAGTTAGGGATAGATTGGAATTTCAGGAATTCAGGGGAAGGTTAAGGTAGCTGGCAAGTCAGAGATACAGTGAGAAGGTAAATAGGACTGAGGGAGATTTAAGAGTGTCTATGTCTGCTCTACGTACCTGCCAACTGCTTCTAAAACACTCAGGAGAGGGGCTCCTGGGTGGCTCAGTCAGTTAAGCATCCGACTTTGGCTCAGGTCATGGTCTCACACAGCTCGTGAGTTCAAGCCCTGAGTCCGGTTCTGTGCTGACAGCTCAGAGCCTGGAGCCTGCTTCCGATTCTGTGTCTCCCTCTCTCTCTGCCCCTCCCCCACTCGTACTCTGCCTTTCTCTCCCTCAAAAGTAAATAAACATTAAAAAAAAAAAAAAAAGTAGCCATTCTGAAATGGGCCAGGGCTACTGCTTTAAAAAAATAAAAAAATAAAAAAAAATAAAACACTCAGAAGGGCCAAGCCTGTTTAACTGGTAGGCAGTGGCAGGAGTGCTCCTCGGATACTCAACCTAGAATTAGGTCTGACTTCTGTGAGGGGATTTCTGTGAGAATCTGGAAGAGCCAAGAGTGGCCTGGCTGGGTCTCTCATTCTCCAGTGTGAACACATAATTTGAGGAAGCACAGCAACTCTAAAGCCCATGCTCTCTTGCACTGGCTTTCTGGAGTCTCTTCCCAGCCTTAGATTTCTCTGACGTCTCAAGGAATGGTAGCCAAGGCTGACTCTGCCACCTCACCGCCTAGGTTCAAGTCCTAGCTCTGCTTTGGCTTTGTTATGTTGTCTGGCACATGGTGCTATATGTCTTTTCCCCCCTTTTTCCTATTTCTTTCTTTCTTTTTTTTAATGTTTATTTCTATTTGAGAGAGAGAGAGAGAGAGAGAGAGAGAGAGAGAGACAGTGTGTGAGTGGGGGGAGGGGTAGAGAGAAGACAGAATCCGAAGCAGGCTCCAGGCCCTGAGCTGTCAACAGAGCCCGGCTCAGGGCTTGAACTCACAAGCTGTGAGATCATGACCTGAGCCAAAGTTGGATGCTTAACTGACTGATCCACCTGGGCGCACCACCCCGCCCCCCCCCCTTTTTCCTATTTCTCACCAGACCTCTTTTGGTTCCTCTTTTCCCCCTTACTCAGTAACTATTGGCAGCCCTCAGACCTAGGACCTCTCATCATATCCATGTGTTTTTGGAATTTACTACTCATTAAATCCCGATTACTCTATATGAATGACTTCCAGATTTCATATCTAGTCTTGATCTGCTGTCCTCTCCCAAACCATCAATAGCCATGGCCTTGGAATGGGCATCTTATTGCAAAGGTATGTTTGAGAAAACATACCTCAAACTTCCATGCCAAAGACTAGGCTTATCCCTCTCCCAACTTTTTTTTCTTTTTTAAGTAGACTCCACAGCTGGCGTGGAGCCCAATGCAGAGCTTGAAATCATGACCCTGAGATCAAGACCTGAGCGGAGATCAAGAGTCGCATTCTTAATTGACTGAGCCACTGAGGGGCCCCACTTTCTTAACTTTTTAATTTCTTCCCATTTTCAGTTTCCTGGGCAGTCTTCTGCCCAATCATAGATGCCCTTTTCTTCTCAATACTTGAATTCAGATACATTTCTTTTGTTCATTCATATATTAATTCAACAAGTACTTCTCAGCTGCCCGCCATGTGTCAGTCATTGTGCTAGGCCTCAAAGTACAAAGATAAGTTGGGCTTGAGGAGATCAGTCTTATGGTGGTGGCACACAGGCATAGAAAGATTATAATATGATAGGGTAAATACTGTAATAGAAGCTTCCACGCAAAGGCCCCACTAGAATACAGTAACAAATGCAAAGTGCTATAGGAGTTGGGGGAAGATTTCTGACAAAATGTAACATCTTAACTGTCTTTTAGGACAAACAGTTCAGTCAGGTTGCAAGGTGGGAGAGCTGGGGGAGAGAGAACGAAAATAGAGGGAGTTTGTGCTAAGTCTCAGAGGTATGAAAGGACACGGCATGTAGGATATGGTGGTAGGTGAGAAGTTCAAGTGTGACTAGGGTGTGTGGAGGAAAAGCATGAAGGCCAGCGCTCTCCAACACAACTTTCTGCAGTGATGGAAATGGTCTAAATCTGTGCTGTCCAATAAAGTAGCCACTAATCACAAATGGCTATTGAACACCTGTAACATGGCTAGTAAGACTGAGGAGCTGAATTTTAAATTTTATTTCATTTTATTCAATTTACATTTAAATAGCAAGCAGCTACCTTACTGAACAACATTGGTTTAGGCACTGGATAAAGGACAGGACTCTAGCTCTAGAAAACACTGAAGGTTTAAAAAAAATTTTTTAATGTTTATTTTTGAGAGAGAGACACACAGAGTGCAAGTGGGAAAGGGTCAGAGAGAGAGGGAGACACAAAATCTGAAGCGAGCTCCAGGTTCTGAGCTGTCAGCACAGAGCCTGATGCAGGTCTCGAACTCACAAATGGTGAGATCGGAACTGAGCTGAAGCCAGACGCTTAACCAAGCCACCCAGGTGCCCCAAAACACTGAAGGTTTTTAAGCATAATACTAGCATAACTAGGAATCTGAGGAAGGGAACACTGGCAGCAGGGATTACATAAGGATAGATGGCTTAACACAGAAATGCCTGGTAGGGACCAGCCACATGGATAGAATAAATGGGACTTACGTGTTATTGGACATGTAAGAATTTACTGGACTTTGTGACTATTTCAGTGTGGGGAGACTCACGTAAGCAAGGAGACTCATCTGAAGTTTGTAGCTTGAGCAATGGGTGGATGGCAACAACTGAGATAGGATTAGGTTTAGAATGAGGGTAATGAGTTTGCTTCTGGAATATGTTGAATCTGAGGTGCCTAAGAACTATCTAAGAGGATATGATTACAAAACAGGAAAAATACTAATCTGCAACTGTGGAAGTGAGGCCACCAATATATTTGGGGGTTATGAGCATATAGGTAGTTGCTAAACGCATGGGAGTGAAGGAACTCACTCCATGAAAAATATGTAGAAGAGGACTGGATGGACCCTAAGAGGTCCTAAGCAATCAAAATGTGGTCTATTTTGCATCAGAGGCACCTGGGGTGGTTGTTAAAAACAGGTTCCTCGGGGCGCCTGGGTGGCGCAGTCGGTTAAGCGTCCGACTTCAGCCAGGTCACGATCTCGCGGTCCGTGAGTTCGAGCCCCGCGTCAGGCTCTGGGCTGATGGCTCGGAGCCTGGAGCCTGTTTCCGATTCTGTGTCTCCCTCTCTCTCTGCCCCTCCCCCGTTCATGCTCTGTCTCTGTCCCAAAAATAAATAAACGTTGAAAAAAAAAAAATTTAAAAAAAAAAAACAGGTTCCTCCTTGTGGATGTATTTAACCATGGAATTATACACTTTAAAATAGTTAAAATGGTAAATTTTGTTACATACATTTTACCATGATAAAAAAATGCAACAAACAAATAAACCCAAACAAACAACAAACCCTCCCACAAATCTAATCAAACCAAACCAAACCAACCCTCAAGCCCCATTCTTAACCTGAATCACTGTTTCTGGAGATGAATCCAGGACTCTCCAGGTAACGTGTTCAATTAAAATTTGAACTAACTGCTTAAAGAGTACATAAAAACTAAGAGATAGGAAGAGAATAAAGGGAGAAGGGTATGGTGAAGAAACCAGGGAGAGCAGTTCAAAGGGATCAATAGTGCTGAATAGTCCCATGACCCAGGAGGAAGACTGAACAAGAGGCCTCAGAATTTGGCATTCAGAAGGTCATTGATGAATGGGAAATAGACTGTGGAGTCTATTCTTTCAAGGGCTTTGCTCACATTTGGTGGTGAAGAGATGGAGAGACTGAATAAACTTGAAGAGAGATCGGATACAGGAAAAGTTGGTGGTTTTAGAGAGAGAATTGAGCACATTGGCAGGTGGACAGGAAGGGGTTAATGAAGCCAAGGAGACATCAAAGGGATCCTCAATAAAGCAGTTTGGGAGAAGTAGTAGAGGTTGGGATCAGGAACTCAGGCAGAGGTTATCTGGGTAAAAGTTCATTGGGTAAGTTCAGAAGTGAAAAGGTGGAAAGATGAAGGGGTTTAGGACTGAAGGCAACTGTCCCTGGATGGCTCAGTTAAGAGTCTTACGCTCAGGTCACGATCTCACTGTTTGCGAGTTCAACCCCACATCAGGATCTCTGCTGTCAGCTTGGAGCCTGCTTGGATCCTCTGTCTCCCTCTCTGCCCCTCCCAAGTTCACGCTGTCAAAAAAAACAGTAATAATAAAACAAAAATTAAAAAAAATAAAAAGACTGAGAGCAAGAAAAGACTTCCTGATACAGCAAACAAGAATGGTGCTGGTTGGTGGTTAGGTCATCTGCTTAGACTAGTGGTACAGGGATATAGAGTCAAGAACCTGCAGAAGGGTAAAAGTCCACAAGAGTCACTAGGATGAAAGTGATCAGGAGCAGGAATATAAAAAGATTGAAAAGTAGTACTGGAGTCTGAGATTGGAAATGACACCAACCACATAATTATCCTGCACAAAATAGAAAAACCGGTTTTCCTAAATGAAGGTTTTGGTTCCACTCTCCTATCGTTTGGGGAATGTACTAGCTTTTGCTCTCTATGCATAGAGTTCAAATTCCCTAGCAGGAACTTTTACTACCTTCTCCACCAATAGGTCCAAAGTTTAATTGGTGGTTCAGACACTCTTATCCCCCAGCCTTCCTTCTATAACTTCAGAAAATAATAGGATCTTAAGGATTTTGAAGCTCATCAATCCAGTCGCCCTTCTTAGCTAGGTATATTTTGTTTTCCTATCTTCTCTCCACCAAATCCTTCTCCATCTCCCACTTTCCCTTGGACTCAACTCATGGGTGTCAAAACCTGACAGATATCAGTGACGCCTATCCCACAGCATTTATGCTATAGTCATTCAATTGTAGACTGCATTTTATGCCTGTTTCCCTGCACACATTCCCACTGCCATACTGATGTGTACCCCCCACCCCCATGTTGGTGTGCTTTGGCAGAGGACGCTGACAAAAAAAAGTCCTAAATTAACTTACTCTCTGGTATGTTTTCTGTTCTGAGCTTGGGTGAGGTTCTTTTTCTTGAGCTGAAAACTCCCTGGATAGAGTGGTTAAAAGCAGAGGTTTCCTACCTACCCCAGAGTCACAGGACATTCTCAATCATACTCAAGTCACTTTTATTATATATAACTATACAGTCCCACTTCATTCATTGTATTTGTATCAGCTGGATATTGGGTCATAATTTAAATCTTTTAAACATCTTATAAATGCTAGCCAGCGCATTTTGGCTAGTATCTGTTACATGCTGTGCTGAGCCTGGGCATGTTGGATACATGACCTGCTCTGGAAAGATAAGATGTTTTTCATACTAATTCTCTCCTTTAGCCAAGCCAGTGACTCTTCATTCCAGATTGTATTGTGAGGTGCTGCCTGAAGGCAGGATAAGGAAGTCCAGCAAAAGCCTGAAGAAGCCAGATCAGATTCAAGTTGCCCATGGAACAGATACATTCTAAGGCTAGCCTGGGCTAAGTCTCTAACCACTAGAAGCAGCCCCCTCCATATCCTAGAACCAAGATCACTCTTTCTATGCCATTTCAATCCGGAGAGCCCAGCTCATTGCTCCACAGATACAGTCTCTTCTTCCAGAATCAACTCAAACAGTGGGGAATAGATACTGATTCTTTCAATTGCATGTCTTGGACATTTTGCCAAAAGTTTCTGCCAGGTTTTGAGGCTGCCTTACAATCATGAATTAAGGACAGTGAACTTAATTCTTTGTATAACACTCTTTCAATATCTCTTCCCTGGCCTTCCCACCCTCCCATTTCACTGTCTCCAGGATCTTAATCTGTTCTTTTCTTTCCCTTCGTCTACCAGTGATTCAGGAATTGGATGAGTCTCTGTGGCTTGTTTTGCCCTGAAGAGCAGAAGGCTTCGGTCCCAGCTGGTGTTGCCAAAGCAGCATACTAATTCCATGCCATGGTCCTGGGTCAAGATCTGCACAATCTGATTGGCCATATCACCTCGGATGGCAAGGGAACGGAAGTGGTCAAAGTCATGGAGGCCCAGCTTCCGGAGACGCCTTGCAGCTGCCCGGTAACACTTCCAGGGCTGAGGCTCCACAAGGAGGTAGCGGCAGAGGGAGGAAAGGTGGGCTAGGAACTCCCACAGACCACGGTCCCCATGGTTCAGATGAATCCACATGGTTACTGACATGCAGAAGCCAATGTCAAAAACTGACCGTCCAAACTGGTTTAAGAAAGAGCTCAAGAGAACTTTCCGGGTTCTTTGATTCATAAAGTCCAGGGTGATAAAGGTCAGGGCATCAGGAAAAGGACATTCTTTTTCAGCTCGTTCCACCAGGACTGGATCTATGTCGCAGCAGAGTAGATGGAGTTCTCCTGAGGCATCTGAGCAGGTCTCCCCATCACGTAAGGAAAGGAAGTGTTTGTATAGAGCCACACTCAGATCCTAGAGAAATCCAAAAGAGCTTTGTCATTGCAGCTCTCAACCAGTGAATGGAAGAAAGACCTCTATCTCTTATCATCTCATTGGACTGCCACTTAGTCTTTGCTTTATAAGATATGAAGCTCCTAGACTAAGAAGGTTGCCCAAAAAGTTTTCCACAGAGCAGGTTCTCAGTGCCCTCCACGGGTCTCAGGCAATAATGTGTCATCTCTATACTTCCCTGACATTGATGGTAGGTTGGGCTGTATGGCTGAAAGTTACAGCCAAATGGATGCAGCAAAGGAGCTGAGAGCAGTCTTGTCCAGCTTGAGTAATATGCTGGTAAACTCACTTTTTTCAGGTATCTCAGATCTCAGGGAGAAAGAAAGGATTCCAAGTGCATAGCCAGCATTCCTTACCAGGAAGGTGAGGAACCAGAACAAGCACCATCTTATAAACATCTGCTTCTCAGACTTGTGATTGGGAAAAGTCTGGATTCCAAAAGTCCTCGCTTAGCCTTCATTCTACAGCCTCAATTTTACTGTCTGCCTTATGCTTCACCACCCCCTTTTGAGATTTATTCTACTTCTGCATCTATCACTTCCCAAAGTCATTGCTGACTTCCTTCTAGCCAAGTCTAATGATCTGTGATTTTCACCACCTCAGCACTTTGACTCCTAAACAAGTCACTATCTCCTTTGTCTAACATTGACTTCTATAACCATTACAACTAGTTCAAATTTGTGTTGCTCTAATCCATTTTTCAAGGCATTTTTCTATGCACCACTTGTTTTGCTCTGTGCAACAATCCTGTAAGGAAAATGCTTATGCTCTTTGTACAGGTGAAGAAAGTGTGGCTGGAAACAACCCAGATGTCCAACAATAGTAGCATGGATGAAGAAATGTGGTATATTCATTAAGATGGAATACTAAATAGCAGTTAAAAATGAAGGAATTCAGCTCAGTGCATCAACATGGATGACTCTTACAAATATACAATGTTCAGCAAAAAAGCAAGACACACGCAAAAAATACATGGCAAGCTTCCATTTATATGAATTTCAAAAATGGGTAAGATTAGATTACATTGTTTAGGGATACAAAAATAGTGAGCTATAAAGAAAATCAAGGAAATAAGCATAAGTCAGGCTAGTTGTTCCCTCTGGGTGGAGGGGGGCGGTTTAGGAACAGAGAAAGTTAAGGGACTTTTGGGGTTCTGACAATGTTTTATTCTTGATCTGGACAATGGTCATAAAGGTGTCTGCTTTATAACAGTTCATAAAGTGTAAATTTATGTCTTATGCACTTTTCTGTATGTGTGGCATAGTTCACAAAAAATTCTTTTAAAAAGTCATGCCGGTGTTGTAGATCAAGGACCATATTTAGAGTAGGAAGGTCCTATACTATGCTGCTTAATTTTCTCCCCATTTCTATACTTATTTCTTTGCTGACTCCCTCTTCCTGTCTGATCTTGGGTGTGCCAGTTTCACTAGTCATTTGTCACTTCATCCTTCCTCTACCACATCTCTTCACCTTCTCCAACCTCAATTCCCCAATCCCAGAATACCCTGGAAGCTTGAAAAATAAAATATAGACTCAAGGGCTCAATCACTCAAGATCCTGATTCCGTAGGGCTACAGTGGGGCCTGGGAGTTTTAAAAATGTAAATAAAGCACCCTATAAATTATGGTACATGCATACAATTTTGAAGCTGCTAAAAAGAATGTCATGACATGAGTGATCTCCAAATTATTAAGTGAAAAGCAAGGTGCCAAATAGTGTGCTATTATTTGCAAAGGTAAAAGAGGTGATATTTATACATACATAAATGCCTACATACACACAGGATACATACCCAAGAAATTATAAACAGCGGTTGCCAATGTGTAGGGGGGGAAGGAGAATTTAGGGTCAGGAATAGAGACTTACTTTTTGTTACATGCCTGTGATTTGCAATCATAGGGTCAGAATATCTGCTCCTGTAGGATATGGTAGTAGTTACAGATAGGTGTCGATATTTTGAATGTAATTTCACTATAATCACTCTACGCCTAAGAATACTTTGAGGTAAGAAGACGTGGCAATGCCTTCCTCCGCCAAGGAGCTGTATCCTCCCTCTCAACCCTCTCCACTGTACTCAGTCAACTCACTGCTTTTAAATAAATATCTACTTGGCTCCAGGATGCATCCTACACCGTAAGGCACACGAATCTTAATTCCAGGCGTGATTCCGTCACCCCTGGCTCTTCTCTCCCAGTAACCCAATCCCAACCCTACGCTCCCAAAGGCGTGTGTCCGGACGCCCCCTCTCTGCAGCCAGGTCGCCAGCCACGCTGTACAGGAGGCAAGCGCCGGAAGCCCCAAAACGGTGGCCCTTCCCATCCGAGGTTTGGCCGTGAGGCGGCGAACGCACAAGCGGGGACGCAGGAATTCGGAACGGAGTTTAAACTCATTTGGGGAAAGTGGTGATGGGTGTGATGCCACGCCCAAACCACAGCCCCAGCGAACGCAGAGGAAGCCAACCGCTCGGCTCCCCGACCTCCGACCCCGCCCCCGTCACTCACCCCAGAGTTACACCCTACGTCGAGCCCCAGGATCGGCCTCGATTCGGGACTCTGAGGGAAAAGCCGGCGAAGCAGCTCCGGGGGCAAGAGGCGGAGCCGCTGTTCAGGAGGATGGAAGCGGGAATACTGAGGGAAATTTCCAAACGGGGCGGCCCCGGGTTCCAGAATTCGCGGTTCCTCTTCCGCCGCGGCCTCTTCAACGCCCCCGGTGGCCTGTTTCGTGGACGCCGCCATTTGTCAGCCTGGCTTCTGGGTGCCGGCGGAACCGGAAATCGGATCCCGGCGCGGGGAGGGGACGGGACGCCAGCGCGCGTGCGTTAAATGGCAAAGAAGGGTGGGTCTGAAGGCTGACGTCCCCTCAGGGAGCGCGGACAGCCGGGGCTTGTGTTGCTTTGTTGCACCCTCACCACCACCTGGGGGGTGGTTAGTTCCATTATCCGGTTTTGTAGGCGAGGAAACAAACGCAGAGAGGTTCCGTGCCTTGCCCAAGCCGATACAGTTTCAACTTGAGCTATACCCAGAACAAGGAGTTTGTGGGGATGTTGGAAATCAATTTTGGTCCAGCTTCCTTCCTTTCCATATGCATTGAGACTCAGGAAGTGGAAATTACCCAGAGTCACACAAGGAATCTGTGATACAGGAACTTGCACCTGGTTCATCCCATGGCTCCAGGAAAGGGTAGCCAGGAGCTGTGGGGCACTTGAAGTGTCAGAAGACCCAGGTAGTCCTGACTGCCAGGTGGGACAGGTGGATAGGGGCAACTGTGATTTGTGAGCTCTTTGAGAGGCAAGTACCATGGCTTATGAGCCTGCACTGAAGAGTGCTTATCGGGTGCCAGACCCTCTCTAAGACCTCTGCATATATTAATTCTATATTAATTCTTTAAAAAAATTTTTTTAATGTTTATTTATTTTTGAGAGAAAGACGGAGTGCAAGCAGGGGAGGGGCAGAGAGAGAGAGAGGGAGACACAGAATCTGAAGCAGGCTTCAGGCCCTGAGCGGTCAGCACAGAGCCCAACGTGGGGCTCAAACTCGTGAACTGCGAAATCATGACCTGAGGCAAAGTCGGACATTCAACCGACTGAGCCACCCAGACACCCCTCTATATTAATCCTTTTAATCCTCACATCAATCCTGTGAGGCAAAGACCATAATTATCCGTTTTTTATATATGAGGACATTGGGGTACAACGAATTTGTAATTTGCCCAAGGTCATGTAGTTAGAAGTGATGGTACCAGGATTTGAACCCAGGCAGTTGGGCTCCAGAGGATGTGCTTGCAGCCTTGAATCCCCTTTTGCCTACCGTAATACCAGGCCCAAAGATGCTCAGTAAATATTTATTGAATGAAAACTCAATATCAACAAATCGTGCTGGGAAAACTGGATATTCATATGCAAAATAATGAAAGCGGGCCATTATCTTACGCAAAAATCAGCTCAAAATGGATTCAGAACTTACATGTAAGACCTAAAACTGCGTGACAGCTAGAAAAAAAAATAGAGGAAACACTGATCTTGGCAATGATGTCATAGCTATGACACCAAAAGCACAGACAACAAAAGAAAAAATAGACAAGTGGGACTACATCAAACTAAGAAATTTATCTACAGTAATGAAAACCATTGATAGACTAAAAAGGCAACTTACAGAATGGGAGAAAATATTTGCAAACCATATATAGTATCTGATAAGGATTAATTTCCAGAATATGTAAGGAACTTCTATAACTTAATAGCAAAAGAACTAGTAACATAACTAAAAAATGGGCAATGGACTTAAATAGACATTTCTCCAAAGGAAGGCATATAAACGGCCAAAAGGTATATAAACAGATGCTCAATGTAACTAATCATGCAAATGAAAACCACAATATCACCTCATACATGTTAGGATGGCTATTATGGAAGAACACAAACAAAAGACAACAAGTGTTGGCAAGGATGTGGAGAAAGTGGAACGCTCGTACGCTGTTGGTGAGAATGTTAAATGGTGCAGCCTCCATGGAAATTCTACAAAAAATTAAAACTAGAACTACTATATGACCCAGCAATCCTGTATGTGGGTATTTATCCAAAATCAAGATCTTGAAGACAGAGTAGTGCTCCCATGTTCGTTGTGATACTATTTGCAAGAGTCAAGATGTGGCAGCAACTTAAATTTGTTTAATGTTTTTTTATTTTTGAGAGAGAGAGGGAGACAGGATCCGAAGCGGACTCTGTGCTGACAGCAGAAAGCCCGATATAGGGCACAAACTCACAAACTGTGAGATCATGACCTGAGCCGAAGTTGGACAATTAACCGACTGAGCCACCCAGGCGCCCCAAGATGCGGAAACAACTTAGATGTCCACTGAACAGATGAATAGATAAAAATAAATGTGATATTACATACAGGGGAATACTACTCATCTTAAGAAAGAAGGAAATCCCGCCATATGTGACCACGTGGACAAATCTTGCAGACATTTTGCTAAGTGAAATAAGCCAGTCATGGAAAGACAAATACTGCATGATTCCACTTATGTAAGATATCTGAAGTAGTCAAATTCATAGAAGCAAAGAATATAATGGTAGTTGCTAGGGACTGGGGGGAAAGGGATAGGAAGAGCTGTTAATCAATGGCTATTAAGTTTTAGTTATGCAAGATGAATAAGGTCTACAGATCTGTTGTGCAACATCGTGCCGGTAGATAACAATCCTGTGTTGTACACTTAAAAATCTGTTAAGGGGCACCTGAGTAGCTCAGTCCATCGAGTGTCTGACTCTTGATCTCAGCTCAGGTCTTGATCTCAGGGTCGTGAGTTCAAGCCCCACATTGGGCTCTGCACTGGACATGATGTCTACTTAAGAGGGTTAAGAGGGTAGATCTCATATTAAGTGTACTTACCACATGAAATAAAATTTAGGAAAACAAAAACAAACTCAATAGAGGCTGCAAGTCGATGACTAAAGCCAAGTTTGCTTTGGGAAAGTTAGAATGGAAGGAAGAAAGGAACTGAACTGAAACAAAGTGGAATGGAGGTAGACAAAATATGGGCTGAGCCAGAAATGGGAAAAAAAAACAAAAAACAAAAAAACAAAAACCAGAGCTGGTAAGGAGAGAAACTGAGGGGTCAGCCCAGATAGCAGTTTCCAGTTAGAAGCCAGGATGGCCCAGAATACCCAACAGGTTCAGCCAGGGGTCAGCAGAGTTGTATTGACCTCTCCCCATTTTAAAGGGCCATTTTAAAGGGCCTCTTACTACATGAGGCCTGCGGTTTGCAGATAATGCTATCAGAGGTTAAAATGAGCCTTGTCTCTTTCCCTCCCAGTTTTTACTTCATACTTTCATCTCTGCCTGATCTGATCTATTTCGGGACATAAGTTAATGACCAAAAGTCACAGTGGAACTGAGTAAACCACAGTACTCTGAACAGCTTCCAGAAAAGGGTGGGGGTGGAACAGCAGCACTGGTACCATTTCTCTCCGCAGTATTTAACAGATTTTGGTGAGCCAGACTTACCTCTTTCTGTCACTAGATGGTGCTAGCACAAACACTTGACACCCTTCATTTTCAAGCAGCTGGAAATCACCTTGCTTTTGTGAACACCTTTTTGTTTGCGTATTTAAACACAGCATAGGGGCGCCTGGGTGGCTCATGTGGTTGAGCATCTGACTCTTGATTTCGCCTCAGGTCATGATCCCAGGGGTCGCTGGACTGAGCCCTTGTTGGGCTGCAAGCTGGGTGTGGAGCCTGCTTGGGATTCTCTGTCTCTCCCCCTCTACCCCCTCCCCTATTCGTGCTATCAATCAATCAATCAATCAATCTTAAAAAGACACACACAGTATGTATTTTTGCCAGTATTTAAGTGTTTAATTTCATTAAGGACATTGGTATGTTTTTGAGTTTTTGAAACACTCTTCGCCAGAGAAAAAAAATAGGGGCCAGGACTAGATGGTGAATGGCATGCCCCTCCTAATTCTGGGATCCTTGAGAAGCAAGATAGGGGTGGGTCTGGTAATGTTACTGGGGACCTAAAATATCTCAGAGATGAGCCCGTAAAGAGGCATTTTAGTTTGACTCACTGGTGACTTTTTGACCCTGTGCCCATTTGTCATATTTGAATGACCCAGATGACCCGACAATACTCAGCTCCTGGGTTTGGGGCCTTTTCACCAGCCTGAACACCTCAAATAGCTATAGCGATACCTAAGAGCATGTGCTACACTGAAGTTGGCCGGGTTTTGTGGATCCCAATGCATACACAATTGTGGGAGTGGGGATGCTTTAAAGAAAAAAAATTATAAAGACAGATGTAAAAGTGAATATTTATTTACAATGAGAAATCACACCAAATTACACATTTTTTTAAAAGCTCTGGAATTTTAGTTCCTACATGAAAGAAACTTGTTTAAGGTTTCCCCCCAGTTTGATAACAAACATTTACATGACATTGCCAATAACAAATTGTGAATCGGAAAGAGATGTTTTTTTAATTTTTAAGTGTTTATTTATATTTGAGAGAGACAGACAGAGACAGAGACAGACTGCAAGAGGGAGAGGGGCAGAGAGAGAGGGAGACAGAATCTGAAGCAGGCTCCAGACTCCGAGCTGTCAGCACAGAGCCTCACGTGGAGCTCGAACGGTGAGATTATGACCTGAGCCAAAGTCGGAAGTTTACCCGATTGAGCCACCCAGGCGCCCCTGAAACAGACTTTTCTAAACGATCAAATAATAAGGCAAATTTGATCTGCGATGCTAAAAAAAAAAAAGACTGAATTATGTTTCTTGTCCTCTCTAAAAAATGGTATTATTAAATCCTTGCCATATGAAGAAGCAACCAAAACGTATGCACCCAAAAATGTAAGAAAAAAGTAATATTCAAGCGTGGCTGGCATTTAATTCATCAAATTATTATGGGAGTTTTTTTTATGATATTTGTGGTGTTTGTCAGCTTTAAAAATTTTTCCTGTACAGGGATTAATCTTAGATATACTCTTCAAATTTACTACATTTACTAGCTGATTTGCCTTTGAAAACCTCAGTATAATTGGTGTATTATGAGTTTTTCCTTTTCTGCATTGATATTAGTCATTTGTGTCACCAAAAATATGTAAAGCTAGGAATTCTGAGAAATTGTATTTTGAACAGTTCCCATCAAAAAAGAAAAGAATGTATGGTACACTTAATGATATACTGTGTTATTGAGGATATTGCCAACAGGACAAAACTTGTTTTGACTGGATGTCAACATGGACAGAATCCTCTGCTTATATTTTTGCACAGCTGACAATCGGAAGAATTTTCTTCAGACTAGCTTCTGGCTTCATACACCTTCTAAGCTTTATTTTCCTCTACTCCTGCACACTTCTGGTGCCGGGTGCTAAATGTAGGACACGTTTAGATATTGATTTGAACTCCGGCCTTGCATCCACAGGTCATAACGTCATGTGAGTCAGCACATGGGTGGATAAGAGACTTCTGGAACTCTTCCTTCATCTGGGCAGCAGGTAAAAATTCAACAACAAATGACCTTGTAAACATGTTTCTAGGGCCTTAGCTATGTTCTACATGTGGAGGAGGACCCTAAAACCTGAGCTTCATTAGCTCCGTGGAAAATAAATCTCTGCTCTGCACGGAACATGTACCCAAGAACATCTAAAACGAAGAGGTATATATACAGAATTGGGAATATCCCAGGAAGGGACAGTTGACATGTATAATGATTTCTACAGCTTCCTAAGGAACCTTGTGCCGCTGATATCTTGGCCCATGGTCTAGCCCATCCTACCCTCCCATTCTTTCCCTCTCAAATCATGCCCTAGAGGCTCTGCTCAGTCCCTGCTGTTCCACCTCACTCACTGCCTCCATTTGGGGGTCATAGGTGCCTCAGAGCTGAGAGTTAAGTAGGAATCTGTGTATATTTTTAAAAATTGAATCTATTTCCTTACAGAAACAATACCCCAGCAAGGGACTCTTGCCTGGACTTTTGGAACACACTGCATCTGTAAATGGAGAACTTATCCTTTTTTTTTTTTTTTAATGTTTATGTATTTTTGAGAGAGAGAGAGTAGGGGAGGGGTAGAGAAAGAGGGAGACGGGGGATTCGAAGTGGGCTCCACGCTGACAGCAGAGAGCACGGTGTGGGGCTCGAACTCACGTACTGTGAGATCATGACCTGAGCTGAGTTGGACACTCAGCCGACTGAGTCACCCAGGCATCCCTGGAGAACTTACTCTTTATTATAGTTGAGAAATTCTATAATTAGTCCTTGCAGAATTTTAAATCACTTGAAAATTATAACCATGCAATTTATAAATGGAATGTTATAGCTGAAAGGCAACAAAGAGAACTCCTATTCTGAACCCTTCATTTTCAGATAAGGAAACAGAGATCCAGGTGGTAAAGGCAGTTTCTCCAAAGGTGGAGCCAAATTAGTCAGGGCACGCTAAATACAATAATAAAAAGCCCCCAAATCTCAGTGCCGTACCATAATAAAAGTTTATTTCTTCCTCGTTGTCACAGTCCATTGTGGGTCAGTGGGCAATGAGGGAAGGGCTCTCTGCTTCTCAGAGACTTCATGGACCCATCTAGAAGGTCCACCTTTCCCTGGGGCTTCAGAGTCCTCCAGTGAGTCCTCCATATCTGGCAGCTGAGGACAGACCCTGGACAATCTCAAGGGATAATTTAGGAGCCAGATCCAGAAGAGGTATTCTTTACTCCCACGTACATTCTATTGGCCAGAACTCAGGTCCGTGGCCCACATGGATGCAAGAGAGATGCAGAATATAGCAATGTGCCCAAGAAAAAGAAAAGAAAACGTGAATTTGGGATAAAACTAACTGATCTCTGTCCAGGAAGAATGAGTGAGGAGGAAGGGAGTGAATATTTGTGGAATACTGACCAGAAGATTGCTGCTGGGTTTTTGTACATTAGTTGGCTCATTGGTTTATTTATTTATTTCTATCGAAAAAAAAATTTGTTTGTTAATGTTTATTTATTTTTGAGAGAGAGACACCGAGCATGAGTGGGGGAGGGGCAGAGAGAGAGGGAGACAAAGAACCCGAAGCGGGCTCCAGGCTCTGAGCTGTCAGCAATGCACGAACAATGAGATCATGACCTGAGCCAAAGTTGGACGTTTAACCGACTGAGCCACCCAGGTGCCCCTAAAACCTCATTAAAATGATAGTAAATTCACAAACCTTCAAGGACAAAGAAAATTGGAGAAAGCACAATAGCAACAAAATGTGGGACACTGGAAAGTGGATCGCAAATGTAACCGATTGAGCTAACCGGGAGAGCTCACTCCTAAGGCATTAGGAAAAGAAAGTCAGGAAGAACCACAATTCATGCTATGGAGTCCCCCGAAATTTCAGGAATTGATGGCAAAAACGCTTCTGATACATGGCGAGTAGATGTGTCTCAAAAACAGAAGAATTATTCCTTTCAATAAATGATGCTCGAACAATTAGATATCAATAGGCAAAAAACAAAAGAAAAAAAGAATTCCAACCTAAACACCGTATACAAAAATTCATAAGGATAATAGACTTAAATGTAATGTGTAGAACTATACAATTTTCTGAAGAAAATATAGGAGAGTGTCTTTAGGACCAAGGGCTTGATGAAGAATTCTTATATATGACACCAAATGCATGAGCTATAAAAGAAGAAAATCAATGAATTGGACTTAATCAAAGCTAATTGGACTTAATCACTTTTACTTTGTGAAAAAGCTGGTTAAGAGGGTAAAAAGACAAGCTACAAATAGGGAAAAGACACTAGTAAACTACACATCTAACAAAAGATTTGTATCGGAAATATGAAAACAACTCTGTGGGTCCCTGTGTGGCTCAATCCGTTAAGCATCCAATCGGCTAAGGTCATGATCTCATAGTTCGTGGATCTGAGCCCCTCATCAGGCTCTGCACTGACAGCGAGGAGCCTGCTTCAGATCCTCTGTCTCCTTCTCTCTCTACTCGTCCCCTGCCCATGCTCTCTCTCTCAAATATAAATAAACATTAAAAAAAATAAAATATGTAAAGAACTCTTAGAATCCTATGGTAAAAAAACCCCAAACAATCTAACTAGAAAATATGTAAAAGATCTGGAAACATTTCACTGAAGAGGATATACCAGTGGCAGATAAACACATGAAAAGATGTTAAACATTACTAGCCACTAGGGAAATGCAAACTAAGACCACGATGAGATATTCATATACACGAATTAGAACAATGAGAATTAAAAAACATACTGACATGTTCAAATGCTTGAATGCAGAGAAATTTTGGATTCTCATATATTGCTGTTGAGAATGACAAATGGCATAGCCAAAATAGTTTGGCAGATTCCTTTTAAAAAACAACAAACAAAAGTACCTGACTGGCTCAGTAGGTAGAACATGCAACTCTTGATCTTGGGGTTGTCAGTTTGAGCCCCAAGTTTGGTGTAGAGATTACTTAAAAATAAAAAAAAAAACATATCTTTAAAATAAAATAAATAAAGATAAAAAACAACAAACAAAACAAACAAACAACAAAAACTCCTAAGCATACACCAACTAGAATGTTTAAAATGAAAAAGACAGGGGTGCCTGGGTGGCTCAGTCAGTTAAGCATCTGACTTCAGCTCAGGTCATGATCTCGTAGTCTGTGAGTTTGAACCCTGTGTAGGGCTCTGTGCTGACAGCTTAGAGCCTGGAGCCTGCTTTGGATTCCGTCTGTCTCTCTCTCTCTCTGTTCTTCCCCCGCTCTCTTGTTTTCTCTCTCTCTCGAAAATAAATAAACATTAAAAAATTAAAAAAATTAAATGAAAAAGATAATAATAACAAATATTGATGAGAATGTGGAGAAGTTAGAACCCTCAGACATTGCTGGTGAGAATCTAAAATGGTACATCGTATATGGAGAATAGTTAGCTGTTCCTCAAAAAGTTAGATGTAGAGTATGCTATGACCCAGAAATTACACTCCTAGTGTATATCCAAGGTAAATGAAAACACGTGTCTACACCAAAGTTTATACACGAATGTTCAGCTGCATTATTAATAGTAGCCCACAAGTAGAAACAACCCATATGTCCTTCAACTGATGAAGGGCTAAATACAATATGTTGTAATGTGGTATATTTATATTATTTGGCAATAAAAAAGATGAAGTACTAATAAAATATGGATGACCTTCGAAAATATGCTAAGTGAAAGAAGCCAGATGCAAAAGACCACATATTATATGATACCATATATATAATGTCCAGAATAGGCAAAATTCTAGAATCAGAAAATAGTTAATGGTTACTTAGGAATGGGGCAGTGATGTGTGGAAAGGAAGAGTAAGGACTGACTGTTAATGGATACAGGGTTTCTTTTAAGGGAAATATGGGACCTCACTGAACCATCTTGGGACTTTGCGTGCACATATAATTATTTCAAAATAAAAAGTTTTTTTTTTAAATAAGAGGAATTACTAGAGAATCGATGTAAGAAGCAGTTATACCCCCACTCTCATAACCACCCAATGCAGGCATCTGACTGCTTCTCACGAATCCCAGAAGAAAGCGGAAAAGGTAAAATAGAGGATCTCTGGTCTAGGGAACACCAGCCCACTGGTGGCAAGGATAACCCCATGGCAAGCTTAAGTAAACATGTATACATTGAATGTTGAAAACCTCAGATTTCCTGACCTATCACTTTCTAGATAACTGACATCCAGGATTGTACCCCTTGACTGGGAGGGTTGAAGAGGCTTCTTGGAGGAGTTCTCTAGGGAAATGGGCCAGCCAGAACACCAGCCAGTGAAGCCCATAGAGACAAGCCTCTCCACCAGCTCAGAGTTTATGATCAGCTTCCTAGTGCCCCACTCATTTTTTTTAATGGAAAATTTCATACATATGTGGAAGTAGAGAGAATGGTATAATAATCTCCATGCACCTGCTACCCAGCTCCAACAATTACTAACAGAGAGCCAATCTTCTTTCTTGCATACCTCTACCCACTGTGCCTCCACTCTAAGTCTTGAAGCAAATCCTAGAGGTCATATTTTACCTGTAAATACACAGATCTTTCTAAAGGTAAGGACTTTTTTTTTTAATACAGCCACATATTACCTACAACAATTTAATAATAATTTCTTGGGGCGCCTGGGGGGCTCAGTCGGTTAAGTGTCTGACTTTGGCTCTGGTCATGATCTCACGGTTCATGGGTTCAAGCCCCGCATCGGGCTCTGTGCTGACAGCTCAGAGCCTGGCGCCTGCTTTCGATTCTATATCTCCATCTCTCTCTGCCCTTCCCCTGCTTGACTCTATCTCTCTCTCAAAAATAAATAAACATTAAAAAAATTTTAAAAAGGAAAAGGTAATAATTTCTTACTATCAAATGTGTTTAGTAAGTGATAAGATTTTCCTGATTGTTTCATAAATATATCTATTTTTACAGTTGGTCCACACCTGGCATTTGATTGATATGTCTTTCAATCTGTAGTGACTCCCTCTTTTGTGTGCATGTTTTTGGTTTTGTTTCTTTAGCCTAACAGCTTATTTGTTGAAAAAATTAGATATATTCTCCTATAGAGTTTCCGATATTCTGAATTGTAGAAATCATTTAGTAAGTTTCTTGAACTTTGTATTCTATATGAATTGTTGGTTAGCTCTAGAGTCTTAATCAGATTCAGATTTGGTTTTGAGCAGGAAAACTACCTAGATGAGGATGTACTCTTCCTACTACATCCCATCGGGGGGACTATTCTTAAAATAGGATGGGTGACCCTGGCTCATCAGACATTCGAAGCAAGTCTCTAATATGAAAGAGTCCAAACAGCCTAGAAACAGAGGAGCAAAGACTATGCAGGGAGAAGAAAGCATAAAAAATAATGAAATATTCATATTAAATATTAACATCCTCTAAGAAATAAGAGAGATAGTGCATCCATGAAACAAGCTATAAAAAGAATCTAGGTGGTGGTTAAATGGATATTTACCATAAAATTCTTCCAACTTTTCTACATGTTTGGAAACTTTCATAATAAAATATTGGGTGAAAAGAACATTTAAAGAACAAAAAGAAGTCTTGGGAATTAAAAATATAATAGCAGAAATGAAACACTCTATAGAAAAGTTAGAAGATGACATTGAGGCAGTCTTCCAGAGAGTAGAGCAAAGAAGGCAGGAATAGAAAATAGAAGACAAAAAATAGAGTCCAGACCCAAAGGTCTGATATCCGAATAATAGGAGTTCCAGAAAGACAAAGCAGAGAGAATGGAACCATCAATCTATTAAAGAACTATCAAAGAACTAATTCAAGAAAATTTCCCAGAGCTGAAGGGCTGATCAGGTATGAAGTATAATGGATAAAGACAGTTCCCCATCATGATACAACATGGTAAATTTTGAGAACATTGAGGAAGAAGAGGAAACCCTACATGTTCTTAGGAAGATTTCATGGAAGGGTTCAAGAATCATAATAGTGGATTTCTCAACAGCAACACTGGCAGCTAGAAGGCAATGAAACAATGTTTTGAAAATTCTGAAGGAAATTTATTTCCAATCTTTCATTTGATACACAGCCAAATGATTAATCAAGTGTGAACACAAAATGATGACACTTCCAGACATGCGAGAAGCCAAAAACATGTTTTCCCATCAACTCTTCCTGAGGAAGCCGTTGGGAAAGGTTTTCCACCAAAATGAGGTAAGAACCAAGAAATCCATAGAGTCTAGAATGCATGTTTCTAATAGAGGAGAGTGGTGAAGGGTATTCCCCGGAATGGGGAGGCCCAAGGATTCCTGTATAACAGCTGAACAACAGATATTCGGAGCAACCAGTGCAGGTTAGAGAAGTCAGAAGATTTGGAAAGATAATAAGGTGTCAACAAGATAAAACTGATAGAACATCTAAAATATTTGGACATATTGAGAGGATATTTACCCACGTAAGTAGTAAAGATAAGTTATTAATAAGGACATAGGAAATTAAGCAAATGGACAATTAGCCACAATAACCGATTAACCTCCAGAAAAGCAAAACATTGTGCAAGAAAGGAAACCGTATACTACATAGTTCAGCGTCAACAGGGTTTGTAGTCTTAATAAGGTAAACGTTGAATATTGATTAATTCACAATTATTGACAACCAGATCAAAAGGAGCCAGGGAGTGGGTGGAAGAGAATGTGTGTGTGTGTGTGTGTGTGTGTGTGTGTTTGTGTGTGTGTGTGTGTTTGTGTCTGCGCACACATTCATGCCCTTGATTTCCATCTCTCTCCCAGTTTGTTTTTCCCTCTGACTGCCATTTTATTTTCTTCTTCTAATGTATTTCCCATGCTTTCAATAATGCACACATATTAATTTTATAGTCAGAAAAGAAACCCCCCCCAACACAGCTTATTACGAAGAAAAGGTTAGGAATGATGTCTCCAAGCATCCTCATTTCCCCTTCTGAATTCACTACAGACTTAGCATCTGTAAATTTTTCTAAATGTTATTTGAACCTACTTACATTTTCAGCATGTACCACTGCCTGGGCATAATGAGTTTCATAAGGTCACCCTACTATGCAAAGTATCCTTCCATAGAATCATAGAATCCTACCCTTTCCATTTACATCTTTCAAACCCAAGGGATTCCCTACATTCAAGAATTTTGTAAGGCATGTTGACGATAATGTGGCTGAGGCAAGGTCTGTGAAGGGAACAGTGGGGTGGAGGCCTGGAATGTTCTGGGGTTAGCGGAGGCAGAGGAGCTGGTGAAGAAACCTAGAAGAGAAGATGAAGAACCCCACGCTTTCCCTTACTAAGGACATGAAGGGAAGACAGATCTGTCAGGCTCCCTGGTATCTACAGGATGAAGTCCAAAGGGCTTCTGAAACATGAATATGCACGTGACTCACCTGAACCTCTTGTTAAAATGCAGATCCTGATTCAGGAGTTCTGGGGTCTGGACTTCTGACAGGCTCCCAAGTAATGCCAAGGCTGCTGGCCCACGGAGCGGCCTTGAGTGGCAAAGATGATCCACAAGGTCCTCTAAACACTGGCCTGTTTCTCCAGCTTCATCTCCTCCGCCCACTCCCCTCCCCATTCTAACATCTCTATTCCAGCCACGCTGAACCACTAATAGTCCCTGAATAGGCTGGGTGGGAGCTCCATGTCCTTGCACATGCTGTTCCCTATTCCTGGCATCTACCCCCCCGTACCCCGGCAATTCCTACTTTTCTGAGACCCAGCTCATGTGTGTCCTCTTTTGTGGGACAGCACCACACGCTCTTCTTCAGAAAGAGTATTTCCCTCCCTCTACCTACATGAGTCTGTTACTGCCTTTATCATACAACATTGCAATTTTTTTCAGTTACTCGGAACTTACTGAAGGAAGTGACCATGTCCTGTCTTTGCATCCCCAACTGCATGGTGCTGGCAGCTAAATAAATGCCACCTACCTGAATGAATGCTTGGTTTATAAAGAAGGAATAGGTTCTCAACAATGTACAGTTGTACCAAGAGGACGAACAAAGTAAGACTCGGGAAAGGATACTTCATGCACCAAGTAGGTGATACTTTGTCACTGTCACACTGCCAATTTCCTTTCCATCTGCCTTCCCTTCCTCCTTTCCTTCTTTCCTATCATTCTTCCCTCTTTGTTGTCTATTTATTCTTTGAATTTTTCTTTATAGTATAAATGTATTTTTTTTGAGAGAGAGGGTGCAAGTGAATGAGGGACAGAGAGAGAGGGAGAGAGAGAGAGAATCCCACAAAGGGGAAAGAGGGAGAGAGAGAGGGGGAGAGAGAGCAATTGGGTCGTGCTTACTCAAAGCAGGGCTTGAACTCACAAACTGTGAGATCATGACTTGAGCCGAAGTCCGACACATAACCGACTTAGCCACGTAGGCACCCCTATAGTATATTTTATTATCTGAGTTATGTAATTTTTCAATACAGAAAAATTGGTAAATCTAGATAAGCCACCAGAAAAGACCCGAAGTCTTATTCATCACCTGGAGATGACCACAATGAACATTTTAACGTATATCCACCTAGATTTTTTTCTTCTTCGTAAGCATACATAAAATATATGTGTGTATCTGTATATTTGATCAATATTAAGCAAATTAATGTTTTATGTATTACCCACTGAGCTTCAATGGAGCTATAGTCTCTTTTGGAGATAACACCGAAAGCCTACATTTCAGAACATTTTAAAAAATTTTAGATCTCTTTTGTATTAAAATTAAACATTTTAATTCCAGTATAGTTAACAGTGTTATACCAGTACCAGGTATATGGTATAGTGATTCATCAATTCTATATATTACTCAGGGCTCATTGTGTTAAGTGTGCTCTTTATCACTTGTTCATTGCAGAACATTTGTAAGGAATACAAGCTAGTTAGTTTGTGGAATATCCCTTGATTGGTTTTGTCTAGCGTTTCCTCGTGTATCAGATTCAGGCTTTGAGTTTTTTGGTAGAAATTACATAAGTAGAATGCGTCCTTGATAATACATCATGCTAGAAGAGGCACACAATGTCAGTTATTGGGCCCTTCAAACACACACACACACACACACACACACACACACACACCAGGCCCTTGTTCAAGCTGTATCTTTTGTCTGAAAGGCCCTCTTTTCTCTTGCCTGCTTGAATAAAATGGACTCATCCTTTAAGATCCAGCTCAAAGTTCTCCAAGAAGACTTTTCTAACTCTTCATCTAACTATGCTAGCGTGGCACCTACCACATTACAGTCACTTTCCTGTCACCTCCATACCACTATGCTGAGTTCCCTGAGGACAGACTCTCTGTCTTAAGGTGGTAGACATGTGCCGTTTTGGGCCGATTGGCATTCAACATTCTCTGGGAGCCACACTCTGATTATCCTTTGGGGAAATATCCCTCATAGTCCCCATCCCCATCAGTGAGTGCAGCTCAGGGATGAATATATGTTCCGGGGCCGGTCACTCAGTACATTCCATCCCAGTGCCATAGGGACTGGTCCAGTGAAGAGCTTCTGAACCAAGGAGGTCCCGTCGGGCTCAACCAGGGCTTCTGCCACAGCTGCTGGCCAGGGAACTCACAGAACTCACACAAGAGCACTTCCATCACATTCCATTGGTCAAAGAACTGTGGTCATTGTTTTAAACTGCTCTGTTCTACCCTCTGGCCTCATGTCCCTCCCGAGGCCTCCCAAAGTTTCTTCCCACTACAACATCAGGCTTAGGTTTGAGGTCCAGAATCACATCTAAATCAAATCTATGCGCATGTGAAGCTCCTCACATTTGGTTCCTTAGGTAAGGGTGTTCTTAATCTGAACTAAAGACAAGTTATTTACCCCCACCCACCTACACACACACACAACGTACAGGAGCTGGACAGGCGTAGGACAACTATAATAGAGGCTCTGGCTCAAAAGGGAGAAAGGTGAGGTCCACCGCAGACATTGGTTATAGCAATTCTGAACTCCAGCTGGCTACCTGTTACCAGTTCCTTGACTAGGGCCCAGTATTGCTCCTTGGCAATGATCACCTGTGGCTCTTAACTCTACCCTCTGGCCTCCTGGTTTTGCCTTTGGAGTCACTTTCTTTTCTATAGGAAATAGCCCATATTACAGCTGAGTAGTTTTCTCAGCCTGCTTCCTGCCCTTAGAAGTCCAAGAGTCCAAAGGCCGCTTTTCACTTTGTATTATTTCTCTCCTTTGCAGGCTGAGCTGGTGGTGCTTCAACCAATACAAGTCTTATACATTCTGTCTTTTTGCTATGAATCTCACTGGAGTTCACTTCATCAGACAACTTGCACTCATAAGTCTCTCTGAGACAAGGCCCCCCCTGTCTTGGGCCCCCAGTGAGGCTGCCGAGGGAGTCTCTTCAAGATCTTTATTTATTTTTTTTTTCAACGTTTATTTATTTTTGGGACAGAGAGAGACAGAGCATGAACAGGGGAGGGGCAGAGAGAGAGGGAGACACAGAATCGGAAACAGGCTCCAGGCTCTGAGCCATCAGCCCAGAGCCTGACACGGGGCTCGAACTCCCAGACCGCGAGATCGTGACCTGGCTGAAGTCGGACGCTTAACCGACTGCGCCACCCAGGCGCCCCTCTTCAAGATCTTTAGAAGCAGAGCGGCTGTGCGACGAATGCCTTGAAGACTCTAGGAGTACTTCTGTCTGTTTGAAAGATTCCATGGAGGCACCGTTTTAGATCTTTCTGAGGGCTTTTTTAAAAAAATTAAATGTATTTATTTCAAGAGAGGGAGTGTATATGTGAGCAGGGGGTGGGGGCAGAGAGATAGGGAGAGAGGATCTCAAGCAGCTCCATGCCCAGTGCAGAGCCCAAGGCGGGGCTCAATCCCTTGGCCATGAAACGGTGACCTGAGCTGAAATCAAGACTCAAATGCTTGACCCACGGAGCCACCGAGGCGCCCCGCTGAGGGTTTAAGAGGACCTTACAATCATACTTCCGGCCTCGTCTTCTCCAGGAGACTGTGTTTTCCTGACAGTGTCCTGGGTTTGATCTTTGCCATGGGGCCCTTTATTATTTTGAGAATTCTTAGCTAGCTCGAAAGACTGTCATGGCCTTTTTATACCTCCTCCAAATTCTGCTCAAAAACAGAACAATTTCTTCTTTAGCTTTCCTCTCACTATCTGTTTCTTATGATACGAAGCCAAAATAAGACAGTTGACGCTTTCAACGCTCCGCCTGGAAATCTTTCTAGCTAGCGACATCAGTTTGTCAGGTATTTTTCTATTTTTCAAGTTAGTGCAGCTAAAAGTCTTGCGGAAGTTTCTACCATGACACAAGGGTCTTTGTTCCTCCAGCTTCCAAGTACATTTTTCTCAACTTTCCCTTGAACTTTCACCTGCAGTCTCCTTCTCCTTGAAGCCCGTCTAGCCTTCCCAACAGACTCATTGAGGTCTGGCCGGTGTCTCCTATTACCTGGAATGCCCAAGAAATGGCAGATGTTTTAAGTTTTCCTATGGCAGCGTCTCCCTTCCAGCAACCAAACTATGTTGCTGCAGAGCAAACTACTTTGAACTTAGTGGCATTAACTATTATGCTCGTGGTTTATGTGGATTAGGAATTGGGATGAGGCATACAGGGGATGGTTTGTCTATGCTCCGTGATGTCTTGGGCCTCAGCTTGGAAAACTCAAATGGCTAGGGGCTGAAATAGCCAAAGTTAGGGGATCTACTTCCAAAATGGCTTCTTCCCTCAAATGGCTGCCACTTGATGGGCATGGCTGGAAGACTGGACCAGCTGGGTCTCTGGGCTAGAGCATCTAGCCTCCTTAGCATGGAGAAAAAGGAGCTAATAAAGAGGCATAGAGCTCTGGAGGGACAGGATAAGGCTCACTTCTTTTGGCAAAGTTTTCCCAGAAAAGAAACCAGAGATCTTGGAGAAGGTTTGGGGTTAGTAGGCTGGGCAGAAAGGATCTTTGTGTGTATGAGTGTCTGTATGTAGGTAGGTGTTTGTGTGTGTGTGTGTGTGTGTGTGTATGTAATCAGCAAGAGGACAAACATAAGTTTGCTGGGAGTAGCCAGGCTTGAGTGAGAGCAGATGACATATGTGAAGTGAACCAGGTCAGCTCAGCTCTGTCATTTCTCCAGCCTAACTTAGGAGCCTGGGAATGTGAATGAAGAGCCTTGGTGTGAGGACCACACCCAGGGGGTGTGGGTGACGGATGTGCTTGAAGGCCACCGCTTGAGACAGTAGTTGCCAGAAGGGAGCAGATGGTATAGTGGATTGTATAGTGATATCCAAGCAGAGATGTCCAAGTTCTAACACCCCGGTATCTGGGAAAGTGACCTTTTTCAGAAATAGGGTCTTTGTAGCCGTAATTCAAGACCTTGAGAAGAGATCATCATCCTGAACGTAGGGTGGGCCCTAAATCCAGGACAGGTAGCTTTATAAGAGAAAGGAGAGGGAGATTCAAGACGCAGACACACAGGAGCAAAGGTCATGTGAAGACAAAGGTGGAGATGGGAGGGCAGCCACAAGCCAAGGAAATGATTGCTAGGAGTCGCCTGAAGCTAGAAGAGAGGCATGCAATGTGTTCTCCCCCAGAGCCTCCAAAAGGAACCAACCCTACTGATCCCTTGATTTCAGGCTTCTAGCCTCCACAACTGTGTGAGGATAACTCACTTCTGTTGTTTTCAGCGACCAGTTTGTGGTCATCTGTTACTGCAGCCCTAGGAAACGAAGGAAGAAGAATGAGTGGGCCGAAGACAGACCCAGTGGGGCTGAAGGGCTGGCTGGAAGCTGGAAGAGCTGAGGGAGCCCGTGTTGCCGACCCCGCCTATGTAGCCGGCCCTCCCTCCCTTTCTACCAGTCTGCAAGGCTCAGCCTTTCATACACTCTAGACCCTGACTCAGAACCCCACTCCCCTCACTGTTCCACATCTCAGCACCTGCTTCCCTGCCAGGGATGCTGTAAAGAGCGTTTCCTTGGGACCATCAGCTGAGTAGTCAGGAGCTGTCGTCTACGTCTTCTGTTCTGCAACACTGTTTTCTCCCTCTCCTATCTTTGTTGTCTATGGAAGTGCTTAGTACACAGCGAGTGCTTAATACGTGTTGTTCATTCTCTCTTCAGGGTCCCCTCAATGTTGCCCTGCTCGTTTCCCTGCTAGAGCTGAATTTATACCAAAACCTTGTCACAGAGGAGGAGACTGTCTCCCACTGCTTCAGTGTGGTGTGTCCCCCTCCCACACGGCACCCTCGGCCCCAAGTTCCCTGAAGGAACTCGGCAGTGTAATCTCCACCCCACGTGCCTTCTGGTCCCACTCGCAGTCACTAACTCGTGTATAAACTTGGACAAATCACTGCACCTTCTGCTCCTTAGTTTCCTCCTCAGTAAAACCAACGGGTTGGCGCAGATTCATTCATCCCTCTGTTCATCCAAAAGGCATTATTGAGACTATTGGCCATAAGTCCTGTGGATTCAAGGGTGAACAAGACACAGTTCATGCCTTCAAGGAGCTCAAGTGTCATAGAAGGAGATAGAAAGAGCGATTAAAATGTAACCAGGGTGGTACAGGGCAGGGGGGCTCCTAGGAGGGGTGAGTGAGGGTACCTGGGGGAAGGACTGAGAAAGGCTCCACAGGAGGGGTGACTCTTAAAGCTACTGCTCCTGGGGATCCTTCCAGCTACAACATAGGCCCTCCTTCTAGAGGAACAGATTTTGGGTCAAAATAAGGAAGCATCTTCTAACAGAACGATGCACAAAGGCTTCCCTGGAAGGTTCCCTATCTGGAGGCACCTCTGGTAGGGCTGTGACGGGTCCAGGGATCCCAAGAGCCTCTGCAAAGGGTATATACGGACAGGAAGATCAGTGTTTCTTTTTCCACATCAAGATAAATGTGGAGATTTAATTCACACTTAGCTATGCTGGGAGAAACAGCTCTGGTGTGAACTTTTCACATTGAATCTGAGTTAAACCTCACACACAGACTCCCCGGCCATCTGAGGCGACAAGCAAAAGGCAGGCCGAGGAAATGGTTCAGGTGTCATAATTTTATTCTTATCTCCTGTCAGTCACGGACCAGGAAGGTGAGGCCAGGGAAGGGAACAGGCGCGGACCCTGGGAAACTTGGAGGAGCTGAGGCCAAAAGGACTGTGTCTGGCGGTATGTCTGCCCTCAGTCACTTGGGAGAAAGCTCTGGCTGCCGGGTGGTGCAGGGTGGTTTCCAGCAGACAGGTGAACAGTGTCCCAGAGGTGTGACGATGCTTGGACTAAAGGGATGAGTCGGAGGCCGAAGAGGAGAGAGGTCTGAGAAGAGCCGAGAGTGAAAACCAAATCCTGCCTGAAACAGGCCACACACAGCCCTTATGCTTCTTCCCTGCAGAACCAGACCCTGCTTTTCCTCAGGCGGCCACCGAGGGGCAGCAAAGGGCTTGTGTGAAATCCAGCCCCCCCCCCCCCCTCCCACCGGGCGAGCTGATAGCTCCTGGACTTGTCCCCAGGAGGCTGAGGGAGCAAGAGGCAGAGCCTTTTAACATACGGGTATCTGTTGGATCTTGACTCCCCTGAGATTCCTGGGCTTCCACGGGCAACACAGGAGCCACACATGCACCTGGGAATTGGGGCAGGAGTCCGGGGAATTCCCTGTGCCTCCCAGGCGCCCAGCTACAATCCCAGGAGAAGATCTCTTGATCTGTCTTCCTCCAACTTCATCACAGATGGTCAGATTCCTGGCTGCCTCCAGCTCTGTAAAATCCAACTACCCCTTCCTGGGCCCAGCCCCACCCCTGCCAAAAATGTATGGGGCCAGCGGTCTCTCCTCTCTGCAGCTTGTGGCACCTGGTCAGCTCAGGTTTCTCCTAATCCCACATTCCTGTAACACCTTCCCCCACCCCCTTCCTCCTTCCAAGGCCCATCCAGGTGTTCTTGGGGCTCTTTCTGGCCTTGATGCAGCGGGACGAGGGCACCGAGCCCTGACTCTGCTGCCAGCTCACTGTGTCCCGGATCCCTCCCAGGACCCGGAGCGGGAGACTGGACAGCACACGCTGCTTTGAGAATGCCAAGTTGCCCAGTCGTGTTGTTTGCTGCTGAGGGCTTACCTCCTCCTCCAAGCTTTTGGAGCCCAGCCTTGGATAAGCTTCTCAATCCTATTTCTGCAAAAACTGTCCCAGGAAGAGGAGGACTTGGACAGGAGGATTCTGGGAAACATGACCAAGGCCCAGGCTGAGAATAGCAGCCAAGGAGTGGGGGAGTGGTGCCTCTGGAGCTAGGACCAGAGCTCAGGAGAGGAAGTGAAGAAAGGTAGCAACTGCATAAGGAAGTCAGTGCAAGTAAGTGTTCTGGCACCTCTCTGGCCATGGTCTTCCATCTTGCTGATACGAAACTAATCACAGCTTAATACCATGAGCCCATCGGCAGTGAGGCCGTGAATCAGAAACCAGATTCCAGTTTCCCATCTTGTGCCCAGAAGGTGGCAACTACAAAGTACAAAATTTGGTGGTGGTAGTGGGGGGAGGGGGAGGCCAGGGGTGGCACTGAGGCCAACAAATCTCCAGAGCTGTCAAGGCCTGACTGCCCAGTCTCATTCCAGCCCCAACCTTGTCTGTCAGCTGTATGACCTTGGACTCGTTACCAGTCCCCGCAATCGCCTCAGCTTTTCCCTCTGCAGTCGGTATATGCAGGCTACTCCCTTTATAGGATTGTTTTCACGGACTGACTTAGACCAGCACAGAGTAGGCATCCCAGCCATGCTCCCAGTTGCCTTTGTCTCATCCACCAACACCACCATCTGTTCTTGGTTCCCTCTGTCCTCAAATACCCAAGGTGGAACAAAATTTCAAATGCTTCTGCAGTGTGTTTTGGAAGCTGGCAACAGGAAGGGCGGAGAGGGAAGAGTCAAAACAGACAGGTAACATACCTAGTCACTCCCTCCAAGAGCAAACAGAGCCCCCAGCACAGGGGAGAGAGGCGAGCCCTGGAGGGAGAGGCCAAGGGAAGGTGCAGGTATCTGAGCCTCCCTGACTCCACCCAGTAACTTTCCACTGGCCCAGAGTCGGCTGCTGGGTGCCGGCTACACACTTCCCCCAGGTGTGGCCCCCTGGTCTCCTCCCCAGCAGGGCCTGCAGGGGGCCGGGTGGCTGACGCACACCCTGCCGGAGATCTCAGCCGCCTGGAGGCTGATAAGGAGACCCGACTTCATCACATGGGACCAGCTGGAGGGACTGGCCATGGCTGTTAGCATCAGCTGAACAGCTTCCAGATTGGAGAGATGAGGAGATAAGGAATGGAGCGGGCTTAGGACTCCGGGCTGAATGGCCGGAGAAGCCAGGGGGAGGGACATGGGGGCACTGCCAGCTGAGGCCTCAGGAGGCCTGGCAGCAGATGGGGGAGAGTTTAGGAAATAAGAAGCGCACAAAGGCCGTGGGGCAAGGCAGGATTCCCTCCCACGGAGGCTTGTTCAGCAGCTAGAATAACCCTCCCTCTCCAGGAACATCCGATCCTCTAGGGCCCAAGCACTCCACTCAGCCTCAGGCGTGGGGTCGGGGGCAGGCCAGGGGATCAAGAGAAGAGGATGTGGGAATATGGGTCTCAGTCCTGCCAACCTCAAACACCCCCAGGGAGATGAAGGTCTGGGTGAATGGGTGCTACTACAGAGCCCGCGCCTCTCGGCAGGCTGCCGACTCCCACCTCCCTTACAGCCCCAGGACAGGTAGGTCCCCACTTAGGAGCAGAGCCCCCTGTCCCCACCTCCTGCCCCAACAGTGCTCCATCATGGCCCAGGAAACTAAACCAAGGCAACTGCAGATGGCGCTGGTATCCTGTCCCTCTCCCATTGCTCTTGGCCCCAGGGCTCAAGTGCCGAGAACAAGCTGCTAGTCCCAAAGCTCAGAGAGGACTGGCAGTCTGGGACAACCATTTGGTCCCCCCACATCCCCCCACCCTGCAGAGCAGCCTCGCCTCGTTGCCCAGCTGTCCTCCCATCCCCTTCCTTACAAGGGTCAGTGCCTGATCTGGAAGGAAAGAAGGGAGGAGTGGATTGGACACAGGACAGTGTGCCCCAAGGTCACACAGCTGTGGCAGTCTTAGGAGGAACTCTGGTGGGGTGCAGGCCTCAGTCAGGCTTCCTGGGGTCCCTTTCCCACATCTGGAATCCTGCCGGGCTCCTCCCACTCGTTCTGTGGGTCCTCAAACCCAGGGGAGCCTCCAGCCTTGACTGTCCACTTTGGGAGATGTAACTGGGGGGAAGGGGCAGCACAGGGGATGGTGTGACCTCAGTTCCACAGGGCCCCTGGTGGTTGGGTACAAGCTGTAGAGGGTGAGGGTGTGAGTGTCGGGCTGAGGGGAGGCCACAGGATGGGCTGGCAGCTAGTTTTATATCTGGGCTTGCAGGAGCACAGGGAGGGTCAGAGGACCAGCAAGGGGACATTCTTTGAAGGAAGGAAGGAAGGAAGGGCTCCTCATTCCCGGTTGGTGCCAAAAAGCTGCAGGAAGAAGGTGAAGATGTAGATGATGTCTAGGTAAATGTTGAGGGCTCCAAAAATATACTCCTCAGGGCTCAGTGAGTGGCGTCGGTTACCCATCAGCAACTGGGTGTCAAATGCCAGGAACTGAGGGAAGGGGGAAAAGAGAGAAGTCAGAAAGTCCATCACTCTGACACTGACCAAGGGGGCCCAGTGTCCCCACCCAGGCCCTCTCCGATTTTGTTACCATCATATACGGTTTGGCCACTCAGTGACCCTCCTGAAACAGCCCGAATCTGGAACTTTCCCAACACCTTCCATCTCTAATTAACACCTGTTTCCCAAGCACCTACTATGTGCCAAGCACAGGGAAATAGTAAAGAACAAGACAGACAAGATCCCCGACCTCATAGAGCTTAGAGTCTGGAGGGGAACTAGTTATTAGTATGAGTGTAACCAAAGAGAAATGCGAAGTGCCACAGGGGGGTGGCCGGTAAAGAGGAACCCGACCCGTGTGAGTTTGACAGTGAGCTTGGGAAGGCTTCCTGGAGGAGGGGACCTTCAAGCTGAGGCCTAGTCTTCTCACCATTGCTTCAGAGCCCTGCCCTTAGAAGATGAGTGAATGCTTCATGTAACAGTGAGGAGAAAACAGGTACTTCTTCTGTGTTTTGCAGAAATTAGCCCACTTAGTCCTAATAACGTTCCTTGAGTAGGGATTATTCCCAGAGGAAATCGAGGCCCAAAGGTATTAAGTTCTCGCCTGAGGTTACACAGCTGGGAAGTAGCAAAGCGAGGATTTGAACCTGAGCAGGCCGGCACCAGGGCCCCCACGCTTAGCCATTCTGTTCCACTGTTCATGGGCAGCACCAGGGGTTAATGTGTCTCCTGCCAGGAAACACTTTCTCCCCAGGGCACCTTCTTGGCCTCATGGACCAGGAACAGTTATTCCCTTAGAGGCAGCTCCTCTCTGCTACCCTGCTGCCCCCTTACCAGACCTTCCTACTGTCGACACTGATTCTTACTCCTCCCACTTAGCTATTCTCTGGGGTCCAAGAACAGGAAGCAGAACAGCCGCTAGAAATGGCATATGACACTTCCCAGGCATGGTGTAGTTTTCTGGGAGAATGAAGCCAAAAAGTTCCACTAGCAACCCAAAGGTTATGAGCCACTGGTCGACCTGGGATTGGGATTCTTAAAATGCATTCACATTCTTGTTAACCGGGCTGTGCCCGGCTCTTCCGTAACTTGTGTGTGGAAGACCTGTGTTCCTTGGGTCCTCTGGAACGTTCATTAGGCAATAAATACGTGTAGGGCAAGAGTTGGTGCAAGCGATTTGCTGGCAGAGACAACACCATGTCTGCCTTCCGGGCTCACCGCTTAGTGGGGAACACTTCCAGACGATTGCAGTAAAACTCAGAGGGCACCTGGGGTGGCTCAGTCAGTTGAGCGTCAGACTCTTGATTTCAGCACAGGTCATAATCTCATGGCTTGTGGGATCGAGCCCCGCATCCGTCTCTGTGCTGTCAGTACAGAGATGCTCTCTCTCTCTCTCTCTCTGCTCCCCCCCTTACTCTCTCTCTCTCAAACTAAATTCATAAACATTAAAAAAAAAAAAAAGAAACCTTGGTAAATTCCATTATTAGGGCTGCTTGAGCAGGAGGAAGGTAGCCCAGGAGAAGTGACATTTTGCCTGGGCCTCGAAGGATGAGTAGGTGTTTGCTACACAGAGAAGGCATGGGGAGGCGCGGGCCATGGTATGAAAAGTGAGGAATTCGGTGTGGCAGAAGCAGTGGGGCAAAGGGACAGAGAGAAAGGGACTAGAGCTCAAGGGCCAGAGGCTCCAATACGGAACAGCTCCAGCATGGGGGGACATCAAGGCATGACCCCCTCAAAGGTGGGGACGGGGGGTGATTATGAGCACGGGCTTGGAAGTCTGCCCGACCTGGACTGCAGCCTCAACTCTGCTCCTCACCAGCTCTGGGACCCTGGGCAAGGCAGCCTCCCTGAGCCCAGGTCTGTAAAAGGGAGTTGAGTGTGCTTGCCTCCTGAGGCCGTGAGAATAAGATAATGCACACCAAGTGGCTGGCATGGTGCCTGACACGTGGTACGAACTTAATGGACGTGAGCTATTAATGTGGCTTTATAGTTGTTACATGCAGAAGGAGGGGTGCCCCCTTGAGAACATGTGTATGCTGCTGCTGAGAGCCAGGTGTCTCCAACAGCTCATCCAGGAGGTGGAAATGTTACTAGGGGACGCTACGCAGCCTTAACAGAAGGAACGCAGAGAGCCACAGCCAGGGCTGAGGGGGGTTGTGCCAGGCACGTCAGGCTCCCTGAGCTCAGCAGCGTTGAGGGAACGGTGCATGAGACTGCAGGACTGGAGTCGGACCGCTCGGGTTTGAGTGCCGGTTCCACCCCTCAGTAACCATCACCCACTTGACCTCAGTGTCCTCCTCTACCAAGTGGGACAGTAATAATGACCACACTATGGCATGGTTTTGAGGGTAAGTAGATGTATGCGGCCTCAATGTTTATTGTTCTTTCGTATCCTGTCACTTCATTCTACTCGGCTCCTTCTGAATAGGATTCGGATTCTCACATAAATTTGCCCTCTAAAGAGAGAACGCACAAGGAGAGGGACCGACTTGAATGCTACAGGCTGCTTAGCAGTCATGCTGCCAGCATAAGTTAATAAATTGCTGATCTGGCTTATCAATCAGTGGCTTGCTTGGTTGATTTCTCAGAGCCTGGTCACCCCTGGGTGAGCTAATGAAATTGACTCTCTCAACCTAGAAGGCTCGGACCCAACCAGGTCTGGGGGTGGCTCCTCCATGGAGCACCCACCCAGGAGGCCTCCTACAGCAGCCAGCAGGCTTTGCTCTTGGAAGGAAGAGGAATGAAGTGATTTCCGCCCCTGCCCTTGGCCTATAGCCACGGATGCTTATCTACGTGGTGCTCTCTGGGATAGCCTGCCCCAGATTCCAATACCATTGCACCTGTCGCTGCAACCTCATGCCTGCAGGTCAGCTGCAGGCTTTCCCTCATTTAGTCCCACCAATATTTATTGAGCACCTACTATGTTCCAAGGAGCTTGCCTTCAGAGAATTGACAGTCTAATGAAAGCAAATTATCAGAGATTACATTATGAGCTTGCATTCATTACAGGGGCAAGTAGCCCGATAATCTTGGGTGTTGGTAAGCATCGTTAACTAACGTTTTGGTTGGGAGTGGATATCTTGGTAATAGTTGACATCTGGCAGCTAAGATCTCAGCTGGTTTGACCGCTGACATCTGAAAGGACACGGGTACTTCCTAGAGTTGGTGGCCAGCTGAACACAAGAGGAGGAGCATGTGGGAGGAGGAGCATGGGTTAGGGGCAAGAGGCAGGAGTGGGTCTAGGAGGCTATTAATTTACATCTGAGTTGCCCTTTCACACACTAATCCTTTATCTCATTTCTGTCACCCAATATGCCCTGGGAGGTGGGAATTACTATCACTATTTTACATACAAGGAAAGGAGTCTCAGAGCCAGTGAGTGGCTTGCTGATGGTCATTTTTCTTCCGTGCCGGGGGACATCAAGGCATGACCCCCTCAAAGGTGGAGAGATGGAGATGGGGGCGATTATGAGCACGGGCTTGGAAGTCCGCCTGACCTGGATTGCAGCCTCAACTCCGCTCCTCACTAGCTCTGGGACGCTGGGCGAGGTAGTGACCATCTGTCTCCTACTCTGATAGAGAAGCAGGCAGAGTGGGCTTGCAGGGGGAGGGGGCATGCACAGAGGGCAGAGGAGCCAAAGGCAAACTTTCCTGGCTCACCCTGTTGGCTGGGCCCCCTGGCCACACACTTGGCCTGACCCTTCTGTGTCCAGGACCTGGGCTTATGTCTCTTGTCCTCCCAGAGGTGAGGCTGGGGGAGCCACGCCATGGAGAGGCCAGCTCAGAGCCAGCAACAAACAGGCACCGGATGCAAAATGCTGGCCTTACAATGTGTTGAGTCAGCATAAAAAAATAGCTCGTGGACCATGTCCATCCTACAGAAATGCCAGCATGAGTGTGCAAAACAGCACGCCCAAGGCCATTTACAGCAGCGCTGGTTCTAACAGTGAAATACTGGAAACCCTAAACTCTCAACTAGGAAATGGTTAAATAAACTACGGGTAGCAGCACCAAGGCAGAAACATCTCTGATATACGCTATTATTAGAAAAGAACAAGCTGCACAAAAATCTGCCTCATACGATCCCCTTTCTGTAATAACAACAACAAAAAACTCACAAAACTATATGTCATACAAGCCTATATAGCAAATACCTATAAAATGCATGTAGAAAGGTCCAGAAGGAGACAACTGATCGCAGCACTTACCACTGGGCAAGGCAGCGAAGGACAAGCAAATAGCATTTGCTTTATCTGCATACTGTAAGATTTTAAAAACTGAAATATGTGAACACATGTCTTCATATTTTATTTAATTAAAAGTTTTATTTTTATTTCGTTTTCTATTTTTAGAGAAAGAGAAAGCATGAGCAGGGGAAGAGGGGCAGAAGGAGAGAGAGAGTTTCAAGCAGGCTCCCTGCTCAGCATGGGAGCCCGACACAGGGCTCGATCCCACAATCCTGGGATCATGACCTGAGCCGAAATCAGGAGTCGGACGCTCAAACTACTGAGCCACCCAGGCACCCCTAATAAGAAATTTTTAAAAGAGAGATTAAAGTAACATACAAAAAAGTTGCTGAACCTTCTGAGGAATCTGGGGCACAAAGAGTGTGAGGGACTTGCCCACCTCACACAGCCAAGAGGACAGCTCAGATCTTCTGACCTCAAATCCCGTTCTCCTTCCAGCATGTGACATTGCTCTGGGATCCGGGGTGTGTGTGTGTGTGTGTGTGTGTGTGTGTGTGTAGAAGGCTGGAAGAGGTGGAAAGAGAAGCACAGAGCTCAAGGCTAGCTGAGGCTTCCTGGGGGGCTACAGGGAGCACTGGGCCCATCTGGCCCTGCCACCACTTTCTGGGCTAGAGGGTGAGCCTGGGCTTCGAGGATTCTGTGGGAAGAGGCTGCCAGCCTCAAGCCCTGTGCCTTTAAAGGCTGGGATACAGGACAGGGTAAGGGAGTAGGGGAGCAGAGGAGAGGCACTGAGTGGAGACCTGGGTCCATTTGTGGCCTGGTACCAACAGAAGTTATTTCTCTTGTCTTCACTGACCTGAGTGTCAAAAGTTTAAATGGTGCAGACAACGTCTGCACGAAGCTTACATCTTCGGGAGCACCTCTAGGCAGCCACTGAAGGAACAGGGTCTGGCAGGTGTGTGAGCCAGAAGGCCTGCCCCAGGATAAAAGGGGAGCAGCGTATGGAAGTATGTGGAAAAGCCCATGTGTGGTCCTCTGAGGTAGGGCATGAGTGTAATACGGTGCTTAAGAACATGGACTGGGGAGGGGCACGTGGGTGGCTCAGTCGGTTAAGCATCCAACTTCGGCTCAGGTCATGATCTCACGGTTTGTGGGTTCGAGCCCCACGTCGGGCTCTGTGCTGACAGCTCAGAGCCTGGAGCCTGCTTCAGATTCTGTGTCTCCCTCTCTTTCTGCCCCTCCCCTGCTCACGCTCTGTCTCTCTCTTTCTCAAAAATAAATAAACATTAAAAAAAATTAAAAACAAAAAAAAAAGAACATGGACTGGGGAGGCATGCCTGGGTGGCTTGGTTGGTTAAGCATCCGACTTCAGCTCAGGTCATGATCTCATAGTCTGGGGGTTCAAGCCCCTTGTCGGGCTCCGTTCTGACAACTCAGAGCCCGGAGCCTGCGTCGGATTCTGTGTCTCCCTCTTTCTCTGCCCCTCCCCCACTCATTCTCCCTCTCTCTCTCTCTCAAAAATAAATAAACATTAAAAAAAAAAGAACATAGATAGTCACACAGACCTGGGTTCAAATCTTGCAACTGACTACCACTAACAGGCAATATCATCGATTACTAATGATGCACCAGTCACTTTGTTAAGTGCTTTGCATATGTCAATTCACTTTCAAGTTACAACAACCTACATGGTGGGTACTATCATTACCTGCATTTTAGAGATAAGGAAACGGAAGCACAGGGAGGTTATATGATTTTATCAGTTCACACAGCTAGAATACGGCAGAGCATGGATTTGAACCCAAGTACTCTGCTCCAAAATTTGGTGCTCTGAGTTACAAGGTTAACATTTACGATAAGGGTAAAAGTTACCATGGTAGTTGAGAAACTATCAAGTTCCAAGTGCCAGGCTGTTTTCTTTTTTCCTTTCATGTATTATCTTATTTAATTACGGCCACGACTTTGTGGAATAGTTCATATTAGGCCCATTTTAAAGACGAAGCAGGTGAGGCACAGAGGAGTCAAGTAACCTGCCCAAGGTCACAGTGGTAAGAGGATGAGCTAGATCTTGAAAGTCATTTGGGTGGGGGTGCATGTGGCCACCTGGAGGGCTCCCCTGGCCCTTCTCATAGCACCTCTTCCTGGTTCTGCTCTGCATCTGAGAGCAGTGACTCCTGCCCTCCCTGCCCCAGCATGCCAGTTAGACACTCCTCTGCCCAGCTCCTTACAGGGACTCTGAACCGTCCCTCCCTCAGTCCCCCACCCCTGGTGGTGGAGGGGGTGGAGCTGGGAGGAGGACTCCTTTCACTGTCTCCAGGTCAAGGTATTGGTTTGAAGGGCTTGGTTTGGGCAGGGCATGGGTTCCTGAGGAGGACTGCCTCAGGAAGTGAAACCGAGGTGGGTCCTGGGAGGGGGACACCTAGTGCACTTTCCCCCTGAAGGAGCAATTACCCGTCAATCCATGCTCCCTGCTGCTGCCCTCAGAGGAGAGCGCTCAACTTCGGAGGGTTCAGATGAGGCCGCAGGTGAGGTGTCAGGGCTGTTTTAGTGGTGGAGGGTGGGTAGCAGAACAGAGAAGGTTCTCACTAGATCTTTCAGGCTCACGTAAAAAACTGAGGCGAAAGAGCCTCTGAGCTCTGAATGAAATAAAGGTAAGTCTAAAATAAAATGATACCCCTGCCTTGGGTTTGGGTAGCCATTTTTGCTTTTCAAAGTGTTTCTCTAATTGTGAAGAAGGTAGGGCATATATCACAGACCTGAGTAAAAAAGCAGGGGCAGGGGCAAACAGGAGTCTCTTTCCAGAACCCTCCAGATGCTGTGGGGCTGGCCTAGGCCAGTCAGGGGAACATCAGGGACACAGATTCTCTGCTGGGGTTGGATGGAAGTAACTGCTGAAAGCCTGATCTCAAAGGTTGAGAAAGCCTCCCTGGGTTCTTCTGCTGTGCAGGGAGTCAAGCAGCAGGAACTCTCTGGCCTCTATTTTCCCACCTGTGAAATGGGACAGGGAGATAGAGTCGAAAGAATAGCTGGACTGAGAGTCAGGAAAATGGGGCTTTCATCCAGCTTGGCAGCTAACACTGGTGTGTGTGTGTGTGTGTGTGTGTGTGTGTGGTTTATGACGGTGCGTGTGGGGTGGGGAGCATGCTGTCTCAGGGCCTCAGTGCAAATAGGTCCCTGCCAGCACTAAGGACTCACCTCAACCCTCCTTTCTTGCAGGGACTGAGGACAGAGGGCTGCATGTATCTTCCCCATGGGCAGGGGCCAACACCTACAAAGCATCTTCCTACCTCAGCTTCACTCATCCAAACACCATCGGGCCCTGAAGCATCCAGTACTGACCAACATACCTGTTCTTCCTGCCGCCCTGTCCCCAACTCTGGCACTCTGCCTGCAGTGGTCTTTTAACTGGTCTCTCAGGCTCTGGCCTACCCACACAGCTTCTGGCTAATCTTCCTTAAAACACAGAGACCGTGAGGAGCCCCTGGGTGGCTCAGTCGGTTAAGCGTCTGACTTCGGCTCAGGTCATGATCTCGTGGTTTGTGAGTTCGAGCCCCACGTCGGGCTCTGTGCTGACAGCTTGGAGCCTGGAGCCTACTTCGGATTCTGTGTCTCCCTCTCTCTCTGCCCCTCCCCGGCTCATGCTCAGTCTCTCAAAAACAAATAAACATTAAAACACACACACACACACACACACACACACACACACAGACTGTGATGTTTTCTCAGGTCTCCAATCCATCCAGGCCAGGCAGGGGACAGTTCTGTTCGTATTGGGCTTGTCGCCTAATTTCCAAAGTCCCATGCTTAGTTTCTTTCCTAAGTCTCCTGGCTTGGCTTCCCGGTTTAGGTGGCCGGGAGATCCTAGCTTCCCCAAAGAAGGACTAGCTCTGAGGTAGAGCCACACAAGTACGGAGGCTCAGCCACAGCGGGAAACCTGCTGGCCAAGCCCTTGGCCCAACCCGCTCTCTCTCCCTGCCCCAACCCTCCTGCTCTGTCCCAGCCCCTCCACTTTGCCCCATCATCTCACCCAGCCAAGCCCTCATACTCCCCCGCCTGACTTTCCATGAGCCACTATAAAAAAAAGCACCGAAGGAGAGGGCACTAGTGGGGTCAGGAGGATAAGCCCTGAGGTACCTGCGGGCTGACTCACCCACTTCTACTGGCATTTGGGTCTGGTGCCCAGTGAGGGGTATGAGATAGGGGTGAGGCAGAAAACCCAAAGCCTCTTGAGAATGCACCAAGGCTGGATGGGTGAGGCCTAGGAGGGGCCTCTTCCTCAAGGCTGGACCTCGGCCCTAAGAAGCCTGGGCTCCCCACCCCTGATCTCGGCCTAGTCCAGCTCAGTGGCCCTGCCCTCACAGATGGTAGAGACGGTCAGAGAGGGGCTAAGGTATCTAGGAGAGAAAAACCATTTGAATTCTAACAGCCCTTCCAAGGCCCAGGCTGGGAGCATTGGGTGGGTCCTCGCTGGAGGTCTGGGGTCTCCTCTGAGGCTTCTCCCCTTTCTCACCCACCCTCCTTGTGGCAGCTGGGCAGGGATGCTCTGAGTGCGTCGCTGGGAGGGCCCCTCATGGTGCTGAGAATTCTCCACAGGCTAGGGTGGGAGATGCCGGGATGGGCAGATGAAGAGACTGGGCGTGCTGGGTGCTCGGGATGGGTTGGAGCTAGGGGACCACAGCTTCCACAGGACAGAACTGATGCAGGAAGCAGGGTCAGATTGAGGTCAATGGCCTTCTGAGTTGGGGTTCATGGAAAGGCCCGGAGACTGTTCTTGTGGGGCTGGGCCTCTGATGGCCTCTGTCCACCTAAAACTCAGAGGAGGGAGGGCAGTGAATCCAGGGCCCTCCTCGGCTCTCCCCTACCCCAGGGGCCCCAGGGAACCTGTGCATGTCTTCCCTCCTTTGGCCCAGGTGAACAAGGTCAGGAGGTGGAGCTGGGGGATTCACACCTGCCATTGTTTACATAATCTGGAGGAGGAGCCCTAATGAGACATTAACAGCTAATTAGGCACTGTGGTTCCTCCTCCCCTGTGACTCACCGAGCAACTGAGGCTTTCTTTCCCTGCTCTGACCAGCATCTCGGCTAGTCCTGGCCCCTCGGACACGCCTCTCAGGCACCTATTCGTTCCATAAACATCAAAGGGGTGCCAGGCACTGGGGATGCAGTGAAGTAACAAGCTAGACAAAAACCCCTGCCCTCAAGGAACTTACATTCTGCTGGAGGGAGACCATCAACTAACAAGTCAGAAAAAAAGGATGAACAGTGCTGTGGCGAGAAATAAAGCAGGGAGGAGGAGTAGGCAGTGTGTGCGTGCGTGTGTGCTCAGTCACACAGGATTGTAAATCAAGCGAACACTTGAAGGAGGGGACACAGGGAGCTGTGAGTGGATCCGAGGGGACAGATGGAGGCATCTGCAGGTGGAGAGGCCCCGGGCTGGGAGTGAGCCTGCCGTGCTCAGGGGCAGCAAGGAGGTGCACATGGCTGCACCAGAGTGGGCGGTGGGGGGCATGGGAGGAGGTGAGGTCAGGGAGGACCTGCAGGCCCAGGAAGTCATCCCTGGAGGCCCAGCAGCGGAACCATGTGACCTCATTCACACTTAACAGGATCAACCCGAGCTGCTGCACTGAGCACACACTGTGGGGGCCACGCCAGTGGGAGGCCACGGCGGCAATTCAAGAGGGGGATCAGGGAGTAGCCATGAAGGTGGAGACAAGTGGTCAAATTCTGCCTAGAAGGTGGGGCCGATAGAATTTGCTATAGGGCCAGAAGTGGGGTGTGAGGAGAGCGGAGGAGTGGAGGATGTCAGCAGGGCGTTTGACTTGAATGACTGGAAGGACAGAGTTGCCATTTACAGAGATGGAGAAAAGGCTGTGGGAGAAGCAGGGGTTCAGCGAGAGCAGGCGCTCAGTTTCAGACGTATTAGGTTTGGGGTGCCTATTAGGTTTCCAAATGCGGATACTGAGCGGACAATAGGAAATTCGAATCTGGAATTCTGGGCTGGAGATCAACTGTAGGGCCATCAGCATAAACGATGGTATTCAAAGCCTTGAGAGGATCCTGACTTGAAAGATCCTGTAGAGAGTGAGCGTAGAAAGAGAGGAGTTGGTGGCCCTATGGCCCTCGGTGTGAGCAGGGGGACAGGAGAAAGACAGGACAGCTGGTGGCCAAGATGCCCAGGGAAGAAGATGCTTCTGGGTGGAGGAATGAGCAACTGTATCAAACAGGCTGAGGGTCTGGCAAGATGAGGGCTGAGAAATGACCACTGCTGATCCTGCTGAGAGCATTAACAGGGTTGAGAGAATTCGAGAAGGACTGGGAGGAGAGAAAGGAGGAGACAAATTGGAAATACAGGTATCCCTTGCTTTCTGAAAGTTTGAGTTCCATTGTTTCATTTTTACCAAAGACCTGTAGTACCTGATTTCGCTAGCCAAAAGAAATCCAAAGAGGATTTTCACTTTTACAAAAAAAATGGTGGAGGGGGGGATAGCATTCAGTATTTGCTTTGCAGTGAGCTGTTATATGATAGAGGCAGCATGCACCCCAGACAACGAGTGGCACCCCCGAGCTCCTTCCCTGGGAACTACACCCAGCATCTGGGCATCAAGCCGCCACAGTTTTGAGCAGTGTCTGTGAGCATCTGTGTTTTATCTCTATTTATTTTGTGCATCATGTCAGCAAGATATGTCCTAAGGTAGCAGAAAAACCTAAGAGAGGTTATTTTGGAGGGGGGGCTGGGATACTCAAAAATTTTTCCATAGACATTAGTTGCTTCTTCGCTTATACCATTTCAGCTTACAAAGGTTTCATAAGAATGCATTACTTTTGGGGGAAGCTTATCATCAGTGTAGATTCCCTTATAAGGATTTTTGCTCTAAATGGGGGTGCTGCAAAGGGATGTGGGTCAAGAGTGGTGTGTGTGTGTGTGTGTGTGTGTGTGCGTGTGTGTGTGTGTTTCCAGATAGAAGAAATTATAGCCTGTTTCCATGCTAATGAGAATAGTCCAGTAGAAAGGCCAATACTGATGGGGGCGGGGCAGGGGTGGAACAGGGGGTTTGCTGGAAAGAACTTCCAGCCTCTTCCCAAATCCAAGCTAATAGGAGTTGTCTTCTTTGAGGGGGACCACAGGGGTGCTGGAAGTGGCACCAGGCTGGGCACAGGACACCTGGGTCCTATCCCACATCTGCCAACTCTTAACACCCATGGGGAAAGCAGGTCTTATAACATCAGTGCTGCCTCCTTCCCTGGGTTGTGGTGGAGATCCAATGAGGTAATAGGTGTGAAAGTGTTTTCTAAAATGTAAAGGGTGGAACAGATGGCTGGGATTATTTTTACTATTCTAACAACACAAGGGATTATTAAACAAATTTAAGGGATTACTATTCATCCAGCCTTCCTTGTATGTACAGCCTTCCTGCTTAGCTGACATACTGGCTGTGATCTGATCCACAGGAAGCCAAGTAAACTCCCCTACTCTCCACTGATGCTTGCCGTGCTCCCCCTCTGCCCTGCACATTGACCCCTCTTCTTCCATTTGTCCCTGGCAAACACTGTCCTCTGAAGCCTCCTGGGTTCACTTCCCCCCATGTGACCCTGCATTTTTCTTTCCTCTTGGTCTTATTCCCCACCCCTTCCTTTTCATTGAAAGAACTTTTTAATGTTTATTTATTTTGAGAGAGAGAGAGAGAGAGAGAGCGAGCGAGCAGGGGGAGGGGCAGAGGGAGAGAGAGAGAATACCAAGCAGACTCTGCACTGTCAGCACGGAGCCCGACGCGGGGCTCAAACCCACAAACCGCAAGATCATGGCCTAAACCAAAACCAAGGGTCCATGGCGCAACTGACTGAACCACCCAGGTGCCCCTCATTGGAACTTATTTTAAGTAGGTCCTGCCTGGAGGAAAGAGAGTATTGGTGCGGGAGCCAAGAGAAGTTAGTGCTGCATGGTGACCTTTCTGGTTTGCCCGAGATGTAGGGGTTCCCTCAAGCAGTGGGACTTTCAGTGCTCAAACTGGCAAAGTTCTGGGTAAACTGGGAGAAACTGGTCAGCCTAGCCTTGACCAAGGCCACACTTAGTTGATATGCCATCATCTTGCCAGGAAACGGGACAAACCATTTAACTTCTTTGTGGTCCAGTTTTCTCATCTATGAGAGGAAGGGCTTGGAGTTTCACTAGATCCCTTTTTAGTGCCTTCAGCACTAAAACATTCCAACGAGGGACAGGAGGGTCTGGTCACTTCTCCTGCTGGTGTTGGTGTTTACCTTGTGTGCCCCCTGAGAAGAGGTCACCGAGATGAGCTTGCCCACCTGGGCGGGTCCCGGAACACCATCACATTCAGGTGCCCACCTGAGCAAAGGGCCTGTATTGGGCTCTTCCAGGCAGATGTCTGTCCCTGGCTACCTCCTGTCTCCTGGGCATCTCCCTGCGGCCGTCCCGAGCTCCTCCCCACGTAGCCTCATACCCAGAACGGGGCTCTGCAGCCAGGCCATCCAGGTTGTCACTCTGGTCCCCTGCTTCCTAGGATGCTGTGTGAACTTGGGCAAGTCGTTTAGGCTCTGAGCTTCGGGTTCCTCATCTTAACCTGATCACAGCAGAAGCTATTTCACAGAGTCATGGTGAGGGTTAAATGCACATGGAGAGCTTGTTGGTGGGGGGAGGCGTTCAATAAATACCGTCATCATCATCACCATCAACACTCTCAGTTTGGTGACAACAACCACGACCACTGGGGATCTCCCTTGCTCCAAGAAGCCTTCCCAGATTTTCCCTAGGAGAGCAATGACTAGCTTAGTCCCCGTGGCCAGGGCACCCTCATTCTCTCACCCCTGCAAGCAGCACTGGCCCTCCCCAGGAGCTAGGGGTGCCTCTTCCCAGCTGTGTCTAACGCTCCAATCCTGTTACCACCTTCTTCCTCCCCTGCCCAGATAAGCTGGTGTATCTCAGAAACCAGAGAGCATTCCCTGAAAGCAGCGCTGAGCCTTGACCTGCCCACAGGAGCTTTACAAGGTGTCAGGGAGGAGGTCCATGAGGAAGACGGGGATAGTGAAGGGGCTTGGGGAGGTGATCAGAGGCTGAGAAGGCGGGGCCCCCGGGGAGCCACACTCACCAACGTAAACACGCCTGCTCCCAGAGCGGCATACACAGCGTGGAGCCAGGGCACCTGTGGAGCAGACACAAAATGGGTATAGGGTGACAGGCGGCAAAGGAGGGCTCAGTCCAGAGACCGGGGGATGTAGCACAGACCTCCCTGGTGGGTTCCCTCTCTCACAGCAACCCCCAACCCTCCCCAGCAGTCCTGAAGACGCCCCAGGACAGAGAGGGGTCCTTGATTCTCTGTGTGCTCAGGGTGCGTCTGGGGAGCCCCAGGATAACAGTGATCAGGGAGGGACCGGCAGGGGAGTTCCCAGCTGACATGTACTTGGTGTTCCCTCCATACACAGCCCCAGACTCAGGCTGGTCGAGGGAGACTCAACCTGTTGAACCCCTGCCATCTTCCCTGCCTGAGTCTGGCCTCAGGCCGCTCCCTCCCCCCCCCCCCCCCCCCCCCCCCCCCCCCCCCCCGCCGCAGACACACTCATCCCTGTCCTGCGTGGGGTCTGTCTGTTCCTCTGTAGGGGAATTCCCTAGCTTTGCCTGGAGGCGTAAGGGGCTCAGAGGTCTGTGTGTGTGTGGTGGGGGGATGGGGGGATCCTACGGAATCCCTGCCAGCCGTTCATGATGCGATTGCTTGCAGCGCCCCTTCCCAACCTTGGCCACCCCTAGGTCTCAGGGGCACCCAGCTGGGTGTGGAAACCCTGCAGGTTTCAGCCATGCCTCCCTCCACGGGGCCTTCCCCCAGAAGATTCTTGGAAACAAAGGCATCCCAGTAGCCTGACCTGGATCAATAAACGGTTCTTTGAAGTTTGGAAGCCACTTCCTATAACTGCCTCTCCCCCATCCTAGATACACAGAGGGCCCCCAGACCAGCTCCGGCCCCTCCCTTCGTCAACAGGATCCTGGGAATTGCCAAGGAAATGCCAGAACCAATCCTGATGTCCTGGACTTGGAGCCAATACCCTGCGGACTGGGGCTGGGCAGGATGGGGTGGGGGGAAGGAGGAGTGGGGAATGCCGCTTCTAGCCTGGCAGAAAAGGGGCAGTGGGGGGACCATGCACCAGACGTGGTTAAGAGGAGTCCTGGGTGGGGGTACAAGCACTGAGCCCTTAGCAGGAGTCTAATAGCTTCATCCTCTGGGTTCCCAGGATTAAACCTCAAGCCCCTCCTGTGATGCCCTCGGTCTGCTCCTTCTCCACCTGCAGCACCCTGACTGCCTCAGTCACCCCTGAGCCCTGTGCTGTCCGAGCTGCATTTCCCAGGGCAGGCTGGACAGCTGAGATTTGGCTGGCCCCATGGACACCGTAATGGGGTGGGGTATGCTCAGACCCCCACTGCCCCACCTCCTGCCTGCCTGGCCAGCCAGATTCTGGCCCTCTGGACTTGGCTGATCCCTCAGGGGCCCCAGGAGGTCCTTCTTCAGGGCCCTTCTGGGCTTGGTGGCGCTATGGAGCTCGTGCGCTCGGGTCCCTGCCCAGGGTTTAAATGTGCTGTGGCTTCTCCCTCGGCCTCACCTCCCCCTTAGAGGGGAGGATGAGAAAGGTGAAGCCGGATGTGGCTCATGGTGTGAGCAGATGCCCACGCCTGCCAAGAAAAACCTCCTTGTTTGTTTGCTTACACTGCCAACCAGCTCAGGGAAGGTGCCAGGAGGGCTGGACAGGATGACAAGCTGTGGGCCTTTGGCTCTGGGCCTTCCCTGGAAGGTGGGGAGGAAACGGCACCCTTGGGCGAGGTGGGGCTCTCCCTCCCTCCCCAGGGGCCCCACTGGGAGACCCGGGGACTCACGTATTGGAAGGGCAGGAGGATGGCCAGGATGAGTCCACTGAAGAAAAGAGTCATGAGCAGCACGAAGATCACACCCTGGCAGGAGGTGAAGTCAAACTGCAGGGATGGGACAGGTGTGAGCCATTGGGCCAGCACAGAGTGGCTTGGCACTCCTGGGGACCCCTGCTGGGTGGTGTGCTGGCCAGAAGGCTGAGCCCTAAACAGCGGGCTGCTGTCTTATGCTCCCTACCTAGAACCTGGCATCCCCCTTCCTCCCCTCCTTCAAGTGGCCTCCCAGACTTTACACACCCCTTTCCCCCTCCCTAGCCAGGGACCCAAGCTTTGAGCCCCCATCCCATAGGCCTTGTCCCACCCATAAGCCCCAGAGCTGACCTTAGTCTGGAAGCTAAAGACGGTGACTGAGAGGCAGACGAGAGCCGTGATACCCAGACACAGCAGCACAGATGTCGTGTTGTAGTAGCTGCGGGACACAGGGCCGGGGGGCTCAGCTTCAGGCAGGGGTCCTGGTTTCCCCTGGCCCTCCTCCCAGGCCCACCGCCTTCTGCGGGGACCCGATCCCTCAACCTCTGGCCCCAGCCTCTCTCCTGGGTTCTGCCCTCCCCAGCATGCTTAGACTCAAACTCCTCTTTGCAGAGAATGGAGAGGGGTTTGTGCTGGTACCAGGGAGGTTTACAAGGAGTGGTGTGACCACCCAGGCTGGGGTCTCTCAAGCTGCAGTTTGAGAGAGGTCATCTTGCTCTCCTCCATTCCCCACCTCCACCCCCCGACCTGGCCAGGTCCTGCCGTCACTGTTCAACGGACTGTGCGAGAAGAGGGCTCCAGGCCAGTGTTTCCGGCCTGCCTGGACCTCCACCCTCCCTGGACGCTCTCTGAAGGGGTGTGTTCAGGGGCAGCTCCCCTCAGAGAGTGGCCCGTCCCCTTCCACCTGTCCCCTTTACCTGGACAGCATCCCAGTGAGGTAGGCCATGGACAGGGTCTGGAAGGAGAAGCAGGATGAGGGAATGCTCCAGAATCCAGCCTTTGGGGGCCCAGTCTGGGCCTCCACTCCTTGGGCGCACCCCTCAACTCTGCATCGGCCTCACCTCCACACATTCACTTCCACAACTCAGGCCTGGTGAGGAGCGTCCTGACGGGCCTGCACTAGCTGTGTTCCCTTCTTCCTTTTGCAGCCCTGCTCTTCCCTCCTCTCTATGACCTACTCTTCTTTATCCATTGCTCTAGGATGCCACATTCAAACCTCTTAAAAACCACATCACAAAGAAAAGAGACAATGGCTGGAGTCAAGGGTGGGGGAGACTAAGCCTATTTGGAAAGAGAGGGTGGGATGTCTTTGTGGTAGAAGGGGGGTGAAAATACCCCGGCCTCCACCGGTCACCTCCCATTGGACATCCGCAGCCCAGACTTCCTGGCCCTGGAAGCACCCCCCCCCCCGCTTCCTCCTCCCACTATGTGCACTCAGCATCTGTCCCCAGCCACCCCCAGGTCACTTACGAAGATGGTCAGGAGAATCAGGTTCCAGGGGAAATGCCTCCTGTAAGGCAAACCACCGAGTTCAGAGGAGATTGGGGGGTGCCGGCAGCCACGGGCTGGGTCACTGCAGCTGGGAGGGGGGGCCTCTGCCTAACCCCATCCCCACTCCTTGGAGCCTCCTCCTTCAGCCACACCCCCAGGTGCCCCCATCTGTCGGTCCACACCACCCTGTTGCCACCTGAGAGGCGCCAAGGGAAGGAGGGAGGGGCAGGCTTGATGGAGCCCAGAGGGTAGAGCCCTCTCAGAAGTTCACAGCACACTGGCAGCAGGCAGGACTGGGGCCAGGGCTTTCGAGATCCTTCTCATGTTCCCACAAGTTGTTCCTCAAGCCATCACATACCTAGGTCCAGAACAGCAGGCCAGGGTCAGATAGGTGGCGAAGAACACAGCACTGTGAGAAACAGATGGGCAGTCAGCCTGTGCCCCCTGATGCCCCTCCACCCAGTCCCCTGCTCATTCCACTCTCTGCACCCCCCACCCTGCCGTCCACAGGCACCAGGTAGTATGATTGGGTCGGGGGAACGGTGTTTAAGACCTTGGTCGTCCTAGAACCTGGCAACAGGCAGGATGGTGGTACAATTCCAAAAGCCAGGAATGGGAATTGGGTGAACCTGCTTCTGGAAACATGGAGTCTTGGGTGTCATGGACAGCTGACCACCCAATCCAAAGTGGCCTTCCCAGACACTCCCAATACTTCATACAGAAAGCTCGTATACGGTGTTTTCTAGGTGCCAGACAGAGTGCCAGGTGCTTTATGAAGACTAATATAATCCTCACACCTTCTTGCTCCAGAGTACTAATTTATCACCACTGCCCCACGCTGCCTCCTTCAGTCCCCTCCCACCTTTCTCACTACTTGTAATAACCTTGTTACTTTATTGTTGGTCTACCCTACTAGGCTGCAAGTGAATCAGGTGAAGGGCCCTCATCTGTCCTGCCAGCGCCTGGCACAGGCAGGAGGTACCTGTGGTATGAATTTCTGGATCAGATGGCCATGTCCAGTGGAAGACTGGAAGGGAACTCAGGCACAACCCCAGAGACAGGGATTGAAGATTGAGGATTTTCTAGAGAGCAGTGGAAGTGACGGCCAGTCCGGGAGGTAGAAGATGAGGGGCTGAGGACCCAAGGGGCACGCTCACTCCTACCTACATGGATGCCACCACCAATGCATGGTCTCCAGCCCCCGGTGGACCCTGAACATGGCACCTGCCATCCTCGCCCATCTCCCTTCTCAGTTTGTCACCTATCCCCCAGAGCAGCAATTCCAACCATCCTCCCTCATTTGCAAACCTCCCGGGCTGCCTCGCTCCTGCAAGGTCTGGCCTGGTGTGTCCCAGAAAGATTTGAGATGGCGTGGAGCTCCCTTGGCCCCCTGCCTGCCACTGGCAAACGTAGTATCCCTTTCTTCTGTCCTTCCATCCCAGGCCAATCGCCCCAGCCTGGACTCTGGGCCCCACACCCTCAACTGCCCCTCCATGTCTATCTCTATAGCATCACCTTTAGCATCTACCCGCACCTCTCCTCCTACACGAACCTCCTTAACTGCTCTCCATCTTCAACCCAATGTCTTCCCCAGTTCCAGCTACTTCCATTTTATCCACCCTCACAGACAAGGTGCTTGAAAAAGTCGTCCTCACTCACTGTCTCCTTCTTCATCTCCTCATTGCTCCCCAACCCCACAAACTCAGCCCCAGCCCCACTTAATGACAGCTGGCTTTGCCACATCCCTGTGGCCTTGTTGAGTCCAAGCGATACTTGTCAGTCCCTGTCTTGCCTAACTTTTCAACATCGGATCCCTCCCATTATTCCCCCGGTTCCAAGATGACACTCTCGGGTCCCCTCCTACCTCCTTGGCCACTCCTTCCCAATCTCCTTCAGAGTATCTAAATTTGCGCAGTCCCTTTGACACAGAGTCCCATCAGGCTGTCTCCCTTCATGCTCTCACTGGGGGCTCGCTCATCCACAGGACTCCCTCTAGCAGGCAAATGCTCATGGCTCCCACACCCTCGTTTCTGATCTACGTGTTCCTTCTCAACCCCAGACCTGAATATGCAACTGCCTACTAAGCAGACATGGCCATTCAGAAACGCTCCAAACCCAACAGGTTAGGAGTGAACTTGCCCTCCTCCCTGCCCCTGCTCCCGTGTCTCCTATTGCAGAGGACATCATGCACGTCCAAGTCGCCCAAACAGAGAGCTCAGCATCCTGGACTCTCACCCAGCCTCGCCCGATTAATCACCTGGACCTGCCAATCCTCCTACCCAGGCAGCTCTCAGATCTGTCACCTTCTCTCCATGCCCAATACCACCCTTTTAGGTGGGGCCACCTCTGGTCCTGCTGCCACCCCTGCCTTCCACCCTCCAAGCTACAGGCAGATCCAACCATGAGACTCCCTTGTTTAAAATTACCAAAGACCTGGCAAGGCCCTGCTTCATGTGCCTCCCTGAACCTACCTCCCTGGCCCACCCTTCCCTGCACTCCGCTCCTCCTCCTCTCTGCACCCTCACAACGTGCCTGCCACACTCTGCTCCTGCTGGAAAGGACTGACTGGCAGGGAAGCCTGATGCCTGGGTTAGAGGGGCTCCCTCCACGCACCACGAACATTCCTCAACCAAGGCCTGCACCCTCACACCCTCCAGGCCTGTTAATCTGAACCCCCACCCGGATATGGCATCTGGAGCAACCTACTCATTTTGCATTCCTACCACTAAGCGGGAGCCTGGCAATGGCTAGGTGGCCTTTAAATACTTCTGGATGAAATGCAAAAGAATAAGGGATGGAGGGGTGGAGATAAGCCTACTGGATTTGGCAAATAGGACGCCTCCATTTTCACCTTCTCCTATTCTTCAGTGGCTCTCGAGTGATGTGGAACAGTTGTCACAGTGATTGAGGGGTTCTTAGTGTCGGGGGCCAGCGAAGGACAGTGGAAACATCCTGCCCCAGTTGAGAAACACTCCAGCATCTGCTCTCTTCTGGTCTCACTTGAGTCATTGGTCAGTCACTTGGGCAATAATAATAACGATAATAGCCTTGTCTATGTGTGTCCTGGGTGTGGGTCCTGTCTCCCCGCCAGACTGGGAGCTTCCAAAGGGCAAGGGCCCCGTCTCCTTTCCTCTCTGGTCCACAGCTCCTCAACCCTCAAGACCAGAGGTCACAGGAAGGGCAGAGGGACATGACCTGGGGGTTACAGGGCAGCTTTGGAGCCTGACATTCGCATTCATAGCCCAGCTCTGCACTCTTATTGTGTGAGCTTAAATAAGTTACTTAATTGCAGAGCTCCGTTTCCCTCCTTTGTGAAACAGGAGCACTGGTACCGGCTCACAGGGGCTGTAGCAGGATTGACTTGAGGGCGCACAGGTCAAGCGTGGACAGGCCCTGGTACAGGGTAAGGACTTGAGAATGGGAGTTGTTAGTATAATGGGACTGGCAGCCTCCTGGAGAGGCTCCGACCCACCTCTCCCAGCTCTGGGCCTCACAGTTTCCTCCTCCGCCTGCTTCCCCACCCCCGCCCCACAGCCCTGACTCCTTCCCCGCCGCCAGGGCTCCGAGGGAGCAATCAGACAATAAGGTAAGAGCCCACCGAGGGAGATGACGGGGGCCTTGAGACAGCGGTGAGTGGAAGGCGGGGGCTGGCAGGCTGCCATCCCAGGGGGCAGAGAATGAATCACAGACGTGAAGGAGAGACTCACTGGCATGTCAGAGCCTGGGCCCCAGGCCTGGGCTGGAGCCCTGGTCTGTTTACAGAGTGTCAGAACAGGGGAGGGAGGCTCAGGTGGAAGCCGGTCTAAACCCAGTGTCCTCCCCCAACGTATCCCATTCTAGGGCCGATCCTGGACCAGCAGGGGAAGCAGCAGAACATGTAGGGGAAGTGCACAAGACTGTGCTGCTTAGCAAGTGATACCTTCTCTCTGAGCCTCATTTCCTCATCCGTAAAATGGGGATAATCATAGTGTCTGCCTGGTAGGGTTGTTTATAAGGATCAAATGACAAATACCCGTAAAGCACTCAGCACCGTGTCTCACACATAGAAAAAGAGTGGTTTTGTTCTTATTGCTGTTAAGGGCTTGGTACGTTGAAGGAGGTGAGACCCACTTGGTCTCAGACCCAGAAGCAAATTCAGGGGGCAAAGTGGATAGAGTTGAGGGATGGGGAGGGGACTGGGCAGGACAGAGCCACAGGGTGGCTTTCTGGACAAAAAAGCAGCATCTTGGTGCTGGGATTCCCAAGCACCTCTAAGGCTCTGTGGTGCCCCTTAAAAGCACAGGGTCCAGGTCCACTCCTGATTTCTCTCCTCCTCCCCCACCCCCACCCCTGAGCCAGGGAGAGCATCTCTGCTTTCTGTCTGGAGATGTTGAGGAGGAGCATTGTTAAACCTCACCATTCACGGGCCAGAGTCTCATGCCTGCCCTCAGTGGGGTGGACTCTGCCCCACTTCTGAGCCTGCTCATTCCCGGGCTGTCTCCCTGTCGCCATCTGCTCAGGACCTGGAGTCCTGCAGACCCTCCCACAGAAGTCCTGGTGAGGGGCCTGGGGACTCCATTCCAGAGTCCTCAGGGCACCTGAGTCTGCCAGGGGGTGCTGACGTACTGGGAGCCATGCCAACCTGCCATGTGTGTTGGCCAGGGTGGCCGTCCCTGGGGCCTCATTAGCTTTATCATACAGTGCCCCCAGTTCCCCAAGATGCATGCCTCCTTGCCTGGTCTGCAGACGGGTCCTCTGTTCTATGCCCTAAGAAAGGCTCTAGGCGTGAATGTCTCCTCCCCTGGGACTCCCAACTTGACTGAGCCTCCCCTCCACTCCGCTCCTCCGAGGAGCCACCGAGGCCAGGATGGGCCTCCTTCCTGTCAGCCTATGGTTGGCTTGTATTAATTCAAGGCCCACTCGGACTGTTCTGGGCTCGGGATGGTTCAGGAGGCTTTGGGCTGAACCCACATCTCCACCATACCTCTACCCAGGAGTGGGCCTGGGATGGGACAGCTGGAGTGCGCAAGCTCCTTGCCGGGCATTCAGAGCTCCCACCCCAGAAGGCCCCCCTGCTCTCTGAGATGTGTCACATTCCCTTACATGGAGCCTTCCAGCCCCCTGCCGGTCTTGTCTCGTATTTACCACATGTACCACGTGCAGCCCCACTCCCACGCTTTTGCTTGAGCCACTTCAGTCTGCATCTGTTGAGGTGCACCCTCTCAAGTGGACTGAGGTCTTGGATGTCTCAGGCTCAGCCCTCCCGCCTCCCCTCCTCTGAGTGGTGCTCACTCCCGTGCTGCTTTGTGCCACTCACTACCTTTCCCTACAGAGGTCTCCTCCCCAGTAGCCCCAGTGCCCAGTATGGCGCTGGAGGAGAGAGCGGTGAGAGCGGTATTGCTCTGAGCCCAGGGTAGTTCTGGCCTGGAATTACCCCCAAATGACCCCTAATTGCTCGGACAGGAGGGTCAAGGATCACCTAAGCCACCCAACTTCTCTTAAGTTACCTGCCATGTTCTTTAAAGAATAGAGGGCAAACAGGAGCCAAGTGCCTTGAGAAGAAGGGAGCCTGCCAAGTGGAGTGATTAAGAGCACAAGCCTCAACCTGAATCCTGGATTTGAATCCCAGCTCCGCCACAGACTAGCTGTGTGACCTTGGGCAAATTACTCAACCTCTCTGAGCCTTAGTTTTCTGAGATAATCATACCCAGTAGACTCGAGGATCGAATGCAATACTGTATATCCAGCGCACAGAACAAGGCCCAGCCCTTATTAGGCATTCTGTAAGTGGTAGTTACTATGATTAATAATTCATAGGCATTAATAACAACAATGTTAATAAGAGTAGCAACATTATCATTAGTGTGGGCCAAGGTGTTCCAGCCCCCCCCCTCCCCCTCAGGGCCAAGGTCTGGGTCTCTCCAGCCAGGGCCCCAGCCCACCTCCCCTCTTTGTGCAAGCACCAGAACCTATGTCTGTCTTCTTCCCTCCCTCTCAGATCCAAAGGGTCCGTCTGGTCATGCTCTTGTGAGGACAGTCTTCCTTTGGGGCGGAGAGAGTCATGGGCTTGGATTCTGTCCGTGGAGACTTCCCACCCTGTGCCACTGAGGGTTCTCTGGGAAGGGGCCTGGAGGCCTGGGGTATACTCACTAGGATGCCCAGTACCATCCTGGGTTGGCCTGGACATAGTCCTTAACGGGGTCACTGCAGAGAAAGGAGGGGGAGAGAATCAGAATCTCCCCTATGTCTCCATTTCCACGTCTGCACCTGCCCCACCACGGTTCCCAGGACTTGCGAAGAAGAAAGGAAGAAGGGATCCTGGTGACATAGGGAGCCCCAGCCACAGTCCCCGGCTGGGACATGGAGGTACCCGGCTGTGGGGCTGGAAGATCTGAGAGGAATGACCACTTCCCAGGCACCAGCAGGCCCAGAAGGTACCGGGTCCACCCCTGCTGGATAGAGGACTCCTCTGTGGGCACTCCCTAAGATTCCTCCCCAATGTGAGGGCCTCCACTGCCCCACACAAATCTTTTCAGGCAAACATTCCAAAAACAGTCTGACTCAGGGACCCCCGCCCCAGGCCTTGCCATGGCTGCCCCTAGAAGATGCTGGTTCACACAACCAACTCACCAGAAGGTAAAGAGAGCCACGACACCCAACGTCACCAGCAGCTGGATCAGTAGGATTGTATAGACCTAGGTTTGGGAGGGAATTCCGGTCAGCTTGGGGAGCCCCCACTGGAGGCTAGGGAGGCTCAGGCCCCCAGTGAGGCTCAGCGAGTACCCCAGCTTCCCAGTGACTCAATCTACTCTCCAGACCTACATCCTATACCCTCCCCTTTCTTTCCTAGGGGTCACTAGAATGGACCCAGGACAAGGTGAAAGACAAGCAACTTTGCTCCAGAGCCCACCCCCACAGGACAAGGGGCCCCATGTATCTGGAGACAGGTTGAGACATTGAGTTTGGGTATAGCAGGGGGCAGTGGGGTGAAGCACTTCCCAGCAGGTGCTATCAGCTGGGGTCACTAGAGAAGGGGACACAGGGATGGCCTCTGTAGACAGAGGGCTGGGCCAGGGCCTTCTCAAGGGACACCCTGTCCTCCCCCCAGTCCCCCAGTCCTGGAGAGTTGGGAGGAGGTGGTTACCTTTCTGATGAAGACTCGGCGAACTTTCTGGTCGTCCCAACTGAAGGTGGTGAAGAGCTCATGGTCTCCGGCGGGGAATCCGTTCTCATAGCTGGAGCTGCCTATATGGACATGGGGAGGGCCATGAGGGCTCCCATGTATATAAATGCTGCCCCCAATGGCCACCTGTTCAGAGCTGACTTTTGTCAAACTGGCTCTCTGGACTGGGGAAGCTTTTTTCTCTAGTTCCGTTCTCAAACCTCCCACCTCACCCCATCCCACCCTCAGACCTTTTCCCCCAGCTGCTTCTCCTGAGTCCTGAGACTACACTGTCATCTCCCTACCCCTTCCTTGCATGCTGACTGGGGCTCCCTGGGGGCCAATCCCTGCCATACAAATGTGGCCCTTTTCTCTTGTGTCCCCCACTCTCTTCCCTAAACACGCTGGCTCCCTTTAGTGGCTAAGAATCAGAGAGAGACAGCCACTCTCCCAAGGCCACCTAGCACATCTCAGGGTCTAAGGTCCTACCCCTGCCTGCTCTGAGGCCCTTGGGGTGAGAACCAGGGACTAGTTGGATGAGAGAACCTTCTGGTGCTCCAGCTGGGAAGCAGGGCAGGGGGAAACTGGAGGGGGAAGTAAAGCCAGACAAGGGCAAGGAATGGGGTATGGCTGGGGATGAAGTTTGGGGGCCTGGTCCCAGAACTGAGAAACCAGATATCAGGCCTGTGAAAGAGTATAGGATCCACAGTCAAACAGACCCACATGTGGCTCCCTCTTCTCAGACTGACTATCAGCCATCTTGGAGTGTCGTCTGCGATATGGGTCCGTGACACTCACCTCCTGGGGACAAAACTAGATGAAAGCGAGAGCCGATGGCTCTGTGCCTGGTGGGGACTATGCTGCCCTCTCCTTTGCACCCCTCATCTGGGCCATTCCTGAGGCCTCTGCTCTGTTCTCTTCCACTGTCCTTTTAATTCTTGCCATTTCTCCACGATCTTACCCTCCCTCCACAGCAAAAGCGTCAGTCTTGGTCTTTCAAAGCTGACCCTGCATCAAGCTCTTTGATGGCTCCCCACTGCCTTTTACTCAAGTTCAAGTTCTTTAACAAAGCTTCCACAGCCTCCCCGAGCTCTCAGCCCCAATGCACACTGTTCCCTCCTACTTTTCTCCAGCCTGACGATATTTTTTCGGCCACGTGCTTTCTTGCCTCTGCACATTATATTCTTTCAGCCTGAACACTCATTTCCCCGCCTCTTCACCAGGCTAACTCATTGAGTCTTCAGGACTCAATGTGGATACCCCTTTGTCCAGGAAGTCTTCCCTGACTGCCACACAGATTAGGTAAGCTGCCTAGGCCTCTATCACTGCATCTCTTTCATTGTGTGGTTAGTTGTCTGTTTACTTGTCTATACAGTCAGGCCCGTGGGGGCAACAAGTCTTGCAAATCCATGCATCACTAGAAATTTAGCACCACTGGTCACAGTGCTTGACACACACTTAGAAATGTTTGTCGCATGTTGACTAAAATGAGCTTCCGTCCTGCCCTGACAGTTCCCTGGAAAACACTATTTAAGGCAGCTAGCTCTGGCAACCTGGATATGGAAAATGAAGAAGGGGGAGAGAGGGGAACCCACTGCAAACCTGGGGCCTGGAGGCCCTCACCCTTTTGTCTTCCACTTTCATGTGCGGTCTACATCTCCTGCCAAAGCCCAAATGGCCAGACCACTGAGCAGGCGATGAGGACAGAGAAAGTCCTGTGGGTGTCTGGGGCAGTGAGACGAGCTCACACAAACACCAGACCTTCATTGGCTCTCCAGTAGGTCACGGTGTGGTAGGTCTGCTTGGCTCTGGGCTGAGAGGGTTTGTGGTAAAGGGTGTGGACCATGGTGGCCACTCCCGGTGAGTAGAGGTTCTGTCTGAGGCATTGTTCCTGGGATTCCTTCTAGAATTCTGCTGAGGAGGGTGGGAGTATATAAGATGGGGGAGGGGGGTTGAGGGGCCGCTTAGGGAGGCTGCCGGGGCTGAGGAAGATTTGAGAAGGGGCCCTTCCTTAGCATGTGGGGAGCTGTATGTTCCCAGCCCCAAGGCAAAGCTCCCACAAGCTGCTCAATCTAACAGAGGGGCTCCCACGGGCTGTGATTTTTGGTCTACAGGGAGCTGGCATTCGCCTGGGTAAGTGTGCCTATGAATTATGCCTGGCCATGAGGGGCACTAAGGCTGGCATCCATATACCTTCCCCAGGTCATGTCCTCCTGTCCCCAACAAAGGCCTGGAGAAGGGAAGAGAGGTAAGGAAAGTGAGGGTGAAGTGATCCTCAGACCCCTGGCCCCCAACATCCCTGGGGCCTTCAGAGGGAAGTTTTGGATCAGCCCACATGTAAACACGACACCTCCACTCACAGGGAGCCAGCCACAGCTTAATGCTGCCCTTTCCTGTGTCTACTCTGACCTCTCTCCACCCTTTTAATGTACCCCTTTGAGGAAAGCCTTTCTAGAATAGCCCCTGATCCACCCCCTCCCCCTATTTACTCCCTCTATTTGCCCTAGCTTGGTGACTTGAAAAGAATCCCCTCTTCCCCATCCAAGAGTACTATAATGACAGAAAATATTGTGTCTCTCCCTTTTCATGGAGTCCTCCTTGACCTACCCTTGGAATAGCCCTCCAAATCCCAAGCCTTTGACAACAGAGCCTCATATAACAACCATACAATGCATCTATTTATGGGCAACTTCCTCCTACCCAAGTTTTTCCTCTGGGCCTACCACTCCCCATGATGTTCCAGCCTCCAGGAGCTGAGAGACTTACTAGGATCCACATAGGCCCAGCTGGGATGGAGAGGCACAGCCGACGGGGCTGGGGGGAAGGCCCCTGCCTTCAACCCCTCTCCAGAGGTGGCCTCCTCATAGGAGGGCGGGGCCGAGGGCACTGCTGGAGTCTCCTTCTTCTCACCATTGGCCTGCTGCTGCCCCTCTGTCCCGGGGGCCTTGTTAGCCACGGAGATCTGTGGAATAGAGGCGAAGAGAGACAGTCACCAGGGAAAGGGTGCCTTCCAAGTCCTCCCCACCAGCCCCCAATATCTGGAACTTCCATGGGTACTTTCTCACCTGCACTAGGAAGGGTGGGGGTGCAGACAATAATTTCCCTATTTTACACGGGATATGGAATATTATTCAGCCTTAAGAAAGAAGGAGATCCTTCCATTTGCAACAAGGCTCAGGGAAATAAGCCAAACACAGAAAGACAAAAACTGCGTGACACCAATTATATTGGGAATCGAAAATAGCCAAACTCATAGAAGCACAGAGTAGAATGGTGGTTGCCAGGGGTTGGGGGGTGGGGGAAATGGGAAGGTGTTGGTCAAAGGGCACAAAGTTTCCATTGTGCTAGATGAATAAGTTCTGGAGATCTAATGTACAGCATGGTGATTATAGTTAACAATACTTTATTGTATACTCGAAATCTGCTGAGAGGGTGGATCTTAAGTGTTCTCATCACACACAAAGAAAGGTAACTATGTGAAGTGATGTTAACTGACTTGATTGTGATCATTTCACAATATACATGTATATCAAAACATTCAGGTCGTGTACCTTAAATATATACAATTACCATTTGTCAATTATACCCCAATAAAGATGGTGGCGGAGGAAGACTCTCTCCCCTCCCTTTTTTTTTTTTTTTTTTTTTTTTTTTTTTTTATAGATGGGAGAACTGAGCTCCAGGAGGGTCAGGGCTGGCCAGAGGCACACACTGAAGCTGGAATAAAAACTGAGGAAGGAGAGGGGAAAAAAACTGAGTGATTCGGTCGGTGAAGCGTCCGGCTCGTGATTTTGGCTCACGTCATGATCTCACAAATCATGACATCAAGCTCTGTGTTGGGCTCAGGTGTTGGGCTCAGCAGGGTTGAGCCTGCTTGGGATTCTCTCTCTCTCTCTCTCTCTCCCTGCCTTCCTGTATGCACATGCATGCCCTCTCTCTCTCTCAAAATAAATAAACTTTTAAGAAAAGTTTAAAAAATAACTGAGGAAGGAGAAGTTCTTAGGAGAAGCCACCATGGGGCTGTCCCTGGGGCAGAGAAGGGGTGTGTATGGTTCCACTGTCTCCCTGGGGTTCAGGGAAGGGCCTGGCACAGAGTAGGCCCTCAAGAATATTATTGAATGAAAGATTCTTTCATTTAATCTCCCTGCTACGTTGGTGGTTATATTTTGACCCCTGGGTTGTTTTTTTTTTTTTTAATGTTTATTTTTGAAAGAGAGAGAGAGAAAGAGAGAGCAGGGGAGGAGCAGAGAGAGAGAGGGGAGGAGAGAGGATCTGAAGTGGGCTCTGTGCTGACAGCAGAGAACCCAATGAGGGGCTTGAACTCACAAACCATGAAATCATGACCTAAGTTGAAGTTGGATGCCCAACCAACTGAGCCACCCAGGCACCCCTGATCCCTGTTTTAAAATGAGGGAACTGAGGCTCAGAGAGGAAGGATGACTTGTGCAAGGTCACAGAGCCACACATAGCCCATTGGGCTGCAGAGCCCAGGCCCCATCCACTGGGACTGGCCTCCTTCTGTTGGGCTGGAGATGACACTAGGAAGGTGGGGATGGGCGAGCAGGGAAACAGAGAGGGGTGAGGGGAGATATGAGGAAGAAAGGGGACCATAGAGTGGGGAAAGGGCAAGAGGTCCCTGGTGAAGGGTCCTGTTTTGGCCTCATCCTGTTGTGAACCTCAGCCTCTCTCCCAAACCAGAACAGAATCACAGACCTTCACTGTTGGAAGGGATCTCAGAAGGTATCTAGCTCAACCCTTTCCTTCATTTGGCAGATGAGGAAACTGAGGCCCAGAGGGAATTGTGCCATGGCAGGTTGAAAACTCAAGCCCATTTACACTCAGCTCTGCCCCAGGCCCCAGAGGGTCCACTTAAGCTTTGGGGAGAGGATGTGAGCTGGAAGGGCCTGAGTGCTGCCGCCAGGGAAGGGAAGACTGTGGGGGAGGGGGTGTATGAAAACTGACTGGCAACAAAAAGACTAAGCCTCAGAAAATGAATGGGATTTAGTTCTGGCTTCAGAAAGAATGTGTTAAACCCGAAGGGCCGCAGAAGAAGGCCGCTGAGTTCATTCTTTGTAGGTTGCGTCCAGCTGAGGCAGCCCCGAGGGAAGCGAGCACCAGAACATCTCTGTCTCCACTCAGCCCTAAGGACCACTGAACTGGAAAGTTCTTTTCCATCCTCAGAAAGCCTGTGAGCCAGCTGGGGGTCAGAGGCAGAGGAGGCGGGGCGATGTGCTACATTCATTGAGGACAGGAGGCGATGTCAGCAAAGTGACTGGGGTGGGGGGGGGGGGTGGAATCAGCAGTAGGTGTGGGGAGGGGGCTTTTCATTTTCATCACGGTGAACACCCCCCAGGCCTCCTTAGGGAAGGGCCTTGAGGAGCCTAGGCCTGTGAGAATGCGGCCCTGGTTCACCTGCTGCCCTCCCACTCCCCAACCTCCTTCCTCATTTAGACCAGAAGGCTCACATCCAGGAAAACCCATTTCAGCCCACCAGAACCAAGGTCCTTTGAAACCAGACCCAGGAAAAGAATTATCACCTCTGACTTCAGCCCTGTCACGAATGGGCCCTCCTCCCAACCCCCACCCTGCCGATCAGCCCCAGAGCCTCCTGGGCCCTGCCCCCCCCCATACACACACACACACATACACACACACACACACACACACACACCCTCATTCCCAAGTGAGGTCTGCCCAATGGCAGGAGGTGGTATCACCAGTGACATCATTTTGAGGTCTCAGGAGCTTAAAAACAGAGAGGAGGGTCTGAGAGCCCAGGGAAGGATGCCATTGGCTTTGAGGCTTATCTTGGAGAAAGGAAGGGGGAGTGTAGGGGAGGCTCCTCTTCTGTTTTCTCTGCCCAATCCTTGGCACCCCCAAAACAGAGGGCCAGAGGACCCTCCCCCTTTGCCCCAGGCCCTGATTGTTGTATAATTCCACAGGCTGTTGATGTTATGTAACCACACTAGGCCAGCCAAGTCTCTGCCCCAGCCCTTCCCCTCCATTTCAGGCCTAAAACTAGAAAAAAAGAGACGACGTTTTATCTGGTTCCATCTAGTCCCATGTCGAGCCAAAACAAAAACACAAATTAAAGCATCCTGATGCAGGGTTGCCATAGTAATCCCCTTCCCCCCCCCAAAGCATGTGTCCAGATGTGGAATGAGTTGGCTGGGGGGTGGGGGTGGGGGTTTCTGTGGAGGTGGGAAAGATGAGCATAATGTGGTTGGGGCAGGATAGGCACCACTCCTTGGGGCTCACCCAGGTGCCCCCCTCTAGTCCCCCCACCACACCCTGGACACCCAGGTTGATTCCTTAAGGGTAACTGGGTACCTGTGAAGGGTACTGAGATGCCAAAGCCCCTGGGGTGAGAGGGCCTGTTGGGCAGGAAGAGGCCCTGACCTATCACTTGAAATGCGCCTTTTGGTCCTCTGACTGCAACAAGGACCACAGAGGACCTTCGCACAAGCGCCGGGAAAGGATGCTTATAGTGGTCCAGAGAGTTTGCTCGGGATGACGGGGAGCGGGGAGCCGAAGGATGAAGGATGATGGTGCAGGTGGGGGAGATGCCGGTACCTTTCCTTGTGTCATGGTGCCGTCTCTCCGGGAAGGGGTCCCTGAGGCAGGGGCGGCCGCTTGGGTCACCGCAGCCTGCCTGCGTCTCTGCCTTCCTCCGCGTGGGTTCTAGCAACATCCACTGCAGCCGGGCCAGGCGGACCGGAATGTACCATTCAGGCGCAGGAGGAGGAGGGGGCCTGGGGGCGGGCTGGGAGGCTGCTGCGGAGGCCGCTGCGTATTTACAAGCCCGTAGGGAGGAGGAGGCGCGCCGCCCCCTCCCCCGTCCCCTCCACCCTGAACCCTCATCCCGGGACTAGGGAGCGCATGCTGCAGAGCCACCCAAGTGGATGGGTCCGCAGGGCGGGAGGAGGCGCGGGGACTCCGTGACACCCGACCAGCTGATGCTGCCTGCCTGTAACTGGAGCTGGGTGTCAGGGCCTTATCGCTCCACCATCTCTGCCGCTGACAGGTTCTTTCTGTTCAAGCCTCAGCCTCCCCCTTCCCTGCCTCTGGATGCGTCCCAGATTTCTGTCTCCATTTCCACCTCCCCTCTCATCTGTTTCATCATCCACGGCAGAGTGGGGAAAGTCTCCCACGGCTGGCTCATGTACCCTCCCTGGCTTCTAATAGGGCCCCTTGGGCCCTCAGTTCCTATGGGCCTTAGGCAAGCCATATAGGCACCTCTCCTTTGCCTCCATTTTCCCACCTGTGAAATGGGAGCAATGGGCCCCTCCCTGCCTTGTCGCAGAGGCCTGGTGTGGGAGGATGCAGGTGCTGGTGTTTTTGTTTTTGTTTTTGTTTTTGTTTTTTCAGCCCTGCTGGACCATCTAACCAGGCCTTTCTGGAGAGGCTTCTAGCTCTGTCTCAAAGCGTCTCCAACTCCCATCCCCATTCCCAAGATGCTGCTTCCTTTCTGCCTCCACTCCTGCCTCCATCACCCCTGCCCCCTTCCAGAGCCTGTTCCCTTCCCTCTCCCAGGCTTGTCCTTGGGAATTGGCCATCGCCAGGCCCAGTTTTCCAAAGCTGCTGCAGTGTTGCCCCGGAGTTTGCAATCTCACGAGCTGGGCTGGATTCCCAACTTGATCACCCTCTGGCCTTGTGACTTTGGCAAGGCCTTGATCTCTGTGAGCTGCAGCGTCTCCTATGGAAAGAAAGAGCTCTGTCCATGCTAGATTGACTGTGAGGCACACAGGTTATGGCGGTGGAAGCGCACTGAAGACCACAAAGTGCAGCCAGCATGTGAGTCATTATTAGCTGAGGAATTAGTGTCTTGGGCCGCTCCAGGGTGAGGACTCTGAGATCTGCCTAAAAGGATCTGAACTTCCTAGGATAAGATGAGAAACCAAGTCCCAATGCAGGGATGGCCCCTTACCGTCTGCTTCTCTGTCGTCTCTCAGCTAGACCCACCCAATGACGGTGAGAGAGCAGGGCGCTTAGTGTGCAGCTAGATTATTGAGTTGTGACTCCAACTCTGTTCACCCTTTGTGTCCCGCCCCCTAGCTACCAACTGCCTACATGCTTGCTTAAGCCGGGGTGTCCCTGTCTAGAGGTTCTCTCAGCCCTCGCTGTCCTTCCCAGCCCTTCTCCTGCCCCCTTCCTCCTGCAAACTGTTGGCATAGTTCCCCCCACCCCCACTGCTGCCCAAGGTCTGCCTGGCCTGCACGCCACCACTGCCCCCCCCCCCCCCCCCCACACCCCCCCACACCCCCCCCCCAGAATCTGTGTTCTGGAGCAGTTTTCTCCTCCTGCGTGACAGCTCTAGTGGCCACCTCCTCCAGGAAGCCTCCCTGGCCCCTGGTCTGGGATTGGTGCTTTTTTCTGTAGTTTCCTAGCACCCATCACATGACACTGTGGAGTTTCTTTGTCTCCCTGGTAGATTCTGAGAGAACCTGTCTAGCAGTTTCCACGTTGGCAGGGCTGAGAACTGTGGCAGGCATGTGGAATGTACTCGATAAATCCTAGCTGTGACTATTACCCAGACATATGGTGTTACACAGAGCCTGAATTTATGTAGGCCTCAGCATTTTCATGTATTTGTGAATCTCAGTTGCTCCTTCTCTCCCTGTTTACTCCACTCCTACCACACAGGCCTCTTGGCTGTTCCTTGACAGGCTAAGTATACTGTTAGCTCAGGGCCCTTGCACTTGCTACATCCTCTGCCTGGAATGTCTACAGATTGCTGTATGGGTCACTCCCTCACTCATTTCACGGCTCTGCTCACACATCACCTTCTTGGGAAGGTCTTCCTGATCCTATATAAGTAGGAATGCCACCAATGTACCACCACCCAGTTCATCGGGCAGTCTCTTTCCTGCCCCAGCTTTATTTTATTTTCTTGGCAATTGTGACCTCTGACACATATCTTGTGTTTAGACTTTTGGTCCCTCTTTCTCTTCTAAGCTCTCAGCGTCAGCTGTTAGTATTAGCCTCAAGGATTCCATAGATGTTGTTTAATGAAATAATTTCCACCCTCATAAGGCAGCTCAGTTCCGCTGTTATTCCTTCATCACGTGTGTCGCGCCTAGCTCTATGTGACACACTGTGGTAGAAGCTTTGGTGGTTCAAAGGGGACTCAGACATGCAGCCTTTCTTCGGCGGGAAAAGGTCCGTTCAGAGCTCACCCCTGCGCACTGCCAGGGCGGGAAGCAGGCTCGGGCAGGATCGCTAAAGAAAGGGGTGCCAGGCACAGTGAGAGGTTCCCCAGGGAGCCGGGAGCTTGTTGGGGTCACATCTCTGACTCTCTAGCCCAGAGAATGGGCTTTATTCTGTTAGCATCAGAAGTGGGGGCGGGGGGAAGTTCCAAGGGTTTTCAAGCAGGGGAATAGGTTTGAAATCATGCTTCAGAAAGACCAAACTGCTGTAGTGATATTTGTCGTTAAAGCATTCTCTTGAACAAGAAGGGAAGAAGGGTCAGCCTGTGAGGAACGGTGGGGAGGGCCTGAAGGAGGGCAACGCTGATGAGAATGCAGACTCTGTGAGTTCTTGTGGCGGCCTGGAGCCCAGACTGCAGAGCGGTCTGCCTGGGCTCAAATCCCGGCCCTGGGCAAGATGCTTTGCTTCTCTGTGCCTCTGTTTCCTCACTGAGTTAGTATTAGTAAAGCACTCAGAGCAGAGCCAGGCATATAACAAGTGCCCCATGCATGTTTGCTAATTTAAAAATAAGACAAATGATCCAGGGGCAGAAAAGATGGAGAGAGGCAGACAGCTTGGGGCAGGATTGACAGGACTTGGGAAGAGGCTGAAGACAGAGGGATTTGCAGGCTGAGACCCTGGGAGAATGGTGCCATTAGTAAGAGGGAGGATGGGGCTGATGTGTTTGGTGGGGGGTGGGGGGGGTGTCAGGTTGAGTTTGTGGTGCTCCTGGGATATCTAGGTAGAGATGTCTCCTAGGCAGTTAGCTAGAGAGGCTCCTGGTGCCCAGAAGAGATGTCTAGGCAGTGCCTTCCTTACATAGCTCAGGGGGCACCTTGCATTGTATTTTAGGGGAATGTCATGCCCTTTCCCACCCTGGAGTCCAGCTCTGGGGCCTCATCAAGTCGAGCAGTGCGGCAGCTGGGACTGGTCTGGATTCGGAGGTTTGGGGCTCCTTGGTCGTTAGCATGTGGACAGTGGCTGAATCATGGAATACATGACGACATCCTGCAGAGCGAGGCCAAGGAGGGAAGAGGCCCAGAGCAGCACCTGGAGGGGGGTGGAGAGTCAGAAGAAAGTTCTTCCCTCTCTCCCAGAACCCCCTCACCGTCTTCAATGACCAGGCTGAGGTAAGAGGGACAGACTCAGAGACCACCAGTCCGTGTGGCCGGGGCCGCTCCTCAGAGCAGGGGAGGGTGTGGGCCCCCACGTTTCCTTTCCCCTCCTTTCAGGCCAACGCAAGCAAGGCAGCCCATCCCCATCCTTGTTCTGCTCCGCTTCTCAGCCAGCTCTGTTTGCAGCAAGCGCCTGGGAGGTGGGACGGGGGACAGGGGGGCGGAGGTGTGGACAGAGGCGAGGTTTCTCTTTCTACAGCCATAGAAGCAAGAGGCCAAAGAGGGTGAGTGACAAACCCAAAGTTACATGACATGTTGGGGGTCAAGCTGAGATGAGAAGAGTGGATGTGACCCCATCTCCAGGACCAACAGGCCAAGAGTGTTTCAGTGACAGCACTTGGTCGGGGTGTGGTGGGGGGAGCTGGGGGTTTTCCGGCACCCTAGATGGGCAAAAGCAGAGCTTTCCGGGTACCTCTTCCCAGATCCTTACCCATAACTGCCCCCCCCAACCCGCAACAGCCCCTGTCCCCCAGGGATGAAGAGAGAACCTGCACATTTGAAGTCAGTAAGAGGGAAGGGCCGAGGCAGTGGCTAGAGCTCCGGTCCTCACAGCAAGCAGGTTTCCTAGGGTGGGCTATGAGAGGTGGAGGTCCAGGTGAGCTCAGGCATACCAATGTGCCCTCCTGGCTTTACCTGGGCTACAGCAGTGGCTGCCTTCCTACAAATTGTCCTCCTGGTCCCTGGCCCCCTGCCCCTCTCACTGCTGTCCTTACAGGCCCTTCCTACCTCCCCCTCCAGCAGCCCTGCCACAAAGAACCTGACCTCCCGGAGTGGCCAGCCACAGCCTGGTGACACAACTTCTCTATGCTAGGGTTTCTATTCTACCTCCTCACCCCCTCCCCCGTGACAAGAGGCCTCCCCAGATATGTCTCCACAGCACAGGGACATGAAGCCTCTTCCCAGCTGCAGGGACTGCTTACAGGTGTGAAACCACATTCCAGTCCCCCTCTCTCCTCCCCACCCCCCAACTTCTGGGCGTTTGCTGGGAGCTGGGGCAGGGGGAGCCAAGTGCAGGAGCTGAGGTTTCCAGGCTCTTCACACCCAGCCCCATCTGCTCTGTTGCTCTTAGCAGTGTCCAGACCCTTGATAAGTCATTTCTGTCCCCTGGGTCTTGCTGTTGGGGCTGGCCCTCCCTGATTCCTAGCATGGCCACGGGTTCTGTTGAGATTTTTATATGTGCACGTCTGCTTCTCTACCAGATGGAAAGATCCTTAAAGGCTGGACTCGATCAGGACGCCTGGGTGGCTCAGTCGGTTAAGCATCCAACTTCAGCTCAGGTCACGATCTCATGGTCCGTGAGTTTGAGCCCCGCATCGGGCTCTATGCTGACAGCTCAGAGCCTAGAGCCTGCTTCAGATTCTGTCTCCCTCTCTCTCCTCCCTCCCTTGTTCACGCTCCATCTCCCTCTCTCTCTCAAAAAATAAATAAACATTAAAAAAAAAAAGTAAGACTATCCTTCCAGCCCCCACTCCTCTTCCACCGGGTAGAGCTCACTGATAAAGAAGAATACAGGTAGGTTTTGGATTAGGTCTATCTGGGTGCAGATTTTGATCTTACCACTTAGGCAAGTCATTAAACCTCTCCAAGCTTAGTTTTTTCATCTGTAAAATGGATATTCATTCATTAATTCACTCATTCAACCAATATTCACCGAGGGCCTGCTACATCTCAGGCAATCACGCAGATACAGCATCTAACACAAAAGACACAAATCCCTGCCCTGTGGGCCTTGCTTTTTAGTGGGGAACCTTAGTGCCTGTCTCAAAGAGTGATTGGGAGGACTCGATGAGCTAATTAGGAACAAGCTTCGCACAGGGCCTGATGTGATAGGCCTGACAGGTTAGAGCTGTTGTAAACATCCATTCAGGGCCACTTATCAAGAGCTTACTGTGTGCCAGCTCCGTGCTAGGTGCTGAGGAGACAAAGATGTGGAATGGCTATCCACACCCTCGGGGAACTCAGTTTAATGCCCCTAATGTGTGTTGAATGGGCACTACCCTCGTCATTGTTCAGAAGCTTATAACTAGCACCAGTCTGTAGCGTGTGCTACAAAGAGCCATAAAATTCTAGTAGGTGTGACATGACAGGTGTTTATCCCCTGGTACCCCACAGACTAAGTCACACATGATTGATGTGCTTTCAGGAGGTTCCAAAAAAGGAGCGGTTATATTTGGTTGGGGGACAGAAAGGATCTGGAGGAGGTGGCTTTTGAACAGCATCTGAAAGAAAAGAGTAGGATTCCACAGACAGAGAGTGGTGGCAGAGATAGGAAGGGAGGCCCTTCAAGGGACCAGAAGGGCACAAAAATAAGTGCTTGGAGGAAGGAAAACAGGAGGCGCCAATTGTGTGCCTAATCCCAAGATGACCTAGTCCACGGTGAGGGTGGAGGTTAGTCTAGGCGAGGCAGCTGAATTCACAAGCACAGGAGACAACTCTCCAAGAGGCGGGTTGGAGAGACCCCTTTCCTAGCCCTCTACCCTCGAGCAAGACTACACCAGGCTCAGAATGCCACCATTAGAAGTTCATTTCCTTGAGCAAGCGTCAGCTTCCAGGAGGTCCCTCACAGAAACAAACCACGAAAGTGAAACTCCCTGAGTGGTGCGACAGTGCGACACGTTGTAGATACTTCGCACGCACCACATCCCTTCCCTTTCTCCTAAGCGGAAAGCTCCGTTTCATGAGCCAGGAACCTTGTAAATATTTCAGTGGCGTCTGTGTGGTTGAGGCTGTGAAGACTGTTCTCTGCAGCACTCGTGACAGTGAGGTCTGGGAGATGTCTCAGGCCCGTTACAAGTGTTTGATCAGCCTCATGTTAAAAAAAAAAAAAAAAAAATTTTTCCCGGAATTGTTGACAGTCACTGGCGTGAGACAGATTTGCACTTTTTCTGGAAAGAGGCCAGAACATGAACCAGCAGAGAGTTGCATCTCACAAAAGAGACCGTGGCCAAGGCCTGACAACCAGGCATGAGCTCCTCCACCCCCAACACAGCCCCAAGCCATCAACTGGGCCGGGCAAGGGCTCTGTCACACTAGGGGTCCCGGAAGGAAGCCCAGGAAAGAAAACAAGAGAAAGTGGCTGTGCCTCTACCGCCAGGGCTGGAGCTAGAATTGAGGACAAGTTGACCGGGCCTGTTGCCTTTGAATTCTTCTTCTTCTTCCTCCTTTTTTTTTTTTTTTTTTTTAAAGAAACATTTTGTTGTGATAAGAGCATTTACCATGAGATATACGCTTTTATATTTTTAAGTGTGCAATCCAATATTGTTAACTACAAGCACGATGCCGTACAGCAGATCTCTAGGACTTATTCATCCTGCGTAGCTGAAACTTTATACTAATTAAACAACAACTCTCCATTTCCTCCTCCTCCCCCCGCCCCTGGAAACCACCATTCAACTCTCTGCTTCTATGAGTTTGTCTCCTTGAGATACCTCATGAAAGTGGAATCATACAGCGTTTCTCTCCTTTCGTGACTGGCTTATTTTACTTATAATGTCCTCAAGTTTCATCCGTGTTATCCCAAAGGCAGGGTTTCCCTCTTTTTTAAGGTTGAATAATATTCCATTGTGTGTACACTATACTTCTTTATCCGTCCCTCCAACTGGTTTGTATGTTGATTTTGTATCCCATAACTTTACTGAATTCATTTATTCTGATGGGGTTTTCTGGAATCTCTGGGGGGTTTTCTACCTATGAGATCATATCATCTGCAAGCTGATATTTTTACTTCTTCCTTTCCAATGTGGATGCCTTTTATTCTTTTTTCTTGCTAATTGTTCTTGCTGGAACTTCCAGTACCGTGTTGAATAGAAGTGGCAAGAGAGAAAGTAGCTTTAGAGGAAAAGCTCTCAGTTTTTCAACATTCAGTATGATATTAGTGACAAGATTTTCACATATTGCCTTTATTATGTTGAGGTAATTTCCTTCTATCCCTGGTTCGTTGAGTTTTATCATGAAAAGATGCTGAATTTTGTCAAATGCATCTACTGAGATGCTAATGTGATTTTTTAAAAATCTTTCATTCTGTTCATGGATGTATTTCTTTAATTGATTTCTGTTTGTTGAACTGTCTTTGCATCCAGGGATAAATCCTCCTTGGACATGGTGTGTGATCCTTTACATGTGTTGAATTCGGTTTGCTAGTATTTTGTTAAGGACTTTGGCATCTATGTTCATCAGGATATAAACACCTAGTAGTTTTCTTTTCTTGTGATAGCATCGTCTGGCTTTGATATCAGAATACTGAGGGTGTGATAAAATGAATTTGGAAGTGTTCCCTTCTTTCAATTTTTGGGAAGATTTTGACAAGGATTGGAGTGAATTCTTGAAAAGCTTGGTAGAATTCACCAGTGAAGCCATATAGTCCTGGGGTTTTCTTCGATGGGTGGTTTTTGATTACTGATTCATTCTCCTTACTAGTTACAGTCTCTTCAGATTTTCTATTTCTTCATGATTCAGTCTTGGAAAGTTGTGCGTTTCTAGGAATTTATCCATTCCTTCTAGGCAATCCAATTTCTTTTGGCACTAGGGGACTTTAAATTCTGACATGTTCACAACCAGGTTGGGCTCAAGTGGATAAAGCACATAACCTATCAAGAAACAGGGAGAGGAGAGGAAGGAAGAGTATGACCCAGACTGGACAGTATGAACTCTCAAGGTGTGTCCCCTGCCACCTGTGGACTTTGTGATTTTATACATTGGGAAATGGAAGTCAGGGAGCAGAGCAGCTTGGCTGGAAGAAGAAGGAATAGCAGGACTCTGTTGAACCCTAAGGCATCCAGCCCAATTGGAGCCTTGCAGGCTCCAGCTTGCCTCAGTCATCCATTCCACAACATGTAGAGAGCCCCTACTGGCTAGAAGACACGGAGGCAGGCCTTATGGTGATGGCAAGATGCAGAAGCCACCCTCAAGATGCTGGAGAGGAGAGAAGACAAGCCCACGGTTAAACTCGGGACCCTCAGGGCTGTATAGTAAGAACCATAACAGAGGAAAGTGACACAGAGGGAGGCCTGGGAATCCTTCAAGGGAGTTGGCATTTAAACCGGTCTTTGAACACCAAGCACGATTTTCAAAATCTATACAGATTTCCTTTTCCGGTTACATAATTAAAGTGTGTTCATAATTTAAAAAATTTTAAGCAAATGTGGTAAAATGGGAAGAAAAAAATAGTTATCTACTTCCATAACCTGGAGAAAAATCATGGTTAAAATATTGGTGTGTTTTCTTCTGGTCTGCCTTCTTTTTTCCCTTGATTTTGTCCCTACATCTTGAAGGTAGCACTTTGGCAGACGCAGCTGGAGGAAGGAATGGAAAGTCATGTGACAAGGAGGAGACCACAGAATAAGGGCACGGTGTCTCTGAGCTCTCTCTGTGCCCACATTGGGGTTGTCAGAGCCCCAACGAAGGGGGCTCCCTTCCCCCCACCCCTTAGCCCTTAGCTCTCTGATTGGCTAATGGGCCACACCCAGGGCGCAGCCTCAGCCCATTTTCCTGCCTGGCCCCCCCAGGGGGTCTGTGTTCTGGGCAGGAACATGAGGCTGCGGTTGCCCTTCTTCCTGGCACAGTAGACACAGCCTGTTTCTTGGGTGATGGAGTTGAGTTTCCAGCTCCAAAATTGGCCAGGGCCGACCAAATCCCAAACTGATCATCTGGATGTGTGCTGTCCAATGGAGTAGCCACTAGCCGCGGGTAGCTGCCAAACACTTAATATGTGAAGAGTCAAAACTGAGATATACTGTAAGTGTAAAACACACACTGCCTTTCCAAGCGTGAAAATCTAATGTAATATATCTTATTCACATTTTTTGTATTGACTCCAGGTTGAAGTGATAATATTTGGGGTATGTTGGGTTACATAAGACATATTATTAAAATTGGTTCTCCTTGTGGGGCGCCTGGGTGGCTCAGTCTGTTGAGCATCCGACGTTGCCTCAGGTCACGATGACTTTGCCTCAGGTCATGATCTCACGGCTTGTGGGTTCGAGCCCCGTGTCAGGATCTGTGCTGACCGCTTGCTCAGAGCCAGGAGCCTGCTTCAGATGCTATGTCTCCTCTCTTTGCCCCTCCCCCACTCATGCTTTGTCTCACTCTGTCTCTCAAAAAGAAATAAATGCAAACAAATTTTTTTTAAAATTAGTTCTTGTTCTTTTCGCTTTTTTTCACGTGGATATGAAAACAAGTTAAATTACTTACATGACACACACTTGTGTCTCACATATTTCTTTCTGTTCAACTATGCTGGTCTGTCTAGACTGAACCGTTCTATCTTCCCCACTCTTTTAAAGGAAAGCCCACAAGAAGGTATAGGGAAGGGAGACTCACAGAGGGATTGTGACCCACCCAGACTAGGCCAGAGATGGGGAGCTAAGCCCCACAGGGCTCCTGGGGAGAGGGAGTGAGGAGCAGGTATTTTCTCTTCCACCCTCGAATTTCTCTGTTCCTGTGTCTGCCTCCTTAGCATACTGTGAGCTTCCTGAGATAAATAAAACCTTGTTTTATCCACCCTTATATCCTCAGTGCCAGGCACAGTGCCTGCCATGGAGTAAGTGCCGAATCAATGAATGAGGTGAAGGAGGGGTGTCTCAGTGGGTTGAGCATCCGGCTCAGGTCATGATCTCACAGTTCACGAGTTCGAGCCCTGCCATAGGGCCCTGCTGACAGCTCAGAGCCTGGAGCCTGCTTCAAATTCTGTGTCTCCCTCTCTCTCTGCCCCTCCCTGACTCACACACTGTCTCTCTGTCTCTTTCTCTCAAAAATAAACATTAACAATTTTTTAAAAAATGAATGAGGTGAGGGAGAGGATGGGGAGAAGATTCAAATAGCAGAAAACTATGCCGACAGGGTGCCGGCCTGCCGGGGTGGCTACAAGCATTCAGAATATTTGGAGATTTTAATCCTCAAATCCTTTAGATTGTAATCTCCAGAGAACCAGGAGGCCAAACTCATATCGCTTCTCGGTAGCTGGAAGACAATTGGGAACAGGCCATGAGGACACCTCGATGTCATTGTGTGCGGCCTCTTGCCTCTTTCCCCCTCTCAGAGAAGATTCTTCCCATTCCTGCAGTCAGCCTGCTGGCTCGGCTGGTCCTCCCCGTGGGCACACACACCTGGGTGAGGGCCCATCAGGCCTTGCCACACTCAGTGCAAGACAGGAAGGGCTGCGAGTACAAGGAGGAAATGTTCAGCTGCTCCTGCCTGGCACAGCTCTGCCCCTACCTCAAGCCAGGGCTCCGTCCTTGCCCAAAATTCATGGGTCAGAGACTCTCAGGAGTGCTCTTCTCACGCACCTCAACTCTCGAGGTGGGGTCCCACTGGCAGGTTCCCACAGCCCCCCGCCCTCTTCTGCCTGGCAGCGGGCGAGGTAGGGATGCAGGAGGGTCAGGGAGCGCCTGTGAATGCAGAAAGGACCCCAGAGAGGCTCAGGTGGATGGATGATTAGCACTGCATGTTGGGCCTATAGTAGAACTTAATTAAGCACCTGGGCTCTGGAGCTGGAATGTCTGAGCTCAGATCTCAGATTCTCCACTTGCTGTTTGTGACCTGGAACAAGTTAACTAACCTCTTTAGACCTTTGCATCCTTACCTCTAAAATGGGCACAATACAGGTTCCCTGACCTTATGGTGGCTCAGAGATTCAATGACTGAGAACAAATCAAGGACCTAAAACTGTGCCTGGCACATGGCAGACATGCAGCGTTAGAAACAGTCTAGGGGCGCCTGGGTGTCTCAGTTAAGTGTCCGACTCTTGGTTTCTGCTCAGGTCATGGTTTCACGGTTCGTGGGATGGAACCCCACATCGGGCTCTAAGCTGACAGTGCGAAGCCTGCTTGGGATTTTCTCTTTCTCCTTCTTACTCTGGTCCTCCCCTCATTTGTTTTTTTCTTGTAGTTTTTATTATGGAAGATTTCAAACATACAAAAGTGGAAAGAATAATATAGCAAACTCCTGTGTACTCGTTACCCCACTTCAATGATTATCAACTCATGGCCCACTGAGTTTCATCTGCAGGCCTACCCTACCCCGGGGTTCTTTTGAAGCAAATCTCAGATATTACATCATTTCATCTGTAAATATTTCAGTACACATCTCTAAGAGATAAGGACTTAAAAAATAGTCCTATAGAATTAACAGCAATGTGTTAATATCAAATATCTGTTCGAATTCTCCAATGGTCTCATTTCTAAAGTAATTTGTTTAAATTGGGATCCAGATACAGTCTCTATAATGCACATGATTGGTGTTGCTTAAGCGTTTTTTAAACTACCATTACCTCCTTTTCTCTTTCCCCCCACCTAGCAATTTATTTGTTGAAGAAACAAGGTCATTTGTCTTGTAGAGTTTCCCACAGCCTGGAGTTTGGTTGCATCTCTATATGTAGAAGCTTGATGTGATTCAGGTTCAACATCTGGGAAGATTACTCCCCGGGTGTGTTCTTCTATCAAGAGAGATACATCGTAAGTAGCTGTGGATAATCAATGCTTGGATCCATTATTTCATTAGGGGTTGCAAAATAGTGATATTCTGTCATTCTTCCTGCATCTGACAGCTGAAACACCTTTACTAACAGAAACCTCCCTCTCTTCACTACATAGTTAACCTGAGTGAACTTTTACGAGCCACACAGGAAAAACATATCAGTGCTTGATTCCTTTCCCTTTATTTACAGTTTTCACAATAATGAGTTACTTTCTTAGCATCTCCAAAGGTGATTAATTTTTTTTAATCATAAACTCATGGATTTAAGTATATTTGGAGGGTTTCAACCCATTGTCATTATAGCTAGTATATATTTTTAAATTGTTTTCTGGCTTAAGTGTATTTAATGAGGGTAATAAAAATATGGGACAACGTAGAAGAGCCAAGGGAACTCTGACTTTGGAGTCAAACAGCTCAGGGTGGAATCTTGGCTTCACCGTTGACAATCTTGGTGACCTCGGTCAAGTTACTTTATTTCTCTTTCCTTCTGTTTCGTCATGCCCCAAATTGAGAAGTGGTTCACAGTAACTAACATTTATCAAGTGCTTCCCATCTTGCAAGCATTGTGCTAAGTGCTTCAAAGACACGATGCCATTTCATCTGCAAATGAGCTCAGTGAGGTAGGCGCTATTTTTGTCATCCCCATCTCAGAGATGAGGAAGAAACTGAAGCAGAGTGGTTGAGCAGTTTATCAGGCTTTACACACCTAGAAAGTGGTGGAGCAGGGACTGAACCCCGGGGCAGTCTGGCTCCAAAGCTCACTGTCATCTAGTGGTTATTGTGAAGATGTGAGAGGATGATGGTGATCATTCATTATATGCCAGATACTTGGCCTGCCTCCAAAGCCCACGCTCTTAGTTGGTACCCTATTTTCACAGTGCTGGCCTGTATTTGCATAATTAGCGAGAATTATCGGTGGTTGTGGAAGTAGCCACCATTAGAATGAGGGATGGGGTGAGGAGCTGACCAGAAAAAAAGGCAGGCCCTGGCAAGTGGAAGAGCCTGGGCAGGGCTCAGAGTTCAAGCAGAGCTGTCCGTCCCTTGGCCCTTCCCCTCCAAAATGGAGGATGGTCACATGGCTAATCTCCTATTGCAGCTGTGGTCTCTCCCTCCCTGGGCTCCCCTCCCCCGCTGAGATGCAGCTCTCTTCTCTAAGAACGCAGCTCTTCTTGGCGAGTTCTATTTCTACTGTCATTTGGCTCTCGTCCTAATTGCCTTGTTAATCAGTAAGGGCAGGAAAGTTCCCTCACTTTCCCAAAGACTTCCCTTGGGTGTTCTTTGAGGACAGGCCAGGACCTCCCAGGGTGGTGGGGAGTGCAGAGATCCTGGGTCAGCTGGGACAGGGGAGCTATTGATAATCACACTAAGAGTAGTGATGTTAGCTATCATTTCCTGAGCACCTGGCGTGTGCCAGGCCGGGGTCAGGCTCTGTGTTATCTCCGTGCATCCTCACAGTGCCCCAAAGAGGTGGGTCTTGTTATTGTCTCTATTTTGCAGATGAGCAAACCGACGCGGGAGAGGTTAAGGAACTTTGCCCGAGGTCACTCAGCCGGTAGGTGGCAGAGCCAACAATCTAACCCAGACTGCCTGACTCCACATCAGGCATAGGGAGACAGGGAAGCAGGTGAGGCTGGAATTCTCCCAGTAGCAAAGGAGGGGGGCATTCCCGGCAGGAAGAACGGTTTGTGCAAAGGTGTGTAGGCGTGGAAGGGTGGTGACTAACTCTGGCCAGGGTGAAGGGTGTGTAAGGAGGAGTGGCAACACATGGAGCTGGGGTTTGGGGGGTGCTAGGTAGAAGAACCTCAGCTTTCTGGACAAGGCCCCGGAACTTTGCTCTCGGAAGGTTGGGGGGCCAGGGGAGGCACGGAGCAAGAGGGCTGATGCCTAATAATTTGGGTTCATGTGATAATCTGTGGTTTACAAGGAGCTTCCAGAGGTATATTATCAGATGGAAGCTTCATGTCAATCCTGGAAGTTAGCCCATTTTACAGATTAACAAACAGACTCAGAATGGTTATGGTATGTGCTCGGGCCACAAGGCAATTAGCAGCTGGCTCCAAGCCCAGGGCTCTAGCCACCATAAGACATTGCTCCTAAACTCAGTGCATAATGAAAGAAAGAGGCAGAGGCATCCTTCAGCTCCTGAGTCCTCCAGCCCTGCTCCTGCTCAGCCTCGTTGGGGAGTGTAAAATGAAGATCGACTGGGTTGATGCCTAGGTCCCAGGCATTGCTGCTAAGACTACGGCAGTAAGTAATAAGAACCAATTCACTGAGTTCCAACTATGTGCTAGGTTAGCTAGGTTAGGAGAAATCTAGACAGAGATCAATACCCCCAGGGACTCTGATAACTAATATTCTGACCTGAGGGTCCCCACAAAGGAGTAGGAGGTGCCCCAGGTCTGCCTAAAGAGAGTTAGAAAGGGCCCCAGTGGGAGAGAATTTCTGGATTGCTGGCTGAGGCCCTAACTACGCTTTGACTTTGACCGAGGCAGGCCCTGCTGGGATCCTGCTTTGCTGAGTGAGGGGACTGCACCAGAGAAGGAGCTTTTACATCAGAAGTCTTGGGGAACATCTCACGCTGACTCAGAAGGTTCAGGGAAGGGACTCTGGTTGGGGTATTTTAATGAGCTCCATGAGAAACTCTGAAATAGAAATAACTAGATTATCAAGGTCCCTTCCAAATCCAGTTCAGCAAGTTCAGTACCCCACACGTTTATTGAGCACCCATGATGCGAGGCGATATTCTGCAGGTTTGGGGTACATTAGCGAACAAAACCGGGTAAGGGTGATGAGGGGTGCCAGTCTGAGGAGAAGTTACACCATTTGGAAGCACGAGCAAGGGCCAGCGGCACTGAGAAGGTGGCTTGAAGGCGACAAGGTGTAGCTGGGTGGACATCTGGGGGAAGGGCATTCTGAAGACTCAACAGCTAGAGCAAAGGCCTTGCCTCGGAAGCATGCACGAACGGTAGCCAGTATGTCTGGCCCGGGGGGTGGGGGCAAGAGTTGGGGCTGCGTGGGGAAGAGGGCAGCCATGGTTTGCTGCTCCGACATGCTAAAACATATTCAGCACTGCCTGAGTATATTAATCCTGATCTTGACCCTGAACCTATCCCTGCCCTTACCTCTCCCCCACTGAACTTTAATTTAAGGGACCTACCCATCCCATAAATGCCACAACTGCTAAATCAGAAATAATGTCATGTACCTAGGTATGCGTTTGGTATTTTACCTCCTCAGAACCCTGAGTGTCTTCAACCTCGCCTAGTCTTCTGTCTCACCCGGGTACCTGCCCTTCCTTTCCTGACTCCTTCAAGGGGCCCCAGGTCTTTGTGGCCTGGAGGTAGGGGAGCAGAGTAGCTGGAGAGTTGTGGCCAGTGTCATCCTCATTGTCCCAAGGAAGCAGTGGCTTCAGAGATAGCATCCAGGACAGAAAGGACCCCTGTGAGTAACCTTTCCTGGGAATACACATTTACTGAGCACCAACTCCCAGCTCCAGACTGAGAATCTCCAGGTGAATAAGACTGTCTGGGCCCTCTGGGGGCCCAGCCTGGGGTGGGTAGGAGGGGTGACGCTGGGTAGGGGAGACAAACACACAGAAAACTCCAATTCACGTACAGCGGAATCCAGTGGCTGAGAGGGAGGAAAGATGGGCGACCCCCAAGGTTACAGAGTTCAGTTAGCCGTTATCTACCAACCAGGGGACCCTGTGCAAATCTGTTAACTTCTCCTCCCAGGGCTTGGAAAGCACGGAGCTCTTTCCAAATTTTTATATCATTTATTTAGTTTTTAAATACTCGTTTTTGAGAGAGAGAGAGAGCGTGAGCAGGGGTGGGGCAGAGAGAGAGGGAGACGGAGGATCCAAAGCGGACTCTGCGCTGACTGGCGGTCAGCACAGAGTCCGCCACGGGGTTCGAACTCACAGACCATGAGATCATGACATGAGCCGAAGTCAGACACTTAACTGACTGAGCCACCCAAGCACCCTGAGCTCTATCCATATCCATATTTTTAAATGCTTGCACTTCAGTTTCCTTGCATGTAAATGGAAGTTATAATAATATTGTTGAATGAGGGCACCCAGAGCCAGCCTCCGCCCACTTCCAAGTTCACTCTCCTTTCCTTAGCCTCTGGCCCTCCCCTCAGCAGCACCTGCACGTCCCCCTACTGTGGTGTCCAGTGCGCCACCAGGTGATATCTGATGAAAGGAAGATCATACCAGCTATTGGATATGACTTTGACTGCAAAGGGCAGCACACAGCTGATGCAATGGTCGCTAAAATGTTCTACAAATATTAAGTTGTGATGGCCATAATGGACTTCATTGTGATGGCCGATCAATGGCTAGGGTAGCCAACTTTAGCAAATAAAAATCCAGGTCACCCAGTTAAATTTGAATATCGGATAAACAACTTTTTTTCTTTAGTCTACACATGTCCCACACAATATTTGGGGCTGCAGGGGAGGCAGAATTTTACCTCTTGCCTCGTAGGGTTGTTTGGCTGGGCCTGAGAATGAAACTGACATAAGACAGATGAGCGGGAGAAAAGCACGCACATTTATGTTAAGTTTTACAAGACACAGGAACCCTCATAAGGGAATGAAGACCTGAAGAAACGGTGAAACCACATGCTCTCGTACTGGGTTGAACAAAGAGAAGCAAATGTGGAAAAGTGACCAAACCAAAATATCGGAAGCTAAGGACTAACTAAGCTAAGTTGACTAACTTATTTAACGAGGTCTGTTTGCACAGAAGTCTCTTGGCTTTGGCTCACATTTAGAGAATGTTTCTTTTTTTTCCCTGGTACAGGGAGGGCATCTGTCACACAGGAGTTATTGCCTCTTGTTTCCAGGAAGAAAAGGCAGATGAGGCTGCTCTTCTTACATCTGCTGTTTTTCAAGTGCCTTTAGCTCAAAATAATCTTCATGTCAAAGTGGCATCTTTGGGAGTGGCATATTCTGTCATGCTTCAGGACGTATTTATACAAAAATATTATTTGTAGGGGCGCCTGGATGGCTCAGTCGGTTGAGCGACCAACTTCAGCTCAGGTCATGATCTCACAGTCCATGAGTTCGAGCCCCACGTCGGGCTCTGTGCTGACAGCTCAGAGCCTGGAGGCTGCTTCAGATTCTGTGTCTCCCTCTCTCTCTGCCCCTCCCCTGCTCATGCTCTGTGTCTCTCTGTCTCAAAAATAAATAAAAACATAAAAAAATTTTTTTTAATATATTTAAAAAAATATTACTTGCTTATCTGAAATTCGAATGTAACCGTGCATCCTGGATTTTATCTGGAAACCTTATTGATGACAGTTTATTGGCTGGCGGGGGATGACTGGGATGTGGGGCTAGGAATCAGCTCTGCAGAGGCTGTCTAGAACTGAATCAAATGTGAGGATGTGTGTCAAGACTCCCACTGGGGATGGTTGCTGCATGATGGCCTTATGCCATTATCTGTCAGTGAGTCCCTCAGACTCAGGCCTGCTTGGGGTTCCCAGTCAGTCTCTCTTCCCCCCAGGTCTGGGTGTCCCGTCCTTCTGTCGCCTACCTGGATGCTGCCCTGGTTGAGCTCCCTGGCTCACCGAGGATGTAATGAATGGTAACATTAATACACTTATTGTGTGCTCACTGAGGGCCAGGTGTCATGCTGGGTGCTCTAGGGATGTGAGCTCACAAAGCCCAGCTGTCTCTTCATTGCACCATGCTATGGCCTATTCAAAAGACTTGAGCATCCAGGATGGTGAGGGAAGGAGCAGGAGTATCCCGAAGTGGCCTCCCACTGTGTCCCAGGCACTGTGTTAGAGTTCATTGAGTTGTCACAAAAATCTTGTGAAATTCTGTGGCTCAATCGGTTGTGTCCCACTTCGGCTCAGATCATGATCTCACAGTTTGTGAGTTCGAGCCCCACATCAGGCTGTCTGCTGTCAGCACAGAGCCCACTTCAGATCCTCTGTCTCTTTCTCTCTCTGCCCTTCCCCAGCTTGCGCTCTGTCTCTCAAAAATAAATAAACACTGAAAAATAAATCTTGTGAAGTTCATACTCTAGGACACCCTAAAAGCTAAGTACCTTGCCCAAGTTCACAGGGTTTAAGTAGTGGAGCAGGGATTTGAACCCAGGTCTGCCTCACCTCAAAGGCTAAATAATTTTGCCCTCCTTTGTGCGTGTGCATTGTGGAATGACGTGTGTGCATGCTCGTGCATGGTCACTTCTAACCTTCAGAGGAGGGTGTTCCAGTTCTCTACAGGCCTTCCTCTCTTGGGATGGATTCAGGGCCTTAGAGATGGGCACACTCCAGTGGTGCTCACCCACGGCTGGCCTTCTCGGGGGCTGGTGCCATCTGCCCACTGACCCCCAATCGGCAGCTTCTCTTGGGCCTTGCCTTCCATGCTAGTATCTCTAGCAATGGCAGACAGTTGGTTCCCAGGCTTTTGGGCCTTGGGCAGAGGACATGGGGGCATGGATGGTGAGAGGGGGCAGGGTTGGCACTGAAGAGGCTGACTCACACCACGGATATCTCCATCTCCAGCTCTCACTCACTCTCTCATGCACGCACTTTCTCTGTAATCCCTGGAACCAAACAGTATTGTAGCTGGGAGACTTTAGGAACCATCTAGTCTTACCTCCTCATTCTATAGTGAGAGGAACGGAAGCCCAGAAGGCAGAAATGAATTGTTAGGATTCCTCATCAAGCTAATGGAGACTGAGAACCCAAGTTGTCTGCCTCCTGGTCCAGTGCTCTCCGCTGCTCGTATCCACGCCTGTCTCTTCCAGTGGCATCCATCCTGCCATAGTAGGACCAAAAGGAACTTTAGGTTAGGGAAAGGGCTGGGAATGCTACTGAAAGGTGTAAGCATTTCCACTGAAATCAATGGGGAAAAGAGAATGTTCAAGAAACAGTGTTGGGATACCTGGATTATTGTCGGGGGTGGGGGCTGGATAATAAAGATGTAGCCCACACAAGTTCTACATGGATCAAAGATTTAAGTGCAATAAATAAAACCATAGATGTTCCACAAGATTTTAGTGCAATAAATAAAACCATAGATGTTCCACAAGAAAGTGTGGGTGGATCGATTTATAATTTGGGAGTGGGAAGGCTTTTCTAATCAAGATGGAATACCCAGGAGTCATAAAGGAAAATTTGATATATTTGACCACATAATAATTAAAAAAAAAAAAAAAACTTCTATATTAGAGGGGCACCTGGGTGGCTCAGTTAGTTGAGTGTCCAACTGTTGATTTCAGCTCAGGTCATGATCCCAGGGTCGTGGGATTGGGCTCCATGTCAGTCTCTGCACTGAGCATGGAGCCTGCTTAAGATTCTCTCTCTCTCTCTCTCTCTCTCTCTCTCTCTCTCTCTGCCCCTCCCCTACTTATGAGCGCTCTCTCTCATAAATAAATAAATACATAAATAAACCTTCTAGGGGTGCCTGGGTGGCTCAGTCGGTTAAGCGTCCGATTCTTGGTTTCAGCTCAGGTCATGATCTCAAAGTTCGTGGGTTCTAGCCCCACATCAGGCTCTCCACTGACAGAGTGGAGCCTGCTTGGGATTCTCTCTCTGCCTCTCTCTCTGCCCCTCCCCTGCTCATGCTGTTTCTGTCTCAAAATAAATAAATACGCTTAAAAATAAATAAATAAATAAATAAATAAATAAATCTTTTATTTGGAAATCCACCATAAAAAAATACTTTTCCAATAACCAAGAAAACATATGACAAAGGGATATTTCCTTCATTTACAAGGAAACTCTGACGAATGAACAAAAAGAAGTCTAATCATCATCATCATAGCTAATACCCGATCATTTACTATCATTTAAGTACATAGATTATTTCATTTAAATCTCTCAAAGGGAGTAACTCTATGAGATAGATGCTATTATTATCTCCACTTTATAGATGAGATCCCGAAAGCAGTTTAAAAAGATAGTCAAACATCTCCAGGGGCAAAGGAATTAAAAGCAAAAATGAACTATTAGGACCTCATCAAGATAAAAAACTTCTGCCCTGCAAAGGAAACAATCAACAAAACTAAAAGGCAACCGACGGAATGGGAAAAGATATTTGCAAGTGACATATCAGATGGAGGGTTAGTATCCAAAATCTATAAAGAACTTACCAAACTCAACACCCAAAAAACAAAATAATACAGTGAAGAAATGGGCAGACGACTTTGGAAAAGTGAATAGACACTTTTCTAAAGAAGACATCCAGATGGCCAACAGACACATGAAAAGATACTCAACATCACTCATCATCATTAGGGAAGTACAAATCAAAGCCACACTGAGATACCACATCAAACCCGTCAGAGTGGCTGAAATGAACAAATCAGGAGACTGTAGACGCTGGCGAGGATGTGGAGAAATGGGAACCCTCTTGCACTGTTGGTGGAAATGCAAACTGGTGCAGCTCCTCTGGAAAACAGTGTGGGGGTTCCTCAAAAAATTAAAAATAGATCTACCCTATGACCCAGCAATAGCACTGCTAGGAATTTACCCAAGGGATACAGGAGTCTGATGCATAGGGGCACTTGTACCCCAATGTTTATAGCAGCGCTTTCAACAATAGCCAAATTACTGGGCGTTGTATGGAAACCAATTTGACAATAAATTATATTTAAAATAAATAAATTAAATAATTAATTAATTAAAATGATAGCCAAATTATGGAAAAGCCTAAATGTCCATCAATTGATGAATGACAAAGAAGATGTGGTTTGTATATACCATGGAGTACTGCTTGGCAAGGAGAAAGAATGAAATCATGCCATTTGCAGCAACGTGGATGGAACTAGAAGGTATTATGCTGAGTGAAATAAGTCAGTCAGAGAAGGACAGATATCATATGTTTTCACTCATATGTGGATCTTGAGAAACTTAACAGAAGACCATGGAGGAAGGGAAGGGGGAAAAATAGTTACAAACAGAGAGGAAGGGAGGCAAACCACAAGAGACTCTTAAATACAGAGAACACACTGAAGGTGGATGGGGGGGGGGGCGTGGAGGAGAGGGAAAATGGGTGATGAGCATTGAGGAGGGCACTTGTTGGGATGAGCATTGGGTGTTGTATCTAAGCCAATGTGACAGTAAATTATATTAAAATAAATAAAAAGATGACAGATGATAGATAGTCAAAGCCAAAGCAAATTTCCCTACTACAGGTTCCTAGAAGCCAATGAAAAATAAACACAGCCATTGCATAATGCACAACAATGTAATTTCTCAAATTACATAGAGAGAAAGATGAGCCTGAGTATTTTCTTCTATGTGGGGCTTGGGAAGTGATCTTTTATTTGCCTTGAGTTTACCCATCATGTGAGAAATGGTTTGGAAGAAGATTATACATGATCAGATATGTTTGTTGAATGAATTCACAAGTATACATACTCACATTAAGTTTTATGTTTTTACTAATTCTTTTGTTGCTCTTTTTTTAAGTGGGCCTAACCAGCTCAACTTTCCTAAAAGTATAAAGAATATGGACTCTATATTTGGTTCATCATTAAATGCTTTCTTCAGGAAAAAACAAAAAGAGAGTCAAACAATATAGACAAGCAGTTTACAGAAAAAGGTGTATCAAAATCAGTAAGAATATAGGTATACTTACTTAATATAAATAAAGCCAATAAACATTTTGAAGGATGCTTGGTGTCACTCGTAAGTGAAGAAATACAAAGTCAAGCGAGAATTTAGATGCCACTTTTGCTCTGGTTGGCAACATTTGTCAGTACTCAAGTTCTGATGGGGTGGGGAAGGGTCCTAGTCCGTAACCGTTCCTCTACATAGTCTGAGCTCTATCTTTGTATCACTTCATGGCAGCAGAAAACTGTACAATTGAGCCATGTTAGCATAGCTGACCATACGCAAAAATGCCTTCGGCCCAGTTCCAGTTTAACGTTACACTCTTGACATCGTTGATGTTTGGCAGAAGAAAGGACCATATAAAAATCACTACATTGTTTTGTCCTGGAAAAACTACCCCTGAAGGCATTATCTACTCTGGTCATCTATACTACTGATGGAAGGAAGGACCCACACAGCAAATTATGTTTATTATTTACTACCAGGAAAAAAAAAATGATCTCTCCTGGAAACCTGATATGTTTTATTTTACAAGATAATGGTAAATTTATGAGCCTTTCTGTTTCTCTCTTTGCCTTGGCTACTGGGAAGCTCAGCGCCATATTTTATGGCCCATTACAGCAACAACATAACTAGGGTGGTTGACATCTGACTTCTTAACCCCAGCAGGCTCCAGCCTCCGAGCGGTCAGCACAGAGCCAGACGCGGGGCTCGAACTCACAAACTTCGAGATCATGACCTGAGCCGAAGTCAGACGCTTAACCAACTGAGCCATCCAGGCACCCCTGTGCCCAGGTGATTCTGACACTCTATTGTAAGCTCTTTAGAACTGTATTTATCTTTGAGACCCTGATGGCCCACTCTGAGCCAGGTATATGGTAGGTGCTCGATAAATGTATTTCTTAATTGAAAGGAACATGAGGGCTGTGAGGAAAGAGACCACTTTTGCACGGAACAAAGTCTGGCAGGTAGCAGATGCCCATGAGGACTGAATTAGCAATGGGCATGGCTTCAGCCTCTGACCTCTCCCTGCCACACCCTAGGGCCTCCATCACTCAGGCCTCTCCAGGCTGGGACCCAGAACAGTCAGTCTGCCTCACAACCCAACTCTGCCTTTATCTCCACCCTTCTGCCTCAGCCCTTCTGCTTGGGCCAATCAGCTTCCAAATCTTTTCGAGTTTCACCCTGGGTGGAGGCTGGCATGTCTGACCTCCTAGTCTCCTGGCTCTGAGATGCCTCAGGGGTAGGAAATGGCATCACCTTTTGAACCTTGTGTAGCACCCAGTAGTGGTAACTGGTGATGAGGAGGAGGAGGTGGAGGAAGAGGAGGACCCAAGGTCATGGCTTTCTCTGTCCTTGTGACACTCAACTGATATGTTGAGCAGAGGGGACAGCAGAGGTTGACAGAGTCACTTTTCTGCCACTTCCTACCCTTCCCTCTGGGCTGGGAGGCAAAAATGTGAGACATCGCAAGGAGGTCAAGCGGGACCATGCAGATGAGGTGAAGGGGACAGGGCTTCCTCTGTCATGCCATTTCCTACAATGCCAGACGTGGAGCTGGTTTCCCATTGGGTGCCCCGCCCCCCTGACCAACACCCTCTCCCCCTGGCTCCCCACCTGACTCTTTCCCTGAGCAACCTCTGTGGAGATGTGTAAAAAGACAGCTAGGGCCTGGGCAAGGCCTTCTGACCCAGATTTCCTGGACTGACGGGCAACCCATGTTGAGAAACCGCGTCCGGGCAGGCTGGGGTAGCCACACCTGGCAAGCCACAGGGAACCTCGGGCCTGGAGCTCCCCTAGGCAGTCACAGCCTGAGACCTAGCCCCACGTAAGGATGATCCTGCTCAAGGGAGATGTTTGCCCTTCATCCTCACTCTGGACTTCATCCTCACAGCCCATGTGAGAGTGCTGGGGGACAGGAGGAGGGTCCCAGTTGCTCTCCCTGTCCTGGTCTTTGCATATATGAAGCATTTGCCTTATACCACATGCTCCAAGAGGCTCCCTGCCTATGGATGGTGACTTGTCACATTGCTCCGGCAATTCCAGGGCCATGGAAAACGTAGTGAGCACCATGAAGCAAGACGAGGTGTGGATTCCACACCTTCTTCTCTTCTTTGTTACCAGAACTACCAGCTTTAGTGAAAAGTGGCCGATGTGGGGGATCTGAACATCCTGGAAACTCTTGCCAACTTCTATGAGAAACGATGACCCAGTGTGTAGTACGAGGCTCGCTCTTAACTTTTGCAGAACCCAGGCCAGGTCTCCGGCCATGTGTCTGAATAGTGAAAAGTTAACCAATCCAGCGTTAAAGTGTTAAATAAAACATGTTCTATCAGCCTACCTTGATGCTATACTTTCATGACGACACAATTTTTAAATGTATAAAGCTATGGTTATTATACAGCTGAAAATTGACAAAACATTGAAAAACTAAATTTAGTTATTATTGTGCTCGCCTGGGAGTGCTGTTGGTGGACTGGCAGTGTTTGGGTGAGTAATAAATTGCATACATAATTATGCAGAACTCGTAAGTAATGACATGTTCGTTCAATAAAATTTATTTTTCTTGCCTTTGTCATAGGAAAATCACCAATTATATGGCTATACTCAAGATTTTCACAGAATTTGTGTTCTACTGGAAGTCAGGCCAAATTAGCCTTCACTGAGTCATTATAGCTCTTAGTTTTTTCTTGAGTTCGATTTGGAGACACTTCACTCTGCTGAGGCTGGAAATGACCAGTATAATTCTCAAAGCAATATCTGGATTCAGAACTAAACCACAGATTAGATGTATCATGTACAAACAAAATAATGGGATGTCGTATGCCACGTTATCACTGTCATAAAAAATTACAAAATGTTTTTATTTCATTACATTCACTGCTATGTCTTCTATGGTAAATATTTCCAAAAGTAATATCTGGATCTATAAGATAGCAGTTCGTAAGCATTTTCATGTCAGAACTTTTTTATACTCTTAAAGAATTATTGAGGACTCCAAAAACTTTTGTTTGTGTAAATTATAACTATCAGTATTTATCATTATACATTAAAACTGGTAACTTAAACAAATTTTGTTTTTCACTTTTGTTTAGTTTTGAGAGAGGGAGACAGAGAGTATGAGCGGGGGAGGGGCAGAGAGAGAGGGAAACACAGAATCCGAGCCTGACACGGGGCTCAAACTCACGAGCCGTGAGATCATGACCTGAGCCAAAGTCGGACGCTCAACCGACGGAGTCACCCAGGTGCCCCTTAAAACTGATAACTTTTAAAACACAACACACAAACGCACATTCCATCAGCCATCAGAGCAGGATGACATATCATACCAAGCAGCCTCTGGGAAACACAGTACACACGAGAGAATTCACAAAAAAGGGCAAATAATATCTTAGTATTATTGCGAAAATGGTTTTGATCTCATAGACCCTCTGGAAGGGCTCAGGAATCCCTAGAAATCCTTGGACCACACTCTGAACAATGTAAAGAATCGGTATCATGCTCCCCCATGTGCTAGGCCTAGACCTGTAAATATACAAATGTAAGAGTTTTAAGAATTAGTCTTACAGGGGCATCTGGGTGGCTCAGTCAGTTGAGCGTCTAACTCTTGGTTTGGGCTGGGGTCATGATTTTATGGTTCATGAGTTCAAGCCCTGCATTGGGACTCTCTCTCCTCCCCTCTCTCTGTCTACCCCTCCCCCATTTGCTCTCTCTCTCTCTCCCTCTCTCAAAATAAATAAATAAAATAAACTTAAAAAAAAACAAAAGAATTAGTCTTACAAAACATTCCCCAACTGCTACAGGCAAGTTTCGTGGATATTGCACTGATTCATGAATACACACAAAGCGAGAAACAGGAACCTGAGGAGAAGCAAGAAAATGGACGTGTTTTTATGTGCTTTGTCTTGTGTAAAATTCAGAAATGCCTCTCAACCTCTCAGAGTTTCCGTTTTCTACTTTTGCAGAAGGAGGATAATACCCATCCATGCTTCCCACCTAGTTCTGTGCATTACTTGAGGGCAGGTCATGCCTTAGTCCCTCCTGTGTCCCCAGGACCCAGGCAGTGCCTGGCCCAGAGCGGGAACTCAGGAAACATTGTCAAAGTGGGCACATGTGGCTGGTGACAAAGGCTACCCTGATGTGTATTTTGGAGTGAGGCAGGTTAGTAGGTGGAAGGCCCACCGTCTCCAAACCTAGAAACCTGGGTAAGCTGCTAACTTCTCAAGACCTCCATTTTGTCGTCTATAAAAGGGAGTAATAATACTAGCAATTACCTTGTATGGCTGTGGAGAGGGGCAGATGGGTTCACTACATAAAGCACTTGGCACATGACACATAGAAATCGCTCTATCTACTCTACTAGGTAGGCAATTTCAATATGGGGCAGACAGATTTATTATAAATCAATTCCTAGCTTGGCAAAGGCAGGCACAGTTTCTCAAGTACAAAAGCGAACTCTAGAACTGAGCTCCGTGCCTGACACATAGCAGGTGCTCACCAAACAGGTGAATGAATGAATGAATGAATGAATGAATAAAGGAATAGATGAATGTTCTTTCTTTTTAAAAAAACAAATTAAGTTTATTTATTTTGAGAGAGAGAGAGGCAGAGAGAAAGGGAGAGAGAAAATCCCAAGCAGGCCCCAGGCCCCACCCTGTCAGGGTGGAGCATGATGTGGGGCGCGAACTCATGAACTGTGAGATCATGACCTGAGCCAAAATCAAGAGTTGGAGGCTTAACCGACTGAGCCACCCAGATGCCCCATTTTCTCTCTTAGCTAAAAGTGTTATGTCTTTTGCCCACTGGCAGTATGGACCTGCCTAGTTTCTTTGGCTCCCAAATATTGAGAATCACGTTCTTGGCCTTGGTCCTTTGAACCCCTGGCTCTGCCCTGTGGCAGAAAGTAAAAAGCAAATTGCTTTCAAATTGTTAGCTGACCTGTGATATCTGGTTTCACTGGATTCTCCCATGAATAACCAGAAAATTGGCAAAATAGGATTTTTTTCTCTACTATTAAATCTAAATTAATGTTTACCTTTATTATTTTATTTTATTTTATTTTTTTAATTTTTTTTTCAACGTTTATTTATTTTTGGGACAGAGAGAGACAGAGCATGAACGGGGGAGGGGCAGAGAGAGAGGGAGACACAGAATCGGAAACAGGCTCCAGGCTCTGAGCCATCAGCCCAGAGCCCGATGCGGGGCTCGAACTCACGGACCGCGAGATCGTGACCTGGCTGAAGTCGGACGCTTAACCGACTGCGCCACCCAGGCGCCCCTACCTTTATTATTTTAATTAATACATGTTCATCACAGAAAAACATTTTTTTAACACAAAACACGAGACAAAGAAAGTCAAACTAACTCCACAGAGCAGAAAACTATCAGTTACATTTTAGCCTGTCTCCACTCACATACAAAGATGGGGGTTATAAATCACCTTTTTTTTTTTTTTCAAAATCAGGTCCTTATTGTGACTACTTTTTTCACTTAGTGTATCTTGAATATCTTTCCATGTGACGTTCTCTCCTACAACTGCAGAGATCCTATTGTTGGACACTGGCGTGGTTTCCGTTTTCTCTCTATTGTAAATAATGCTGCCATCTCCATTCATTGTTTACTGTGCATACACATTGTGAACATTTGCTGACTTACGGTGAGAACATATTTTCAGTATTCAATGGGATGCTGACCATTATTAGAGCCTACTTCTTGCCCAGATTCTTGCATGACCTCCTAGCCAGGGCCAGCCTATATGGTAATTCTATAGTCTGGAGAGAACTCTTCCTGGCTCCTCCTTGTCCTGCGTGTGGCCTAGGCTGGCATTCAAGCCCTCCAAAGGTCTGTGCCAATCGCTCCTGACCCTGGCTGCGCTCACCCCATCCTTTCCCGATTTCTTTGCTGGTATGGTCCTCCGGCCCGTGACATCCTCCAGGTGAGAATGTGGGAAGGGCTTTTTCTTCTTTTGAAAAATATTTGTTTCCAAATTTGCTATGATAAGTATGTTGGGAAAGGTCACCAAAAAGATGTGACCACCGACTGACCCATGAACTGGACCCAGGCAATCAGAGGCTCCTTACCCCTTCCCCTGTGCTGGGAATGTGGGTTGTACTTGCCTTTCCCACTCCCAGCGGCCACTCCAAGGACATAGCCTTGAGATGGTGATGTGGTATTGAAAACACCTGCGTGGTACACATGACTGAACCCAGTTAGGGCCTCTTTATAAACTTTTAAGGTTTGGTGGATGGTGCGAGGATCCATTTCTCTTGCTGCCACCCAAGACAAGCCTTTTATGTAAGCTCCCTTTACTTATTAAAACCACCACCTCCTGAGCGCCTGGTGGCTCAGTCATTAAACATCTGACTTCAGCTCAGGTCGTGATCTCATAGTTCGTAAGTTCGAGTCCCACATCTGGTGAGCTCCAGCCCTGCTTTGGGTGAACACTTGCCCCTTTTGGATAAAACACGAGCCCCACTTCTAGTGAGCCCTGCTTCTCTCTCTCTCCCCCTCTCTCCCTCTGCCCCTCTTGGGATTCTCTCTTTCTCTGCCCCTCACTCGCGCGCTCTCTCAAAAAAATAAGAAAAAAAATAAATAAAGCTGCCACCTCCTGGGGCACCTGGGTGGCTCAGTCCGTTAAGTGTCCCACTCTGAATTTCTGTTTGGGTCATGATCTCGCAGTTGAGCCCCACGTTGGGGTCTGAGCTGACAACATGGAGATTCAATCTCCCTCTCTGTCTGCCCCTCCCCTGCTGTCTCTCTCTCTCAAAACAAATAAATGAACATTAAAAAAAAAAAAAATCCTGCCACCTCCCAGCCTGGAGTGGGCTGCTTCCAGGTATGGGGGCCAATTTCAGGTTTCACCCGGGAAGCTTCAGGAGGGTTGTGAACTGCCACTGCCTTTTTCTATTGACGTACAATTCACATAACATAAAATTCGCCCTTTTAAAGTATACAGTTGGGGGCACCTGGGTCGCTCAATCAGTTAAGCGTCCGACTTCAGCTCAGGTCATGATCTCGCGGTTTGTGATTTCAAGCCCCGCGTGGGGCTCTGTGCTGACAGCTCAGAGCCTGGAGCCTGCTTCAGATTCTGTGTCTCCCTCTCTCTGCCCCTTCCCTGCTCATGCTCTATCTCTCTCTGTCTCTCAATAATAAATAAACGTTAAAAAAAATTAAACTGTACCGTCGAGCGGTTTTTAGTATACTCACAAGATTGTACCACCATCACCACCATCTAATTCCAGAACACTTTCATCACCGCAGAGAGAATCCCTGTACCCTTTAGCAGTCCCCCCTCTTCTCCCTCTCCCTGGTCCCCGCCGACCACTAACCGACTTACTACCTCTGTGGATTTGCCTCCTCGGGATATTTCATATAAATGGAATCATGACATAGGTGGCCTTTTGTGGCTGGCTTATTTCACTTCGCATAATAGCGCGAAGGTTCACCCATGCGGGTTGCATGTGTCAGAATTTCCTTCCTTTTTAAGGCTGACTAATATTTCATTGTATGGATACATGACTGTGTTTATTCATGCAGCTGTTGATGGACATTGGATTGTTTCCACCTTTGGCTATTGTGTATCATGCTGCTATGAATACTGGCATACAATGGTCTGTTCAAATCCCTGTGTTCGTCTGTTCAAATCCCCGTGTTCCATTCTTTTGGGTACACAGTGGAATAGGAGTGGAATTGCTGGACCATATGGTAATTCTATATTTCACTTTTTGAGGAACCACCACACCGTCTTCTACAGTGGCTGCACCATTTTAAATTTCCACAAGCAATTTATGGAGGTTCTAATTTCTTCACGCATTGCTAACACTTGTCTGTTTTTATTACTATTATTATTATTATAGCCATCCTAGTGGGTGTGAAGTGGTATCCCATTGTAGTTTCTATTTGCATTTTCCTAATGACTAATGATGTTGAGCATCTTTTCAAGTGCTTACCAGCCCTTTTCTATGTATTTATGGAGAAATACCTATTTTTCTTCTCTCTATATATAGACATTTTTAGAGAAATATTTATTCAAATCCTTTGCTCATTTTTTCCTTTTTTTTAAATTTAAATTTTAGTTGTAACATACAGTGCAATACTGGTTTCGGGAGTAGAATTCAGTGATTCATCACATACGTACAACACCCAGTGCTCATCACAACAAGTGCCCTCCTTAGTGCCCATCCCCCATCTAGCCCATCCCCCACCCACTCCCCTCCATCAACCCATAGTTTGTTCTCTATCATTAAGAGTCTCTTGTGGTTTGCTTCCCTCTCTTCTCTCCCCCCTCTTCCTATATGTTCACCTGTTTTGTTTCTTAAATTCCACATACGGTGGAATCATATGGTATTTGTCTTTCTCTGACTGACTTCTTTCACTGAGCATAATACACTCTAGCTCCATCCGTGTCATTGCAAATGGCTGCTCATTTTTAAATTGGGTTATTTGTCTTTTCATTTTTGAGTTGTAAATGTCCTTTACATATTTTGAATCCTGGATTCCTAATCAGGTATGATTTCAAATACCGTCTTCCATTCCATCAGTTATTTTTTTCATTTTCTTGATGGTATTCTTTGAAGTACAAAAGTTTTAAATTTTGATGACACCCGATTTTTTTTTTAATTTATTGCTTGTGCTTTAGGCGTCATATCTAAGAAACTACCCACTCCAAGTTCAAAGAGGTTAACTCATATATTTTCTTCTGACACTTTTATAGTCTCTTACATTAGGTTTTTGATCATTTTGATTTAATTTTAGTCCAAGGGTCCAAATTCGTTGTTTTGTGTGTTAGATAACCAGTTGTCCTGACGTCATTTGTTGAAAAGATTATGATTTCCTCACTGAATTGTCCTCACATCTTTGCTGAAAATCACTTACCCGCAAGTAAATGGGTTTATTTCTGGACTGTCAAGTCTATTCTGTTGATCTATTGCATCTATCTACACACTCTTGATACTTGATATGGAGTACTGCAGCTTTGTAGTAAGTTTAAGTCAGGAAGTGTGACTCCTCCCACTTTGTTCTTCTTTTTCAGGATTGTTTTGGCCATTGTGAAGCATGAATTACTTCTATAGAAAGAAAAAAAATTACTATTAAAAAAATCCTTAAAACAGATTTAAGTCATTCCAACCCAAAAACTTTTCCCAGACTCTCCTTTCAGGATCTGCCTTCTTCTAGACATTTCATTAGTAGAGTGCTTCTCTTATAGCATCTTGTACTCTCCTGAGCTTGTTGGAATCACCAATCTCACTGAAAGACAAGCTCATTGAGGGTGAGGATGGTGTCTTATTTACTTGAGAATATGTCCCATGGCCCCTGGCTTGGAGCCTAGGACTATGGTGGGGTTGAGTGTATGCTGTGTGCATAAATGAATGAGTGAATAAATAAATGAATGCTGTTGAGTCATATATACAGTTCATACTCTGATCAGAACCTGGGCAAACATCCTTTACGAAGAAGGACTTAGGAAATGTATTCATTAAATTCACGGTTACACCTCTATTGACGAGTGTAGTCATGTCACATGAGGTTTCCATAGTTTATTACAGTCATTATAATGCTTGTCAATAAGAGAAAAATGTGCCCAAATTACCCGAGGAATTATGTGCGAATTGCATACTCAGGCATTCCACAGACAGGGCCTGGCTTCAATCAATACTGTAACAATGACAGGTCTTATCAAAGCATCAGAACTTGCTTAAAGTAAAAGATTATTAGCCTTTGTATTAGCCCTCCAAACAGGGCTCTTAATTAATCCGCTAATGATTTTCTTTGTTTAGAGGGATTAGCCCGGATCAATCCTAATATGTGCTCCCAGAGCTATATGCATATGCTTGTCCCTCAAATGGTTCTTTGGAGAGCTGAGGTTTGAGTCCCTGCCCTTGGGGAGCACACAGTTCAGGAGTGGAGGAGGCACACACACTACTCATCTGAGTCAGGGGGCTGAGTGCTGGCTCACGAGCGGGCCCAGAGCAGGAGGGCAGGAGTAATTCTGGCTGGGAGGCAGGGAGGTGTCAGACCACATCAGACCTTTGAACTGAGCCTGGAACTCTGCCTAGGATGTTGTCAGGTAGAGACAAAGACTGGAGGGTTTCGGGCAGAGGAGGCAAGGTGTTCCAGGCAGATGGAACAGCTAGAGCAAAGGCACGTTGGCAGGCACACACAGGCGCCCATACACACTCTTGCGCTCAAATGCATCCTTCTCCCAAGAACTGGGCAAGTCAGAAATTGTCTGAAAGATGTTATTATGTCCACCTGAGTCAGCACACAGCTCAAATTCCTACCAGGCTCTGGATTCCAGCTGTCCTTTCCTCAAGAGGGCTTTCAATTCTGCCATCCCCTTGCCTTCCTTCCCATCAAGGCAGGCCCTCTCTCTGTCACCAGAGAGAGGACATTCTCCTTAGGGTCCTTACTCACTGCAGATTTTGGCACTAATCCCAGGAGGCCTGGCATGAACTGGGCCAGAGGAAACCGGTCCTGATGAAGCTTGGGTGTTGCAAGATGCGGACTTTTCCATCTGCCCCTGCTGGGGCCATTGGCTGACTGGCCAAGCTGTGGGGGCAGGGAGAGCCTCCATAGCACCGTGGACAGCTGATGGGAGTGGGGGGGTGGCTTTGTCCAGTTTTTCAAGCATTGGTTAGAAACAGTCCCAATGTGCTTTCTTCCATCCAATCAATGACAGGTATTTATTGATCACACTCCTTTTAAAGTTTTTAATTGGCATATTACAAACATATATTAAGACGCACAGGTCATTAGTATACGGCCTAATGCATTTTCACCAACTGAACACACCTGTGTAACCGGAACCAGGATCAAGACGCTGAACGTGACCAGCACCACAGAACTCCTCTTATTCCCTCCCTGGCACCGCCTACCCCAAGGATAACCACTGTCCTGGCTTATAACAGCCTAGATCAATTTTGTCTGATTTTGTACTTTATATAGATGGAGTCATATAGCATAAACTCTCTTGGCACTTACTCTTTTTTTTAATTGAGATAATTGACATATAACATTATATTAGTCCCAGGTGTATAACATAATGACTTGAGATCTATCTATCTATCCATACACACACACACACACACATATATATATATATATATATATATATATATACTGAAATGATCACCAATCTAGTTACCATCTATCACCATACCAACTGACAGGTGTTTTTGTCTTGTAATGAGAACTTTTAAGATTTACTCTCTTAGCAACTTTCAAGTACATAATACAATAGTATTGACTGTAGTCACCATGCTGTACATGATGCCCCATGACTTACCTGTTTTGTAACTGGAAGTTGGTACCTCTTGACCCCCTTTACCCACTTCACCTAACCCCCAACCCCCTCCCCACAGCAGCCAATCTATTTCCTCTGTCTATGAATTTTGTTTTGTTTCTTAGATTGCACATATAAGTGAAATCATACAGTATTTGTCTTTTTCTGACTTATTTTTACTAAGCATATTATCCTCAAGGTCCATCCATAGTATGGATTTTCTTGGCACTCTTTTTTTTTTTATTGAGGTATAATTGCGATCCAACATTATATTAGTTTTAGGTGTATGACATAATGCTTCAAGAGTCGTATACACTGTGAAATGATCGCAGTAAGTCTAGTTACTATCCATCACCATACCAACCAATTTGTTTCTTGTGGTGAGAATTTTAAGATTTACTGCTTTAGCCACTTCTACATATGCGACACAATATAGCTGACTATGGGCACCATGCTTGAACAAATAGATTAGTCAAAGACTCTGAAGAAGGTGTTAGAAAGACTGACTCTCATAAGGAATAGGGGCCCACAAATGTAAAATGGAGTAAATCATGTGTATTGGGGGGGGGGGTTAGTCTCTGTGGTCTCTGGGAGGATGGAGAAGGCAGGTGGTCTGGTGCAAAGTGCTCTGGTCTAGGACTCAGAAACTTGCATTCAAATTTGATAATTACCTGTTGTGCAAACTTGGAAAATCTCTTTCCCTCTCTGGACCTCAGATGCATCCTCTGCAGGGCTGGAGTGAATAATAATATGTATCTTTTCACCACCAAAGACACCCTCTGTTATTTATTCCTACTCCGACTGGTGCCACGGACTTCACCTTTTGAAAAATGTTGCTGACTGAGCACACCGCATGTGACTAATGATTAATTTGTTTCCTTGTTTTCTGTTAATGGGCAATGTATGGAGCCAACTCAGATCTGTACCAGATAGCAAGCGGTGCCACCCCAGGTCGACAGAATTCCAGGAAAAAGCAGAGGCTCTTTAAGGCTGAGTTACTTGACTGCAGCTTCCTTCACGTCAGGGAAATCTTCAAAGCCTGGTGCACCTGATGAATTGTAGTGAGTAGCCTGAGAACCCCCATCCCAGCCTTCCTGCCGCCCCGAGCCCAGGAACTATCGACGAGACAAACGACCACTAACTTTCCTTCCAGCTCTCATGAGCCAAAGGACTGGGGGTTGCCCAGCTCCCACTGGAATTGACTGCAGAGTTGTGAAGTGAGGACCTCCTCCTCAGGGTGGCCTCAACCCCCACCCCCACTCCGTGCCCACAGCAGGTCCTCAGGGGCCCAGGGCTCATGTTGCTCCAGAGGACTAGTTGGAAGGGGCTGATAGAACTCGAATCCCTGGAGCACTGTGATAATCACCTTCTGCGGCTCCAGGCCGTCTCCGCCAGCCTGGGGAGAGAATTCCAGTGTTCTTTTCAGGAACAGGACTTGCCACCTCCTTCAGCGACTGCCTCCTCCTCCGGTCCCAGCTTCCCAGAGATCAGGCTCTGGGGCCCCACTCCACTTTGTACACCCCCAAGAGCTCTCTGCTTTCCAGCCCTTCCCCATTTCTGTCCGTGACTCAAGGATGGGATGAAGCCTGCCTGATGACAGGGACCGTGCTCGCTGGTGGGGTGTAGAGCCACACTCACAATAAACCAGAATCTGTCCAGAGCTGGGGGCAGAGAGAGAGAGAGAGTTGGGAGGAGTACGATGCGGTCAAAGAGAGCTTCTTGGCAAAGATATGATGTACAAGAAGGAGGGGCAGAGCTCTATGGAACGAGGTGTTGTGGGGTGTCATTGTGACTTGGACGGCCTCCACACAGTATTCTGGGCAGTATGAAGGGATGCAGGAACGCTAGGAGTCACCCCTAGAGGAATGAAGTAACCAGAAATCCTCAGGGGTCAGTGGCAGCAGTGGTTGTGGCGAGGGCATCGGTTTCAGAATTCAGCACATCTTGGTTTGAGCCCCAGGGATGGTTGTTATCACCTTGAAGAGGGCCTAGAACTGAGCCATGAATAGCAGTTTCGGGGGGGGGGGGGCTGGGAGGTGTGAAAGGTCAGCATCACCTAGGGAGCTTTCTCAACGGGTAGGTGCCACCCCTCCCCGTTCTCACCCCTACATAATTCAGACCATATGACCTCCAGCCTCCGGAGAGGTTGACATTTGTAGTGTTAAAGCCCTCCCGGCAATTCCGATCCATCCCTGACACTTTGTCTTTCTCCCCCAGAACAACTGTCCAGGAAGGTCATCGGAAAAGGAACGAGATACTCGTCCTCTGAACTAATTAGATTGCCAGCAGCCCAGCCCGGTCCAATTCAACCAACTCGCCCATTGATTCAAAACATTTCTTATTGAGCTTCTACACTGGGCACGGCCATAGGCCCAGTGTCAGAGACCCAAGACTCTGCTCTTGCACCATCCATAGCGGGGAAGGCAGGCCAGCTCAGAGACATCACAGTGTCGTGACAGCTCTGTGATAAGGAAAGCCCAGAATACTCTAGGAACACCTAGAAGGGACAGTCTTGGATGATTAGGAAAAGCTCCTTGGAGGAAGAAAAGGCCGGGAGCCAGCCAGGAGGGTGGGGAAGGCCTTTCAGGAGGGAGCTACCACGCACAGCCTGGAGGCGAGAACAGAGACTGTTCAGGGAAGTGCAGGTCGTCCCAGGCTCAGCCTGGGTGGTGTCAGACGATTCTGGGGAGACCCGGGGGGTGGAGTTTATCCTGTAGAGGGAGGGGAGTGCAGGCTGGGAAGGGTTCCGAGGGAGCCGATGTTGTGGGGGAATAGATGGGGTCAATGCTGCGCTGGGGAATAGATGGGCCTGGAAAGAGAGGTCTCTGGGGTCAGGGGCTGGATCCATTGACTGTTCAGGGGATCAGAGCAAAAGATGCCGAAGGCCTGAACGAAGAGAGCATCCATGGGGCCAGAGAAGGGGGGCTGGGTTCCTCAGAAACACAACCCCAGCTGTGGCTGACCCCTCCTGAGAGGCCTGCTTCTCCCCTGCAGAGGGGCTTGTTCTGGAAGCCTCGTATCCAGCTTTCGCCATCTGAGCTGAGTCTGTGTGGCCATCCTGCTTTTCCCTGCTCTTGTCCCTCTCTCTGCTTCTCTTCTCTCTCTCCCACCCAGTCTTCCAGAATCCTTTGATAAGCCTTCCTATTTCCTCAGCTTTGTCCTTAAACCTCCCATCCACCTGCCGGAAGCCCAGCTCTCCTCCTGTGTGAGGAAGGTCCTCATCTGTTCTGCCCAAAGGCCTCCCACCTCCACCTGAGTCAGTTCCTCCCATAGCCACAGCCTGGAGTTTGTCATTCCTAAAATGCCTGCACTTCTCAAAGCTTAGATTAAACACTTGGTTCATTGGCCACATCCCTCTGTGCTTCTGATTCTGACTCCTCATTCCTGCCTCCTGTCCCGGAGTCCTGCTCACCTAGACCTACATCTTGCCGGTACCTTCTCCCCTCGACCCAAGACCCTCTGGCCTCACAATGTCCCCACCCCCTGAGCCGCTGCCCAGGGGACCCACCTGGCTACCTTCCTGGCCTCCAGCCTTTGGGCTGCCTCGCCCACCTGGAGAGCAGCAAGCCACCATGGCAATGCGGCCTTACTTCAGACGGGCCCTTTCCAGGGCTCCCCACAGGTCCTCTCTCTGCCTTCTCTCACTGCAGCTCTTTCTGGGCCTCTCCAGTGCCCTCTGGCCCCCACCTTTCTCAGCTCCTCTGAGCAGCTGACCTTCCTCTTCATTCCCGAAGAAAGCAGAAGCGCTAAGATGGGAATTCCCTCAAGTTCTTGCCACGCACCTTCATGTTGCAACATCACCCATACCCTGCCTTTCTTCCTTCTGAAACACACGTTTCCCTCCTCCTGACAAGAACCAGCCTGGGGGCTGGACCCCAGCTCCTCCCTCCTCCTGGGGCAGGGAGCACCATCCGTCATCCCCTCCCTCATCCCTCTCTCCAACTGCACATTCTTCCCAGCTCCTCTGTGAGCATTGAAACTCCCCCTGTCCTCCCCTCCATCTCCCCTCCCATTCACTCCTATCCGTCGCCTCCGGCTTCTGCAACTCCCCAGAACCTTCTCCTACCCGTCCCAGAAGTACCCCAACATGAGAACATCAGAACGCATCCCATCATTTATCCCCCAACCTGCTCCTCCTCCAGTGCTCCCCATTGGTAAAAGGCAGCAGGGCTCAACTACACATCTGGAGTTACTCTGAACTCACCCGTTCCTCCACCCCATATCCCACCACCCACCAAGGCCCCTGGAGGCTCTTCTCTAACGTGCCCAGAACCCATCATTATGCCGTTATGTGTCCAGGACTTACCTGCAATCTCTTGGTGTGTGATCCTTTCAGCTATGTGTTCAACAAGCCCATCCTGGGCAGCACTGATGGCCTCACGTTCGCACATCCAACTCCGACAGATGCCCCGCTTTGCCACCTGACTCCTTTCATCCCAATACCAATGACTGACTGAACTTCACCCTTATTGACCAACCCTGTCTTACCTCCTAAGCCACCTGGGAGTTTGGCCGCTCTGCCTCCCTTGCCGTGTCTGGTTTCTGCTGGTCTCATCCTGACTATCAGTGTCACCTGGATGAGGTGTGGTGGCTCTGAAGGCTCAATGGCCTCAGTGGCAGTACGGGGAGACCATCTGAGGTGGGGCTGCCGGGGGTAGCGGCTCTATTAGAATTCCCTTAGGGACACGTACAAATTTATTCATTCAGTAAACATTTATTGACTACTTCCAACGTGCCAGGCACTGAGCTAAGCCCCAGGGATACCTCAGGGAGCAAAAAATACACAGGTCCTCCTTTCTCTCCAGAAGCTGACAGTTTAGTGGAAGAGACATTCATCCTATAAACCTCATTATTACCACCAAGACGAGCGCTCCACCAGGACGGCACGTGGTGGTCAAGCACGTAATGGGGGCTTGATTCTCTCTGAGGAAGTCACGGTTCCCCTGAGACCTGAAGGATGAACTAAAAGAAGACAGGAGCGGGGGCACCTGGGTGGCTCAGTCGGTTAAGCAGCTGACTTCGGCTCAGGTCATGATCTCGCGGTCCGTGAGTTTGAGCCCCGCGTCGGGCTCTGTGCTGACAGCTCAAAGCCTGGAGCCTGTTTCGGATTCTGTGTCTCCTCCTCTCTCTGACCCTCCCCCGTTCATGCTCTGTCTCAAAAATAAATAAACGTTAAAAAAAAAAAATTTAAAAGAAGACAGGAGCGGGGCACCTGGTGTCTCAGTCCGTTAAGCATCCGACTCTTGATTTGGGCTCAGGTCACCATGTCACAATTCGTGAGTTCTAGCCCAGCGTCAGGTTCCGTGCTGACTGTGCAGTGTCTGCTTGGGATTCTCTCACCCTCTCTGCCTCTCCCCAGCTTAGGCTCTCTCCCTTTCTTTCACTCTCAAAATAAATAAACTGAAAAAAAAAATAGGGGCACCCGGGTGGCTCAGTCGGTTAAGCGGCCGACTTTGGCTCAGGTCACGATCTCGCGGTCCGTGAGTCCAAGCCCCACGACGGGCTCTGGGCTGACGGCTCAGAGCCTGGAACCTGCTTCAGATTCTGTGTCTCCCTCTCTCTCTCTCTGCACCTCTCCTACTCTCTCTCTCTCTCTCTCTCTCAAAACTAAATAAACATTAAAAAAAGTTTTTAATAAATAAAAATAAAAGGAGACAGGAGGGATGTGCATCCCAGGTAGCAGGACCAGAATGTGCAAAGGCCCCGGGGGAAAGGAGAGGCAATACAGGGACCCGGAAGTCCTGCATAGCATACGCTTTTGTTTTTTTGCTTGTGAAATAACATAACACAAAATTCACTACTTCATCCGTCTCCAAGTGTGCAACTCAGTATTGTTGGTAAGTTCACAATGTTGTGCAACCACCACTGCTACCTAGTTTCAGAATATTTCATCACTTCAAAAGGAAACCCTGCACTCATTAAGCAGTCACTCCCCCTGCCCCTCTTCCCCTGGCCCCTGGCAGCCACTCGTCTACTTTATGCCTCTATGGATTTGCCTATTCTGGACATTTCGTATCAGCGGACTCACCACTGTGAGTTTGTGGCTTTTCGTGTTTGGCTTTTCTCACTCAGCCATAATTGAAAAGGTTCATTCACATTGTAGCAGGTACCAGCACCTCATTCCTTGTTACGATTGAATCATATTCCATTGTATACATAGACTGCATTTTGTTTCTCCATTCGTTTGTGGAGGGATATTTGGGCTGTTTCCACCTTTCAGCTATCGTGAATAGAGTTGCTATGAACATGTGTGTACAAGTTTTCGTTTGAATGTCTGATTTCGACTCTTTGGGATATATACCTAGCGGTGGAATTGCGGGGTCATGCAGTGACTCTGTGTTTAACTTCGTAAGGAACAGTACACCCTTAGCCTCGCACTCGTGTGACCTCACTTAAAATCCAGTTGTGCGGCATGACAGGGGCAAAGGTGACATCTGAAAGTAAACCCTGTTCTTTTCCAATATTTTCAGTTTCTTTTCATCTCCTCTCATTCAGGTCGTTCAAAGTGGAGGAGAGCAGGCTGGGAAAGTCCATCGAGTTAAAGTGCCCCTTAGACTGAGAAACTGCCCCATGCAGGCGGCCCGGCCAGGCCAGGGATCTTTGTCAGTTTTGTTGCCTGATGTAGCTCAAGCCTAAAACAGTGGTTGGCACATGGCTGGGGCTCAATAACTACTTGTTGCATGAATAAAGAAATACAATGAACTGCTTCAAGTGCCCTAAAATCCCAAGGAAACAGACATTCATCAGCTAGAACCAGAGAGAATGGACCAACATTGCAGCCAGAAGGTAGGTGGTCAGATAAGGAAAGGATTTCCCAGAACCATGGGCCCCTGAGTCCTTGGGGGAAGCCTCCACTCCTGTTTTTGAACACTCACCATGTGCGGGCACTTTTACATTTGTTCACCTGGAAGCTAGGAGAGCCTGTGTGGCTTTGAATCCCATAGCCAGGCAGCCTCAGAGGTAGAATCGGGATCCAGGCCACTGGACATCCAGGCCTTGCCTTGCTCCCTTGGTGGGGACAGAGGTCCCTCCAACCTGAGGCCAGAGCTCAGCTCGGAGCATGCCCGGGGGTGCGGTCAGCCTGAGGGACTCACAAGGGGCCCTGAGAGGTGCTATAGGGAATCCTCAGCCCTCCCTTCCACCAGCAGAGGCTGGAGGGAGGAGGGAAGGATGGCAGCCGAGCGTGAAAATTGGAGGCTAATATTGAATTGCAGCAAAATGAGCAGAGCATTAGCTGCCCCACCTGGACCCACCCCCAGAGAATACCAAGGCCTGGGCTCGTGCTCGTGAGAAGCTGGCAGGCCCAGTACCAGGCGGAACTGTGGTTGGATGAACAGGGGTCATGAGGCGGTGACTGAGGCCGCAGGTGGAAGACATAGTTAGTTTGGCTGAGTTAGAGGCTCTCCTGGGCCCTCCACCCAGGCCTGGGTGTCCTACATTCACAGCGTTCCTTTTAGGTTCTGGGGGCAAAGCTGGGGGCATCAGAGCCAGGCTGAGATGCTGTCCCAGGACCCTGCCTTCAGGGAGCATAGGGGAGAGGGGGGATAGGAACATACCAAACACTCAGGGTTCTGGGGCGTGGGGAGAGGGAGGCGGCCTTGATTAAGTCAAGGAAGGCTTCTTGGAGGAAGGTGAAGGGTGTGGGGCTGGGTTGGGATCCAGGAAGATCTGACTTAGCTACTTCCTAGCTGTTTTGACCTTGGGTAAACAGAACATTCTACAAACATTCTTTGGAGTGTCTACTACATGCCAATCACCTGCTAAGCATTGGGACTACAAAGGTCACTTTGATCCAGTTCCTGCCCTCAGAGCTTAGCCACTCAGCCCGGACAGCATGGTCTGTGCCGTCATAGAGGTGAGGCAGGGGGCTGTGGAGTAGGGACAGAGGAGGTGGTAGCCAGCTGAATGTCCTTGAGCCTCCCTTCCCCTCATCCTTAAAATGGGACGGGTACCCACTTCACCACATAGTTGAGATGACAGGTGGAGAGGAGTGTGAGCCTAGCACCTCACACAGTGGACGAGCAGGGCAGGTCTCCAGGAGAGTGTGACGCTGGCAGAGGCCGAGGGAAGGACAAGAAGGGGTGTAGCGCCAGGGTGGGAGGAAGGTAGGCGCGACGCCACGTGGGGAGGAGAGGGCCCCTGCACAGAATCTCAGCAGGGTCCCACAAGTCACCTGATTGCTGGAGCCCACGGATGCTGGAGGCAGGCACCCAGGAGCCAGGGTGGTTTAGCTGCAGCTGTTCTGAGTGGGGAGTCAAACAGGTTTGGGTGACCTTTACGAACAAGGTTGTGGGGCGCTGCCCGCCACCCTTCCCGCTTGTTGCCACCCCCTTCTCTGGTAATGACCCGGGCACGACCTGGCATCTGCAGCCCCTCGCTCGCCCTGTAGGGCAAAGATACCAGCTCTCCTGGCCAGCTGGCAGATACTGTCCCACTCTGCCCTCGAGCCCTGTGGGAGGGGCTTCCTGGGGTGGATGAAACCCAGGGAGCTGTGGGGCCACCGAGGCACCCTTTGAGGCCTCCAGCCTCCAGCCTCCCCCTCCCAGCTGGTTTCCCCTCTGCTAGCACCCACAGTGGCTCCCAGCTGCTCCGCCTGTAAAGGAGGCTGCCCTGGGCTTCTCCAGGTGGTGGAGCTGTATGGGACCCCATCAGTCAGCTTCTCCAACCCTCCCCTTCATTCAGAAACTCCTGCCTCAGCTTCCCCGGTGTTTGCTCGGTCTTTGTTGGACCCCAAGCAACTGGGAACTCACTACTTCACAAGGCAGGGTTATTAGGGAGGCCCCCCTGCCCCCAGCCCCTTACGCACACCTGATCCTTTTCAAATGAAGACAAACTTGTTCCTGACCTTTCCTCACCCCACCGGACACAAATGCACACACTCACTCTCTCTACCTAAGCTCTGAGCTCTCTCCTGAATCCGGTCCCTGAAGAACGCCATGTGGCTACAACAGAGAAGGTGCAGGACAGGCTTCAAGGGGGCTTGGAGGGACAAGAACTGATGGTTTTGCTCATTTATTCACTGGATGAGCATTAATTGAACACCTACAATGTGCCAGACCTTGCCCTAGCCACTGAGGGCACAACAGCGAGCAAACCCAGATATGGTCTGGGAACTCACAGTCTAGAGGAGGAGGCAGACACTGAGCAGATCATTATGAGCCTCTGATTGATACAAAAGGGCAGGGCACACCACTGGGTGGGTGGTCCTAGGAGTGTGTGCTCCTGGGGCTGTAGGAAGCTCCCCCAACGAGCAAGTGATTTTTTTTTTTTCAACGTTTATTTATTTTTGGGACAGAGAGAGACAGAGCATGAACGGGGGAGGGGCAGAGAGAGAGGGAGACACAGAATCGGAAACAGGCTCCAGGCTCCGAGCCATCAGCCCAGAGCCTGACGCGGGGCTCGAACTCACGGACCGCGAGATCGTGACCTGGCTGAAGTCGGACGCTTAACCGACTGCGCCACCCAGGCGCCCCAAGCAAGTGATTTTTGAGTCAGGATCAAAAGCAGTATTTTTCAAACTATGGGGGGCAACCCATGAGTGGGTCATGAAATCAATTTAGTAGTTGTGACCTAAATTGGCTTTTTAGTGAAATAGAAGAGAGGAGTTTAGAACCTCACAGTTAGGGGACGCCTGGGTGGCTCGGTCAGTTGAGCGTCCAATTCTTGGTTTCGGTTCGGGTCACGATCTCACGGTTAGTGAGACTGGGCCCCACGTCAGGCTCTGCCCTGACAGGGTGGAGCCTGCTTGGGATTCTCTCTCCACCTCTCTTTCTGCCCCTCCCCTGCTCACTTTCTCTCTCGAAATAAATAAACTAAAAAAAAATGTTCCTAACCTCACAGTTAGGAAATGCTGTTTAGGAAATGCTAGTTTTACTTACCTATAACCATATCTACATCTACATATCCATCGACCTATTGAGCTAATGTCTATGGGTTAGGATATTAAATGAGTGTCTTCCCGCAGGCCTCAGTCAAAAAGCCTGGCAAGTCCCCGGCCTGGAGTTTGAGGAAGAGTTAGCAGTGAGAAAACAGCGGTGGCACTTGTTCCGGGCTGAGGGAACAACACTCATCAGGGCCCAAAAGGAAGGAGTGTGGAAGGAGGACGTGTCAAGCCCAAGGTCCTGCCTTGTCCTGTGGGCAGTGGGGGGCTCTGGGAGGCTAGGTGAGTTCCGTCTTCCTTATCCCCATGCCCCAACCCACGGAAGGAGACAGACGACAGGGGGAAGCTGTCTTTGCATCTCCCCAGGAGCCGGGACCTGCAATCTTCCCTGCCCACCCCCCTTCCCCTGGGGGCCTTGGCAATCAGGACTGTCTGACCTTTGAGGTGGGGTTTGGAGGACAGAGTCAGCCGATCAATGGGATAAAAACCTGAATTTCTGAATCTGACAGATCTGTATCCATAGCTCATTTCCTCTACTTACCAGCCATATGAGTTCAGGCAACTTTTACAACCTCTCTGGGACTCAAGTGTCTTACTGTATAAAAATCGGGCTAGTATGACTCCTCCCCCAAATTCCTTGTAAAGGCTTAGTCTGAAACCCAGCTATCCTTGGGCCTTCAGTCCTCTGGGTTCCCCCTTTGCTTTCAATTTTTTTTTTTTTTCAACGTTTATTTATTTTTAGGACAGAGAGAGACAGAGCATGAACGGGGGAGGGGCAGAGAGAGAGGGAGACACAGAATCGGAAACAGGCTCCAGGCTCCGAGCCATCAGCCCAGAGCCTGACGCGGGGCTCGAACTCACGGACCGCGAGATCGTGACCTGGCTGAAGTCGGACGCTTAACCGACTGACTGCGCCACCCAGGCGCCCCTGCTTTCAAATAGAATAGGGTTGGGGCACCTGGGTGGCTCAGTCGGTTAAGCGTCAGACTTTGGCTCAGGTCATGATCTCATGGCTCGTGGGTTTGAGCCCCGCATCGGGCTCTCTGCTGTCAGTGCAGAGCTCGCTTCCGATCCTCTGTCCCCTCTCTCTCTACCCCTCCCCCGCTCACTGTCTCCCTCCCTCTCTCTCTCACAAATAAATAAATAACCATTTTTTAAAAATTCAAATAGGGGCGCCTGGGTGGCGCAGTCGGTTAAGCGTCCGACTTCAGCCAGGTCACGATCTCGCGGTCCGTGAGTTCGAGCCCCGCGTCGGGCTCTGGGCTGATGGCTCAGAGCCTGGAGCCCGTTTCAGATTCTGTGTCTCCCTCTCTCTCTGCCCCTCCCCCATTCATGCTCTGTCTCTCTCTGTCTCAAAAATAAATAAATTAAAAAAAAAATCAAATAGACTAGGGTTGCAGGGACACCTGGGTGGCTCAGTAGGTTAAGCATCTGACTTTTGATTTCAGCTCAGGTCATGATCTCACGGTTCGTGCGTTCGAGCACAGGCTCTGGGCTGACAGTGCAGAGCCTGCTTGGGATTCTCTCTGTCCCTCCCCTTCTCTCTCTCAACTCTCTCTCAAAATACATAAATAAACTTAAAAAAAAAAAAAAGAATAGGGTTGCCAGATTTAGCAAATAAAAATACCGGACACCCAGTTAAATTTCAATTATAAATTAACGAATAACTTTTGAGTATGAGTATGTCCTAAATATTGCCTGGGAATATACTTATGCTAAAAATGTATTTGTTACTTACCTGAAATTCAACCATACTCAGGCATTGTGTATTTTATCCGCAGCCCTACATGGAAATCCAATGGCTCACCCTCTGTCCCAGAACTGCACAGACCTGATGCCCCACAATACTCCCCAGGCCTCCTGAGGGGTTGAGCCCCAGTCTCCCACCTCTCCTGCCACTGCCCCTGGGGCTGCTCTCTTCACTCTGCCCCACTCCAGCTGACCATGGACCTGCCCTGTCCCTCCTCCCTTATTCCCTGAAGGTCTAGCCTCACAGGCTCGGAAGTGTGACCCACTTTTACAGACCTTGTAGGGGGAATGGAAGGCACAGAGCAGGAAACACACCTTATGTCAGCTGTCAGACAGCACCAGTCCTGAATTCTGTCCCTGTGCTCCACATGGGGCCTCCTCACAGGCCCTGCACCGCACAGGCTCCCTCTCCCCACCTCCGCCTTCCCAGGCTCTCAGCCCCTCCTTCAAGCCACCAGCAGATGATACACAAATCCTTGTTTCTTGATCACCCAGAGTCCTTTAGACTTCTTTTTCACCTCCTTCCCATCTTGATGGGTTCAGAAGGTGAGGTAGGGGTTCACTTTCACAATCAAAAAAGTCCTTTTGAAGCCAGACCCCTGGGGTTCTAACTCTGTGTCCACCCTTACTAGCTGTGTGACCTCAGGAAAATCACTTAACCTCTCTGCCTCATTGTCCTCATCTCTAAAAACTGGGATGATCATATTTAGCTCCTAGGATTGCTGTCAGGGTTAAGAGAGTTAACACTTATAGGAATGTTTAGAGCAGCACACAACAGAATGAGCACTAATATTTAACATTACAACTGCTGCATTTCGTCACTTCTAAGGTGTAACTTTTATCCTCATTTTAACGCCTCTTACAGTTGTGGTGTCTTACAGCAGCTGGGAATGGCTGGCACTGCCTATGCATATTTAAATTACTCAGGTGATCAGCCCAGGTCATGATCTCATGGTTAGAGTTTGAGCCCTGCACTGGGCTTTGTGCTGACAGCTCAGAGCCTGGAGGTGCTTTGGATTCTGTGTCTTCCTCTCTCTCTGCCCTTCCCCACCCTGTATCAAAAATAAGTAAACGTTAAAAAATAAAAATAATTAAATTGCTCAGGTGAGTCTTGTGCCTTCTCATTCCTAAAAACTTAAAATGTCTTTAAAAGGTTACGTTCTACAGCCGCTATGGAAAATAGTTTGAAGGATCTTCAAAACATTAAACGTAAAACTACCATATGATCCAGCAGTTCTACTTCTGAGAATATATCCAAAGGAAACAAAACCCTTAACTCATAAAGATTTTACCTCCATGTTCACTCCAGCATGATTCACAATAGCCAAGACATGGAAACAACCTAAGTGTCCATCAATGGATGAATGGATAAACAAGGCTGATATATAGATACACACACACACACACACACACGCACACACGCACATACATACATACCTATATATACACATACAAATACACACACTCATATATATACACATACACACAATGGAATATTATTCAGCCGTAAAAATGAGGAAATCCTGCCATTCGCGACAACATGGATCTCAGTTGAAGACATTATATTAAGTGAAATAAGTCAGAGAAAGGCAAATATTGTATGATCTCACTTATATGCGGAATCTACAACAAAAACACAAAACTCATAGAAAAAGAGATCAGAGTTGTGGTTCCCAGCGTGGAGGAGCAGGGGGGAGGAGGAGCCGGAGGGAGGTGGTCAAAGGCACAAACTCCCAGTTATAAGATAAATAGGACGGAAGGCACAATGTGATGACTACGGCCGGCACTGCCGCACAGTACATAGGAGAGTTGTTGAGTGTAAATCCTGGGAGTTCTCGTTACAAGGAAATACTTTTCCTCTTTCTGTTTCTTTTTACTGTACCTATATGAGAAGGTGGATATTGGCTGAATCTATTGTGGTAATCATTTCACAATATGCATCAATCAAACCATCAAGCTGTGCACTTTAAACTTCTACAGTGATGTGGGTCAATTAATTCTCAGTAAAACTGGGGAAAGCAAGGTTACACTGTGGTTTAGCAGTTAAACAGAGTTATTGTGTATACAGTCAGACATGGAAACAGAAGAGCACAGCAAGAATTCGACATTAGTGAGGCAAGTGGTTATTACTCAAAGATGACCACCATTCCATATTTTCTTGCAAAACAACAGCCAGGTGTCTTAGGGGGCTCGGGAAAGGAAGAGTCCCAGGAGTAGATGTAACTGTGTTATGTTTGATCACTGAGACGAGGGCCAAGTGATTGCCAGTCACCTGTGAAGCAAGAAAAGGCCTGGACAAAGCTGCCGGAAGGAGTGTCTGAAGCTTGGGAAGAAATTCTGGACACAGTAGTGGACAGTCTTGTAAGAAATGGTACATCACTGTCCTCCTGATAGCACAGAAGGTGTTGTGTAAGAAAACATCAAGGACTCTGAATCAAAAAAGAAATTTAGGGGAGCACCTGGGTGGCTCAGGAGGTTAAGTGTCCGACTCTTGATCTCAGTTCAGGTCTTAATTTTTTTAATAAAATTTTTTTACTGTTTACCTTATTTATTTTTGACACACACACACTCGCACACACACAGAGTGTGAGTGGGGGAGGGGCAAAAAGAGGGAGACACAGAAGCAGACTCCAGGCTCTGAGCTGTCAGCACAGAGCTGGACACGGGGCTTGAACTCATAAACTGCAAGAGCATGACCTGAGCCAAAGTCGGATGCCTAACCAACTAAGCCACCCAGGCGCCCCTCAGCTCAGGTCTTGATCTCAGGGTCATGAGTTCAAGCCCCACATTGGGCTCCGTGCTGGGCATGAAGCCTACTTTAAAAAAAAAATCAAAAAGAAATTTAGGAAAGTTGGACTCTGAATGTGAAGACATTTGGGGACTGTTTTAGCCAACTTGTTTCACCTCTCATTTCCTTTTTGATACATGCATAAGAGTGATTTTGACTTAAAAAAAAAAAACACCTGATATCTAAACAAATCTGAAAGACTTCCTTCATTATATACAAAACAAAAATTGGTAAGAAAGCATTTGGGGGGGGCAGTTTCCCTCACTGCTTTTTTTTGAAAAATATTTTTTAAAGTTTATTTATCTTTTTGATAGCGCAAGCAGGGGAGGGGCGGGGGGGTGGACAGAGGATATGAAGTGAGCTCTGAGCTGACAGCAACGAGCCCAACATGGGGCTCGAACTCACAAACTGCAAGATCATGATCTGAGCCGAAGTCAGATGCTCAATCGACTGAGCCAGCCCGGGACCCCTTCTTTCACTGCTTTTGGAAATTATTTTTAACTGTGGCAAAATACACAGAACATAAACCTTCCCATTCCAACCATCTATAAGTGCCAGATAAGTGGTGTTAATACAGACACATTATTGGGCAAAGCATCACCACAATTCATTTCCAAGAAAGCATTTCTCTAATACTCATTAATGGTGCATCAGACAGCTGATGGCACCTTGGAGCTCATAAGACATGGAGTGGTGGTCACTGTAGACAAAATGCAGCCCTCCCCTGGGGGAGGTCTGCTGCCCACCAGGAACCACAGCTTGAACCGCCCCCTCCCCCACCGGCTTTGACAGGAACACCATCCCCCTCCCCAGCTCACAAGGAATGCACTGCACAAGTAGCCCAGTGGTGGTTGGCGCCCAGTCTTGGGCCCAGACCAGAACGGGAGCAAGTCTCAGTCTTTCTGGACTTCAGGTTCTAATGTGTAAAGTGAGATCCATAGGCTAGATGACCTCTACGATCCCACTGGGTTCCAACTTTATGAATGTGACTGAATGGCCACACACGCACACACACACACACACACACACACACACAATACCTACATACATGTACACACGTACATGAATACACACATGCACACATAAATACATACACACACCTACACACGTGTACATATATACACGGATATGCACACGGATATGCATACACACACATATAAACACACACGTGTGTATACCCACACATACACAAATTTGGTTGGGAATTAATGGATTTACAGAGAGAAATGCACCTCTTCTGCATTTCTGGGGAGGGAAGAGATTATCACTTGATTAGATGAGGGGAGGTCCTGCCCAGAATCAAGGGTCATCAGGCCACTCCTTCTCTCTGTCCCTCAAGATCATAAACACCTCGACCAAAGAGGAGAGACCAGAAGGGGCGCATGGTCCATCTAAGGGGCTCCAGCCTACATCTCCAATCCCTCCCAGACTTCTGTTCCTGGGACTGTGACCTGCCTGGGGACCCTCTGGACAGGAGGTAGAGCTGGGTCCGGAGCCAGTCTTCCTAACAGCACTCTGAGCCTAACCCTGCCTTTGGGTCCCCAGCAGAGGGAGCAGGGCCAGAGGGATTAGGGAAGAGCAGGGGAGTGGGCCCTGGGGACACCCAGACCTAAAAGTCTCCTAGATCCCAGGCCAGAGCAGCAGTGACGGTAGGAGGTGGCATTGCCCAGATGCTGGGTTGAGTGGGCACCGAAGCCAAAGAGTCGCTTATCGATCGTTGCAGCCTCCCTGAGCCTGCACAGCTCACTGCCCACAGAAACGTCCTGCCCATGTGGCTTGGGTGGCTCTGAGCTCCAGGGGGTGCCTACAACCTGTCACAGCTTCTGGGACCCTGCCATGTGAGTTTTGGGAGACCTGTTCTCCTCCTCAGAGTCTAAATAATGCTCTGAATAATACCTGATATTCACTGACAGCTTACCGTGGGCCAGGGCAGCTCTGAGCACTTCACATTATTTCACTTAATCCAAACCCCAACCCCGTGTAAGTTTATTACTCCTTGTTCACAGAGATGGACAAGAAAGGGTAAATCACAAAGATGGGGCAGGGTGATGCTGGAATGGAAGCCCAAAGCTTCCTCGGTCAACCCCAGGTTGACCCCAGTCCCCAGGGCCAGGGTCCTAATGCCACTGAAACCACTCCCTGCCTCTAGGCTATGGGAGCTGCTCTTTGGCTGGGGTTCGGGGGAGCAGGTAAAGCTTAATAACTTACGGGTAATTGACTGCAAGAAAGCAAGCACAGAAGAGACAAAACCTTTATGCCTTGGAAGGTTCATGTCACAAGCCAACCAGTTGTTTTCCATCCCCTTCAAGAGGGAATAATTGGAGTTTAACGACAGGAAGGACTTCCCAATCACGAGAAGGGGTAGCACTGACATCCTCTCTCATGGTCAGTTTTGGGAGAGGTGTTGTCCCTGCCTTGACCAACAGTTTGGGTCAGAGGGAGGGGGTTGGGCACAAGCCCCTGAGAGAATCCCCATTCACAGACCCGGTGGGGGTAGGGGAGGCCCTGGGGCAGCAGCCCTGGGGTAACCAGGGAACAAACACGGAAAAACCAGGGGACGTCAGTCCTTATCTGGAGTTCATTAATGGGGAACATTATTCAGCTGTGAAGGCCAAGATGGGGTGATAGGCATGTGGGTGGGCAGGGGTGGGGAGTGGGGGCAGGAGGCAGCCACAGCAGAGACAAGGTAATGGCCCAAACTCCACCTCTACCCCACGTGTCCGAATCCAGGATGGAAGAACTATAAATGCCCACAGCCCAGCCTCCCCAGAGACCCTGAGGGAGCAAGAGAGTGAGCGAGAGAGGGAAAGCACGCGAGAGAGCACTCCACAAGCTTCCTTCCACTCCAACTACTGGGCCAGCCCCTGGAAGGCCTCACAGCATGTGGGAACTCCGGTCCATAGCCTTCTCCAGGGCGGTGTTTGCAGAGTTCCTGGCCACACTCCTCTTCGTCTTCTTTGGCCTCGGCTCGGCCCTCAACTGGCCAAAGGCTCTGCCCTCTGTGCTGCAGATCGCCATGGCCTTCGGCCTGGGTATCGGCACACTGGTGCAGGCTCTGGGCCACGTCAGTGGGGCTCACATCAATCCTGCCGTGACTGTGGCCTGCCTAGTAGGCTGCCACGTCTCCTTTCTCCGAGCTGCCTTCTACGTGGCCGCCCAGCTGCTGGGGGCTGTGGCAGGGGCTGCTCTGCTCCATGAGATTACGCCACCAGACATCCGAGGGGACCTGGCTGTTAATGCAGTGAGTAGCCAGAACTTCACCCCTTCCGTAAGGGGCAGACCCTGGGGAGTCCCTCGTACAGGGTGAGATGGGAGGGACCAGATCTGGGTGAAGGTCTGGGTCGGGGGAGAGAGAGATGGAGGGAGGGAGGGAGAGATGCTGGAGCCAGAAACACCGGTGTCATAAGGGAGTCAGGGTGGAAGGAGGAGTAAGTTCAGAGCAGAGGCAGGATACAGGCAGGGTCTGCCGGCACCTTCTGCCCCGAGCCTCACCGAGGAAGAGAGCATCAGGGTTTCTGTTGACTCGATGCCTGCAATACAGTGAGGGCTGGGCTAGAACTCAGCAGAAGACGAGGTCCCAAAGCGGCTGTGCTTTCTGAACCGGGAGGAACCTCGGAGCGCTAGTCCTAAGGGTCTTCTTGAGGGAAGAAGGACCCGATGTTTCTTCGGCATCTACCGTGCGTGAGCTTCACGGCAGGTACTCCTCACAGGCCACATGGTGACACCTCACAACAGCCCTGCAAGGTAGGGATGCATACATCTGTGGCTTAAAGATGTGGAAACCGAGGTTCAGAAAGGGGGGAGTGTCAGAGCCAGCCTTCAAACCCAGACTGAGCCATCAGCTGAGACTTATTTAGCAAACAGGGAAACTGAGGCTCAGAGAAGGAAAAGGTGGGCCAAAAGTTTGTCAGTACCAGGGAAAGTACAGAAGTCAAGGGAAGGCTAAAGGGGCAAGGTCTCTCCAGACCCCGGAGAAGGTCCCCAGAGCCCGTGACTAATTGCTGATTACACAAACAGTGGTTATTTGGACACCTTAGGCACTTTGGGAGCTCAGGGGGAAGCCACAATCCCTCCCCCTCCACGTTCCCGCCCTCCGCCTCTCCTAGGTCTGTGCAGCGTCCCGGCATCTGAGGCCACAGGTGGGGGGGGCATAGTCTATGTCCCCTCAATACACTTGTTGCTCCACGCACCCCCCCCCCCATCCCCAGCCAGGGCAGCAAGTGCCTCTTTCGTGCCTCAATCTCTGGCCTTTCTTGGCCTGCTCTATCCCTGGGCCACTGGATAAAAGCTGTGATGTCTCCGAAGGGTCCTCCACAGTCTCCGTGGCCACCGCCTCCTTTGCACAGGTGGCCCCTTCTCATGCAAGGGGAAGAGGTGACCCAGTTGGGGAATTTCTTTCTTCTTCAAAATGGAAAATATGATGAGGCTGGGGGCTCAGGGATGAGAAAAGGTCTGGGGAGGATCCCCCAAGTCACTGCTCAGCATTAACATCTTGAGGAACTAGGGCGAACCCTGCCTGGCTGGAATGGGGCAGCAGTGGGGCTGGGTCGGCCTCAGGCTAGAGAGCTAGATGACCCCCAAGGCTGTTCCAGGTGTCCTCGGAGGTCACTGGACAGGCCAGCTAGCCACCAGGAAGACATCACTGATGTGAACCTCTCCTATGCCAGGCCGGATATCACCTACCTCTTGGTACAACGCTGTAAAATGAATTCTGTGATACCTCTACCCCAATTAGTAAGCTGAGGCTCAGCATTCAGTGACTCAAATCACAGAACAAGCTGGTGTCAGCACCTACAAGTGGACACAGAGCTGTCTGACACCAAAGCCACGTCCACACCTCTCCCTCAGAAAAGCTATTTAACAGTGAGAATGGGGCTGGGGCTCTGCCCTTGTCATTTCCAGTCCTCGCACAGTCCTCCAGAATCTGTTTTGTTATCCCATTTGACAGAAGGATGAACTGAGGCCGAAGGAAGTAGAGTCCTATGGCAAGTCACAGGCATCCAAAGTATCTGCCTTTGAAGCTCTTTTCGCTGGCCCCCACTAGAGGCTCTAACATTGGACGACACAGAGGGGACTGAGGTTAGACCCTAGAGACCCAAGGGGGCCGGCCCAATGGCTAGGGCCCAGGGGTGGAGGTTCAGGGCCCGGAGAGGGAGCGTGGGAGCTAAGAGCTGTCACAGTGCCAACAGGTGCAGTGCCCAGTGCTCTAAGGCAGGGTGTAGGACAGGATGACGAAACCAAGGGAGAAATCCAGTGCTGGGTGCGGCCCGGTTATGAAATTGCCTCTTTGCTCAGCCCTAAGTTCTCTCATTACCCAAGGCAGGGTCTACTGGGACCGTGGGCTCCCCACATGGGTGTGGAGGCATCATAGCATAGGGCACCAGCGCCCCCACCCCACCCTCCACAGAATGTGCAGGAAACAAATCCACGGGGCAAAACTGAGGTCTGAAACGCAGTGTGAAGCAGGCAAGATCAAGGGGAACAGGCAAGGTTAAAGGAAAGAGTTGTACCCTGGGCTCACGGGGTGAGGGGACGCCCTAGAACCATCCCCAGACCCAAGTCCCAAGACCCTTGCTGGGGGCCCTGTGCAGGAAGAAAGACGACAGACCTCTTGTTACACCCAGTATCTTAATGTCCTAGAGAGCAAGGAAGGCCCTTCTGTTACCTGCCCTGAAGCTTCCCACTGCAGTCAAAACCTCTTCCCTGTTGTTCAGGAAACAAATTTGAGACCTCAGCATCCTTTTCCTCTCACATCAGGCACACGACCACAGTCCCTAAATCCAACGGGTATGGAGTCAGTTTTCTACCTCTGGCCTGGGGACCACAAGCCAGCCTGGGATCCATCCCCCTGCCTTTGGGCCACAGTCCAGGAAAAAGCCATCATTCATTTGGGCTAAGGTGGCTGATAAGCCCAGGTGTTCCAGCCCCAGTCCAGAAGCCTCTCTGGAGCCTCGACTGCAGATGGGCAGGAGGAGGGAGCCAGAGTGGGGAGCCTGCTCAGCGCTCCCTTCCCCCCTCTCTTTCCCCAGCTCAACAACAACACGACAGCTGGCCAGGCCGTTACCGTGGAGCTTTTCCTGACCCTGCAGCTGGTGCTCTGCATCTTTGCTTCCACAGACGAGCGTCGCGGAGACAACCTGGGCACGCCTGCCCTCTCCATCGGTTTCTCTGTGACCCTGGGCCACCTCCTTGGGGTAGGTCATGGCCACTGCTTCTAGCCTCCCTGGAGGGACAGACATACAGACCTTCCCCCAAAGAAGCAGACACACAGACCACTCTGGAGATAGACACACAGAACCCCCCCCAAAGTGACAGACACAAAGACCCCCCCAGAGGGACTGATACACAGAACTCCCCAGAGGGACGGGCACGTGGCCACATCTCAGAAGCTTCGACTCCCAGACACCCCAAAGGAACAGGTCTCACTCTGGCCTCCAATGAATACAGAGCTCTGTAAATACATGGACTAATTGCCCATCCCGAGGGGGGGGTTCCCTTTCGAGCGAGGCCAAGCACTGCAGAGGGGCGCGAGGACTCCCTGCACCACCCCCATCCTCTCCCTTTCCTTTCTTCTCTGACCCCTGCCTCCCATTGTAGATCTACTACACTGGCTGCTCCATGAATCCCGCCCGCTCCCTGGCTCCTGCTGTTGTCACCGGCAAGTTTGATGACCACTGGGTAATGGCCGAAACCTCCCTCCCTGCCTCCCTTTCCCGAAGAACCCCATCTCAGCAAGGGCTGGAATAGAGTGGGCTCACAGCTCAGTAAACCCTTCCCACGCCTCCCCTCCTCCCCGGGGGAGCAGTGGGTTCCTCCCTCCGGTGTGATGCCCAAGACTTAGTTTCCACATCTGCAGGTGAGGATAGCAGCAGTTGTTAACCTCATGGGCTTTTGGGAAGAGTTAAGCGAAGTTACTTAAGTGAGGTGTGAAACAGCTCCGCACAGGGCACCGCAAGCTCCACAAGTGGTCATACTGATACCAGCTACACACGTGTATTTTTATTATTTAGGCTTACCTAGGGCTAGTATGTGCCAGGCCTCGTTCTAGGTGCTTTGCAAATACTAACTGCTCTAGTTTTCACGGCCACCCTAGGAGGTAGGCATTCTTACCATGCATGGAAACTGAGGCACACACAGTCTGCTTGGAATTCGCACCTCGAACCTCCCCCTGAGCCGTCCTCCCCAACAGCTGCTGCCGTCATTACCAAGCCAATCCGCCGGTGACTGCATTGATCGCGCGGGAGACACCCCCCCCACCACACACACCTTTCAACACGAAGTTGGGGTGGGGAGCGCGTCTCGAGGCTGAAGGGCGCGGCGGAGTCGGGGCTCGGCCCCATCGTGCCCACCGTCCCCCGCGCCGACCGTCCTCTCTGCCCGCCCCAGGTCTTCTGGATCGGACCCCTGGTGGGCGCCATCCTGGGCTCCCTGCTCTACAACTACGTCCTGTTCCCGCCGGCCAAGAGCCTGGCGGAGCGCCTGGCCGTGCTCAAGGGGCTGGAGCCCGACGCCGACTGGGAGGAGCGCGAGGTGCGGCGGCGGCAGTCGGTGGAGCTGCACTCGCCGCAGAGCCTCCCGCGGGGCAGCAAGGCCTGAGCGCGCCGCCCGCCCGGCCCCGAGGCACCCCCGCCCCCGGCTCGGGGGAGCGCCGAGTGACTGCCTGCGGGCCGCCCGCCCCGCCCCGCCCCTCCTCTCCCCAGGTCCGCAGCCGGCCCCGGTACCGAGCAGCCGCTGCTGGGGCTGCGGGGTGGCGGTGAGCCCGGCAGCCTTCCCCCCCCCCCCACCCCCAACGCCTGTCCCCAGGCTGCAGGCAGCGAGCAGTCGACCCTCTGGCCCCTTGCAGGGAGCTGGACGCTTGGGGAGGGAAGGCCAGTAGGCAAAGGGAGGCTGTGGAGGGGCCGACTCGGGTACTGCTGGGGAGGCGGGTCTGGGAATGGCGCGTCAGGTCTTGCTAGTGGGCAAGTGTGAGTGCCTCTCTGTCCCCAAGTGCACGGTTGTGTACGCTCCTGAGTGTGAGCGGCTGTGCCTGTGTTGGTGCAAGTGTACTGGGTGGCAACCTCTCACTCCCCTCTGGACCCCTTCCTCCCCCACCCGCAATAAATCCACTTCTTCTGCAGTCTGATCACCCGCAGGAGCTCTAAGAGAGTGCTCCCCAGGAGAAGGGAAGGGGAAGGTCCAGAGGCCACTGTAAGAGGGCTGAAGGGAGGGGAGGGCCCTGGTTGCCAACCCCTACCCTGCCTCTCGTGGAAAATTCCCCTGGGCTGCAGCGCTGGGCCCCAAGATTTGCCAACATCCACTGCTAGAGACAGAGAAATATCAACCAGAGAATGGCTCCCCTAGAAGTGGCCTCTGGAAAAAGGCAGGGTTGGGTGGCCAAGGATGGCCCGAGGGAAGACCTCTTCGGAGAAGGAAGTGGGCGTATGTGTGCGCATGCCTGTATGTGTGTGTACATCCCCCACATGCGTGCATGAGACCCGCATCTCCAGGGGTCTCCAGCCCGGGAGATTAGCCTGTGGCAGAGAAAACAAAAGCCCTCTGTGGGCCCCTGGCCTTTGTCTTGGGGAGAGGAGATTTGCAACCAGACACTTGGTGAAAGGAGACACTGTTTCGCAAGTGAGCCCTCTCTCCCAACACGCTTGCTCCTCAATGGCTGGCTGGGCAAGGCATTCAGGCCCCAGACCACAGGCGCCCTCCCCAGGCACTGCTCTTCCTCCCCAGGAACCTCTCTTCTCTTCCCCCCCCCCCTCAAGTTTCCACCATAGGACAGTTACTGGGGGGAGAGCAGCCTAGCACTGACAGGACCACGGAAGGGAAATGACCTGTCCAGGCAGAGATGGGTCTGTGTCTAGAGCCTGGGCTTCTAAATTTCCAGGCCAGTGCAATGGTTCTCAAATGAGATTAACTGGGATTAAGTGAGATGATGCATGTAAAGATGCTGTGTGAACTGTAATTCCTCATACCATTAGCACGCATTATTGAGATTATTTCATTATTTCCGCTTCCTGCGGGGAGAATACGGAAGGGGCCCGATCCTCGGCCTCTTTTACCTTCTTTAGTTGGCGGTCAGTGCCAAGGAAAGCCCTGGGAGCCCAGGCAGAAGGAGGTGGGCTTGGGGCTGGCCCCCTCCCCGTCCAGCCTCTTAACCTCTCCTGACCCTGAGCACCCCCTGCCTGTTCTCCCATTTTCTTCCTTCCACCACTCAGTCCATCCATTCTCTCCCTCCCTCTCCAGCCTGCTGCAAAGCTAACCTAAGAGTCGCATCTTCAGCCCCCTTTTCCATGCACTGTTGCCTCCATGCTTTCAAGGCTTTTATCTGTGTCTGTCCCACAGGGCACCAAGCACCCACTGTGCACCAGAGTCTCCAGCCCCTTCCTGACCTCCACTCCCTTCTGAGATGGACTGGGTATGAGGAACATCTGTGTGACTGTGACCACATCCTCATCTATGCTTTTCTTTCTCTTTTCCTCGACCAAAGCTCCCTTTGGGGTCACAAAAAGGCTGCCCTGGGCCACAGGTGCTATGAAGATGATTGTTCCAAACCCCAGACAGCTGGTGACAGCCACCTGGCTCACTACTCACTACCAGGGGAGGGGTTATATCAGAGACTAAAGAGCTAACCTCCAGGGCTGTACTCGTGGTAGCTGAGTGTCCTTGCTCTGGACATTCAAAGGCAGTAAGGCACTGAGCTGTGAGCCAAGCCTGAACGTGTCTCGGGCACCTCATCCCCACTCTACCTCACCCCAGCAGATCCCCCCTGAAGTTGCCAAGAATTTCTATGTCTATTCCACTTCCTGGATTGCACCTCCCCTAGAGCCAGATGTGACATCCCCACAAATTCCTGTCCTGATTGCTCAGATCGGGGTCACTAAGGTCAGAGGTCGAAGCAGGACTCAAAGTGATGAGGATGGAGGGGACCCGATGCCAACTGACCATCTCCTGTGTCCCAACCAGTGTGTTGGGTGTTTTATATGCACTGGCTCATCTAGTCCTCTTAAAACTTCAGGTGGGTTAGAGAAGGACAATGACTTCCAGCTACGCGGGCTTTTAACATTTCCGGCACAATCCCTATCATCTCCTGTGATTATCTCCCAACCCTGTGAGACAGGCGGAACAAATATCGTTCTTCCTATTCTATAGATTAAGGAACTGCATTTCAGAGACTGGTCTAAAGTCACACAGCTGAATGTAGTGGAGCCAAGGCTTGAGCTCAGGCCTTCTTATTCAAAAGCCCATGGTCTGTCCCTGCAGAACTCACAGGAGACCAGGTCTGGTCTGAGGCAAGTCCTGGTTCCCTCTTGGGAGCCCCTGAGCCTGTCCAAGCCCAGCCCTCTGTCTTGTGATGGACATGATCTCTTGGGGATGGCCACAGCAGGGTAGGGAGTAAAGGACAAAGAACACCAGGCTGGTTTCTGCCCTTGAAAAGCTCCCAGGCCGGAGGAGGATGGAGGTCAGACACACTCAGAACCAGACAGAGGCAGGGCACCATGGAGGCAGGTGGCTAGGCTTCCAGGTCCTCGAGCTGGGGACAGAGGGCTTTGAGCTAAAGGGAAAAGGTGGCTGACCACCAGGTCCCAGAAGCACCCATTCCCACATCCTCACTGTGCCTGCAAAATGTTGCCTTGACGTTGTCTTGTATCTTTAAGCTGTGATTCTGTATATATGCAGTGCCTCCCAGGCAAGACTGTAAGCCCTTTGGGGGCAGGGCTCCTTCCGGCTCTTGGATGGTATTCTCCTATCTATCTTCCTTCCTCTGTCTTGTCTGGCACAGTGCACTGTAAATAGTAAGCACTCAATAAATGCTCATTTGCCAATAAGTGCTATTTCTTCCACAACTTAGAAATGGTCAATATCGTCCAAAGTGCCAGAAGACAGACTGGCGTCTCTCACGTGTCATGAGCTCCCCAGAGCTGCTGTTAGGTATGGTCCAGAAGGAATTTCAATGCTGAATAAGCAACTCAACTGAGGTAGCCTGTGGTGGCAAATTCCCACAGCCAACCTGGCCAAAATGGGCACCCTGGGCTTTGTGACCCAGGTGGCACCATGGAGAGAGCACCGAGATACGGGCAGACTGTGTGTCCTTCAGAGAGAGCAAAGAACGGTCCCTTTTGGTCCCCTCGTGCTGGCTGTAGCATCGTGTCGGAAAGTCAGGACAGGGAGCTCCATGGTCTGGGACAACACCTAATACTCAACATGTCCGAAACTGACCTGCTCTGCTCCCCAGACCTCCTCCTCTCACCGTCCTCCCCATCTCAACGGATACATCTCTGTCTTTGAGCTGCACAGGCCAAAAAGCTCCAGTCACCTTGACTCCTTGTTCTCATATGCCACACGGGCTCCATCAGGGGATCCAGTCAGTGCTGCCTTTTTGAGGGATCCAGAATCCCATCACTTGCCTTCAATACCTCCACTCAGGTCCAGGGCACTGTCACCTCTCCCTGGATAGGAGCCTACCTGCTTTTATTCCTGTCCCTCTGGTCTCTTCTCAACACAACAGCAAAGGAGTTGCTGTTAAAAAAAAAAAAAGTTAAAAAACTTTGTCAGACCACCTGGGTGGCTCAGTCAGCTAGGCGTCCGACTTCAGCTCAGGTCATGATCTCACAGTTCGTGAGTTCGAGCCCCACATGGGACTCTGCACTGATGATGCAAAGCCTGCTTCAGGTCCTTTGTCTCCCTCCCTCTCTCTCTGCCCCTCCCCTGCTCCCTCTCTCTCTCTTAGAAATAAACATTAAAAAAAAAAAACAAAACACACACACACTTTGTCAGACCATACCAGTCCTCAGCTCAGTGACTTCTTCCTTCTCTCCAGTGAAGCCTGCAGGCCTTTTGGTGGTGCACGGGTCTGCCCCCCTCCGCCACCTCTGTCTTCACCTCCTTATGCTCTTCCGGTGTTCTCTCTGCTCCAGTAACCCTGGCTGTTCCCTCTGCCTGGAATGTTCTTCTCCCAGATATATGCCTGGATCTCCCCCTCTCCTCTTTCAAGTGCTTGCTCAGATGTCAGCCTCTCAATAAGACCTACACTGACACCCCACTGAAAATTTCAAGAAACCTTCACTCCCTGCCCAGCCCCCTTACCATATTCTTTGCTTCCATAGCACTTACCAGATTCTATCACACTATCTAATTTACATGTGTCCATTGTTTATCGTCTGTCTCCTTTCACTAGAATGTTCGCTCCCGCAGGCAGTCAGGTAGTCTGCTAGCTCATGGCTATACCCCCAGTGCTTAGAACAGTGCCTGCTAAACAGCGACTGCTCAATAAGCCCTTGTGGAATGAATGAATGATTCTTCTCAACGCTGGGGAGTGGGTGGGGCCCCAGGGGCATATCTGCTGCCAGTTACCCTACCATTTCTACCTGTTCCAGGGAATACAGGGGTCCCTATATCGGGAGAGGAGGGAAGGGGGCTCTCCCTGAGAGATTCTAACTCTCCCTGCCGCACACGGGGAGATCTATTTCCCAGCCCAGAGAGGTCGCGGAAAGCATCCCTCTGGGGCTGGCAAGGCAGGGCCCAAGTTCTCAGGGCAAAGACAATTCCAGGACCTAGTAGCTGTAGTAGTTTCTCGTGACAACCTTGGAACAGAGCAACCCTGATGTTTGGAGAGAGATGGACGGACCTCAGGCACAGGCCTTGGAAACGTGACCAGTTGTGCCCTCTGAGGCCTGGGGTGGGGGGTGGGGGGTCATCAGGGTCATTTTTCCAGTCTGGGACAGGCCTGCCCTCAGCCCCAAACCCAGGTGAAAATCCAGGGCACAGCTGTCTCTTCCAGGGGCAGGGCTCCAGGACGCATGGCAGAAAGGACAGACAGACCTCTGCCTTCAGAGGAGAGAAGTGGAGGAGGAGCTGCTCTGGGAGGAAACACGGAAATGAGGAGGAACAATAGCGGGGTTTCTTTGGTCCCTGTTTTCTTTGGCCTCTTAGCTGCCACGGAGCCCAGAGCCCGCTCCTCCAGGTCTTTGGCTTTCCTCCGGGCCCCTCCCCCTCGTCCCCGCTGGACAGACTACCAGAAGGGTACCTGTTTTCTCCTTCTGCTGCACCCTCTGCATAGCTCCACACGGAGCCCTCGGGGGACTTGGAAAATTATAGTCACATACACACACAACATGAGGAAACTCTACTGAGCCTTACTCAGTACCGGGCACTGGGCTGAGTGCTTCCCAAGGACGCCTGGTAGTAGCAGATGGTGGAGTCTTTAGTGGAACTCCTCTCCAGGGATCCTGGGGGTGGGCCCTTGTCCCTCCTCCAAACCCTGGAGGGCCCTCCAGCCTCATTCCCTACGTGCCTAACACGAGACTGGGAAGGGGGAGGGGTGAGAGGGCCGGTGGAGAGCAGCTGGGAGCTCAGGGAGAAGGGATAAGGACAGGAGGAGGGGGTGGGAGCTGGAAGAAAGTGTCACCCAGTCCAGGGATGGGAGGGCTGGAAAAGACCACACGTAATAGAGATGGACATGGAAATTGAGGTAGAGACAGAAACAAAGAAAGTCACAAATTAAAAGGCAAAGGAAAATGAAACAGAGGAGATAGAAACAGAGGTGAAGAGAGACTGAGCCAGAGCCTAAGGCTAAGACTGTAAAAGGAAAGAAGAAGGGGGAAAGAAGGAAAACTGGAAGGAGAAAGACAGAGAGAGAGCCTAAGAGGCAGAGACTCAAATGAGACACAGGGACAAAGAGATCATGAGGCAGACTGAGACACAGACGGAGAGAGGAAGAGACTGCCAGAGGGAGAAGGGCAGGTGGAGAGACTGAAGAGACAGACAAGAAGTCTGAAAGAGAGAGACAGGTTTTGGAGGGAGAGACCGAAGGAGAAAAAGAGCAGAGCAGAGATTGCAAGAGGGAGAGGAATCAAGACTGAATGAGGGTTTGAAGGAAGAGAAGACCAAGAAGACAGAAAGGAGGAGGTGAGCAGCAGAGGAGGAGAGGGAAAACCTGGGATCCAGAGTAGGGGACTCCAGGAGGAAGGCAGGAGAGGCCAAGACCACGCGCAGGAGGTCGGTGGTGCGCCAGCACCCCCCACCTAGTTCCAGGGGCTCGTCTCTGACCCAAAACAAAACCGAAGCCGGTCATGCTCCCTCCCGTCCCGTGGATAAAGTGAACTCCCAGCCGCCATGTCTTCGGGACTCACTGGAATCCCGAGTTCTGCACCCCCGGAGGGGCTGGCAGGGCTGCCCAGGAGAGCGTGCCTCCTGGGGCTACCGGGCGTCGAGGACTGCCAAGCGCAGGACAGGCTGGCACTGTGCCCGCTTTACCCAAAACGCCCCCGCTCCAACCCGGGAAGCCAGCCTGGCCTGGCCAGGGAGAGGCCCACGACGGCCGGACCGCCCCGCACGGCCCAGCCCGGCCACCCGCCCCCGCCATCGCCGGGCAGGGAGCTGAGTGGAGCTGCCCTCTGGGGAATCGCATCATTCCAGCCCTGCCGGAGTGAGGCCGGGTCAGGATGCCCGGGTCGCAGGAGGAAAAGGAGGAGCTGGACCCAGGACCCGAAGAGAAGAAAAGGGGAAGACCAAGGACGGAGATAGAAGGCCAGCGGAGGTAGACGGCCCGAGAACAGTCGGCCCGGCGAGGCCGGAACCGGAGAAGTCTCGCAGGGAGCCGGCACAAGCAGCGCGGAGGAGAGCGCAGGAGCCGCCCGGGGCGCACCATGCGCGGGTCCCCCGCCACCCGGCCGGTCTACACAGCCGCCTGGGTCACGTGGCCCGGGCGGGTCCGCTGCGGCCCCGGCGGGGGGGCGGGCGCCGGGCCGGGGGCTCGCCGGGCCCGGGGCAGCGGCGAGCCGGCGGTGGCCGCCAGGTTCCCTCCCTGCGCGCCGCGCTGCGCCCCGGGCGTGGGAGCCGCCCACTGCTCCCCCCCGCGCGCCCCCCCGCCGCGGGGCGCCCGCCCTCTATATAGCGCGCCCCTGCCGGGTCCGTGCCAGGCCGCTAGCCACGCAGTGGGCGCCGCAGAGCGCGCCGCGTCCGGGAGCCAGCCCCCCGCCCCCTGCGCCGCAGCCCCGACGGGCGTCCCCCGCCGCGGCCGCCGCCGCCAGGCCCCCGCGGCCACCATGAAGAAAGAGGTGTGCTCCGTGGCCTTCCTCAAGGCCGTGTTCGCGGAGTTCCTGGCCACCCTCATCTTCGTCTTCTTCGGCCTTGGCTCGGCCCTCAAGTGGCCGTCGGCGCTGCCCAGCATCCTGCAGATCTCGCTGGCCTTCGGCCTGGCCATAGGCACCCTGGCCCAGGCCCTGGGACCCGTGAGCGGAGGCCACATCAACCCCGCCATCACCCTGGCCCTCCTAGTGGGCAACCAGATCTCCCTGCTCCGGGCTGTCTTCTACGTGGTGGCCCAGCTGGTGGGTGCCATTGCCGGGGCCGGCATCCTCTATGGGCTGGCACCAATCAATGCCCGTGGCAATCTGGCCATCAACGCGGTGAGTGACCACGGGGCTAGGGTGGGGCAGGGACCTTGGGGTGGGCTCCTGACCAGGGCCGTAGAGCCCATCTTGAGGGTGGGTGCCACAGAATGAGCCACTTACACCCTTGCCAGGAAGGGCAGAAAGATGAGTCTCCAGGCTGGTGTGTTTCCCTGTTCAGCCTCCCTGGTTCATGCCCCCCTCCCCTGCCCACTCCCCTCCTGCTGCTCTTCCCGGGAAGCCTCTCCTGTTGCCTGTTGTCCCTCCTTTCTTGCCGGAAACTTCCGGCTTTCTCGTGTCTCAAACCGGAGTTTTGCCTTCCCCTTGGGACCTTCCCTGCTCCTGTCCCGCTCCTTATTGTAGTGGTTTCGTGGAACCATCAGAAAGAGATGGGTTGTAATCCTGGCTTTGGGTGCCCCTGGCTCCTCTGGGTCTCATTTTTCTCAGCCATTCCATGGGGGTGGTCATAACCCACCACAGCAGGTGCCAAGGGGATTACATTTAGAATCCATGCTTGGGAACCCCCTAATGTGGTGTCACTGCGTAGGGTCTGTTGAATATGGGCTCCTGCTCCCGGTCCCTGCCTCCACCCCCTCCCATAGCCCCAGATTCAGTCCCCATGTCCCATGCAAACTGGGTTCATTAATCAAACACAGAGGAGGATTTTCTCGACCATTGTCAAACTGTGAGTCAGCCCCACCGGAGAGACGGGTTTGAGGCTGGCACTGGCAGCGGGTCAGACACGGGCGGGAGGCAGGCAGGGGGTGCAGTCGGCAAACTGGGTAGCTGCCCACAGGAGGGAGGGTAAATGCCAGCTTGTGGGGGTTGGGACTGGGCAGAACCGTTGGCAGGACCTTGTCCAAGAAAGCCTCCCCTCACACTCTGCTCCTCGGCCACAGGCCTGTGCCCTAAGCTTTGCACACCCCGCGAAGTATATAATCTCTTCAGCAAATGACCTCTCCGTGCGCAAGGCTTGGCTTCCAGGTGCCCCGGCTGTCCGTGTCCGTGGAGGCGAAAAGTGCCATCCCCCAAGCCGCTGGCCATAGAGCTAGAAGGCAGGGGTTCTAACCCACCCTCCCCTTTCAGCTCAACAACAACACAACACAGGGTCAAGCTATGGTGGTGGAGCTGATTCTGACTTTCCAGCTGGCGCTCTGCGTCTTCTCCTCCACGGACTCCCGCCGCACCAGTCCTGTGGGCTCTCCAGCCCTGTCCATCGGCCTGTCTGTCACACTGGGCCACCTCGTGGGGGTGAGCAATGCTGCCACTTGGCTGGAGTTGTGGGGAGCCCCTCAGGCAAATAACAGGGCCCTCGCGCAACATCCCAGCAGTTAAGGCCTAGAGTGGGGCGGCCGTACCCTGTCCCAGGCTGGACGCCCCCAAATCTTCTCTAGCCTGAGGAAAGATGGGAGTAAGTGGGAGTTGGGGTGGAGGCAGGAAATCAAGTCCAAGCACAGGACTTGAGAAGAAAGAGTGGCACATAGGGAGGGACCTGTGGAGGGAGAGGTCACCAGCCTAGGAACCAGGAGACTTGAGTCAGAGACCTGGTTGAGCCCCTGAACTTCTGGGTGACCCTGGGAGAGACCAGGCCTTTAAGAGTGGACAAGCATGTTGGCCTCCTCACCACCTGCCTCTCTCTGTCCAGATCTACTTCACTGGCTGCTCCATGAACCCAGCCCGCTCTTTCGGCCCCGCAGTGGTCATGAAGCGCTTCAGCCCCGCTCACTGGGTGAGTCTGGGCCCTCCCCTGGCTCCCTGGCAATGAGAGCCTGAAAACCTGGCCAGGAGCTCCCAGGACTGTCTGGATGCTGTGGGCCCAGAGCTTGGGGGTGGCCCTGGGAGGTGTGGCTGGAGAAAGGACGGGATACAGAAGGGGATGGGATGCAGCCAGCACAAGGACCGGGGTAGCTTGGGGACTATGTGTGTCTGTCCCTCTAGGGAAGGCAAGTTCTGTTCCTCTGTGTTGATCTCTGAGGATTTTGTGTTTGTCCTTCTGGGGTGGGGCATGGAAGGTGGCATGTCTGTGTGTCCTCTCTGATGTTTTATTTATCTGCTCCTGTTGAGGGGTTGAGAGAGCCTTCCCTCCTGTGGGCCTGTCCCTCTGGGCAATCTATCTGAGAACTCACGTTCCCTCTCTTCAGGGTCTCTCTCCCTATGTGGAAGGGAGAGTTCTGTTGTCTCTCCGAGGATCTATATGTCTGTTTCCTCTGAAGGGTCATTTGTCTCTCTTTAGGGTGAGGTTGGGGGGGGGGATCTGTCTCCTTTGAGGATCTGAGTGTCTGTGGTCCATGTCCCTGTCCCTGGAGAATAGGGTATCAGCGTATCTGTTCCTGAGTCAGGAGACAGTCTCTCGCTCTGGAGGTCTGGAACTCTGTACATCCATCTTCTCTGAGGGCCCATGGGTCTGTCCTCTGCAGGGGGAGCCGTGGGTCTCTGAGGCCTGAGACTCAGCTCCCTGATGCTGCCCTTCCCCCTCCCCCCGCCAGGTTTTCTGGGTAGGGCCCATTGTGGGGGCCATCCTGGCTGCCATCCTCTACTTCTACCTGCTCTTCCCCAACTCCCTGAGCCTGAGCGAGCGCGTGGCCGTCGTCAAGGGCACGTATGAGCCTGAGGAGGACTGGGAGGAACAGCGAGAGGAGCGAAAGAAGACCATGGAGCTGACCGCCCGCTGACCAGTGTCAGGCACGGGCCAGACCCTCAGCCCCTGAACCTCAGGGGAAAAAAAAAAAATATATATATATATATATATATATATATGACAGCAAAGCTTCCTTCCCCCACCGCTGGGTCCTCTGGGCTGGGTTGGAGGTGCTGGCTCCCCCAGCTTCACAGTTAGGGATGGGAGCAGGAACCCATGATGGGACTCCGGCAGGGGCAGGGGCCAGGGACTGGGGCCTGATGGGGAAGGGTCTCTCTGGGACAGGGCAGACTGCTGCCCTGAGGTCAGACCTCAGAGACTGTGAAAGTACCACCAAGCTTACAGGCTTCCCCAGGGCCAGGCCAGGAAGAGGGGGGGTGGCCTGCAGTGTGCAAGCCCCCACCCTCCTCCACCCCTCCTCAAGAACCGGAGGGGTCCTAGTCCCTAGGACAGCAAAGGCCGCCCCTCCCCAGATTGCCTTAGGAGGGAGACAGACCGGTTCATTAAATGCTGCCTTATTTATTTCTGCTCAAGAATGCACGGGGCAGGGCTGCTGGTGTTTGGGGTAGGGGCTTCCCAATAAACCACTGACGTTGAAGTTCTCCCTCATCTCTCCCCAGAGCCTCTCTTTGGGACGCCTCTGTCCCTCTGGACAATCTGTCTCCTCTTCATCATCCCCTACACTCCCCATGATCTCCACAGTTCTCTGTGGATAGACAGGGAAGCAGAGGCCAGGGGAGGCTTAGAGAGTCATAGAGACGAGGTCAGGAAGAGAGAGGGTGAGGGAGAGAGACCAAATATGGAAATAGAGCAAGAGGTCAGGAGCGAGCCGTGAGAGCAGAGGAGGGGTCCTCACCAAGCCACCTGCCTGCTTGCCCCTCCCATCTCAGCTATGTCAAGTCTGGGCCACTTGAGGAGGGCCTGGCACTGGGGCCAGGGAGTGCCAGGCCGGGGAGAGGAGAAGTGAACTAGCCAGCAGCCCCTTGAGATGCCAAGGGGGTGATCGGCCAGGTCTGTCATCACGGAGGAGGCACAGCCCTGGACTCCCCTCTGTACACCTCACTGTTCCAAAAAGGTGCCATGCTGGGAGCCTGCAGTCAGAGGGAAAAACCCCCTGTCCACCCCACACACATACCCAGAAGCCACAGCCAGTCCAGCCTTTTCCTGGGCCTCCTCTCTCCTGCCTCTGCCAGCCACTGTTCCCACCATCTTCCCCAGTAGGCCTGTAGCTCTGCTCTTATCTGGCCTGTCCCCTTGTCACTGACACTCTTTAGGCAGCCGCCTTAAATTCACTGAGTCTCCATCTCTTCAGCTATAAAACAAGGTTTAAAAATGCTTCCCTCACAGGGTTGCTGTGGGAATGGTCTAAGATGAAGGGAGTGAGATTCCTGGGACCAGTCGGCTCTCTGTGGGAAAAATGGTGGAAGTCGTGCAGATGAGCAGCTCGGGACACAGTCCTGCGTCATAGTTAAGGAGTCTGGCTTGGAGCTCAAATTCTGCTTTGCAACTTTGGGTAACACAGGCTGAGTTTTAATTACCTCATCTGTAACATGGGCATACTTGTACCCACCTCATAGATTGTTCTGAGCACTAAATGAGACAGTAGATGGAAGGAAAACGCTGGTGCAAACAGGACCAGGCACCTCAGAGTCAGTGCTCAATAAACTAATGCGAAAAGAAACCAGCGCATACACATCTGGGACCCCAGCCACACTCTGGTTCTGGGCCTCTGCTCTCCTGCAGGTGTTTGAACCCGAGTTCCTGGTTCTCTCTGGAATGGACACCTCTCCCCGTGGTCTTCAGTTTTGCCTCGGAAGAGGAGGGGGCAGTAGGGCCAGGAGATGGACTGAGAAGGGGTGGGAGAAGCGATGGACCCTGGCTGGCCAGCGGCAGCCCCAGGGACCGTGGGTGAGGAGGAGCAGACTTCCCAGCCCTCACCTGCCTCATCCGACCCCTGGCCCCTACCCTGGAGCCAGGCCGCAAATGCCCGCTCCGACCAGCAGGGGGGGACCTCGTCCACCGAATCCGCTGCTGCTAGGCTTCCTCTAACACAAGTCCTGGGTCCCGGCTCTAGCCACATGGGAGTACGGGCCTGGGTCGCCTAAGCCACCAGGAAGCAGCTGCCCCCAGTCCGCTATAGAGGTGGAGGAGAGGGGGTGCAGAAGGGAGAGGATCCCTTCCCCTCTAGTCCCCACATGACTCAGGTACAGGCACAGACACGACTGGGAGGCTGGCCTCTCCCTCCAGCGCAGCGACCTGCGTTCCTTTTCTGGATGGGCCCCAGGGGGAGCATAAGGAGGTGAACGGTGGGCCTATGGGAGACAGATCTTCAGGGGTGGGTGGGGCACCCACCTGGCCTGGCCAGAGGACGAGAGGGGTCCAAGGCCTTTGGGCGGACAAGTTGCAGCGGCGGGCTGTTTGGCCAGCAGAGGGCGCTGTGTTCCTTGGTGTGTCATCCGCGCGGCTGGGTCCGGAGCCCACAGAAGCCTGCGCATACATGAACACGCACACAGTAACCCCGCGCGTCTACGCTGACCTTCATTTGTACCCAAGGGGCTGTGTCTTCTCGGCATTGACTGCTCCGTGTGTGTGTGTGTGTGTGTGTGTGTGTGAGAGAGAGCCACATCAACCCACTTCCATTCTGTCACAGGGCTGGTGAGGACCAGATCTAGGAGCCTGGCTCCCTGTGTTCTCAGAGGGGCATATGTGTGCATCACACCCAAGCACACACATGCTCAGTCACCCCTGACCCTCTGCTCCACCTAGAAATGGAACCTGGGGAGAGCCTTGATTCCTCCCCCTCTCTGCCCAGGGGCTGCTGGTTTTCACCAGGTAGGAAGGTGGACTTGGGGACACAATGGGGAGACGGAGGAGGGCTGGGCGTTAAGACAGAGAAAGGACGTAAGGCTGGCTGTCTAGGGGGGTGGACAGGACGAGGGGTTGAGGAGACGGTTGGCTCTTGGAGCCTCAGCTTCCTCGGTCAGGTGTGGATGAGGCCTCCACAATTCGGGAGGACTGGTGAGAGACGCGAGGGAAGCTGCCTTGAACCCTTCCCTTTCTGGAGGGCTTTCGTTCTCCCTGCTCTCCCAGTACGTCCCCTCCCTTTTGCTCCCTCTCCATTCCCCAAGCTGAGAGGACCTCGGTCAGAGCTCACACTGCCCCTTGTGCACATGCACCTACACACACCCCGCTCCCCGACAGACACAGCCACCCCAGCGGGCTGGGGCGCCCAGAGACAGGGCTCTAGGAGGCTAAAAGCACACGGCCACCTGACAGGCATCTGTAGGCAGCCAGGTGTGGGGCCTTGGCAAAAAGCCTCTGAGCATAAGGGACCTCAGAGCTTAGCAGTAGAGCCCAGGACTGGCGGGGTCTGGGGAGGAGCTGGCGTGGGAGCAAGCCCTGGCCAAGGCTCACTTGGCCTCAGGGGCTGAAGGACCTTGTTCTGGGCCAGACAGGGCCACAGGAGGCTCAGCTCTAGGCCAGCTGGAGACAAGAGCTGCTCTTGTACTTGATTCTCTCAGCCTCCAGGGCCCAGAGCAGGAGCCACTAGCCCTGGAACTGCCACACAGCCAGGACCCCTCCCAGCCCAGCTCAGTCCTCACACCCCTCTCACTGGAGAGGTGAGGGGAGCGGCAATCCTAACAGCCAAAATTTTCTGGCTCAGAGACACTCTTCTGGTGTCAGCACATTTACCCCTGATGACACGTGGGGAAGTGGGAATTGTCTCCATTTAAAAACGGGGAGACTGAGCTCACAGAAGTTACATATTGGTCAGAGGTGAAGTATACACGGCAGTGTGCAATTGCTTTTGCTTGTGTTATCTTATCGAAGGCTCTTAACAGACAGGCATTAGTGCTGCTTGGTGGACAGGTGCAGAAAGCGAAGCTAGGTAAGGTGTCGGGAAGCCCTTTGAGGCCCTGTCTGCAGGAAGGGAGAGAGAGAGATGCCCTTGAGGTTCCCTAGGACAGCCCCTAGGCAGAGAACCTACCGAGCTAGGGAGGAATGTCACCTACACTACCCCTGTGGCCACATTCCTTCATTTCTCGAGCATTTATTGAAAGCCTCTTTTATACCAGGCAAGCATGGGAGTTTGCACTGGAACAGGGGAGGCACTAAGGAGGTCGAAGCCAGAAGTAGCCACTGGCTGGAGGGGAATATCAGGGCAGGCTTCAGGGTGGAACTAGACCTGAGCAAAGTCTTGAAAGGGAGACAAAGAGGAAAGGCATAAGAAGCCAATGGTCTCTCTACTACAGGATTTTCTAGGCCTGTTATCAAGAAGCATCCAGGAGATGGAGAAGTGAAAACCCCAGAGGAGACTGGAACGAGCCCTGAGAGGGTGTCTGTCACTCAAAGGGAGCCAGGAGCACAAGGAGGGGCCCCCCGACTGGATGCAAGAGAAGGGCTGCCTCTTCTTCAGGGCCCGAGGGAAGCTGGTGAGGGCACGGGGCAGTGGCAGGTGAGTTTGTGGCTGGCAGGAAGGATGGGAAGAAGTCTTGCCTGCGAGTGTCTCTTTCCAGGTGGGACAGGAGGCAAGCTGATCCTCTGGAAGAAAGCTGGAATGGGGGCACTTGGAGAGCTTGGGCAAGGTTGGAAGTAAGCCTTAGAAGAATGGGGAGAGAGCGAGCAGACTGAGGATGGCATAAGGGTTGCTGAGCAGATCGGCGGCCCCTGCTGAGGCCAGAGACCATGGACTTGTCATGGCAGCAGTCTGCACGGATGGGCAAGTTTCTCCAGCAGTGCTCAGCAGTGCAGATCAAGGCAAAGGGCTGTGGAGGAGAATGAAATGGGAGAGATGCAGGAGGTGGGGCAAAGAGAACAGGGAGCCAGGACGGTGGGGCACTGACCACCTGGGGATCCGGTGGGGGGGGGGGTGCGGGGGGGGGTGAGGCCAGGAAGGCTGGAAGCACAGAGAGGGAATGAGGGAGGCATTTTACAGGGACTGAGATGGGAGAGAGTGGATGGACAGAACCTATAATTAGAGCTGGATGTTCCCCTGGAAGATTTCAGAGGGTTCGATCCCAGGTGAGACAGGTATGAGGCCGTAAGAATAAGCTGGCTGAGATGAAGTAGATATGAAAGTCACCTGCCTCCAGGAGGTCAGGAAGCTTTTATTCGTCCATTTGTTCACTCAACAAATATTTACTGAGCACCAACTATGGCTAATCCCTGTGCACAGCACTCTATGTGGAGATGAGCGAAATTTGGCTCCTGCTCCCTGAGGGACTCACTGCCTCATTAAGGAGGCACATTAACACCATGACAGCATTCTGTGGTGACTGGAGTGTATGAAAATGCCCAGGTGTGGTGGGAGTACGCAGAGGGGTCCTCCTTCACCCAGGAAAGGAGGTGACACTGAAGTTGAGCCTTAGGGATGAGTTAGGAGTTACCCAAGCAAAGGACGTAGGAAGGGCTCTCTGAGAAGAAGACAGGGCATCCGCCAAGGAAAGACCAGCAACGGAGTGTTCCAGAACCACTGGCCCTTTGGTGAGGCCACCGGGTAAAGGACAAAGCAGGGAGCGGGGAGAGGTGAGGTAGGAGGAGCAGGATCCCAGAGGACCTTGTAGGCCAGGCATGAGGGACGCTTTGAAGGGATTTTAGCAGAGGAACAGCAGGATCAGATTTGCATTTTAGAAAGATCACTCAGGCTGCAGTGTGGATAATTGATTGGAGCTGAGTGAGGGAGCAGACAGAGAGAATGGTTAAAGGCCGCAGGGCAGCAGGGGTGGCAAAAAGAGGGCACAGTCGAGAAATATTTAGGATTCAAAATCAGCAGGATTTGATGCCACTACTGGTTGGGGGCAGGAGGGAGAGGAGGGTCAAGGATGCTTCCCAGGTGCCCCCAACAGAGCTGGAGAAAACAGGAATAGTGCATTTGGGGGGGGGGGGTGGGCACAGAGAGAGATGAGGGTCTCCTTCTGAGACAGGCTGCATTTGAGGAGCCTGAGGACTACCGGGGGATATCAACTGAGCAGGGAGATCTGGCCAGGGGCAAGGTCAGGGCACACCCGTGTGGTTAAAAGATGAAAACTGTTATCTTAACAGCCACACCGATTCTTCTTAGGGAGAGAAGGAGCACCTTTGTTTGAGAAAATACCTTGACATGCTGCTGGGGTTAAAAGGGAAGAGCCTAGGGCATGGGTGACCTCAGGGCCAGCATTGCCACAAAAAGGGTTCGGCTGCCCTGTGAGAGGCTTGAGCAGAATTGTTCAGGCCCCTGAGAAAGAGGAGCGCAGATAGTGGAAGGGGAAGGGGCTGAAAGGGAGGGGGTGGGCAAGGGAGACAGAAAGGGGCACGGACAATGCAGTGAAGGACCAGTGGAAATTCCCAGCTGGCAGGGGAAACTCTCCACTGCCATGCGTGTCGTCTCATTAGCTGTGGAATAAACCCCTCCTCCCTCTGTCCCCTCTGCACCCACACAGGCCCATATCCTTAGTAAAGTTGACTCTATTCACATCTGCTTTCTACGACTAGGGGTTTGGGTGGGAAAGGGGGAAAGAGCTTCATTTCACATCTGGGTTTATGGGGCATAGAATAGTGTGAGCCCATCTGGAGGCAGAGCCTGCAGGCAGAGGGGACCGGGACAACAGGAGCCTCTGAAGCAGGCCTTGGACTTGGGGACCTGGCGAGCTTGCTGCCTCTGAGCTGACATCGGGATGTGAGCACCCTGGAATCCCATGCCCACCATGACTCCTGTACCTGCCACCCTCGGGCCAGGCCTGTGCCTGCAGCAGAGTGAGGCCCGTCCAGCTTGGAAACCTGGAGGTTCCAGCTCAGCACCTGGAGGCCGCCCCCCTCCCCCAGCTGTCAGGTGAGCTCAGGGTGGGGCAAGCGTGTGAGCACCACTCCTTATATGAGCCCCGCACCTCCCACCCACCCAGACACACATAATCCTGTGCGCCTGCTCCCTGCACAGTCTGACCAGGTGGGGGCCAGAGGAGCCTCAACACAGTGAGACAGCCAGAGCAGGCCAGAGGCAAGAGGCCCCAGGAGACAGTGAAGATCAGAGGCAAGAGGCCCCAGGAGTAGAGGCGGCAGCCCAAGCAGCAGGACCAGGACACCGTGTGGCCAGGCGGGTGAGGCTCGGCCAGGATGCTGCTGGGCCAGCTCTGGAGAGCTATCAGCAAGGAGCTGTTTGCTGAGTTCCTGGCCACAGGGCTGTACGTGTTCTTCGGTGTGGGCTCCAGTCTGCCCTGGCCCTCGGCGCGTCCCACCATGCTACAGACCGCCATCACCTTCAACCTGGTCACGGCCGTGGCTGTGCAGGTCACCTGGAAGGCCAGCGGGGCCCACATCAACCCTGCTGTGACGCTGGCCTTCCTCGTGAGCTCCCAAATCTCCCTGCCCCGTGCCGTGGCCTATGTGGCTGCTCAGCTGACGGGGGCCATTGTGGGGGCCTCAGTGCTTTATGCGGTCATACCAGGAGACATCCAAGAGACCCTTGGGATTAACATGGTAGGTGCAGGGAGGGTCACCCGGCAGGGCCAGAAAAGGGATGCCCACACAGGTGGTAAGGGTGGAGGACCAGGCCTGAGGAGAGGGGACAGGGAGGTGATAACTTGACCACGTGCTCCTTACCTGCTCTGGGCTGGGCTCTGGGACCCAGGGGAACCAGACTGTGGCCTTAGTGCAGGCAGAGCAGGAGTGGGGTTATGGTACGAGGAACAGGTAGAACAGAGAGAAGCTGCAACTAAGGAGTAAGAGTCAGGGAAGGACCAGGCATTTAAGAGGCAGGGTAGCAGGGGGGGGGGGGGCTGTGGGTAATGCAGGAGACCTGGCATGCCCTTCTTCTCTCCAGGTCCGCCCCATGTGCCCTGCTCCTCTGTGTTCCCATGTTCCTCCTTCCTCAGCACCCTGAGGCCTCACTCCTCCAGATTCCCCTAATCATCTATCCTTCCACCTACTTCCCCAAGTCTCCTCCTTCCACTCCTACCCACGGTCTCCTCCCAGGCTGCTTGAAAACATGCACCCCAGCTGCTCTGAGCCTTCCCTTCCCCACCAGTCCTGAGCCTGTCGCCAGCTACTGGCCTCAACAAACCAGTGGGCTAGGAGGGGGTGCCACGCGTTTCTGCAGGCAGCAAATGTCCAGGGCTGACCCGAACTCTACTGCACAGCTGTCCCCGATCCTTCATCTCCTTAAGTCCTGGACTTGGTGGTGGTGAGGCATCACCTCCTCACAGTGAGGCAATGAGGTCCAATGGGGTCACCAGCCCCTGGCAGAGCCCCCTTCGCCTCCAGCGTAGCCTCCTCCTCACCCAGGTCCAGAGCAACGTCTCAACTGGCCAGGCCGTGGCAGTGGAGCTGGTTCTGACCCTGCAGTTGGTGCTCTGTGTTTTTGCTTCCACCAACAACCGTCAAGCATCGGGCTCCCCAGCTATCGTGATTGGGATCTCTGTGGCATTGGGCCATCTCATTGGGGTAAGAGGCAAAGAGGGCACTGTGTGTATGCACACACTGATCCCTCCTTGGGGAGACTGCAGAGGCCCTGAAGGCCAGGAAGTGTCCCTCCCTGAGCCCCTAATGCGTTGGGCCGAGACTGTGTTCCCACAGTCCGGGCCCAGGATACGGCAGTGCCCAAGGCGGGCAGAGGAGGCTGTCCCCTCCCAGGCCTGCTTTAAACCTCCTCACACCACAAACCTCCACTTGCCCCTCCAGATCTACTTCACCGGCTGCTCCATGAACCCGGCCCGCTCCTTCGGCCCCGCCATCGTCGTTGGGAAGTTCACGGTCCACTGGGTGAGAGCCTGTACTGGCAGCCATTAGGTGGGGAGAGCCCGAGCAGGGGAGATAGGGATTGTGGCTTTCACCAGCGGTGGGTCCACAGGGACCTGGGGAGACAAGGCCCCCTACCACAGGCCATCTTGACCCCCAGAGGAGGTTTCCCTAAGCTCAGAAGACAAAAGCGAGTATCCTGGCTTGTATTTCCTGTCTTTCCAGCTTCAATAGCCCAGAGTACCCAGTGGAATGTCCATAAATGGGCCAGGACAGGAGATGCAGCCTTGGCCCAGGCCTTAAGTCCTGGCTGTTTCCTTATTCACTTTCTCCAGCTGGACCAGTTTCCAAACTTGGATAAAGAAAAAGACAAACAGAAATAGACACACACACCAGCAGAGACAGGAACAGCACTAGCCAGGGCTTCTGGTTGGAACACGGGAGGGGAGAGGAGGGAAACAGAGTGGTGAGGAGACTGGGCCCGCCCTATTGAAGGCAAGGTCACCTCACCTGCAGGGACCTGAAAGGCAGAACACCTGCTTCTCAATTTTGTCAACTTGCAGCAGCTCGAGGGGTCCCGGACGACGGAGCCAACACTAGGGAGGCGGGCAGGGATCCCAAAGCTACCCTATGATCCTCATAGCTCCTGACTGGGGCACCTACTTCTCTCTGCTTTTGCAGATCTTCTGGGTGGGACCCCTGACAGGAGCTGTCCTGGCTTCGCTGATCTACAACTTTATCCTGTTCCCTGACACCAGAACCATGGCCCAGCGACTGGTCATCCTCATGGGCACTGAAGAAGTGGAGAAAATGACAGGGGTGGAGCCCGAGAAGAAAGAATCCCAGTGCAGTTCAGGGGATACTGAAATGGGGAATGCATGTCAGGTGGTATAGAACTTGGCCCCCACCTTCCGGCTTCTGAGAGGCGCCCTTTAGGTGGGTAGCATGCCTCGTAGAACTAGACTTCAGGTTTTACAAGGAAAGCGGGGTTGGGGGTGGATGAGGGCAGGAAAGACGGGGAGGCATGGCCCCTTGTCCTAACAGGGTGGGCAGGGAATGCCACTCCCTATCCCTGGCATTATATTTCTGGATAGAAAGAATCTGGGGAGCAAATCTGTTCAGTTTCCTCCTCCTACATCTCTTAATGGGACAGAGCAGAAGGAGGCAGGGGAATTCATGACTGTCTTACCCTTCTTTCATCCATCTGGACTCTAGTGGGCATCCTGGGCCTCCAGACCCCCTTGTCTTGGGTATTGGAGCCCAGACAGCCACTCAGCTTAGACACTAAGAGATGTAGAGACCTCGGGGAGCCCCAACTTCTCACCCCACCCTTGGGGGAGAGAGCCAGACTTCCCAGAAGAATCAGGTCCCAGGACAGTCTCTGAGCTCCTCAAAGGTATATCTCTGCTCTTGGGTATGGTTTGGGGGCTAGGGACCTGCCCTCAGCGTGGGGGCTTCCTGAGGATAGAGACAGCCCTTCCAATAGATCTTCATTCCTCACACCTCCAAATGCTCAGGAGAGGACCCCATCCTTGGAAAGCGCTGACACAAAGAGGAGCCTTTTCTAGGGCTGGCAGAGGGGCAGCATATAGGCAAGGGAGGTTTGGGCCAAACAGGCCTTTTCCAGGTGTTTGCCCACCTTCCATCCCCCATCCCCATTCATGGGAGCAATCCAGAGAGGGGGGAAGTCCCTATCACAGCCCCCAGCCCATGACCTGGGCCACAAGCTGTCTCCAGCCTCATTCTCAGTTCTACCAAGATACTCAAAAAGCTATTAATTCCAAGGATGGTAAGAACTCAGGAATGACCCAAGAAACCAAGATTTGCCTTCAGTGCCTCTGAAGGACTCCTAGGTCTCAATTGGTTTGCTAATATTTACAAGCTGCTATAAACATACTCTCCCCATGACTTGGGGTCCTACCTGGATCTCGGCTTCCCCAGCTATAAAATGGGCATAGTCCTCCCCCAGGGCCTGCTGTGAAAACAAGAGATTGGAAAATGTTTTTGGAAGTTAAAATGCTTAAAAAACAAACAATAAATGATGATTATTGTAGCTGTTACTGTAATTATCGGGTTTGAATACAATTGCTTTTGGTAATGGGAGGGAGGAAGAAAGAAGAGAGATGGGAGGATGATTGAGAGGGAGGGAAAAGAGAGTACATTTTTCTCCTTTCATCTGTTCCACTTACACGGGGCCCTGCCTCCTTCTCTCCTGGGTCTGCTGACCTGGGAGCTTTGTGTGTGTGTGTGGAGGGGGGGTGAGGGGGGACACCGGAACAAAGAGACAAGCCAATAAAAGTCAGTTCTTCTCATCTCTATGGTGCTCATCACCATGGTACCCTGAGATACAGCAACCAAATCCATAAAAAAGATAGGTCCTTTTCCATGATGTCTCCAAAGGCGCTGGGGATGGGAGGGGCTACCAAAGTCTTTCAAGGGCAGGGTGACAGAACAAGAGCTGAGTCCCCAAGTGCTCGTGGCCACAGCGGCCGTGTTCAGCGTTCTATAATATTGTCAGTGCAGAATACTATTCACATCTCTCCAAGCCGGGCCCCACTCATCCATCTTCACAATCTCTCAGAGCCCAGAGGCTTCTCGTGCCCTTTCATAAGCAGGGACAGCTGGGTGTGTGTGTGTGTGTGTGTGTGTGTGTGTGTGTGTGTGCACACGCGCGTATAGAGGATGTAATTGACTTGCTAAAGGTCACCCAGCTCAGTACCACAGCCCCCTAAGGTCTCCCCAGCTCCAGCTTAGAATTCTCCAAAATAGAGCTCCAGGGGGGCTTATCTGAGCTGCAGCCAGAGGAGGGAAGGAAACAAGAACTAGAAGGTTGAAGAGGGCAGGAGGGGTGGAGCTCCTGCAGTGGGCTCTGAAGCTCCTAGACAAATTGTCTTCGCGTCCCCAGAGCGGAGCACACACTGGGTGCTCAATAAAAGTTTGATGAATGAATGACTGAGGCCGGGCGACTGGGGAAGGAGGGGAGGCAGTAATTGATCAAGAGGAGAATTCAGGAGTTACAAGTTCAGATGAGCCGGGATGAGAGCAGCTGAGGATGCCTATGCTCCAAGGGAGGGGCAGCTGGACGAGAATGCACACCCACACTTGAGCCCCACACCCCCCCCCCCGCCCCCCAACCCAACTACTCCAGAGCAGACTGTGTAACCTCTGTCTCAGGAACTTCCAGGCCAAAAACGTAAGGGGATCTGCTTGGAGAGACAGCTGGGGGCTAATTTCACAACTAGATCTTTAGAGCTGTGCTCTGTCAGAACAGACTAGAGCAAGAAGACACAAGCTTCATGAAAAGTGAGGAAATAGGTTAGAATCTGAAGAGCATCCAAAGTTAGACACAGGAATGAGTAACCAAAGGTTAGTTTCTCCTTCTCTGGAGCCCTTTAATAGGACAGCCAGCCATCTGTTTGGATGAGGGAAGGGCTGGCCCTCAGGGAGCCAAATTCAGAGGTTCCAGCCAGGGGCAAAGAAGCTTCACAGTCCCGGCCCCTAGGTCTGGATGAGGGGCAGGACCATGGGGAGGACGGAGACCCAACCAGGCAGACCCTTGGTGTGCCCGCCCTTCCTCCTGTTTGTCAGGGGAAGTTTTTAATTAATGGTGTGTAATCTGATCTGGCCCTTCTCCCTGCTGAGCACTGCCTTCAATCAGTGGAGCCATCTGCAATTGCAATTCATAATTCTCCCAAAAGGGAGGGGGTGCCTTGGTGATTAATACAATTAGCCTTTTATGTTGATGATTGTCTTAGCAGGAGCAGATGATGTGAGCACAGAGCCTGGGCTGTCGCTCCCCCATTGGCTGGCAGGAAGCCCCTCTCCACTTCCCGCCCCCACTGCTACCTCGGGGCTGTAAAGAGGACACACTGGGACCACACTGTGCTAGGCTGAAGGGAGAGCCCAGGAAGGGGCCAAGCTCTGGAACACATTTACGCTCCTCGGACTTTGGACTGAGGGGAGAGGAGGAGAAGGCTGGAGAATTATCCAGAGACTTCCACCTTCCAAACAAAATCACTTTGACTTAAAGGTTTCTGTGCACCACAGTTTAAATTTAAAAAAAAAAAAGACCACATGAAGATATAATAGGGGTTGAAAAGGTTGAAAACATTTAAAAATAGGCTCAGGCAGTTATGTAGCTGTGTGAACTTGAGCAAGTTTCTTAAGGATCCTGCCTCACTTTCCTCATCTGGAGAATGGGGTCTATGTGATAAGAGGGCTGGAACCACATGGGATGTATGTGTTTAGCAAGGCACCTGACACAGATCTCAGTGGCTGGTAGGGCTGTCCCCATCTCTGCGGTAGACTGCAGTTCCCTCTGCTAATGGCTCAGCAGCCTCCCCGGCAGTTTCAAATGCAGCCCAGTCGCAGCCCAGCCGGCTAGTACTAAAGAAGGAAACACTTCCTCCCCATTCCCCAGCCTTAGTTAGCTTAAGCAAAGGAGTGTGTGTGTATGAGTCTGTTGGGGGGAGGAGGATCCCAGAGGAAAGGAGTCAAGAATCAAACCCAAATGGCTCCTGGCTGACTCAGAAGAACATGCAACCAGATCTTGGGGTTGTGAGTTCAAGTCCCACGTTGGCTTTTATTACTAAAAATAAGTAAACTTTAAATTTTTTTTTTTTAACGTTTATTTATTTTTGGGACAGAGAGAGACAGCGCATGAACGGGGGAGGGGCAGAGAGAGAGGGAGACACAGAATCAGAAACAGGCTCCAGGCTCTGAGCCATCAGCCCAGAGCCTGACGCGGGGCTCGAACTCACGGACCGCGAGATCGTGACCTGGCTGAAGTCGGACGCTTAACCGACTGCGCCACCCAGGCGCCCCATAAATAAGTAAACTTTAAAAAAAAAAAAAAAAAAAAGAATCAAACCCAAGAAAGAAAGAAATACTTCCCCAGAACAGAGAACTGGAGCACTGGAGTGATCATGGCTGAGAGCTGGTTTGTGGAAAGATTGAGGGAATGAGAGTAAGGAGTCTGGGCAGATATAAGGGGGTAAAAAGATGCAGGGCTTTGAACATCTGGAATTTTATATGAAAGCTAAGAAAACATAAGGGGAGCAGCCATCGTTGCTGAGGGTTTAAAAGGTAGCACATATCAAAGTCTGTGATCTCTGATCTGTAATAAGGTCAAATGATCTGCAACAAGCTGATTGGGGTCTTGATGGGAGAGCGCACTGGGTCAGGAGAAGCGATGGGCTCAGTCCCTCCAGGCCCACAGCACTGCACTTCACGACCTGAAGCAGCGCGAGAAGAGAGCTCCCTATCGAGAGGGATGTTAACCCCAAGCCAGTGCCAGGCCCCAGCAATGTCAGGGGGAAGACAGGGAGTGAAGAAGGGAAGGGAGAAGTTAAGAGCTAATCAAGAAGCATCTGGCCAAATAGTGGCCACTTGGGCAGCTGGGGCGGGGGGTCTGCACAGCCAAGATGTGCAATCACCTCTCAGGGAGGGGCAGCTACACTCAGGAGCAGTGCATAGTTAGCAAAAGCTGGAGGGGAGCTCGGTTAGTGAAGGTGGTTTATGGGAGTGTGGTGTCCGACAGCACTAATTAATAGACTGCAGTTAATGCGTAGAAAAGGAGGAAGTGAAAACTGTGTCAGAGCTCTGATTAAGTCAGCTAAAGGGGCAGTTATCGCCAGAGCTGGGTCCCTGGTGGCAGGGACCAACAACTCCACTCCAGCCGCACGGACATATGGAACGAGGCCCAGCCAGGCCAGGGCCCGGGCCGAGATCAGAGGAGAGGCCAGGACAGTCGCTGGGGATGTCCAGTTATGAGGCACCAGGCTGGAGGTGCCTCTCCGCCCAGAACGTGCTTCCCGGCCCTCTCTAGCTGCCCTGTTCATCCTGAGATGCAGCTATAATGTCATCACCTCTGAGGCTCTTATGCCTCCAGCCGCCCACTCCTGAGCTCCCACAGCACTCTGCACACACACACCTCCATCCTGGCACTGAACACCCCTCTGGAGTTGTTTGAACACCTCTATTGGAACATGAAGACCTTCTTAAACAAAATTATGTTTTTATTCTACTCCTTGTCTCAGGGCAACAGTTTCCTTAACTTGACTGTCTTTTTTTTTTTTTATGGATCCCCGAACCATGGCCTTCCAGTTTCAAGGGAGGAAAGACCTCTGATACTCTGGATTTGGTGAGCAAATTAGACAAAGGATTGCAAGAAATACTCCCAGCTCCCTGCCCAAACAGACCTCTAGTCTCTTTTACGTGTTAAAGCACCCCAATGTTTCAGTACTATGTACTGATTTCAGAACTCCACCAGGAAGTACTATTATTTTGGTCATAGCCTCACTGATTCACAATGGCTTTTCGCTACCTTTCCCCAACTCGGGGGTCACATGAAATGGCTCCAGGATGGGTCATGACTGGGACAGATTTGGATCCTATCCTACACATTGCCTGCCTGCCTCTTTGTGCTAGATGTCCCAAGGCTGAGCCCTGCTTTTCCTATCCCACAGCCTCCTTCAGATGCAGGGAACTCCCTGTTTTAAAGCTCTTCGACCACAGCTAAGTAGCAGGTTCCCTGGTCTCCACATCTGGTCTAGCCAACAGCCTACCTCCCAGGAACAGCTAACGCTTCTAGCCCAAATAACATGGTTAATAAGATGCACCACTATTTTATGAGCTACTAAAAAAGAAAAACACTGCACTGTATTTGTAAGATGTCATTGATTATAAGATATCCCAATCCTCAGAAATATTTAAAAAATATATTTTAAGTGCATCATATGACCAAGAAAATGATCATTTCTCCTCTGGATCTTGGCTCTTTACATCAGATTTTAAAGTGAAGGGGAATGGAAGGCCAAAGTGGGAACCACATGAGGGTCTCAAGTCTTCTTCCTCTAAGGGGGATGGGCACCATTGTCCTCGTACGCTCTCAACTCTATTCCAGCTTTTAAATACCCAGGCCACCCAACATGGTAAACATCTCCTCTCCCTCAGTGCCAGGGAGGCCAGTGAAGAAAACCCCATGTTTTTTTATGGAGACAAAATAAAACACAAACCATGTCAAGCAGGGACCACCATTTTTGAGGGGATAATCGCCTAGCACTCCAACACCATTTATCCAACCACTTCCCACCCTACCGGGTTATCTTCCCCAGAGCCTCCAGGCCAGTGCCATGAGAAGATGCCGAGATTAGTCATTTCCTCCTAATCGGGCTAAAACAGCTCCGTTAAGCTGCCGACTGCAGGCAGTTCCCGTTAAAGCAAAGCAGCTGGAAAGGGCTTAGCCCTTTAATGCCAGCAGCTGTATCTCCCCAGTGCGGCTGCTCTGCTGAGGGGCTGGACTCTGTCCAGAAGCATCAGGCGTTTAGCCCCAGTCAACGTATATTAACCTAAGAGGAGAAAGCAGCCAGCTCCCTGGGAGGAGGAGAGGTGGTTCATTTACGCAGCCCACCTGAGGCCTTGCTTTCCAGTGAGGAAGAAAAATCCCAGCCCCTTCGTATGTCTTGCTCTCCTAAAATCTGCACAAACTGTACTATCGCACAGGCAGGAAGAGCTTTCTCTGTGGCAGGAGCAACTTCATTTTAGTTTATTATTTTTTAATGCTTATTTAGTTTTTTGAGAGAGAGACAGAGTGGAAACAGGGGAGGGGCAGAGAGAGAGAGGGACACAGAATCAGAAGCAGGCTCCAGGCTCTGAGCTGTCAGCACAGAGCCACACTCGGGGCTTGAACTCACGAGCTGTGAGATCATGACCTAAGCTGAAGTCGGATGCTTAACCGACTGAGCCACCCAAGCGCCCCAGCAACTCCATTTTAAAAACTTATCTAAAGACAAATCCACTTGTTTTGACAACAAAAGACTTTAGGCCACTGACCACACAGACTCATTCTCCTTTGAGCTGATTTTGTTCCCTCTGAGGCCTGAAGTATTCTTCTGATGCCAGGTGTGCATATGTGTGGACACAACAGACTACTTCTTGGAGAGCAACGGGTCCTGGGGTTGATGAGGAAGAAAGCTGAACAGCCCTCAGAAAGCCCTGGCACAGAGCAGGCTGCTCAAGAGAGATCACTTGAAGACTTCTTACTCAAAGCCAGATGGTGAACATGAGATGGGGTGAGAGCTAATGCCACTCAGGGGGAAAGCCAATAAGCTAATCCGCTGACACGTTTCTAGAAGCAGGCTGATGACTTTGGCTCAGAGACTTGCCTATTCTTGGCTCTGAGCTTCAGAGCACACAAGATGCACATGGGTGACCCGAGAACCGACTCCCACAAGGAGAACGGCAAACATTCACACCAACACATCCTCCTCCTTCCACACAGAAAACGGCCCTGGAGGGGCGCCTGGGTGGCTCGGTCGGTTAAGCGTCCAACTTCGGCTCAGGTCATGATCTTGTGGTTTGTGGCTTTAAGCCCCACATCAGGCTCTGTGCTGACAGCTCAGAGCCTGGAGCCTGCTTCAGATTCTGTGTCGCCCTCTCTCTCTCCCCTTTCCCTGCCCATATCTCTCTCTCTCAAAAATAAATATTAAAAAAGAAGAAGAAAATAGCCCTGGATCACCATGCCCAGGACTTCCACCTCTATAAGACAATAAGCCCAACCATTAAGAAAGACATTCCATTCTCCTGTCCCAAATGCTTTTCCCGGCAGTCTAGGCCACCCTGCTCCTTCTGGGTCATCTATACATAAGCACATCCACATACAGCCCTGAGTGGAATCATTTACATACCTAATAATATTCCAACAGACCCCACAATGCTGATTTAAATAGCAAGCACCACAGCTGAACTCCGGTGGGAGCGCTAATCCCCAGGTTCTTATCCTAGCTAAACTAGAGATTAGTTTGTGGAAATTTATGCCAAATCACCCCTCTGAATTTACCAGTTGGGATAAGATCACCTGCCCACCCCACATGGGTGTTGTGACATCAAGTAAGATGATGAATGAAAGCACTTGATATATTGTCGATCACCGTATCGCATTTCCTAGAGGAATCAGTTAATTCCATCTTTACTGATGGCCGGAGAGGATATTAACTGGCAAGTGCTTTATTAGAAATCTAAATATCCACTTACACGTGTCTGAGCCTAGCACGCAGATGGTGTCCAACTGTGTGAGATGTGAGAGCAATCTGTATAAAAACAATGCAACTATGGGGCGCCTGGTGGCTCAGTCGGCTAAGCGTCCGACTTCAGCTCAGGTCATGATCTCACAGTTTGTGAGTTTGCACCCCGCATTGGGCTCTGTGCTGACAGCTCAGAGCCTGGAGCCTGCTTCAAATTCTATGTCTCCCTCTCTCTCTGCTCCTCCCCTGCTCACACTTGGTCTCTCTCTCCTTCAAAAATAAATAAAAACATTAAAAAACAAAAACAAAAAAAAAAAAAACAATGCAACTAAATGAAACTGGCAAGAGTTACAAAGGGAGAAGGTAGACAAAAGGAAAATTCCTGCTTCCAACTCTGAGTCCCTGAAAAGTGGCCTCCTTTCCCATCCCACACAACTGCGGAGGACAAGGCTCCCACACACTACAAGGTTATTCCTGGTGACGTCAAACTGCCTTCTGCCTGACTTCGTGAATAGAAACCATCAACAAATACAGACTCTGAGAACCAGAGTCTAATAAATTACACAAGGTAAGGACCCCCTGGCTCGGGGCCTTCACTTATTTACAAAATAGACCACCTACAGGGAGACTTTTTTTTTTTTTTTTAATCACTAAATTCCTAGGTTAAGTGACCAGTCTCCAAATCCTGTTTACACTAAAAGCACAATGACTAACATGCCCCGACTCTGCATGCTTAACAGCTTTTCACACCAGTGGCTGAAACCGGAGTCGTGATCAAGGAAATCATCAAAGCACATGGATCAAGACACCCTACTGTATGCACTGTGCCGACTTGAACACTGAGCTCTGTGCCTCCCTTCCTTCCCAGATCGGGACTCCATAACAGCTCCTTCCCTGCTCACAGCTGAGCCTAAGAAAAGGTGACACGTGATTAAGCAAACCGCTGCTCAGTATGCCAGGCTTGCCACAATGGGTCTTCCAGATGCTTTTCCAACGGGAAATCACATACCATATGTATATGAGGTGTGTGTGTGTGTGTGTGTCTGAAGCTTGAGGTGGGCAGGGAGGCCCTGCTGTAACAAAACAAACCCAGCAAGGCTGATAGCTTTGCTCCCTGCACTCACTCAGCATTCGTCACTTTGTGCTGCCCAGTAATTTAGGCATGAATTTAAGAATTCAAGACCTCTTTCAATGCCACAGGTGCAGTTCGTAGCCAAAACTGACCATTTTTGTCACGGTAAATCACTTGAACACTCTTGTCCTGTGATGGAAACTCAGGTGCCTTCTATTTCTGCAAGCAATGAATTTGCCTTCTTAAGGAAGGAGAAATCATTACACACCCAGTAATAAATGCAAATTGTTGCTGCTGAATCAAACCATGTAATGCTTGCCCAGTTAAATAAACATCAAACTTAGGAGTCTTACCTAGACTGATGGAGAACGGATTTAAAGATTTAGATTCTGGTTATTAGCAGGTGAGAGAGGAAAGCTGCATTAACTGCATTACAGGCAGAGTCAGAGGCAGCATCAGAACGGGGGAGGAGCAGGAGCCAGTGTGACGGCTACTCCAAAGCACCGGACCCTTTCCTTAAATCTCACATCAAGGCGACACAACTGAATTAAGAAAGCCCTCGAAAGTCGAGCTGTTCCACATGAAGAACTATTAAAGAAGTTGAAGGTGGGTACATATTTCCCTTTGCTAATATCAGAATTATTTTCACGGCTGAGGTCTCTTGGCCTAGTCCAAAACCGAGCAACTGGCTGCCAACATCTGACACACAGGACCATTTCCTTTTTCGTTAATGGGCCATCAGTTCCTGCATAGGGTAGTCTTGCCTTCACTAACATTCTACAATCCATTTGCTTCCTCCACATTAGTGACTTAAAATGCACCGAGGGGAGATACTACAGAACAGCAAATATGGAACCGGGCCAACACCAGGCTTGCACAGACGTAAGAAAAGAGATGGCATCTAGGACAAAGTTAAAACAATTAAAAATAAAACTTAACAGGCGTGTGTGTGTAAAGGGGGTGGGGGAAAGAGGAGAGAGGACCCATCCTCTTTCAATTTGCTGAGGCAAAATCTCCCTGCTGTGAGAGCTGCCACCTCCCGGGAAAAGAGCCAGTAGGTTGCCTCCTCTCTCAGCGGTTACATATTAAGCCTGCAACTGTTTACGCTCAATCTCAGATACATTCTGTTCACCAGCTTCAGAGTTCCAAGTGCAGGTGCCCTCAGTTAATCATCCCAGCTCACTCCAGAGGCACTTCCAGCAGTGAAGGATGTTCCAGGCAGTCAGCCAGCCAGAGTCGGTTTGTTTTTTTTTTTTTTTAACTGCACCATTCTGGTCCCTAAAGACTTGTTTAAAAAGTTTGGTTTTTGTTTAAAGTGGTTTCCTCAGATGAGAGGTAACAGTCAAAGGACAAATCTAGGACTTCAATTTGGACGATGAAAGACAATGAGGAATGAAGAAACAAACTCTTGGTGGTGACAGCATTGGGGGAGGGAAGGGAATGGAAATGAATAGTAGACCTAAACGCTGAGGAAAAATATTTTCTTAAAAAAAAGTGTTGAAGGTTACCTTCCAAGACAAGAAAATCAACCTCATAGTCATTTTGAAAAAACTATTTACTTTTTTCCAAATATGTGTTTTACAGAAAAGGGTCGCTATGGGTCAAAAACATTCTACAGAAAAAAGCATTTTTATAGATATTGGAAATAATTTTAATAAAAGAACAAGTTCATATTTATCTAGCTGTGGCTGTGTTCCATAGGAAGAGTTTAGCAACCAAAGTGCAAAGACAAAATGAGTGTGGCATTTCTTGCCACACAAAATATTGACAATCTCCCTTATAGCCTACTCTTAATTGCAAACTGGGACGCCAAATAGATGACATATGACCTTTAGAAGTAGGGCTCCAATGGACAAGGGGACAGGAGGGTCAAGCATCAGAATGAATTCAACCGAAGTGCAAACTGGCTTTGACCCCAGCCAAACCCAAAGTCCAGCCAGAGGCCCGTTAGAGATAAATACAAGTAGGAATATCACTTTTACAAGGTTGTGCCACTTAACACTATTAAACCTAATCGATCCAAATCAAAGCTAAGCAAACCCCCATTACTAGTTCTGTCCTCGTCCTATCCCATTTTTATGAAGGCTCCACATGATAGCTTAGTTCATGCCGGGGGAAGATCTTCCAAGTTCTCAGAAGGAGCCCTCCCAAATCCTCTGTCCAACCTTTTTTTACCCTGCCCTCCCACCTCCCACCCTGAGACAAGTCAATCTTAACAAAGAGGTGGGGATTCTGTCATTGTCTCAGGGAAATTAGTTCTAAATAACACCAGAGAAAGATCACTTCCATGAGCAGCATTTGGCTTTAAGCCAAGGGGATGCACCTTCTTCCAGCCTCCCCGCAAAATCACAACGAATTCTGTATCATCCTTTCTACCGCTGGAGAGATCTCCCAAGTTCCCAACAATGACTGCACAAGGTGTTGATATTACATTACTTGAGGAGAAAGAGAGGGAGATATATATAGTTTTAATAAAACCCCCATGCACAATTAAACTTGATTAAAAGCCTGGAGAATGCTAAAAGTAGTAATGAGTCCAGGAGGCTGCAGAGCGGAGAGTACAGGTGCAGCCTTCCTGCAGTCAGGAAATGCTGGCAAGTAACAGGAGACATGACTTCACTTGAGCATTGGAGAAGCAAAAAAGTTGCCTTGTCGTCCTAAGTTGGTGGCAGATTTGCTTTTGCTCCCAAATCTAAAGGAAAAGAAAATGAACTGAAAAAGGAGTCTATAAAAAAAGGTAAACTGTAACATTATTTAATATTATCATCTAAAAATAGGAAGCCCTCCACAACTACTCTGTAAATGACTCTTTGTCACCTGAGATGAGAGAGGGGAAACAAAACCTTTAGACCCTTTTAAAAAGGGGGTTGTTATGGCTCCAGATTACCTTTTAATGCCTACTTGCTAGCTCAGGTCTCATTCAATTTTTCTTTCAATAAGCTTCGGTGTGATAGGAAAAGAGGCCTAAGGAAGCAGCCCTATTTTACTTCCAAAGCCAGCCAGTTCCACATACCTGGGCGTGTTCTTGGTGAGGGTGGAGCGGACTCTCTGCGACAGGGAACTAGATGAAGGAGTCTTGAGAAGCTGATGCTCAGGAGTGGTCACGGGCCCCAGTAAACTCACTTTAATCAAAGTTAAGACATATTTTTAAAGGAGGCACAAAAAGGAAAGCACCCTTGTCAGTGGCCAGTTTTAAGTTGAGTATGCCATGAAGCACTTAAGAGCTAAGGTTAGAGGCCCAAAGTCCCAGAGATCATTTCAGTCATTGTCTTGTAACACAGCAGTATATCTTTTGAACTGTGCGGGCAACTGCTCAATGAATAGCTGACTTTCACTTCCTGATTGAGGCCATTCTCAAACTCCAGCTTTCACAAATCTAACATCTGATCATTTGGTTCTTACCTGTATTAGAAAAAACAGTATGCTTTCTTAAAAAGGATCTTGGGGCACCTGGGGGGCTCAGTCAGTGAAATGCCCGACTCTTGATTTAGGCTCAGGTCATGATCTCATGGTCATGGAATTGAGTGAGTCCTGCATCGGGCTCCACGCTGTGTGTGTGTGTGGAGCCTGCTTGAGATTCTCTCTCTGTCCCCATCTCTTTCCGCCCCACCCCTGTTCGTGCTCTCTCAAAATAAATAAATAAACGTTTAAAAAAAAAAAGGGATCTTGCAAAAATAAAGAATAGGTCTCCAATGCCAGTAAAAGTTGGAAGAAACCAGCCTCGTGCATTTTTGGTGGCAATACAAATTGGCAAAAGCCTTTAAGAAATCAAGTTGGTTATCAACAATAGCCAACGTATGGAAAGAGCCCAAATGTCCATCGATGGATGAATGGATAAAGAAGACGTGGCATATATGTTATAAATAACACCAATTCTTAATAGAACATGTAACTAAATTATAGTTTACAACCATAAAAGTGATACATAGTAACAGGAAAAGTCCTCACAATATGCTACGTGAAATAAGATCAAACTATATCTGAATTGTTACATTTTTAAAATATCCATATGTATATAAAGAAAAGGAGAACCATGTTTCATGAACATAAAAAAAAATAAGGATAGTAGAACTGTACAAATTTTCTTTAATGTTAGAATCCTCATAATGAATTTAAAATTTTTTATTGAAGAATATGAATTCCAAATAGCTCTAGCAAAGGCACGAAGAGAGTAAATAGCCAGAACTAGAGAAGAAGTCAGGTCCCTTAAGAAGCATAACTTGGGGGGCACCTGGGTGGCTCAGTTGGTTAAGCATCTGACTATGATCTCAGCTCAGGTCTCAAACTCAGGGTCATGAGTTCAAGCCCTACTTTGGCCTACTATTAAAAAAAAAAAAAAAAAAAAAAAAAGAAAGCACAACTCAGGCCTTACCTTTAATATCTGGGGTCTGTGGTGTTGAAAAGGCATTTGAATTTTCAATGACATGCATGGGGTCAACGTTCTCTTGTTCTACCATCATGAACCGACTCCAATATTCCAGGGGCAGTGAAAGCAGGCACTCTACCACCTAAAAAGCCACCAAACATGTTAGCACACCCCCAAACCTCAGGGCTTACCTCTCACCACTCTCTCATTTTATCATGTTATACAAGTTTTTATATATATATGAAATGTTACACAAGTTTTTGTGTATTTATGAAATACATTAAAACTCGCATAACATTAACACACATACGTGTTACACACACACACACACACACACACACACAATGCACTTCTCTACCTTGGGCTGACGTTTGATGTCCTGCAACATTACCACTGGATCTGGATTAGGCACAGCATGGGCAACTATGGTAGGCCCAAAGACTTTAGCCAGATTAGCCACATCCATTTTAGTATTTGGGCTCTGAGCCACTCTAAACAAGAGAACAGTCAATTAGAAGACTTTGTCCATCCACTTAAATGCAGACCAAAATATAAGATCTACCAGAAAACAATTCACCCCTCACGTTCCCTCCCTAACACCCAACCCACATTATGCTCCCAGTGGCAAATTCCCAACCTCTCAGAAACAAGTTTCTGCTGTACTCACCTCTGCAAGTGAATCATAAGGAAAGCTAATGTGTCTCTGTTGGCCTGGGGCAGGTCACCAATAGCCTGGTACATGGCAGCTTTGCTGTTGTCCTCATCTGGGATTTCTGTAAATGAAAGGAAAGCACCAAGAGGCCTAGACTTCTTTCTCTTGACAGCGGGCTTCCAAGTGATCGACCACAAAGTGTCATCTATACAGTAAGCTTCTGAAACTTCTGATTAGGTTCATGACTGAAACGAACTCCAGTTTCATTAACAAGCAGGACACTAGCCAACAGCTCAATATTAGAAATCGGAACCTTCACAAAAATCGGCCCCTGCAGTTAGGGAAAGCAGCTAGCAAGACTTGTGCTGGGAAGGCAGGCCTACAGCCGCAGCGACTACAATTACCAAGAAGGTTTTCATCTATAAAACATGTTCAAGGGCCCACTATGTACCAGGTACTATTCTAAGTGCTCAGGTAAAGTGGAATTAAGCAAAGACTTTGCCTCATGGAACTTACATTCTATTAGAGGAGTCAGTCAAAAAGCAGGTTATCTATCAGGTAGTGATACACAGGGGAAGCTAGAAAGTAATGGGAGCGGTTATTTTGGACAAGGTGGTCAGGAAAGGTGTTTTTGAGAACAAGACACCCAAGAAGAAACCCAAAAGAAAGAGAGGGAGGAAGGAAGGGCATATCATGCAAATACATTCCAGGCTGAAATAATAACAAATGCGAGGGCCTCAAGATGGGAGTGAGCTTGTCAAGTGCTAAGAGTCGCAAGAACCCCAACAAGTGGAGAAGAAGAAAGAAGGGAAGGGCATGGAGAGAAATGATGCTAGAGACGTAAGGAGCCGGCTCATACAGGTGGGGTCTTTGGGGCCATGTTAAGGGCTGTGGATTTTATTCCGAGAGTGATGGGAAGCCACTGGAGATACTAAAGACAGAAGGGCTATCATCTAATATAAATTTTAAAAGGCCCCTTCTGGATACTATATGAGGATCACAGTGTCGAGGGCCAGAGTAGAAAAGGGAAAACACTAGGTTCTTCTGTCACTCCAGGATGAGAGATGTCAAGAGGGGTAGTAGTAAGAGTGGCAAATTTCAATTTTAAGATAAATTTTACAAGACCTCTGCTGACAAGATTTGCCAATGGATTAAATGTGGTGTGGGGGAAAAGAAACCAAAGATGGCTCCAAGTTCAAAATGACAATCTCAAACTCTACCAAAAATAACAACAACAATAAACGCTGTTAGCGCCCTGTATAGTTTAGACAGGAAGAGGACAGGCACCAGGAACATGGATACAGGCATTCTTCATCAAAGTATTTGAGCATCTACTATATGGCAGGCACTGTACTGGGCAGTAAACAGAAGAGTCAAAAATTCCTGCCCCTGGGGCACTCACATTCTAGAATTAAAGAGCTACTCTTACCTGCTGCTTCCATGAAAGTCTTGTTTAGCCGAAAGGTCAGAAGGGGTTCTTTGAGATTTCGAAGGAAGTCCTTCAGGAGGCTACAGATAGCATGGATATCATCCACTTTGCTGAGGAGGGGTACAGTTTTCACTCTGAGGAATTTCTCTTTCAGCTCTTTTACTGTCCGGTCACAGCCAGAGATCCGATACAGGCCTGTCTATTATCAAGGTGACACTTTCAGAAAGAACCTCCTAATCATTAACACAAATTAACAGATTCACGCTCTCTGAATGTTGACTCTTACCTCTGTCAGCCCTCTCTGCTCAATCTCATTTACGCAATGGACAACAATGGAGGGAATCATTGGAGAAGTCTGGGACACATAATCTGCCAGGATTCCCTGAAAAGGGAGAGTTTTAAGTTATTATTTATTACCACTTAGACCAGCAAATGAAGGTGAATAGGAAAAACGTCTCCAAACTCATGCTCAGGTTGGGATGTCATGTTTACTTTTAAATTCCTGTTCCCAAAGCATACATTAGAACAGAGACTCTCCGTTTGTTGTTTTTTTTTTCCCTACCTCCACACCAGGACTGGTTTCTGGTCACGTACCACATTCTTGCATGAACAAGTAATATGACCACTATCTACAACTCTACTCCTGCTTCTCTTCTACTCAAGGGCCTCAGAAAACAAGCAATGACAAGATTACAGGTATAGCCTTTAATATAAACTAATTTATTATTCTAAAAAAGAAAACTTTTTACACTTTTATTACTCTTAGTAAGAAATATTATTTAACACAAGTCACAGTTGCTCGGGACACAAACATATCTGTAGGGGAGAACTCCATGGTTCTATATCAGAGTACAGAAAATTTGTAACCAATTACAGGCACAAATAAGAACTCCTAAGATTAAAAAAAGTAACATTTGATTTGCTGGGGGCTGGATAGCAGCATAATCATTTTGTTTTGAATCTTAACACTGGTCATACAATAAATAATTTATTAACAGATTGAATCAATGTTTAGAAATAAGCAATCTAATCTTAATAGCCTAGTATAGAATATCTCTAACATAAGAGAAAGTACATTCACAGATGAAATTACAGGATGGCTGGGATTTGTTTCAACACAATTCACTACACAGGGCCAGGAGGACATGGGGGTATTGATAAACCAAAATTGGACATGAAGTAGTAATCACAGAAGTTGAGTGACAGGAACCAGGGATTATTCTAATCTCTCTACTTCTGTATATGTTTGAAATTTTACAAAATAGGAATAGAGTGTGGAGGGGAAGGAAGAGAAGAGGAAAGGAAAGGAAGGGAAAGGAATAAGGAAGGAAAGGAGGAAAGGGAAGGAAAGGAAAGAGTATGAGTAGGGAAGAGGGGACAGGGTGGGAGAAAGGGAGGGAGGGAGAGAAGGGAAGGAAAGAGGAGTGTGGTGTAGAAAAGTTATTAAATAGACAAACCCAAGCAGGACTCTCCTGCAAATTAACATTTTATAATTTCTCTTCAACATTCATGGAAAAAAATATGCTTCGTATCACTTATTTTAGGATAAAAACAGACAGTAAGCTTTGGAAAAGCTAAAGAAGCCATAACACAAGGACAGCTCCCACAGCTGTCATACATGTGGTCATACCTCTCCAATCTTGACAGGTGTTCCTATCAGGGTAGGAATGCAGGGAAGGGGACAGCGGTCCCGACATTCTGGATGAGAGACCACACGACAATCTCGACACTTCAGAGACAGCTTGCCAAACTTTATCCGCTTTCCACATGGAACACAAGATTCAGGTTTAATAACCTGAGAACAAAAGAGAGCAGAAAGAACAGAACGGTCTGAATTAGAAAATTATCATCATCAACAACCAACAACCTCCTAATTCCTTTACACTTATTTGTGTAATTCTCGCAATAATCCTACAATATAGGTTTTGTTTTCTTCGTTTTAAGATAAGGGAATAGAAGCAAAAACAGCCTGTGTAACCTGCATAAGGTCATCCACCTGGAAGTGGGCAGTGTAGAGTAGTGGAAAGAATCTGCTGACAAGGAGTCACAGAACCTCCGTGTTAACTCTGCCACTTACTGTCCTGTGGCTCAACAACGCAATTGATTCTTCTGAGCCTCAGTCAGTTTGCTTGGGTTTTTATGAGGAAATCCAATGGGACAAATGTAATACATGCTATTTTTAAGAATACAATGTAAATATGTATCACCGAAAAGCATATACAATTGTTTCTGAAAAATTGGCTTTGTTTTAATTTAACATTACTCACAGAATGGAAAGATACACACCTTCTGCAACCAGCAGTTAGCCCTGATAAGTGGAAACGAAAGAAGGAGACGTGACACTTAACTTTCTAACACTAAGTTATTTAAATCTGCTCCTGGTATATATTAATTTCACAATCAAAAAACTAAGTGTGCCCTAAGGTGCCTGGGTGGGTCAGTTAAGCATCCAACTTCAGCTCAGGTCGTGATCTCATGAATTGTAAGTTTGAGCCCCACATCGGGCTCTCTGCTCAGTGCAGAGCCCGCTTTGGAAACTCTGTCCCCCTCTCTCTCTGCCCCCCCCCCACTCATGCATGCTCTCATGCTCCCTCTCTTTCGAAAAAAACCCAAAAACTAAATTAAAATTTTCCATTAAAAAGATAAATAAACAAACATTAAAAGAGAAGAAAAATTAAGTGTGCCCAAAAGAAGGAGAATCACGGATCTACCGTCTTAGAGACAAAGTCATGCAGGCGCATCCCTCCATTATTCTGTGGAGTGCCGGAACTGTCTGTCTCCGTTCTTGGCTCCAGCTGCCTGCTGCTCAAGGTAGAGTCGCTGTTCCAAGGTTGTAAGGTACCTAGAAAACAACCAACTTTAAGCCTTTGTGTCTTAATATTTTGTCCCTTATGAATTTTAACCCTGATTCTAAAATAACTGGTAGACAACCAGTAATTTGTAACCATAATCAGAAGTGACTACAACAGCTATGCAGAAAAATCAGTTCAAGAATAACAAGTTATACACAAGTGGCCTAGGCCAGGCTAGCAACCCAAAGGCAGAGTATGATACTGTGCAGAAACATGCAAGAAACGAAGGAAGGATTCTAAAAAACCAAGTCTCCCCAAATTTTACCAGTTGCTTTACACAGGCAATTTAACCAAAAACCCAGCGGACCTGTTTTCCTTCGGCTTCTTGTCCAATATGGCACAGTCTCAATTGTAGACACAGCTTCAATGGGCCCGCCATCATTGGGAACAGTCACTGTAGTTTTTGCAACTATGGATTCATTCCCCTGAAACAAAAACAGAAATGAGCGAAGAATAAACATGTGAATCTAATTTCCTCTCCGCTAAACACCCCTCCATAGGGTGTTTTGGAGTGGTTGAAAAGTTCCTGAATCTTGGTCAGGACTTAAGGACCCAGCTCAAAACACTCTTAAGTTGAAACCTCATACTTCAGAACAAAAAAACAGGGGCACCTGGGTGGCTTCATCAGTTAAGTGCCCGACTCTTGATTTTGGTTCAGGTCATGATCTCATGGTTGTGAGATGGAGCTCCCCCTCGGGCTCGGTGCTGGGCTGGAGCCGACTTAAAATTCTCTCTCCCTCTGTCCCTCTCCTGCTCACACACACACTCTCTCTCTCTCAAAAACTAAAAACTAAATACACAAATAAAAATAATATTGAAAAAAATATATACAGGGGCGCCTGGGTAGCTCAGTTGGTTGAGGCTCCGACTTTGGCTCAGGTCATGATCTCACGGTTCATGGGGTTTGAGCCACGCGTCGGGCTCTGTGCTGACAGCTCAGAGCCTGGAGCCTGCTGCTTGGATTCTGGGTCTCCTCTCTCTGCCTCTCCCCCGCTCATGCTCTGTCTCTTTCTCTCTCAAAAGTAAAAAAAAACTGAAAAAATATATATATGTGTGTCACAGAGGCACACATACAAGCAATGAAGAATCAAATATAAAGCTGAGAGTTGTTTATTCAGAGTAATTCCATTCATAAGGATGATGAGGATCCTATTACATTGAAAAACTCACCAAATCTCTCTCTCAAAATAACACTGCAATGTTGACTCAGGATTTTTAATGCTTGGGGCCACTAATCTCTGATGTGTTCACAACCACAATTCTCTTGGCCTGAATCTTCTTACCTGGTCTACTGTGGAGCCAATGGAACGAGTCTTCTTTACAGGTCCAGGGGGACCATCAATGAATTGTCGGCTACTAGAACGCTAGAAAGGAAACAAAGACCAATAAGTTCAGTGCCAAATAGAAGATCTGAAGCACAGAAGACAAAATTATTCCATTAGACAACCTGGTGCAAGTCCTAGCTACCAGGGCTATGGTAAATGACAATGTGCTCTCTCCCATTCTATTTCCATTTCTTAAAGCTTACATTGTACCAATACAAAAGTGCCCTCAGTGCCCTAGAAGAAACAAGCAAGCTTTGGAAAAATCTAGATGACAGCACCAGAAAGAGTACAGCTGTAATCCTATCTAAGTACATGAAGACTCTGGAAACATATGAAGTACCCTGAACAATTGCACACAGACAGATCTCCGCATATCCCATTATACACACATTTCATCTGAAAATTTTATTACAGTACAAAAGTACTGCGTAAAAATACATATGACAACTCAAAACAAACTTAAGCATATCCTTTTCTACCCCATGAATGAACTGAAGCAGCCAGAACAGTGAAATAGGACAAGATTCTGTCCTGAGTTCCCACCTTAAGGAACATCAATGCTGCCCCCCAGCATAAATTCATTTTGTAGTCAGTGTTTAACAATGACTAGAGCAACAGCTCAGGAATGCTGTATCTAGGCAAAAATTCTAGAGAAAATCTTTTATTGCTATTTTGTAAAAACGGCAACAAAAATTAAACAAAACCATACCTACCCTCTTTTCTCTCTTCTTCAGTTTGAAAGTCTTTACCAAAGAAGAATCCCAATCCTGTTGACAATTACAGTGTATTAATTCTTTCCTGTGGTTAGGCCTCCCCTAAACCCTGTGCAAATAAACTTACAGAGAACTTTAAAGGCTTTCTGACTCAGGCTACCTAACTTACAATTTGAGGAGAGGGGGAAGGGAGGGTCTCAAGTGTAGCTACAGAGCGATAGTATGTTAACATGCTTTCTTTCCAAAATTGAAGCTATTATAATAGAATCAGGAATCAATACCTCAGAGGCAGAAAAGGTTAAAGAATCAACTTCTGTCGTGATTATCTCCAGTGCCTGGTCCTTTATTTCTGATTATTTTTGTAATTAGTTTTAGAACTTACAGAATCTTAGGCGCTATACTGATCGTGTTGTATGTGATTCTTGCTCTTAAGGGATTATTATTACTTAATCAGATGTTCTGCACAATATATACCCACTTTAGTTCCAGTTTAGGTTTTGTTTCTCAAACATCCCTCTTCCTTGGGCCCCAACAAAGACATTCACCACTAAAGAATTATTTTTTACTGTAGTCTAGTTTCACTTCACTTATTTTAACCATTTACATTCAGTTTTAGTAGCTACCTGTAACTTCCTTACTCCTCATAATCCCTTGAAAACACAAACCCCAGAAACAGTAGTACATAGCAAATAGTAGCTTAGCTAAATAAATTTAATCTCTCCAATTCACAGTCAAGTAATTTAGCTACTCATGGTTTGATTCAGTTTCGGTTACAACAGATATACCATAAATAGGTCTAGCTCCAAAATCAGCTATGAATATGTTCTACTTTTTTTTTTTAAGTTTTTACTTATTTATTTTGCGAGAAAGAAAGAGCCAGAGAGAGGGAGAGAGACAATCAAAAGTAGGCCCACACCGCCAGTGCGGAGCCTGATGTGGGGCTCGAACTCAAGGAACCATAAGATCATGCATGACCTGAGCTGAAACTAAAAGTTGGACACTTAACCAACTGAGCCACCCAGGCACCCCATTCTAGTTTTATTATATATTCCAGACCTATTCATATCATTCCTTATTTCAAAAAGGGGTACTTAGTATTAGTACTTATATCTATAAAATGGCAATGATTTCCTCAAACACTGATTTGGGACACAACGCTCCTAACCCACGTAACAAGTAGCTGTCACTTATTTCGCTATCAGAAAACCAACCACGGATAACCTCCTGATTTATTGATTTGCTAGCTTTCAGCCAGCAAAACAGGAAAGATACACAAACCAATAAACCACCAGCTTCTGAACATCAAACAAAGACTGAAATCTCAGGAGATGACCTTTTATGCAGAAACACCACCTTACGTTAAGAAAAAGGTGCTGCCCCACAAAAGTAAGGTAACAAAGAGTTTAGATACATTAACCACTGTTGAGCAAAGCATTATAGAGTGTCTGGAAACTCTTGTCAGTCTTCTTGGCAAAAGTTCCAGAGCATTGGTTTCTTTCTAATTGTGAAGTTAGTTTTCCTCAAGAATCAAACTAATTCTGAAATAAGGCACAAGTCTATTATTTCCAAGAGCAGAAAATAAACCCTGACTGGGTAGAGTCTGGGTAACTTTTTTTTTTTTTTATTGCTAGCTGGGGCTTTTTAATAAGCCAAGATATAGTCAATTAGTACAAGTAGTTCACAGATCCGCTAAAGATATTTAACCTCATGCCAAACCCTGAATTCTATATTCTCGCTTCCAGAAACTAAATGTATAAGCCAGTCTCTTACAGCTCGTGTAGACTTTTATCTTAAAACGCTAGCTCAGTATCTATAACACATCAACTATTAAAACAGTAATAAAGGAACTTCAGAGGACAGGAGATATTCCTAAGGGAGCAGGGGTTGAAAAAAAAAAAGACAATTCTCAGAGATCAAATGTTCATTACCAGCGATTCATCAGTCTTGTCAAAGCTGATATCTGATAAAATGGAACCAGATTCGTCAATAGTTGACAATCTAGATGAGGCAAACAATACAGTATTAGAGAAGACTGTGAATACAAAATCCATGAACACCCAGAACGAGTCACAGTGGTCATGTAACACCAGCAATTTCACAGCAGTACTTTCCTATGGAGACAACTACAAGCTCAAAGCCTAGTTGTGGTGGTTGCTTGCTATGGTTTCCGTGGGAGAGCGCAGCTGCACGTGCATGAGTACACACGCAGCAGGCTGCTTTTTCAGCAAAGACTTCACAGCAGCAGTTGAAAGTTACAGTTGGGAGCATGGGTGCTACTCCCTGCGGAATAGACTACTAAAAATTCACAGGCAGAAGAATGAAGTTTAACCTGATCCTAATTGTGGTTGCTTTCTACAAGAAAGAGTATTACCCAGCATTAGCTTTTGAAGAAATTAAGCCCATATATCTTCTCAGTTATAAAGATTCCCCATAAAACAACCAAGCAACAAAATAAATAGCTTTAAGAGTGCTGACCTTTCCCTACGTATTGTATTGGGGGTGTTAAATTCAAAGCCTGGTTGAGACTATTTAAATAGTGATGCAGTGGAACCAAAATTATGGTCTGGTCTTGTCTAAACCCGAAGAGCTACAAGAGATCTCTGGAGAGTAAACACTGAAAGTATTGCTGAACTGTCACTTTCACCTTTAGGTTTCTTAGCAATGAGTAGGATTAGTTATTGATGTGCAATTTAGCGCCAACATCAAAATTTTACCCAGGGTGAAACCACATCCTAAGGAAAGATCAAAAACAAAACAAGATAAAAGAAATAGGGAGGCCCTTGTGCCTTTATTTCCCACCCACCCTTCCTCCAAAGTCTTTTTCTGCTTTATTCAGCACACATTCCAGAAGCTGTATATTTAAGAGTTCAGATAACAAGAACTTCTGACAGCTGCATTGCTTGTGATCAGATAACAACAGATGCAGTTTCCCCACCTTTTGTTCCCAGCATTGCCGCTGGATGGTTGGCCCCTGTTGAGAAAAGCCAGAGCTGATTTTTGCTCCTCACTTAGTTGAATGCTGCCAGATGTGTCACACATGAGCATCTCTCGAATCAGCTGAATCTGTCTTTCCTGCAGACCAAAGCAGAGTAGAACATCCTAGCTAACCAGGGGAGAAAGCTTCACCTCAAATTTATGGGACAGACAGACCAGAAGACATTAAAATACAGCATTATGCAAATGAGCCTCCAGGAAGTCTGCTACACCAATAGCATATTAATTCACATCAAGCCCAGATTGTGCTTCTGATTTCTGACTGGTAAAATGAACTCCATATAGAATAGTGGGGTTTCTGCTACTAGACTTTTGGGTCAACCTGCTAATCCAAGACAGTATTGCAAAATGAGAGTCCTAAAATAGATTTCACATAGCAAAAACAATTTAGTGTCATTTTATCAGGACAATTATTGGCCTCTTTTATGGATCAAAGCAGCCACCCACCTTTCTAAACGGTGGAACAAAATGCATTAAAATGGATACAAAGCTGTGACGCACTGGAACCAGTCAATTTGAGCTTACTGAGGCATTTAACACTGTACCAAGATGGATTAGTGCCTCCTCGTAAAGGCTTTCCTTTGTATCATGACCCACCCTGGTACATCAAAATGATAGTGTTCCCCGTTAGTCACATTGCTCAACTGGCTGAATACGCCCAGCCCCTGACCCTGAATCAGGAGCGGTAATGAAGGAAAAACCTAAGAGTTGTCTTGCCTGTATCAATAACAAAGTACCAGCTACTGACAAAAGGATGAGGACATTCTGGGTAGCAGAAGAGAGAGCCAACATCTTGTGACAGATCAAGCATACTAGGAATTCCCTAGTTTTCTCTAAATTCTCATTTGAAATGTATTAAGTCAGAGTTTCAAGTGTAAAAGAGAAAAAAAATTTCAATTTCAACCTATGAAGAACAGGATTTCCTACACTGCAATTTCACCTCCCATCAAGGCCAAGTTGTCATTGGACAGGTTGCTTTTAGTTCTATAATGTGGAAGAAAGGGAGCGTAACCGGCGGGTGGAAACGTTACCAGATGACGCTGCCCCCTCCCCCCACCGCACGGTTCTGGCATAGAGAACAATACACACCAGCTTCTCACAGTCAGCCTCAGCTCGCTGTCTCCGTTTGATCTCGACATCCACCTGATTGCGTGCGTGCTTCAGCTTAACATCCAGCGCACTACGCTCAGTCTCTGCTTTCATCAAAAGATCCTTGTACTTCCCCAGCTCATGGTCTGTTCTCTGCCACTTTTTACGGAAATCTTCAAAGTCCTTTGCCAACTGGATGAATTCTAAGGAAAGGGGGAAACTTCAGTCATTCAAGCACCAAACAGGGTACAATGCTCTAACGAATGAGTCCTCTAGTTAGTTTTCCTCCAAATTTTTAACTAAGGGATCAGCTAGACTCTGGGCAAATCTACCTGAAAATAACCAGGAGCAGGTCTGGATATATGTTCATCACCCGACATGTCAGCTTTGTGGAAAGCAATTCCTGTTTCGATAGGCTACTTACTTTGGCTTAGCCAGTGGCATCTGCTATGGAATAAGGAAATCATTAGTCACCTGGCTCCAGATGTAATACCAACACTGAATGCTCCTGAACAGAAGGCAATCAAAGGGGGATACCTTTGGGGCAGCTGTCACGCACCAGGACAGTTACAGCTATAAAACAAAAACAGCCTCCTTTAGAGTCACGCATTGTTGCGCCAGAGAGACGTTAAATAGCAAATTCAAATATAACTGCTGTAATATGCTCCGGTAGATGTAGATTAATATTATAGATGTCTGGGCCTGCAATTCCATTCAACTATATAATTATACAAATATTGATTTGAAAGTAAAGAGCCAATTTGCTTGTGCTGTTTAACACTGCCCTGAAGGGTATGCAAACATTTATGTGGGAAAGACACAGTAAGAACAGATCATAGTAACTTAGGGTGAGTCACTGATGGCAGAATGTGGACTCTCCTCAAATGTCTGCAGAGACAGCATCACTTCCAAGGCAGTGCCTCAAAGCAGGATAACCCTGGTGCATTCACACTTGCCACCTGCTATTTGGCAAAGACTATTCAACACTGCCTTCCTATTTTCCAGTTACCTTCAATCTATCTCTAGGCATCACTCCCCACCACAGTCATGGAGGAAGTTCCCAAGGTGTACATCTGCTGCTGGTCAAACTAACCCAGTTTACAGTCGAAACTAGGCCACAGGCACACAAAGCTAGCAGATTCTTGGGTAGTAAGGGCACTTTTCCTATTTGAATTTAACCTAAGAGCACAGAAACATGAATACAGTGCCCTTTTAAAGCAGTTTTAATAATTTGACTAAATTTCATACCTACAAACTAGGATGCCAATTCAATCTAGAAAAAGCAAGTCTTACACATAAGGACACTTCAGTTTATAACAACAGGTTTTAGCAGAACAGGGTATTATGACCTAGTTATCTTAGACAATGCAAATATCAAAGATACACACACACACAAGTATGTAACTACATATAGCTTTAAATGGTATGCTGGTTTTGTTAACAGTTTAGAACACATTACTATGTTTTTTCCTCCTGAATTTAAAGAAAAAGAGGGGCACCTAGGTGGCTCCATCAGTTAAGCATCCAACTCTTAATTTCAGCTCCGGTCATGATCTCATGGTCCTGTGAGATTGAGCTTCACGTTGGGCTCTGTACACTCTCCCTCTCTCTCTCAAAATAAATAAACATTTAAAAAAATAATAAAAGAAGGGGCACCTGGGTGGCTGAGTCAATTGAGCGTCTTACTTCAGCCTGGGTCATAATCTCACAGTTTGTGGGTTGGAGCCCCACATCGGGCTCTCTACTATCAGCTTGGAGCATCCCCCGCTTCAGATCCTGTCTCCCTCTCTGCCCCTCCCCCGCTTGTGCTCTCTCTCACAAAAATGAACATTAAAAAAATAAAGAAAAAGAAAGAAAAAGAAAACAAACAATATTTCCTTTTGCATATTTATTTCAACAATGTAGACTCACAAAACTTTTTTTTTTTTTAATTTTTTTTTTTCAACGTTTATTTATTTTTGCGACAGAGAGAGACAGAGCATGAACGGGGGAGGGGCAGAGAGAGAGGGAGACACAGAATCGGAAACAGGCTCCAGGCTCTGAGCCATCAGCCCAGAGCCCGACGCGGGGCTCGAACTCACGGACCGCGAGATCGTGACCTGGCTGAAGTCGGACGCTTAACCGACTGCGCCACCCAGGCGCCCCAATCACAAAACTTTTTTAAAGAGCTCGTTCTTAGCCACATTCACTCTGGCAATTCATCAAGTGGTACACTTTACGATTTGTGTACTTTTCTGATGTATGTAATAGCACTTCAATATCAAGAAATAAAGAACAAGAAACACACTTTTCAACTATACATCCAAAATCTTTCTAGCTCCACATTGAGGTCAATTAAATATTTCTAAATACAGTGCTGCACACACACTCAAATATTTAGTGAATTGAAAAACAATTTTGAGGAAAGATTTCCATTGGACCTAATTGTGCTGGTTTGTTTGCTCTTTAGGATACTCCTCCTTGAAGTCTTGTTAAATTTGAGTTTTAATCCCTATTCATTGTTAATTGGCATATATTATAGGTCCAACCAAATTGGACAAAGGAACTCAAACCAAATAAAGTATAAGTACATTTCAAGGGAAGACTTCCTATATTCATCGTACAAAGGACTAAATCATTAGTGCAACTTGATTTATGTTAGACCAAAATCAGAACATCTGTGTACCTACGATACTACTTACATACAATTCTGTTATGAATGAACTAAGTTTGCTAGAATGGATCAAAATGGCATGTTAGGGACATGGGTGGCACTGAGCCACTGGGTGGCTCAGTCAGGTGAGCATCTGACTCTTGATTTCGGCTCAGGGTTGTGGGATCGAGCCCTACACCAGGCTCCACTCAGTGTGGAACCTATTTAAGATTCTCGCTCTTTCTCTCTCTCTCTCTCCCTCTGCCCCTCTCCCCTGCTCACACCATCTCTCTAAAATTAAAAAAAAAGAGGGGGGGAGCACCTGGGTAGCTCAGTCAGTTAAGCATCCAACTGTGGCTCGGGTCAAGATCGCAGAGTTTGTGAGTTCGAGCCCTGCATCAGGCTCTGTGCTAACAGCTCAGAGCCTGGAGCCTGCTTTGGATTCTGTGTCTCCCTCTCTCTCTGTCCCTCCCCTGCTCACACTCTGTCTCTCTCTCTCAAAAGTAAGTAAACTTAAAAAAAAAAAAAAAAAAGGCACTTTACATCACAGATCAGGAAAAATTTTGATGTTGGAGATCAACAAACATGGAATTTTGGGGACGCCTGGATGGCTCAGCCGGTTAAGTGTCTGACATAGCTCAGGCCACGATCTCACGGTTTGTGAGTTCAAACACCGCATCAGGATCTCTGCATTCAGCACAGAGCCTGCCTTGGATCCTGTCCGCCCTCTCTCTCTGCCCCTCCCTGGCTCACACACGTGCTCACTCTCTCTCTAAAAAAGTAACAAACATTTTTAAAAAATGGCATTTTTTGGTCAGTTTGTGAATCACAATGCAAATTAATGTTAGCCCCCGTCATGAACTACATGTACAAAAGATTAAATTCAAATTAGCTCCTCTAAAAAGTTATGTATATATTAAACTATGAAATGCATCTATCAGAAAGGTGGTAAGAGAAAGGAGAATTCTTTAAAACAAATTGAGGATTGGGGTGATTGGGTGGCTCAGTAGGTTAAGCATCTGATTTTGGCTCAGGTTATGATCTTACGAGTTCAAGCCCCACATTGGGCTCCATGCCTGTGATGCAGAGCCTGCTTGGGATTCTCTCTCTCTCCCTCTCTGCTCCCCTCTCTCAAAATAAACAAACTTAAAAAAAAATTGAGGATAATCTTTAAACACACACACACACACACACACACACACACACACACACACAAACAGAATTTGGTTCATAGTTTAACAAATAGATTAAAACAGTCCCACAGATCTCGTTTTCTCAGCTCACTCCTCCTGGGGCCTTGCACAGGCTCTTCCCTTTGTTTTTCCCCCTACTCTCTGAGCTTCTTAAGGGCAAGGGCCCTGTGTCTCTTTTATTTCCAATGCCTTATAGTGCACAGTAGGCACTTTATTCATTGAACAGATAAATGAAGAATTGCTGCTCAGATCAAATTTATTTATTTATTTGTGAAATGTTTATTTATTTTGAGAGAGAAAGAGAGTGCAAGCAGGGAAGGGGACAGAGAGAGAGGGAGGGAGAGAGAGAATCACAAGCAGGCTCCGCACTGTCAGCGCAGAGCCCAATGCGGGCTCAACCTCAAGAGTCAAACGCTTAACTGACTGAGCCACCGCTTAACTGACTGAGCCACCGAGGAGGTGACCCCAGACCAAATTTAAACTCCAGGCATCCAAGCCCACCTCACCATCTATTCAAACTTACCTCCCACCGTTACACATTACTCTTTCTTGTCCCTGCTCCCAGAACAGACCCATGCTCATTTCTGCCTTCTCTCATGATCAAGCTATGTACTCCAAACAGAATGCCCTACCTACACTCTTCTTTATGTATCCATTCTTCTAGTCCCATCTGTTCCATGAATCCTTTCCTAATCTGTTTGCTCCACATTACTTTTTTCTATACTTCCCAGAAGCATATATTTTAATACTTGTTTTATCTTCTGTTTCATAAGAAACCTGTCTCTGAAACTTAAATACCATAATCTTCTTGAAGACAGGTCATGTCATACACACTGTAATATCACCTAATATATAGCATAGCACAAACCCAGCATTGTGTTAGCACACAACAGGCACCTGATAAATATTAATTATATTTATTCCTAATTTACACACCAATGACCTCAAAAAATTTCAGGCAGCTCATGATAAAATAAAAATCATGTAGACTAGGGAAAACAAAGATAACAAAATACCTAGGCTATTAAAGTCATTTTATTTGAATATTAACCTTCACTCTGATATTTCAGGAATCTAGGACTTAGCTTTAAAAAAAAAAAAAAACTATACAAAAAGGAGAGAGAAGAATGAAGTTACTATGATGAAAGACAAGAATAAGGAGTCTGGATACTTAGTCATAGGAGGAATTCCTAGGACCAAAGAAGAGGACAGACTTAGGTGGTTGCAGAAAGGAGATTCTAAGGGAAACATGGGTAGCTTAGATGGTTAAGCATCCAACTCTTGATTTCATCCGACTCCGTATTGGGCTCTGTGCTGACAGCACGGAGCCTGCTTGGAACTCTCTCTCTCCCCTCTCCCTGCTTGCAAATGTGCGTGTGCCCTCTCTCAAAATAAATAAACATTAAAAAAAAGAAGAAAGAAAGAAAGGAGATTCTAGAGTCTAGAAAACACGAAACCACTCTATTTCCTCAAAAGCCAACGTTCTGAGTTAAGGATCTGGAGAGGGAGGAAAAACATACCTCTATTCTATAACAGTAATCAATGGGAAGATAAAAATGTGTTTATAAAACAAAGATACCTGTAAAAATAAATATCTTTTTTTTTTTTGGCATAATTACTTCCAAAGTATTTTCACAACTGGTATCTCGTTTTATCCCCCAAATGCTCATAGCACTCCCACAAAGAAGATAAAGACATTTGAATTCCTATTTTACAGATGGAGAAACAGACACAAAAATAACAGTTAAAAGCCAGCACTAGTTATTGAGATTCTAAACCTCAGATTCCTCCCTCTGCCCCCACATCCTATCAGCTGCCTCCTCCTAGAGATCTTATTACCACAGTCTCTTCTACCCCTTTCCCCTTATTTCCATCTTTACGTCACAAACACCATTCCAGGGGTGACTGGGTGGCTTAGTCAGTTGAGCATCCAGCTTCGGCTCAGGTCATGATCTCACGGTTTGTGAGTTCGAGCCCTGCGTCGGGCTCTGTGCTGACAGCTCAGAGCCTGAAGCCTGCTTCTGATTCTGTGTCTCCCTCTCTCTCTGCTCCTCCCCCACTCGTGCTCTCTCTCAAAAATAAATAAACATTTAAAAAACAAACAAACAAACAAACACCATTCCAGTTAGGGCTTCTCCTGCCTCTTTCCTGAGCTATGGCAACTGTGCCCTCATCGGTCTCCCAGCCTCCACCTCTGCTTGGGTAATCTTCCAAAAGTTCTGCTGGGATCATCCCATTCCCCTACTCCTACTCCCCTCAAACCCTGCACCCACTTGCCTCCACGTAAATGCCCTCTTTCATCTGTCTGCTGGGATCTCACCCTACATCTAAGGTTCCACTCAAACCCTACTTTTGTCCATGAAGCCACTCAGCCAGTCATCCCTTTTCCTCAACTCAACATGTACTAAAAGCTGTTTTAGGTTTTCACTAAATATTTGAATGAGCCTGAATTTGAAGATCTCTTATTCAATACTCTTCCCCACTAGACTCCAAAGTAATCCATCTTCTGAGATGATATAACCTCAAAGAGAAGCCTAATTAGTATGCCATCATGGTTACTGAGCTGGTATCAGATGATAGAGCTATGGAACAGCTATTAAGAGAGAGAAAATAGAATATTGTCTTAAAAGGCCTGTAAGTGGATAAGAGCTATTAAAAACATCAAATTAAAGAAAATGCTGAATGGCATAAGCAAGACACCATACTAAGCACTGTGAAGATTAAAAAAAAAAAAAAGTTGAAGACGCAGTTCTTACATTACTTTTATACCAGTGAGGCTGACTTAAGAGCAACACTTACTAAATTAGGTATTAATGAAAATCTGAAACAGGAGAGGATGGCAACCCAAAGAAAAGCTGATAAAAATAATTCCCTTAGATCACTTTAGTCAGGGCCGTCAGCCCTACCTCCTTTCTCACTAATCTACTTCCCAGCCCACTATTCTATCACCACCTCCTTTTTCTCCCCAGCTCTCTACCCAATTTCAATCCTTTATTACTAAGAATCAAATACATGAAATAGGTGAAAGCAAATGAACAGTCCCATCTTCAAAAAGAAATTATGACATTTTTCTCCTCTTCAGTTGAAAATGTTTTACATCACACAGGGGAAAAAAGCCCAGGATAAAAAATAAAGACAACTACTAAAAAAAAAAACATCCTTGGACCTTCAGATTCTGCCCAGTTCTTGGTATGAAAATGAAATTGGCAACTAATGCCAACTATTCAATGGAAAGAGAATCTTTATAATGAAAGAAGTCTGCGTGAACACATTTAAGAACAACTATCAGAAAAAAGTGACCGGTTAGAATGAGTGTCCATTAAGCTTTGACCATGGATAAGTGACCATCACTTTCTTTTTAGGCAACCCAAATGAAAAACAATTTTAAGACTGGAACACACTTCAGCTTTGCAGAAAACTCAGATTTGAAATCTGCTTTTCCTCTCCACACAGGCCAACTCAGAATGACTTACGGAGTTCATTTCCTTCACTGAGAATCTCCACCCGGCGTACAAGCTGCTCAAACAGATTCCGCAAATTCAGCATCGTCGTATCCATCTTTCTGCCAAGAAATCAAATATACATTAGGGGTCCTGCCTTCTCCCCCAGACAAAAGATTCAGTAGCAATGCAACAGCCATCAGGGACTAACATCTGGACTCTTCCATTTGTAGCTACCATTATAAGGATCTCAAGCCAACAATTGGTGTTTTGTACAATCTTTATTATAAAAACAAAGCTGGAATGTTTTTAACACTCATTTGAAAATCAGAAAAGCATTTCAGACCTCCGAATATAACACCTCCCTTCCTGCCTACTTCTTTCCCCCCACTCTGCAATCATTCTGGAGCTCTGAGGAAAGCAGTTAGGGACAAGCATGTCAGTTGATTACTAGGTGACCAACTATAAAATGTGGTTCTCAGTCTACTGATTAATATAATACTTTTGCCACTTTAATCCTTCTGGACTATGAAGACCTTCAACGTAACTTAAAAGGTTTATTTTTTATTTCACTTTTAGCTAGTACCCCTGTTGCAACTGCCTTTTAAAATGCAGGACATGGTCAGCACATTTCCTACCAACGGCACAGATGACGTCACACGAGTGATTAAGTGAGGAAATCGCCAGCTCAGCAGCACAAGAATTATTTCTGTAATGCAGGGCTCTCTGGACTGTGTGCAGGGACTATGTCTAATAAATTTATACTAAGTATAGGCAAAGGATTATGTTGTACCACGTTCTGGCATCAAGGAGACAATACACCACCTTCACAGTTAGAAGGGCAAAGGAAAAAAATCATTTGCTACTGTATTCTGTATAGCGAATTTCAGGCTTCATATTTCCCCCCCCAAAGACCTGCTGATATTACATTAAAAAGGAGTGTCCTTACAGGCAGTTCTGTTCTGAATAGACTTTAACTGGAAACACTTTGAGGAAATAAGATCTTCATTTAACAGTCAAGAAAAAAAAAAGACATCAACTGGATGTCACAAAAATTATCAAGGAAATGAATTAAAAAATAAATTTCATTTGAAAATTGAATGTCCTCAGAAATACCATTAAAGGATTCTTATGTTTCTCCAAATCACCCCTTCTACATTCTAGTACAGGTCCTTATTTGATGCATCTAAATAAAATTTTAAGAACTCTTTTATGAAGGTTTAGTGATTTTACAATGTATATAAGATTGTATTGTAAGCTAGGAGGGTTGAACAGGGTGTAAAAAAAAAAATCCACAAAGGATAAAGGAATAGATAAACATAAAGATATTTTCTATTAAATGTTAATTATTCATTTGTACTCATAGGATGATTGTTCTAGTAGCCAAAAAGCTTTCAGTTCAGTTCTAAGCTTAGAGGCAACATATACCTGAATCAGGGCCGGAAACCAAGATTTTCAAATGGCAACGTGTCTGTTCCAAGCTACATAATCACAGCAAGCTGCTAAGCAACCAGACTAACAAATTTATTACAAAAACCTCTCTAAACTAAGAACAAAACTAAAAGAATAGCATTAAAACTGACAGAAAGAGTCTGGAAGTCCTGAAGATGCCCATGACTTAACAATATGACAAAATAGGCATATATACCCAAATGCTACAGGGCAGGAGCAGAGCATTCGGTAGCTTATTCAAATGATGATTTCCTTTGGCCCCTGTAAAAATGGGAAGAGACTGATCAGTTTTAACGTAGGGCATTGATCTCCGTCATCTCAGCACTTAATCTATGTATTCTGAGACCTTAAGACCGTGAATTCGGTACACAGGAAAACTATCTGCCCAAGAACGCAGAAAAGGAAAATTTCACAATGCAACTAGAGTATTAAAAACTGGTTTAAAAAAAAAATCAGAAGGTTTGATGTTTTAAATGACAATACAATAACCTGATCCTTTCTTCCCTTTAAAAGAAATCCTCACATTTTCTCAGGTTCCTCTAGCCCACTATTCTTGCCTATGTTCTTTATGAATGCCACTCACTAGAGTGAGTGAGGGTTGTGGAGGTACTCTCTTGAAAACACAACCCGATTCCTAAAAAGACTAAAGACACAAACAACCTACCGGGGATATCTCCTGATCACAGTGTTACCTCCTACAACTACCTGGACCTACATTATTCTCCACACATGCTGCCTGGTACCCAGGAGATCACTGTTTAACTGAACTCCCAGTGCTCTGCTATAAAACAAAGAGGTAACCAACCCTTAACTGCCAGACTGTCAGAGTCTCCAGATTTAGAGTTTTACGAAGAACTTATGAATTGTTTTCTGTTCTTCCCTCTCAACACCAGACATTCCCTAAAATTCAATCCTCCAGTCTCTAGAACTTCTCAAGCTATCTCATGTTAGTCACTATAGCTCTCCAGACAATCACCTGCTCCTGAACACAGCCTCTCTCCTAACTCCAGTTCTGTAACTCTCAATTTGCTTGGGATGCCCTGGAAGTGTAGCCTGATTCTGAGACTTTGTTCTATCCTTCCCCCCATACATATTATTAGCAACTACTCTATCCACTCAACTACCCTACCGACTCCCAATTTTTATTTCCTTATTTTTATCATTCACTCAGTTCCAAACCCCAGAATCACCCTTGTTACTCCCCTCTAACATCTGTGGACTCTTCTCTCATGTGTTTTATACCCATCCCCTCATCACTGGCAGGGCATCATCACTCATTTCAACTGACCTATCCCCCACTGCTGTGTGTTGGCATTCAGACACACACACACACACACACACACACACACACACACACACACACACACACACCCCTTGCGCTCTAATTTAACTTTACCATGTTTTGGGGCACCTGGGTGGCTCAGTTGGTTAAGCATCATTTGAGCCCCATGTTGGGCTCTGAGAGGACAGCTCAGAGCCTGGAGCCTGCTTCAGATTCTGTGTTGTCCTCTCTCTCTCTCTCTGCCCCTCCCCCATTCACGCTTGGTCTCTCTCTCTCTAAGAAAAACAAAAAACTTTACCATGTTTCTACCCTATGTCCTGGGTAGACTATACATGTAAGAAGAAACCTTACCTTTGGCACTACTGTACTACACACACACTCAATAAAAATAAATATTTGATAAGGGCACCTGGCTATATTAGTCAGTAGAGTTGTGACTCTTGGATCTCAAGATTATGAGTGTGAGCCCCATATTGGGCATAGAGTTCAATCAATCAATTAATATTTGCTAAATGAAAATCAGAGGACACACACACACACCCTTGATTCTACTGTCAAAAGAATTTCCATTCTACCTCAACATCAATGTGTAATATAGATGAAAACTGAAAAAACGGTTTAAAAAAGGGGTTGTTTGTACAGAAGCCCTGGGATCAAGTTTTAGTTCTTCTATTTACTAGTATTACCTTGGGTAAGTCAAATTCTGAGATTCATCTATAATTGGGAACAGTAATAGTGCTCCATTTACCTCACAAAATATCACCAATTCATGCAGATAGAAGTTTTATAGTGTATAAACTGAACCTTACTATTAAAATATAGGATATTAGAAGGGTGCCTGGGTGACTCAGTCAGTTAAGCATCCCACTCTGGATTTCAGCTCAAGTCATGATCTCAAGGTTTGTGAGTTCAAGCCCCATGTATGGCTCTGCCCTGACAGCACAGAACCTGCTTGGGATGCTCTCTCTCTCCCTCACTCCCTCCCTCTGCCCCTCCCCTGCTCACTCTCACTCTCTTTTAAAATAAATAAATAAACTTAAAATAAAATAAGATATACGGTATTATAGTGAGTATGACGTTTTTTGTTTGGGTCTGATAGTTGTCATTTACATCCTACCACAGTGATTACCAAATCATAGCTGGAACCCAGACCAAGAAGAATGGAGAAGATAGCAAAAATCTGACCAGGTCTAGGCTCTTTAGCAAGCTGTTTTACATGAGGCTTGTAGCATATGAGAATAGTTTTTCCTCTAACACAGGTTTACTTAGGGTAATCCAAAAACAGCACTAGCAAAATATAATCCTCTTCTCTTTATATGCTAGGGGACTATGTATTTTTATTAACGTTCTATAGAAGTGACACTCAGGAGTTATTTATAGATGACAAAAATATCTTTCTGCATCAGTACTAACTCTGATATCTCAGCCAAATTGTAACTCAAAAAGCTAAAATTCACTCATCCTATTCAATGTCAATTAAAAATGGTCTTAATTTTCCTGCCGGGTCACATTTTCACCCACATGAATACTCCTTTATTTCTCTCCCTTTATTATTTAGCTCCATAGCTGGGAGATACACCAATGTGAAAGGAAACAAAAACAAAGTCATATTGTACTACATTGCTTTGCAGCTGTAAAACAGCTGTCACTTTTCACTACAGAGGCAGCTGCCTTTTGGGAAAGCTGAAATGATCCCTGTGTGTAGCAAGGAAATCAGTTTGTGGAGCACTTTAAACAAAAAGGTGCTAGAGAATCTCAGCTGTTATTGATGAGAAGCCCCAGAGGTGGAGAAGTCACTATGTTACAGATTCCCAATCTATGAGTATCCCTAAGGGAGCAATTTCACATCACCAGAAAAGAGTCTCAGCTTGATGTGATTGCTTTGAGTCCCCAATTTAATTTCAATCACCCAGCCAAGAGACAGACATCGTCCTTCAGAATAACAGACTATTATAGATCTTAACTGCAGAGTATCCTGGGAAAAGTCTCTATCCTCTTCTTCCTCCTAGAAACAACATTATTAAGAGACCTATACATCACATTTTAGATGCATCAAGGGTGTTAAATATTGTAAGACAAAGCAATAGAAGGTTGTCTGAGTTTTCCAGGAAAGAGTTTTAATGAAAAACATCTCAGGAACATTACTAAACCTGGAAATTCTCAAGAATTCAGCAATACAGGTTCTCCCCTGCCAAAGAAAACCATTCCCTAAGACAGTCTCAACACTGTAAGATTCTTTCATATGAAAGCATTTCAGAGCAATTCCTCTTCCCAAATGTCCAGCTTCTGCTTCACTATATCAGAAGCCTCTACACAACTGCCAGGCAGAAGGAATATCTTGAAACCAAATGTTCTTAAGAGCAAATCAATTGCAGAAAGAGTAAACAGAATGTTCTCAGTCCAACATGAATGAAGACTAAAATAAAGAGATGAGTTGAATTATTTCTTAGAAAATTATTACCAGTTTAAGATACTAAGTTTTCTTTTTTTTTTCTGATTCTGTAGATTCTTCCCATTCTGCAGTTTCATTCTTCAAGGTCTAGTGTAAGTCTTACCAATTTCACTAAAGCATTCCCTAACAATTTCAGTCCAAAATTGTCTATTATCTCTAACACTCATTTGGCAGATATAAAACACTGCATCATACTGTAAATTTTCTAAGTTCAAAACAATGTTTTTTTAATAATGAAACTAAAACCTCATCACCCTAAACAATTACAAGCATCTCCTTATCTAATCTTTGTCCATTATATACTCATATTTCATAATATTGCAATCATAGATTGATAGAATTTTGTGTTTTGCTCTCCTCTTTCATGTTTCCATTAAGTTACAAAAAGTTGATTAGCAATTATTTAACCATTCTCTTCTTTGGGTATTCATGTAATTTCCAGTTTTTCTGTTACATCTACCTGTAATCCCTTGCATGGTTACACCCTCACCTCCTGCAGGGATTTATTCAAATGCCATTTTCTCAGTGAGGTCTTTACTAACTACCCAATTTTCAACTGTAACCTATCCCTCCAACACTTCTCTGCTTTGTTTTCCTCCAAAGCACTTATCTCCATCTAACATATGTATATATTAACTTCTTTAATTGTTTGTCTCCCCAGTAGTTTAAGTTCAAAGAAGGCACAGATTTTTGTCTGTTTTGTTCATTGCTGAGTCCCTGGTGCCCAGAGTAGTGCCTGACAGTTGGAAAATAACTAATATATATTCACTGAATGAATGAACATTGCTGTGAACATTTTTTTTTTCTTCAGGTGGCTGTATTCCTTAGAATAGTTTCCAAGGCTGGGATGACTATATCTCAGGGTAAAAAACCTCTTATAGCTCTTGATAAATATTGCCAAAATATCTTCTAAAAGGGCTATACTAATGTAAAGTATAGTGTAGAGGCCTACTAGATTCACCACAGTTTATCTTTTTAAGTTCTATCGCCCCATATAAAATGCAAGCTCCTTTAAGACTAAATAAGATTGTCTTGTACTTATATTATGCACTGAATAAATACGTGAATGATTAAGCTATAGGAAAAGCGCCTTCTCAACACTTTCACGAAGTCGAAAAGCTCACCCCACACATAAGAGAATGATAAGGACACTTCCTTTAAAAAAGGGAAAAAAAAAAAAGGCTTATCTTCTCACCCACCCCGCGTCGCTAAACACTCCTTCTGCCTACGAACGAGTTCCAGCGAAGAGAAATGTACGTGAAATTGCAAAAGGCCTCGTTGTTCCTAATTAGGATGGGACGGGCAAGATGTCATTGCCTCCGCCCACCTACCTAGATAACACGCAGCCCACAAGGAAGAGGGGCTCCGCTTCAAGCCACCCCAGCCTCTCAAATACCAGGGCTTCCTCCCTTCCAAAAACCCATGCTCCTCCGAAGAGAATGGGAGTATTACCCCACCCACTCCCAAACTCTGTATTTAAGTGAAAGTCACTTATTTGGGGGGTGGTTCCTGCCCAGTTCAAGCCATCACCTCAAAAAGACGTCCCCGGCTTTCCGCAAAACATAGCGGCGAGAAAGAAACCCTCCACTCCCAGCCACCGCCCCTTCGGGCCACTGCCTCCCCCGGCCGGTGGAGACCCTCAGAGGAGGGGCCGTAGGTGCCGGCCTTCTCCCCCACCCCCGCGGTGGCCACGGCTCACCACCCCAGACGCTCTCCTACCACAAACCCAGAGAGTCAGACGCACTTGCTCTCACAGCCCCTAGCGCCCACCTGGCCGGTTCCGCCTGGCCCCCACCTGGGCCGCCTTCCACTTCCCTCCGCACCTTATCCAACGGCAGAGCAGCAACGCGCCTCCGGCTCGGGTTTGAAATCCTGCACCAACCAATCACAGAGAAATTTATTCCTCTACGCTGCGACGCACGCCTCAGCGCCACGGGGTGGGGGAGGGGCCAGGACTGAGCATGCGCATGCTGCCAGGACGACGCCAAACGCAGCCATTTTTACTAAGGTCAACAGGGGGCGGGGGCGTTGATTGGTTTTAGGGATTTTTTTTTTTCCTTCGGAGCCGATTCCTGAAGCCATTCTGGAGATCGTGTTGACTAAAGGCAAGTGACAGTCTGTGAGTGCAGAGTATGGTTAGCCTCTCTGTTTTCCCCAAGCAGGGAACTAGAGCTTTTGGAAATTATCAATTGAGCAGTGTCACGTCTCGCAGTTGAATTGGAAGAATTCCGGAAGAAGGTAGAATAGTCATTTGTAACCATATTTATTGAGCTATATAATGCCTTCATTCATTGATGCGTTCATCCAGGGTTTCACCTGGCACATATTTATTGAGTGCGCCTAATTCATAACAAGCGCTCTACTAGGACTTGGAAAAATAAAGATGATATGATCTCTGCTTTCCAGTAGCCAAGAATGGAAGAAACAGCTGGGGGGGGGGGGGATAAATGCAAAATAAAAGTACTATAATTCCATTTAATAAATGGTCATTTAGAACTTGGAATTGTGCTAAGCACAGAGCTTTCATATTTTTTCATGCAGACTCACAGTGTGAAATAATTTTACATTATAACCAAGTATCACAGAGATCTGCTTATCCTTACTACAATGTAATGTACTCTGAACTTTTCTATTCTCCCTTTATCCCTGCCTCCATGTTGGTTGTCTCTATGTCATTGAATTTATTATTCAGTATTGAATGGCTACCCACAATTTGAAAAACTACTGGCTAACACATACAAAAAACAGTGTGGTTTAATGGAAAGGTCACAGGTTTTATAACCAGAAAACTTGATTCCATTTGAACAAATACCTTTGGAACCCTTTTGTGCAGTAGGCATACCACAGAACCGGTTGCATTATCACTTTTTAACCCTTCGGTACTTCATGTTCTCCAACTACAAACCAAAAATAATAGTATAACCCCTGGGCGCCTGGTGGCTCAATGGGTTAAGCCACCGACTCTTGATTTTGGCTCAGGTCATGATCTCACAGGTTCAGAGGCCACCTTGGCCTCTGTGCTATTGGCACAGAGACTGCTTGGGATTCTCTCTGTCTCTTTCTCTCTCTCTCTCTCTATCTCTCTCTCTCTCTCTGTCTCTGCCCCTCCTGTGCTCTCACACAAGTGCATGCACTCACACTCTCTCTTTTTAAAAAATGTTTCTTTTTGAGAGAGTGTGCAAGCAGGGGAGGGGCAGAGAGAAGAGGACGGAGATCTGAAGCAGGCTCCACTATTTATGACAGCAGAAAGCCTGCTGCGGGGCTCCAACTCATGAACCAGGAAATCATGACCTGAGTGAAAGTCAGATGCTTAACCAACTGAGTCACCCAGGTGCCCCAATAAACTTTAAAACAATATATAAGGAAATAATAGTACTATCCCTATCTCACATGTTTATTCCCAGATCAAATGAGAGTGTGTGGAACACTATCAAAGTTTAAACTTTGTAAGCTGTAATACTAGATTGTTATGAATGTTATTTTGTTTTTATTTTTTTAATGTTTATTTATTGTTGAGAGACAGAGTAACAAAGCATGAGCAGAGGAGGGGCAGAGAGAGAGGGAGACACAAAATCCAAAGCAGGCTTCAGGCTCTGAGCTGTCAGCACAGAGCCCGAAGTGGGACTTGAACTCACAAACTGTGAGATCATGACCTGAGCCAAAGTCAGACCCTCAACTGACGGAGCTACCCAGCTGCCCCTGTTATGAATATTATTAAGGAAGGTATGAAGAAAGGAAATATTGGCTGTACATGTATTTTCCCACTTAATCCTCCTCATAACCCTTTAAAGTCAGGAGCACTCAATGATTGCATTAGTTTGTGCCACCTTAGATATCTATCATACGAGAAGTATGAGGGCACAATATGTGTGAAGTGCTTTAGAAGTACAGAAAAGGAAGCAGTTAATCCTACCTGGGGAGTGGGAGTGTTAGGAAAGCCTACAGAGACTTAATATCTGAGCTAGTACTTGAAACGTGAATAGGAATTTACCAGATAGAAGGGGGTGGCACATTCCTAGCAATGGGAGGATCCTGTGACCTCTCAGGAATGAGTCATGTGTATATTTAATAAATACACAAGCAAACAATTTATGGAGGTTTAGGGCTGTGAAGGAACATTTCCCTCAACACGCAGGTGATGGGGGTTCAGTGGGCGTGATGCCTTCTTAGGCAGCTTTAGCCTGAGGAGGGGATGAAGCAGCTAGCAAAATATGTAGTGACCAGACTAAGAAGGGATTGGACTTTGTCCTGAAATAGACACAATGACAAGACAATGGGGCTCAGACTGACTTTGACTAGGTTTGCATTTTACATGGGTCATATGCTCAGCTGGCTTGGAGGATTGTCTGGAGAGGGAAAAATCTGAAGGTACAAAGACTCCTCCTGTATCATTAGGGAGAGAAGACATGAGCTGAATTAGGCCAGTGGCAGTAGGGATGGAAAAGAGGGACAGATGGGAAAGATATTCATGAAATGAAGTGCATTTATTAAATGATTGGACCTAATGATTGGAAAAAGAGAAGGGGGGCGTAAAATGATTCAGCTTCTCCCTCTCCCTTTCATCCCTTATCCAATTACTGAGCGCAACTCTTAAGTATCTCTTGTGTGCGCACACTTTTCTCCTTCCTACCGTCACCGCCCGAGTCTAATTCAGTAGTCCTAGCCACCAATGAAATTGTTTACCCCTCACTTACATTCTTTACACCCTGAGTGATCTTTTAAAAATGCAACTCTAGGGGCACGTGGGTGGCTCAGTCAGTTAAGCATTTGGCTCTTGGTTTCCACTCAGGTCATGATCTCACGGTTCAGGTGTTCGAGCCCTGAGTCGGGCTCTGTACTGACAGCGCAGAGCCTGCTTGGGATTCTCTCTCTTCCTCTCTCTGGCCCTCCACCACTCGTGCTCTTTCTCAAAATAAATAAATAAACATTTTTTAAAAAACGCAACTGTCATCATGTCTCTGTCTCGTTTAAAATCATTAATGACTTCAACTTCCTCCTCAGTAAAGACCAAAATCCCTATCAAGGCTCCCCTAACCTGGCCCTAACCTGGCCCGGCTGGCCCCTGGAGCTGCACTTCTGGACACTTCTAGAACTTATTTGCACTTCTTCCTCCACATCCCCACTGCCTTTTCACCTGGCTAAGTTCTACTCACCCTTCAAGGGCAGCTTAAGAGTTTTGCCTGTTTCAGGGGCACCCGGGTGGCTCAGTCGGTTGAGCCTCTGACTTCGGCTCAGGTCATGATCTCATGGTTCATGGCATCGGGCTCTGTGCTGACAGCTCAGAGCCTGGAGACTACATCGGATTCTATGTCTCCCTCTCTTTCTCTGTCTGCCTCTCCCCAGTTCATGCTTCCCCTTTCTCTCTCTCTCTCTCTCTCTCTCTCTCTCTCTCTCTCTCTCTCAAAAATAAATAAATAAACTTAAAAAGGGAGAGAGAGAGAGAGAGAGAGAGAGAGAGAGAGAGAGAGAGAGAGATTTGCCTGTTTCGGGAAGGTCTCTGAGGCCTGGAGCCATGCATTTGCTAGAAGTTCCCCTAGCACCCTGTTCCACCCCCCTTTCATACATGTCACCTCATGTGTACATCTTCCTGATTCTTCTAGTTACCAGTTATATGGCCTTTCACAGGTCATCTGTGCCTTTGCTCACTCATCTATAAATGGAAATCATAATAGTACCTATGCAGAGTTGTTTAGAGGAATAAATGAAGTATCATGTAAAGCACCTAGCATAGTCCCTGGCACACAGCAGGTGCTCAGGAAATATTCCCCATCTTCCCTACTAGACTATAAACTCCCAGAGAACAAGAGATGGTACTCCTCTAATTTACTGCTATATTCTTGATTTTGCAGCTCTAACAGGCATCTGAGTGAGCAGAAGTGAGTTCAGTGGGATGGTGGTAGCCATTAGGGTTGGAGACACTGCCCGCCTACACCTCCCACCACCCAAGGCACCACCACCATACCCCCTACCCCCGCCACCCCCGCCACCCCCGTTCCACTTAAGCCCCTTTTCCTGCTGCACCAGCCGGGTGAGAAGAAGGCACAGAAAAGGTGAGAGAGAGTAGGGGGGAGGGGGTGCGGGGAGGAGGGCAGGGAGGGAGGGTGGTTCTTAACCCCCTTTCTTCCCAAACTATAGCTCTCTGGTTAGGGAGGCGCTGCACCTGTTACGGGAAAAGCGTGAAAGCTGGTGCCAGAAAGCATGGGTTTGATTCCCGGCCCTGCCACTTATTAGAGGCGAGATCTGGTCTTGGTTATTGAATCTCCTGCTTCCGGAGTCTCACTCGCCGGGTGGTTCCGCGGTGCCAGCGAGGTAATGGCTGTAAAAGGTCCTCTGCCTCCTAACGCGCCGTCGGAGGACGCGTGAGCACCGGGACTGCCGCCCTCCCAGCCCGAGGGGGAGGGCGGTCACCTGAGCCTGCTCCCCCGCCACCCCCGCCGGCCGCGCCGCCGCCTCGCGCCGGGAGCCGCTAATGGGATTTATGCTAATGGCGAGGACTCGGGTGACCGCCGGAGCGCGCCCGCGCCCCGCCGCCCCCGCTCCCCACCTCTGCAGGGCCGGGCCGCGGGCCCAGAAGTCGCAACAGAGCTACTGTCACCGTGGGTCACCGGGCGGCCGGAGAAGCCTGGCGCGGCGGGGCGGGGAGTGGGGGCGGGGGGGTGCGGAGAGCCGGCCCCTGGCTGCGGTCCGTCTAATCACACTCCGGTGTTCGTCTTCATCCTTTCGCTTCGTCCCGGTTTCTGCCTCTCGGTTCCTTGTCCTTTGATCTCCATCTCTAGAGGTCCCACTCCCTACCTCCATTCGAGAATTCTTGTCTGTCAATTAAACCGTGATGTGAGCACTTTCGCGTTCCAGGCAGTGTTTCTAAGCACGGAGGTGGGGTCCAGTGGGGTATAAAGAGGGCGGAGTCCAGAGGTTGGGATTGTGTTCTGGGGTTCAGGGAGAGCCAGCCCCACTTCTGGCTGAGGATCAGGAAAGTCTGCCTGGAAGAAGAGGCATTTGAACTGAGCTTTGAAGGATGCATAGGATCCCAACGGGGAAGGGAGTAGGAAGTGACGTGGTCAGGAAGTGTTCAGAGAAAATGGAGAAGTTGATCCAGTGTGGCTGAAAAGCAAGGATCTTGATTGGTGAGGAGGGGTGAAACTGAAAAGAACTTTGACATCACAGTGTAAGGGACCTTGGAAACCATGCCAAATTAAGTTCAATTTGATTCTCCAGGCACTAGTGAGCCATTGAAGGTTTCTGAGCAAATGACTGGCCTTACTTCCTGTTTCTCTAAAAGAAGCAGCGAAGTATAGCGGTTAAATGGGTGAGCTCTGGAGCTATACTGGCCCTGGTTCAAAGTCTACTTCCATCACTTACAATTTATGTGATGGGCAACTGGACTTCTCTGTGCCTCTATTTCCCTATCAATTAAACTGGGATGAGAATGATAGTATAAAGCGCTGTTGAAAGGATTCAATGAAACAGTGTTTGCACTCTCAGCACGTTGCCTGGCGCATACTTAGTGCTCCATAAGTATCAGTTATTATTTTTTTGTGTCTCCTTGTCTTCCTCTCTGGACAACTCATCAAAACAAAACAAAAACAAATCTTCCCAAGTCCATGGTTTCCCTGCTTCATGCCCAGGAATCACCCTCTCACAATGAATCAAGTGTTGAACTAAATCAGACTATAATAGAAGCAAGGCCCCTTTGGAAACACACCGCTGCCTCTTCTAAGCATCCAGGAACCTTGCTTAGGGGCGGGATGTAGTTATTGTACTGAACTCGACTCCACCAGATTCCAGTCTCTTTAAAAACAGAGACCACGGCTCATTCAACCCCACTTTGTCCCATCTCTGACAACATGCCTGACCTTCAGTAGGTCCCTGCTCTATACCAGGGGTTCTCAAATGTTAATATGCATTAGAATCCCTTCCAAAGTTCTTGTTAAAACACATTGCTACTGGTTTGGGGACCACACTTTGAGAACCACTGCTCTAGAATAGCGATTGAATAGGAGAGGGAAGTACCTGGTTCTTTAAAAAGACCAGAAATTTATGTAAATCATAGCAATACCAATTCTAACGGTGAACCCTAAAAGTCAAGCCAAGAACTAGTTCTCAGTAGTCAGACTGCGAGTCAAATCTGGGCCCTCTCCCTCTCTCTTCGATTTCTGTTATCTCCAATGTTAAATGAGAATAATGGAACCTACTTCACAGAGTTGATCTGATGATTAAAAAGGAAATTACAGGGGTGCCTGGGTGACTCAGTTAAGCATCCGACTCTTGATTTCAGCTCAGGTCAATCATCTCATGGTTCATGAGTTTGAGCCCTGCATTCGGCTACACACTGACAGTGCAGAGCCTGCTTGGGATTCCCTTTCTCTCTCTGCCCCTCCCCTGCTCTCTCTCTCTCTCTCAAAATAAATAAATACACTTTTTTTAAAAAAAGGAAATTATAGATGCAAAGTTCCCTTCCCCGATCACTTCGTTATTTACCCAGAACTTCCGCACACATTTCATTAGATCCTCCCAACAATCCCTGGCGGGGAGGGGGGTGATAAGAGAGGCATTATCTCCACAGGGAGGGGGATGCTCAACTACTAGTTCCCTCCCATTTGACAGATGAGAAAGCTGAGTCGTAGAGAAGTTAAATGACTCATCTAGAGTCTGTGCAGCTTGGGTAAATAGAGGAAAGGGCTCAAAGCAGACCAGGCTGCTCCTCCCCACTTTGCCTTTCGTTTGTTCTTGTGCCACCTCCTTCCCTTGGGTCCCTCTTGCAGCTCCTCTAGGTGTGTGTTACCTGAATCTGAATGGTAAGAAGACAGGGCGGGAGCTCTCTGCACCTCTTGGAGACGGTCCTGTTCTCTCGCTTCCCCCTAACCCTCTGCCTGCAACTTCCTCCCTACGTAGGCCCCTGTAGAACTGATACTGGCACTCTGTGTGGCAAATCTCTACCCTAAATGCGAATTCCAGAGCAACCCCTCACTAGGGGTTTAAACGTGGATTTAAACAGATCTCTTCCTTTTAGCTTGTCTCGTCATCTAGGACATAAGGACTGGTTTCAATCTGTGGTCCCCAAACTGTAGAGTGATCACAGGAGATTCAGCCTCTGGCTCCATGAAGACTCTGAGGACCCTGTCTGTGTGGAACTGTGTAATTGCCGGGGGAAGGATAACTGTGTAATTGTGGGTGCCTGGCTGGCTCAGTCTGTAGAGCATGCAGTTCTTGATCTCGGAGTTGTGAGTTTGAGCTCCACATGAGGCATAGAGTTTGCTTTAAAAAAGTACAACCGTCAGCATGTCAGGATCGTGGAGAAATTTTTTTGGAATGAAAAGTTGGGAAACCTCCGGTCTAAATATCCTCTGAAGGTCCTTGCAACCACCATCCTACGCAGCTGCGCTGGAGATTGGGCTTTAGACCACCAGGGGGCGCTGCAGCCCCACACGATGTGGAAACTGAGGCCCATGGGCCAGAGGACAGTTCCAAACTAGGACAGGGTGGGACCAAGGTTCCAGTCCTGGGTCTGTAGACCACACTGAGACCTGTTACACATAAGGTTCTGTAAGAGAGATGTATCTCCACAGGCAGGGGAGGTAAGGGACCCAGAGAGGACAGTATCCTGTGTCCCAGGCCACTCAGCACTGTGCAGACACCTGTGGTAGTGAGAGGTAATTACCCGTCTGGTTGGACCTTGAGCTGCAGCTCCTAGCCTCTCACATAGGATGGGCCTCACATTCCACCTCAGCTATCCTCGGGCAAGGGGAAGGGACTGAGGGAAGAAAAGGTACAGAACAAGGCCCGGATGGCCACACCTCAGGAATGCAGGGAACTGATGAAGACCTGGGGAGGTAGGGAAGCCTTTCTGAAGGTAGAGTTGGGGACAATCAGAGAAGAGCAGGCAGGTCAGTTCAGGCAGGGAGTTCTGTATCAAAAGGGAATAATTATTGCTTGACAATAGGAGGCAGCAACTCAAGGCCAGAGGGGAGGACAGGAGAGGCCAGCATTCTCCCTCCACTCTCTCACCAACTCCCCCACCCACCCCACTCCAACCCTGCTGAACCCTGGGCAGGGCTCTGACCCAGCTCAGCCTCTCCAGTCAGGAATTTCTTCCTGGCAAGGGCCAGAGAAACTTAAAGAGGGAATTGAGCTCCCACACACAACCCTCAGAGGCTGAAACTCATACTCAAACTGTCAGGATCCAGAAGACTTTCCAACCCAACCTGAAGGTACACACAGACAGGTGCTCACAATGATGGGACACAGAGACTCAGCACCACCCTAGGACGAGCTCTCTCTCTCTCAGGCTTGATCTTAGCAGAACAAATGGAAGACGGGGTGCCTGGGTGGCTCAGTCAGTTAAGTGCCGTCTCTTGATTTTGGCTCAGGTCATGATCTCACGATTCGTGAGTTCGAGCCCTGTATTGGACTCCACTGTCAGCACAGAGCCTGCTTGGGATTCTCTGTCTCTCCTTCCCTCTGTGCCCCTCCCCCACTTGCATTCTCTGTCTCTCTCTAAATAAATAAACTTAAAAAAAAATAAAAAGAACAAATGAAGAAGGACCCAGAGCCTCCAGCCCCCTTAGTCCAGAACACTGGACCCTCACCCCTTAATGCCTCATTCTTGCTCTAGATGGGCCACCCCTTTCTCCTCCTTGGCCAAGCTCCACTCATCTGCTGTTCCTCTCTTATGTACCCCTGCTGGCTCTAAGCAGCAAATTCCTTCCCACAACCACTGTGCTCTACACGGCCTCTCTCCCTATTTGCCTGGGCTCAGGGTACCAGCCCTGACCCCCAGGCTGAGTGTCTCCCGAGCCTGTTCCTTCTGCCCTCCCACACCTCTGGGCCTTCCACGGTGCCTTTCTGAGATTTGCCAAGCCTGAGTGTTCTTCTAAGCAGAGAAGACCAGAAGGAGAGGCAACCGGAAAGGGCATTCATGTTGGCAAGTCTTCTCTGGGCAGCAGAGTGGACAGAAGGATAGGCGGGGCAAGCCAGCCATTCTGGAGAGGGTGGGCACACCCTGCCTTCCCCCATCTCAACAGGACCACCTCCCAAGCTTAGAATTTTGGCTGCAACACACACACACACACACACACACACACACACACACACACACATATACACACCAGGCCTATCTGCTCTGCAGAAATATGCTTCCCTGGGGCCCCTAGGGCCTGTTTCCTCATTGCCCACCAAGCCTTTCCCATCTACTTTCACAGGGGAACCTTCAGTCATGGGTTTGACCCAGAGATCTCCCAATTTTCAAGTCTTACAGCCTTCTAGAGACAAGACCATACCAAATCTGGGATCATTGCAGTTGCCCCATTTACAGCCCAGCCCCTGTACCTCCCTCCCACCTCAGTGCATCCCTCCCACCTCTGTGAAGCCTTTGAGGCTGGGAGGGAGGTCAGAACGGAGCCCATCTTGGCAAAATGAGAAAAGATTAGAGCAATACATTTGCTGTCAATGGCAATAAGGCTGCCTGAACAGGGGAAGAGGAATATTTGATTTCGGGCTCTCCAGGGGTCTCGGCGGAGGAACACTGGCAGAATGCAGCCTCAGGCCTGATGGAGTGGGGAGGGCTGGTCCCAGCCCCAGCCAACTAGGGACCCTGGAGTCCCAGCCCTCCCATCTCCTTATCGACCCCATCCTCCGCAGTCACCCGCAGGGTTACAGCTCCACCCCCAACCCTCCCATCATTTCTCGCTTCCCACTGCCAAACTTGTGTTTCCCCACAGCAGTTTTTCTACCCAGCACAGGGTGATGGAGCAGAAAGAACACTGCTCTAGGGGCTGGAGAGGAGGCCTGGGTTTTAACCCCCCTGCTGCATCTAAGCCAGGGACTTCATGCAAGTCACTGAGCGTCTCTGAGCCTGGGGCGGTGTGGGTTGGGGGACAACGTGCCATTTGGCATCCTGAGGTCAGCTTGGCCACTCACCACTTCAGTGGCCTTGGGTATCATCGCTTCACCTCTCTGAGCTCCCATCCCCATCCATAAAGCGGGGATGAAGCAAATAATAAGGCCTATCTATGTCCTAGGGTTGTGGCTGGTGTCAACAAAGCCTCGGATAAGAAAGCTGTAAACAAGTTTGACATAGCATTGTCTTGTTTCATGGGGATTTGCCATAGGTTCCCTGGCTGAAGGATGGACCCAACCTTCATCCAGAAGCTCCAGAGGGTTCTTCCCAGCCCTAGGATCTTGGCTCTGAGTCCCACTCCCCCCAGTTAGTAGAGGGAGTAGTTTCTCTGGAAAAGGCAGATGAGGGTTTTTTGTTTTTGTTTTTGTTTTGTCAAACAGACCTGAACTGAGGAGTCAACTCTCCTGGACCAATTCTGAAAGACATTCTGAAGAGACAGGTGTTTTAGAAGCAACTGGTCAATAGTGTCTCTTTCCAACCTCCTACCCTCATGTGTACAGGCAGTGCTGCCCCCTGGAGTTGTGCAATGGATGCAAATGAGGCAACTTCTGCTCCGACCCTAGGTGAATAGTCAAGGTGTTCCCTTGACTGACCCTTGACCCTAGGCAGCAGAGGGTGCAGAGCCTACAGGATGGAATTCACATCCACTTCCAGGCTGCCTGGAAACACCTGCAGTGTTTTTCATATGCTTTCTGGTCTCTACAACAGCCCAAGAAGGAGTATAACCAACATGAGGTTGGATAACTTGCCCTTGTCGTATGCTGCAAGGAACTATGACTCAAGTTGGACCACAGCACTCGGTGCTGCCTCCTGTTGGAGCAGAAGTTACGAGGCTTCCATCCCAGGCCTGGGTCCCTTGGCTGAGATGGGAACCTGGGTGATTCTTTAAGTGGATTATACTACTCAACCGAGGAGCACAGAGAGTGCTTTGGAGAGTGTAGAGCCCTGCACAAATGCATTATACTTTCATGTGCTTCTCTTCTGGTTCCCACTTCATTTGCCACTACCCCGCCCCCCTGCCTGGTCCTCCCCTCTGGCCAGATCTCCTCACTTTATTTTCCATCTGATACATCAGGCTCATTCATATCCTCCCCTCCCCACTCTGCCTATCCAGATCTCACCCATCCTTTGAGGCCTCCATGAAGTGTTGCTACCGTGCAAAGTGGCAATAAGGACAGACTTTCTTGACTTACTATTCACCTTTCATGAATGTGTCCTGGTCCCACAAGAGAGTCCCTAAATGATGCTCTGAGGGCCTTAAACTGTGTCTCCTATCTCTTTGTAACCTTGGGGCTTGCATAGAGTCTGGTACATACTGGGTGTCAGGAAAGCATTTATAGCGGGAGGTGATGATTGTGGTGGTGGCGCTCACGATAGAATCCACATTTGGGGTGGGGGGGGATGGTGGCAATAGCTCTGGTAGCTGTAGTGGTAGGTTTGGCGGTGAGTTTGAGAGCGTGCTGGTGTTGGTAGTGACGGTGGCGATGTTGATGATGTGAGTTTGAAAAGGGCGGTAGCGATGGGATAATGATGGTGATGGTGGTGATAAGAGGTGGTGGTGATAGTGGCCGTGTAAATTACCTGTGACTGCACGACAGATTACTCCCAACACGTAACGCTTCAAAACAAGACACATTTGTTCTCTCAAAGTTTCCGCAGGTCAGGAATCTGGGCGTGGTCTAACCGGGTGCCTCTGGCTTGTTTTCTCATAAGACAGCAACCAAGGTGTCGGCAGGGGCTACAGTCTCGTCTACTGGAGGCAGATTTGCTTCCGAACTCACACATGTGATCGTTGACAGGATTCAGTTCCTCTTGGGCTCTTGGACCTTGCTGGGTGTTGGCCTGAGGACTCCCTCGGTCCTTTGTCACATGGGCCTCTCCGGAGAGTAGCTGGCAACATGGCAGCTTGCTTTCCCTGATGCAAGTGAGAGAATACCCAGGACAGAAGCTACAGTCTCTTTGTCGCCTAATCTAGAAGTAACATCCCATCACCTCTACTAAATTCTCTTCACTAGAAGCGAGGCATTAAATACAGCCCATAATTTAAAATGTTTTTATTTGCGGGCGCCTGAGTGGCTCAGTCGGTTGAGCGTCCGACTTCAGCTCAGGTCACGATCTCGCAGTCTGGGAGTTCGAGCCCCGCGTCGGGCTCTGGGCTGACGGCTCAGAGCCTGGAGCCTGCTTCCGATTCTGGGTCTCCCTCTCTCTCTGCCCCTCCCCCGTTCATGCTCTTGTCTCCCTCTGTCTCAAAAATAAAAATAAACGTTAAAAAAAATTAAAAAAATAAAATAAAATGTTTTTATTTGAGTATAGTTGATACACAGTGTTACATTAGTTTCAGGTATACAATAGTGATTCAACTTCTCTATGTGTCATGCTGTGCTCACCACAAGTGTAGCTGCCATCTGTCACCATGCACTGCTAATACAATATTGTTAACTATATCCCCTATGCTGTGCCTTTTATTTCCATGATTTAGTCATCCCATAACTGGGAGCCTGTATCTCCCAGTCCCCTTCACCTGTTTTGTCCATCCCCCTCCCCCCCTCCTTTCTGGCAACCATCAGTTTGTTCTCTGTATTTATAGGTCTGATTCTGCATTTGTTTTGTTTATGCATTTGTGGTTTTAGATTCCATATATGAGTGCAATCGTATGGTATTTGTCTTTCTTAGTCTGATTTATTTCACATAGCATAATACTCTCTATGTCATCCACATTGTCACAAATGGCATATCGCATCCTTTTTTAAGGCTGCATAATATTCATTATATATACATATATATATACACACACATATATACACACACACACACACATATATACACACACATATATATACACACATATATACACACACACATATATATATACACACATATATATACACACACACACATATATATATAAATGCATATCTCACATCTTTATCCATTTGTCTTTTGATGGCCACTTAGGTTGCTGCTTCCATATGTTGGCTATTATAAATGATGATGCAGCGAACATGGGGTGAATATACCTTTTCAAATGAGTGCTTTTGTTTTCTTGGGTAAATAACCCATAGTGCGATCACCGGATCATGAGGCAGTTCTATTTTTAACTTTTGGAGGAAACTCCATATTCTTTTCCACAGTGGCTGCACCGTCTTGCATTCCCACCAACAGTGCACGAGGGTTCCTTTCCCCCCACATCCTCACCAACACAAATACAGCCCATACTTGACAGGATAGGATGATACAAGGGCATGAATGCTGGGAGGCAGTGGCCACTGGGAGTCACCTTAGAGGCTGCCTACTACAATGGCTATGGCGGTGATGAGATGCTAGAGGAGGAAAGATGGAGAAGTACAATCGTATCAGGGATGGTAGGGTATCAGAGAGTGGAAGTATTGGTGTCCATAATAGAGTTGGAAAATGGTTCCCCCAAACTAGATCTGGGCAGAGGGGTACAGCTGACTGGAGCCAGATATACAACACCCACTCTCCTCCACCACACTCCAGCCTCATCCCAGGTCCAGGCCCATATCCATTCCCCTAGAGTACTCCCTCCCCATTGCTTTCTTTGCCAATCATCCCCACCCTAGGCTGATGTTCTCCTTTAGGCAATTAATGAGCTAACTAATGGCCAAATGGAGAGCAATTACCACCAGCAATCAAAGGAAAGAGGAAGAGAGTGGTCAGAGGCCCAAGGGAGACAAAGAGGTGCTGCCCATTTGGGGGCTGGGCTGTGGTTCTTGCGAGGTGGATAAAGCCATCCACCCAATCCTATACTGAGTCCTCATGTCCTTGGTCTCCAGCTCCATATTCCCATAGGACGGAGCCCACCACCGCCATCCCTTTATCTTTCCTCTCTCAATTCTTCACAAAGGCTTTAGGCTAGAGCTTCGCTAAGCCCAGAGCAGCCCATCCTCTCCAGTCCCCCTGCCTCTACCTCCTGCCTCTAATCTCTTCCTACTTCTGACTACCTGCCTTTTCTTAAAATCCCCCCAATATTTCCCCTGTCCTTTGATAAGCACAGAAGGGGCTCATCTTTTCTGATGTCTCATACCTTCCATGGCCATCACTAAGCCCCCTCATCCTACCCCAATGCCAAGGCATTTAGGTCTGGTAAGCCAAAATAAAGCCTATTATCCGGAAACGTCTCTTTAAGCAGCCAGGTGATATTAGGTGCCGTGGAGCCAAGTCCTCTTGCAGTAGAATCATCAGGTTGAGTGACAGGGGTAAAATAGATTGGGAGTGAGGAGACCAGGATTCTAATCCCAGATTTGTCACTCACTAATCATGCCACTTCTATTCAATGTTCTCATCTGTTTAATGGTGGTAGTTGTAGGCGGAGGGTGGATCAGATGGCCTCTAAAGACCCTGCCAGTTCTGAAGTTCTCGGATGCTAATTCCCATGAGAAGGGTGGAAGTTGAGTGGAGGATGATAGCCAGGCTAGAAGGCCAAGGACTATGTGGCTGACAGAATAGTGTCTGCTTGCGGGGCGCCTGGGTGGCGCAGTCGGTTAAGCGTCCGACTTCAGCCAGGTCACGATCTCGCGGTCCGGGAGTTCGAGCCCCACGTCGGGCTCTGGGCTGATGGCTCAGAGCCTGGAGCCTGTTTCCGATTCTGTGTCTCCCTCTCTCTCTGCCCCTCCTCCGTTCATGCTCTCTCTCTGTCCCAAAAATAAATAAATGTTGAAAAAAAAAAAAAAGAATAGTGTCTGCTTGCAAAGGACAGTGAAACCTGGTCATAGTAGGGGGTCTTCCCTCCGTGCACTGTAGGGCCCAAGGCCACCCCAACCTTCCTTTCCTGTATCTGCCCAGGCTCCCCGCCCCCCCTCCCCCCCATGCATGACCTTAGACTTGCCAGCTCCCCTCTCTGGCCCTTCATCAGCATGTCCAGACAGTCCCCATCCGCCACTTCTGTCTCTAAGATATCACTCACTTCTTTTGTTTCCTTTCTCCTCCCCCGACCCCCCGCTACACACCCATACTGTCCCCACCCTAATTCAGCCTTTGCCCCTTCTCTCCTGGACCTCTGGAAAAAACACACCTGACTGTCCTCATGCCTCCCACCTCCTTGGTCTGCATGACACCTCTCTCTCCTGGTTCTTCTCTTTGACCAATCTTTCTTGGTTCTCTTTCTCTTTCAGCCTCCTTTCCTCCCGTCCTCCTGTCCTCCCATCCTGCTGTTCACCCCTTAAATTTAGGTGAACTCCCTAAGGCTTTGTCCTTGGCCATCTCATAATGGTAACATAATAACAAAAGCAAAAACAACTAGGATTTAATGGTTCTTACATGCCACAAAGGGCCTCCACATGTATTTTTATTTGATTCCATGAGGTAAACTATTCTCTCCCACTTAATGGAAGTCAATTTTGCCTTCATGGAGTCTCTGAAAACTGTCCTTTCCTTTTGATTTCCACTGCCACTGCTTTAAATCAAGCCTTTAATTCCTTGTCTTAGACGCTTGCTTCAGCGCCCCAGCTGACAATAGTGTAGGTCTTAGCGGCCGATGAGAAGGGAAGGATGTAGTTCCAGTTAACCAATTGACCAAGGGCTTTAGACTTAGCTGAACCAGACCAGGCCCCACTCAGAACACAGTGGGCTGTACTATAAAGATAAGGCACTCAGAAGTAGAACCATTCGGGGAAAAGATTAGGGTCACAAGCAAAAATTCAGAAATCTGTGATTGGTCTGAGCATAAAGAGGACAGTTCCTGATGAAATAGGTGAAAAGCTGCATAATGAAGTCCAGGAGAATCTCTCTGGAAACTCCACCGTGCCAGGACCTTTGTGACTGGTCCCAGATCAACTCCAGGCAACCCAATCGGCGTCCTCAGCCTGCTGGAGCGGGTAAACCTTGACTCTTTAGATTAAGTCAGGAAAATCCTACCTCAGGAAAAAAAAAAAAAAGAATAAGAATAAAGAAAATAATATTAGAAATACTGAACAAAGAAATTTAAATTCATGATATTTGTTTCATAGTGGGCTTTTGGGGGGCAATCATTGTAATATTGTTTGTTTTGTCTGCTTTTAGAGATGTTGAAAGTTTTTAAGAAAATCTGCTTTATGAAGAGTCTAATTGACTTCATTTGCAGTCAAGGTTTAAATATATGGGGACATACGATTTGCCAAATTCACAAGTTTTTGAATTATTGGTTGTATAAGTAGTATGAAAATATTTAGGGGAGGGGTACCTGGGTGGCTCAGTCAGTTAAGTGTCCTATTCCAGCTCAGGTCATGATCTCACGGTTCAGTTCATGAGTTCAAGCCCTGCATTAGTCTCTCTGCTGTCAGCACAGAGCCCGCTTCAGATCCTCTGTCCCCCCTCTCTCGCTGCCCCTCCCCCCATCTCAAAAGTAAACATTTTTTAAAAAGAATATTTAGGGGAATGTTAATAATTGGATAAAGACTAATAAACTGGACATCAAAGTAGAAAAAATACAGAGTATTCCCCTCTATGCCCCAAAGTGCCTGAGACATTAAAGAATTTATCATCCTAAACCTCCCATCTGTGATTTCTACGGTCTTCAATTAATTCCCATTCTCCTGCCAAGACTTCCGTGTCCCCATTTTCTCATCTATGAAATGGGATAATATTACCTACTCAGAGGGTAGCTGTGGGGATTGAGAGAATTCCTTCCAGAACACTTAGAACAATACCCACCACACAACGACTCAATAATGTTGCCTATATTTACCCTCCCCCAATACCACTTGATTATGCCACCTCCTTCTCAAAACCCTTCGATTGTTCCCCAGTGACCCCAAACAAATGGAAGCTCCTCCACACGTCAAGAACCTTCCTGTCCTCACCTCTGCCTGCTTCCCAGCCTTGGCCCTCACTACTCCCCCTCAGCCACCAGACAAAGTTACCACCTCTTTGCTTTGCTCTCGTCCTCATCAATATTTCTTCCATTTCTTCCTCCTCCTAAAATGTCTTGCCTCCTTCCTGTGCCATGATGGCTACTCAAACTCCTACCCACCCTTCAAAACCCATCTCAAATGCTACATCCTCCAGGACACTTTCCTGGTCATCTTCAACTCTCTCCCTCCTTGGGGCACTTTATTAGTAGTTCTCTCCTGGCAAGCATCACATTCTGTCATGCATCACAGTCAATTACTTATGTGTCTGGTCACCCCAGTTAGGCCATACGTTCCTTGAAGATAAGACTCACTTCTAATCGATCGTGGGGAACACATGGCAGCCTTGCCCAGGTCCTGGTGTGTAGTAGGTGCTCAGTTAACAGACGTTAGATTCTTCTAGCTCCGGGTAGTTGTGTCATCTAAGCAGAGGCCGCAGGTACCTCCAGACTCCCCAGGCCAGGGTCCCCACCCTCGCTGGCCTACACAGACCGTAGAGCACAGGAATCCGAAGGAGCCAACGGTCTGTATGTACCAGGGCCCACAGGGCAGATGGAAAAATGGCATAGCCAGATTCCAGGAGCATGTGCTCAGCTTATCATCACTCTCCCAGAAATTCAACCCCTCAGTCGAGATTTTTTTCGGACTCTTCTGTGCTAGGCCCTGTGTGAGGCACGGCAGATGCTGGTGCTACTTCCCTAAAAGAGGTTGTGCCCATGTGCCCAGAACTCCTGTGTGTACACATATATGTGCCCACATGTGCGCCCCGCATGCCCGAGTCTCTTCTCCTGACAAGCCGAGCAGTCTGTAAGCCCAGGCTGAGAGGGCTGCCTTTTACCCTGTTTCCAAACAACTCCCTTTTCTGCGCCAGCGCCCTGCTTCTCCCTTCTGTTTGCCCCTCGCCTCCTCCTCCCTCTGTTGGGGCTGCCGCTGATGATGAAATTTGGCTTGCAACACCCTCTTCCTCCCCTTCCTACAGGCCTGGGAGAGGATTAAGCCACTGGAGTCTGAAATCGGAAAGATCCCAGCTTCTGCTCCCCAGCACCTCCCCACGCCCCCTCCCCCTCCCCGCCCATGCAAAACCAGAAAATTAATCTCCCCTTCTGCCTGTGATATGGCGGGCTGCATTACAAGCTGGGCGTCGAGATAAAGCGGGGAGCCGCGGGACAGCGGCCCAGCGCAGGGGCCCCGGGTGGGGCCGGCCTGGGAGATAAGGGCCTCCCAGCCCCATGAATTATTCACCGGCACTGCCTCCTCCGGCTCAAAGGCTGCCCTGGGCGCTGAGATTGCACCTTCCAGAAAGGCCTGGGTAATGTGGGAGGAGGGTCCATGGAGAAGGCAAGGGCTGTAGAAGGGTCCTCCTGGGGGGGGGGGTGGGCAGGGAGAGGGGAGGACTGTGCTTAGGTGGGAGACAGCTCAGAGACACAAGTGCCCTGCAGGGCCGGCTGATGCAGAGGGTGGAAGATGTCCCCAAGCCCAAGGAACCCTCAGACCCAGCTATGGCCCCCAGGGATGCTCTTCATTTATGCAACACACTAAACACAATTGAGCAGCGGTTAAGTGCCAGGCCAGGTCCAAGTCTGGCATCCTAGAGCTGGAGATGCAGTCCCTGCCCTCAAGGTGCCCAGGATCCAACGCACCTACTGACTATGGGTGGAACACAGTTGTTCCCCCCTCATCTGCCTTGTCTACAACCCTTCCCCCCCTTCCCTCCTGTGGAGCTCTAGACAGCTGCTACCCACTCTGCTGAAGCACTTCACCTTGAGGAGGACCGGAGGACAGACCTGCTTTTAGGGCCACCAGAGTTCACAAAACAGAGACCAAGGCAGCTGGTGCAGCAGGGAATCATAGCTAGGGTAAGGGATTAACCAGGCACGTTTCCTGAAAGAGGAAAAGACCCAGGCACTCTGTGGGTCTTTTGTTTCTCCTTTGTTCACTCTTCAAAGACCCAGAATTTTAAAGCAGGAAGGGACCTTAGTAGTAGTCTCTTCCCTATCTTGCTGTCTCTATTACTGCATTCTCCTCACCCTTTCTCTGTCTCAATCTCGCCTCCCACCTCCCCCGCCCTCCTCCACATCTGCCCTTTTAATCTCTGCCTTGGCCCCAATTTCTCCCCTTTCTGTGGCACCATGCCTTTCTCTGTCTCTCAATCTCTGCTTTCTCCTTAATCATTCCTTTCTTCTGAAGCCATGACTCCCCGAATGACAGGATGACACAGAAATTGGGGTATATGATGGAAGAAAGGTGGCCATCTTCTGGCCCCCTTCCCTGGGGGAGGAAAGGAGGAAAAAAGAAGGGCTCAGCCTGGTCCTGGATATGCAGATAAACTGCCAAGACCCTGAGAACGCAGGAGCAGTAGCAGTTTGGGGAGAGAGCCTCAAGAGAAACACTGGCACAGGAAAGAGACTGAGATACCCTGAGAGCCAGGGGTTAGAGGTTCTGGGGAAGTAAGGACCAGAGGAGACCCCTTCAAATTACAGCCCGGCCTTCAACCCACTGACTCCTGGAGCCCCACGATCGAATGATTGAATAAGGCACATTCTCTTCAAGTTGGAGAGGGAGAAGGGGTGGAAGGTGAAGAGGGGCTGGAATGAGAGGAAAACATGAGAAGGGTGAGCCCCGAAGGATGGAGGAGGCAGTGACTTGGGTGGGGAAGGGAGGACAAGCTAAATGGGGGAGAAGAGAGATCAGAGACAGACCAGAGAAGAAGAAAGGACAGCACAGGGTTGAGGGGAAAGGGCGAGGGTAGCAGAGAAATGAGCGAGGGGTTAAGAGGAGCATTCGGCCCAGAAAAGAGAAAGCAAGTGGGGGGCAAGTTGAGGGTCTCAGGGGCAATGTGGAGCCCGGTGTGTGGGGGGGGGGGAGGGTGTGTTGATGGGTCCCATCAGCCTCAGGTCCACAGCCCCTTCCCACCCGCCTGCTAATTAACTCCTTAATTGTCTCTGCATTTGCTGAGCTGGCAGATGAAGTGGATGCAGACAGATTGGGGCTTGTGTGATTTCACGCATGGGGGAGCAGAGAAGAGCTGCCTGGGAGTCCCAGGGGGCCTTGCCCCCCTTTTGCCCTCCCCCCTCACACCCCTGTCTCTGCGAGGCTGGAGGGTGCTTCTGTACCTAGAGCAGATGGGGCCATCTGCAAAGGAAGTGTCCGTGGGGAATATGCCCCCATCAGCCTCTCGGGGATGAAAATAATACTTGCTACTATTGGTGGAACACCTACTGTTTACTAGGCACACATTGTTTCATCACTGTGGGCATTAGCCAGATTTTATGGCTTGTGGAAACAGTGAGGCTCAGACAGGTTAAGTAACTTGTCCATAATCACACAGCACTGGTGTGACAGAGGTGGAATTGCAATCCTGGTCAGCACAATGCCAAAGCTCTGTGTGGGTCCTGGCCAGACGTTTCATGCCAGTGGAGGGAAGAATATTTCCAGGCCTATTTCTCTCTCAGCCCCAGGGGAGAAAAGGCACTGAGGTCTTGGGACTACAGGGCCAGAGAGGAGGGAAGTGTGGACAAGTGTCAGGGAGGAGGCTGAAGGAGCTAGGATCTGTCACGTCCTGCATAAGAAGTAGGTGGGTCCAGAGAAGCAGAAAGGAGCAGTGGGACACTAATCACAGTCCTTGGATCCCTCAAATGTCATCTTGCCAAAGCCAACTTCGCCTTTTCCTCATCCCTGCAACACAAACCCCTGTCAGCAGGACTTGCCCCTCTGCCACTCTAAGCTGGCAGCCCTGGGCCATCCCTCAATTTCACTCTTGGCCTTTGCACTAGAGTCACTTGTCAACACATTCATCTCTCCTTTGACACTGGGAGATTTTGAAGGCATTGACTATGCCAGTCCTCACCGTGTCCAATCCTGGGATTTGACACAGTGTAGGGTTGCTGACATGTATAGGGTAAGGATGGGGGGTGGGGGTGAGGATCTGTATGGGGATCTATCTCACCTCAAATGAAGACAAAACAATAACAGGGTACTTAGGCTGTGCATAAGAAAGAACTTCTAAGTCTGGGCATACTGAAGGAGGAACCATACTGAAGCTTTGATTCAGACCTGTGGATTCTCCAGATCAAGGTTTCTCAAGACTGGCTGCTATATATTAGAGGTGCTGAAAAGTTGAGAAATCTGGACCCCACCCTCAGAGATTCTGATTTAATTGGACTAAGGTGGGGCCACAGCATCACTTTAAAAAGCTCCCCACGTGATTCAAATGTGCAGCCGGGGTTGAGAACCACTCTCAGATTCTGCCCTGATTTGGCAGCACTGGTGCTTTTACGGCAGGATCCAAACCCTGATGCTAATAATAATAATTACTTATTGAGGATTTAGTAGGTACAAGCTAATGTGCTAAGCACTTTCCGTGCATTAGCTTATGTAATCCTCAGAAACTCCTGTGAACTAAATATTACCCCATTTTACAGATGTGGAAACTGAGCTCAGAGAGGTCAAGATACCAGCCCATTCTAATGAATGGCAGGGCCAGTTCTGAAAGCTGAGATTGCCTGATTCACAACTTTTATCTTCCCTCAGACTCCTGAGGCTGTTCGTTGGCCTCGATTAGTCCTTGCCAGCCTCCACCTCACCTCATCACCTTCCTTCCACCCCCGCTGCTCCCTCAATAACATCCCAGGTGACTGAAGCAATTTGCACCCATTTGAGGAAGCTCCATGTGTCACTCAGCCTGCGAGGGTGGGGAGTTAGGGGAATTACAGATGCTCCAAGATGGTCCTCCCCTCCCCTGAAGACACTTGGAATTCAAGAATCCTGCCCCATGCTTCCTCCGGTCCCTGTTTGAAGCCACACTCCTCTCCCAAATGCCCCCTCGGGTTGATTCTAAGTATCCGGAATAGTGCTGCCACCCAGTGGCTGCCCAGGGATATGGCAGCCCTCCAGCACTGTCTGGTGCTGCTGGACAGCTCCCCAACTCAAGACCGGAACCCAGGATCCTCCCTTCCCTTTGGCAGCACCATGCCCAGGCCCCTAGTAAATGGATCCCACTCTCCCTCCTGGGGTCCTAAGCCCACACTGCCTCTAGGGACCTCCAACTCCCTTCTCTGGTTTTTCTTGTACCCCCTGCCCCCCAATACTTCACAACTTCTCATGCAACTTCTTTCCATTGTGCCAGTTCTTCTTATTACAGGTTCTTTCTTCTCACTTAAAACCCTGGGAACACACCTCTCACCTTCCTTCTCCAGAGCTGCGCCAGCCTGCAAGTGGAGTGAAGGAGTTGCTAGAGATAGAATTCTGGTCCCCCACACCCCCCTCCTCATCATCTGACACCATCAGACCTCAACAGTCTCTGTGCTAAGAGCCCCTAATGAGCATCAGCAAATTAACAACTTCCCTTTGATTGCTCCTTCTCTGTTAATTGGATAGGGAGGGCCCCCCAAGGCCTCTCAGAGAGGAGGAGGAGGGAGGGAGAGAAGGAGAGAAGTGAGAGCTACAGGAGCAGCCCCCAGGCTTGAGCTTAGTGCCCCAGAATTCTGCTCCTTTCCTGAATACAGCTCCTCCTTCCATCTCTTCCTCATCCTGTCCGCCCCCACCCTCCTAACCCTCCACCTTCCCACCCCACCCCCTTCCCTTTCCCTTTCTTGACTTCTGTCCAAAACCTTGACCTCTGGCTATTTCTTCTTTCTCTCTGCTCCTTCAGAGGTTTAGCAGTGAGGGGCTGCCAATATGCCACCCTCCAAAGGCAAGCCCAAGGCTCCAAGGATGGAATTTGGGTGGCCAAGGCTGTATGTTTGTTTATATATGTACATGTGTGCCCATGTCACATGTAGGTGGGAGCAGGGATAAGAACAGGTGAATAAGTGTCAGCTCCTGGGTGCTTGCCCTGTAGGCCAGGCCTCTGGGATGCGTGGGTGTCTGTGGGGGGGGGGGGGTGTGGCTGTGAGTGGCGTGGTGTGACTCTGGTCTTATGTGTGTCTGTGTCTCCACACGAGCAAGTGCTTGAATCAGTCAAGTGTGACTCTGGAGCTTGCGTGTGTGTGTGTGTGTGTGTGTGTGCGCGCGCGCGCGCGCGCGCGCGCGTGTGCCACCAGAGGAAGCAGCAGCAAGAGGCAGGAGCATCGATCCGAAGGAGACAGCGCGGGGAGGGGGACGCTGGGGGCAGACACCCTCCCGCGCGCGCGCGCGCGCGCACACACACACCTCACACATAGTCACACACAAGCCATAGGGCCTCACAGGCAGAGAGACGGCTCCGGGACCGGAGGGAGGCAGAGCCGCCGAGAGCGGCCGGGAGGAGGGGGCGAGGCAGCGGGGGGAGCCCTCGGTCCCGCTCCTGCGTCCGGGGGCCCCGCGCTCACACGGGCCCAGAGACACCCTCGCAGACACCCGTAGGCGCGCACGCGCACCCTCTCCCCTCCCCCTCCGCCTTCCCTCCCGCCGCCTCCCGGCCGGACGATGGATCCCTGCAGATCCCGGGGCTGAGAGCACCGCGCACCGCGCCGAGCCCGGGCGGACCGAGCCGAGGCGAGCGAGCGAGCGCGCGCGGGCGGGCGGACAGAGCCGAGCGGAGCCGGGCCGGGCGGGCCGCTCCCTGCAGGGCTCTGCGCGGCGTGCCGCGGCAGCCGCGGGCTCCGGCTCCGGGCCATGAGCCCCTCCGCGGCTCGGCGCTGAGCCCGAGTCCGGCCCCGCGCCCCAGGACCCGCCGCCGCTTGCCGGGTTCCCGAAGCCCCCTCAGGTGGGTTTCCGATACCCCCGCCTTTGGCTGCGGGACTCCCCAGCGCCCCGAAGCCGAGACTTTCCTCCCCTCTCGCTTTTCCCCAGCTGCTGGGGCGGCTCGGTGGCTGGGGAGGGGGGCGGGGGCCGAGCAGGGGATCTGGCTGCGTCGAGAAGCTGGACTGGTGGGGGGGTTGCGTCCGGGGCGGGGACAGCTAGCTGTCATAGGGAACCGTGCCCCCCCCCCATGCATCCACCTCCGGCTGCCCTCCACCCCCCACCCCAAATAGACACACACATAGCCTGCGCGGTTAGGAGAACTGGAGACGCCCGCAGGTGAGGACTCGGGCTGGGCCCCTCCCCACCTCGCGGGGCGGGGGGGTGGTTAGCCCAGGTTTAGCTCAGCCAGATGAAAGCTCAGTCCTGGGGACACCCTTGGCCAGGAGCTCCTGACCCTGGGTTCTGTCCATCTGGGGGAGTTTTCGTCTCTAGGATGGGGTGGACATTCCTGTCCCAGAGTGACCCCACATCTGGAGGGAACTCCTGTGCCTGCCTGTGGAAATATTGGGACTTCCCTCTCGCCCTCCAATGACTATATCTGGGGTCTCCCCTGGCCTGGGAAGCTTTCCTGGGAGGGCATTCTCTTGGCCTGAGCTGACCCCTGTGCCCCCGCATTTGGAGGAACCCTCTTCTACGAGTGTGTCCCTTGGCCGGCCACCTCTGGGCTCACACACAGAGGGAAGTCTCCTGCCCCAGGGGCAGTGACCTCTGGTGACGGGGATTCCGAATGGGCACACGTGCAGGGCCCCCCAGGTGTACTCTCATCTCAGGACAATAACAGCCTCCCCACCCCCCTTCCCCAGGACCCCCTCGGCCAGGATGGAACTGAAGGCCGAGGAGGAAGAGGTGGGTGGCGTCCAGCCGGTGAGCATCCAGGCCTTCGCCAGCAGCTCCACGCTGCACGGCCTGGCCCACATCTTCTCCTACGAACGGCTGTCTCTGAAGCGGGCGCTCTGGGCCCTGTGCTTCCTGGGCTCGCTGGCTGTGCTGCTGTGTGTGTGCACCGAGCGAGTGCAGTACTACTTCCACTACCACCACGTCACCAAGCTCGATGAGGTGGCTGCCTCCCAGCTCACCTTCCCCGCCGTCACGCTGTGCAATCTCAACGAGTTCCGCTTCAGCCAAGTCTCCAAGAATGACCTGTACCACGCTGGGGAGCTGCTGGCCCTGCTCAACAACAGGTGGGCGGCTCCCACCCATCCGCTAGCGCTAGCCGGGCTCCTTGGAGTTGCATGCATCCCAGCTCCCGGATACCCCTATCAGGGGGCTCGCCTCTCCAAACCTGCTGTAAAGCCCGGACAACCCTGTCCTCTAGGCCCCCCAAGCCTGCCACTCACAGCAAAGGAATTGGGGTGCTGCTGAGCACGCAGTTGAGGGAGCCCAACCTCTGATCCCAGCATAGTCCCAAACAGCTCTGCCCCTACCCAGCCTGAGCTGTGAGACATTAGCACCTTCTCTGGAATGACCTCTGCCACCCTCCTGCTGCTGCGTCTTGATCTTCTCCTCTATCTTTAAAGGGTAGGGACTGTAGTATAAAGATAGTTCCTGCCTTGATGTCTCTGCCCACCTCTCCCTTACCCATGCGGCCACGGCAGATCCTACTGTCTTCTCAGACCCCGGGGTTCAGGTCCTCTGGACACACCCAGCTCTCCTGTGCCTATGCCCAGGCCTGCTTCCCAGGGCTGATTGCTACCCTCCTCCCTCCCCCCCCCCCCCACCGAGGTTGGGTATGGGACACCGGAGGCCCAGTGGAGGGATGAATGGAAGGTCATGCTGATCCATGCGCTGCTCACCCCTGGGCTCCAGGTATGAGATACCGGACACACAGATGGCAGATGAAAAGCAGCTGGAGATACTGCAGGACAAGGCCAACTTCCGCAGCTTCAAGCCCAAGCCCTTCAACATGCGGGAATTCTATGACCGTGCAGGGCACGACATTCGAGACATGCTGCTCTCCTGCCACTTCCGGGGGGAGGTCTGCAGCGCTGAAGACTTCAAGGTGGTGAGTGAGTCCCCTGGTGTGGGGCATGAGTCAGCCCTGCCCCCAGAGGAGGAGGTTAGGAGCCGAGGGCCTCTCATCAAGCTTGCTACTCTGGGAGAGGAAGCTGTGGGTCCCTGGGGTTTGCTTCTGTCCGAACGGGACTTAGTTCAGCACAGGGGCACGTGTGCTCTGTGTGAGGGCCTGAGCATCACCTTGTGTCCACGATGGCAGAAAAGAGGGCCCACAGTGCATAACACACATCAGGCTGACACACGCACTCATACACACACACACACACACACACACACACACACGCCCTGGCATGGCTTTGACCTCACAGCTTACTGTGTGGGCTGCAGGTGTCAGAGCTGGACATGGTGGTGGGTAAGCCTTATTATTTGAAATGAAGTCTGAGGACTATCACCTGGGAGCTTGAAAGAACTGCAGGACTTAGCTACTCCACTTCCCCTGACCAACTGAATCAGAATTTGCATTTTAGCAGGTGATTTGGACTTAAGTTTGGGAAGCACTGAAAAAACTGGGAAGTAAGGGAAGCTTTCTCTTAAATAGCCAGACAGGTAATTCTCTCTGTGCCACCCCTGTCCACACACACACACACACACACGCACACGCACATGCACACACACGCATACACATGCACATACTGTCCGATCGGGTTCCCCCTTTGCCAGCAAGACCCACAGAGCCAGGGTCTGAGGAAGGAGAGATTATTTGGGGTACACAGTCATGGCTGAACTGGAAGTTCCCTTTGCTTTTTTTTTTTTCATCCCTTTGCTCGTTACAATGGAGATGCCCCCACAGACACACACACACCACTCCCCACAGATGGGGCTGCCTCAAAGCCAGCATCCCAAGGAGGGTTAGGGGAACTGACTTGCATCTCATGTGCCAGGTAATCCTGGGCAAGTCCTATAGATTCCTGAGCGGTTACAACCAGACAGGCTGGAAAGGGCCCAGAGGACCTGGAGCCATGTGTGAAAAATAACACCAGATGAGAGAACGATGCTTATAACCCTTCAGAATGCTTTGTAGGCTGTCCTTCAATCCCCTGGATAAACAGCCACATTATCTCTATTTTACAAATGCACAAACTGAGGCACAGAGAGGTAGAATGAGTTGCCTGAGTTCACGTAGTTGGTTAGTGACAGATTCAGGATTAGAACTCATGTCTCATTAAGTTCCAATGAAGTGTACTCTTTGTTAGTATTGTTGGCCCTGGAGTCATTGTATCCATTTCCAATCCTGATCATTGCTCTTTGAAAACCCAGCCTCCCCTAGGACCCCCTTGCTATCCATGCCTGCCCCCAATTCTCCGCTCTCAGATATTCCCTTTTCTTCCTGCCCGTTTCCCCCCCTCCTTGCCTGCTTCCTCCCAGCATTATGGGAGCATGAACTGCATTTGCTTGTGTAGAAATGTTGGAGCTGTGGCCATGCTTGTTTTCTCCTGCTGAGGTTACACAAGGATTCCCAATTTCCTTACGCCCTGCTCTGCCGACCAGCTTCATGTGCCTTTGTCAATCCTGCCGGACAAAGGTTGCAGGACTACACTCCTTGCCGAGCCAAGCTAACGGGGAGCCTAGAATGGCGCGTTAACCACTTCCCTCTTTCCTTCCTCGAAACAGGAAAGTCCTGGATTCTCCAGAGCCTGAGACCAAAGGGTTCCCGGGCTCACCAACTGTATATACATGGGTGGTAGAAGCAGGCGAAGGTAGAAGAAGTAAGGCAGAGCCTTCCTCTGTAACATACCCAGTGTACAGGCAGAAGGGACCAGCAAGAAAGAGAAAACCCATTAGCTTGAATGGCTTGTAATTCTGGACGGTGGGCAGAATACTTGGCTCAACCCAAGAAGGTGTAAAGCGGCGGTTTAATTAGTCCATAGAAAGTGTTCAGTTGAGGCTCCATTTGTCCCTCATGCCCAGAAAGATTCCAAGTGGTGATGCCGAGACATGTTCGGTTCGTGAAATTGGAGATACTGAATTGTGATCGGTCCATGTTATCTGAGGGAACAATTCTAAGTAGACAGATGGACATATGACTGGTTCACAAAGCTCTGGAACAATCTGAGTTCTTCCTCTTGCTTGGGGTTGGGGTAAGGGGTGACACAAGAACTAGTAACCTGCAGACCCAGCACTGGCACCTCTTGGTTCTGGGTCGCCAGGGAAGACTAGGTTTTGGATGTTTCTGAGCTCATGTCAAAGACCTGACCCTGAATCTGGCCGCACCCAAACCTCTCAACCCCTCCTTCCACCCTCTCGCATAGACCTCCCTGCCCGCCTCTTTCCCTGTCAGGAACTATACCACTTCCGCCAATAGGGATGTTACTACACACATGGGAGTTTGGTTGTGAATCCATGTCTGACATCTCCCCAGTGGAAAGGAAGGGCTCAGGCCCTCTCCTCCAGCTCCCTGGTACTAAGGGGCACAGACACTCCTTGCCTGATGCTCCACCTTCTCTCTCTTCTTCTTTGGTCTAATAGTTAACATCTGCCTCTCCATCCTTGCCATTCTCTGCTAGGCCAAGAGGTATGTACTTAGCCCCTGGACAGACAGGGCACTGACAGAAAGCATTTGCCTATTGGGTCAGAGCTCCGGAGAGACAGCCCTGGCATCTTCTGCTGCCTTGAAACAGAGGTTCTAACTAGGAATCCAAGCCCTGGCTCACAGTTTTTGCAAAATATAGCGTGCAGAGGTACATGTGAATTCCTCTCCTGGTTTCCAAGGGCAAAGCTTATCCAACAGTGAGAACCTTGCTCATGGGGGACAGTTCAGGGGGCATAGGAAGGGCATATTCTGGTCCCTCAAAGACCCCAGCTTCTCCAGCAGGGGTCTGCAGTGATAAGTGTTTCCCCCAGACGTGCTTCTGAATCCAGCTCAACCGTAGGGGATGGACTGGCGGTCACGGAGTGTTTGGCTGGGTCCATCCCCCAGCCGTAGCTGAGTCGGCTTTGGAGAGTAGGAATACATTTGGGGAACCTGGGCTAAATCTGGGAGACACTGATTTGGAAACTCTTTGGGACTGAAGAGGCAGAGGGCAGAGGGTAGACATTAGCGGCTCTCTCCTGAGCTACCATAAGAGCAACCAGAGACCCACTCTCAAGGACCCTGTCTTCCCTGTCCACTTCTTTTCCTTTGAGGTGGGGTGCTTCGTTGCCAGGGCAACAGGGTCTGAGGCTCCGCTCTCTCCCACCCCAGCTCGAGGCCAGCCAGGCCACGGCAGGGCAGGGGTTCCGTGGAGGGGGACCAGGGGCGCAGCTGTCTGCCAGTGTCTGGGTGGGGGCCGGAGGGAGTGAGCACAGTCGCAGCTGGTGCCAGCCTCCAGCTGCACCTTATCTGTCCCTGGCAGTGGGAGCGCCTGTGTGGCTGGAATGCTGAACAGCACCAGGGGAGGGGGCTGGCAGATGGCTGCCCAGTCAGCCCTATGCCACCCCCCTCCTCCAGCTGAGACCCAGAGCCTTTGCCTGGGGGAGAGAGAGTGGGGAATTCATTTCTGGACCCTGGAAGAGAAGGAAGGGGAGGGCAGAAAATGGAAATCCTTGGGGTGGGTATGCAGTGGAGATAGTATTCTCTCTCAGGTGGGGGTGGAATTGGGGGATAAGGGATTGAGGTGCCTACAGGAGTCCCCCCCCCCCGCCAGGACCCAGAGGCACAGAAATCCCCCTAAGATTCTGGAAGGGGACAGGACTCTTCTGGATCACCTAGAGGGGTAAGAAGCAGATACAAGAAGTGGGTGTAGGTGGGTGATCCTGGGACCTGGAGAGGGGAGGGAGCACCCATCTTATAGCAAGCTGAGCCGGGGTGCAGGTCCCAGAGAGAGCCAGGGCTAGCATGGGAGCATCCTTATCCCCGACTTGGCTCTGCCCCTTCACTGACACCCCTCACACCCACACGCCCTGGCTTGCCTCATCCCCCTCCCACCGCATAGCAGCTCAGACCAGCTCAGACCTCACTGAGTCTGTTCCCTCCAGCTAGCAGGGAACAGAGGCTGCTGAGGGGAAAAGCTGCCCAGACTGCTACATAGAGAGCAGGGTCCTGAGCAACCCTGCCCGGGGGCAAAGGCCCAGTGGTCTTTGTTGGGGTGGGGGGGGGAGGCGGTTAACGGGGAGCATGCACAGATTGCAGAGGGACCGGAGAGGCGGGGAAGTTAACTTTGGAGGAGGGCATTCCTTCCAGCCTTATCCTTCTCTCCCTCCCTCCCTCCCTCAGAAGTGCCTGAGGTTGGAGGGAGGAGACGGGAGTAGAGCCAGGTGCAAGAATCCCGGGGACCCTGGTTGGGGTTTCTCCCTCTCTTTCCGTCTCTCTCTCACAAACATCCTTTGGATAACGTAGTTTCCTCTCTCACCTCCTCTCCCTGTCCTTTCTTCCTCCCCTGCCATTCTTGACTCCACCCCTCTCCCAGCTAAGAGGCTACTCTAAGTTAATTGATCTCTCGGCTGTTGGCTAAAGTAATAGGGAATTGATGTAAGTAACTAAGTGCCTCTGGGGGCAGAGTCGGAAGTGCAGGGGTGGAGGGAGCACCTCCAAGCCTTGGGCCTTTCTCCTGCCCCAGCCTGCAGAAAACTCAAAGGTATGGTCGCTGCTGCACCTGGTATGCATCCATCTGGGAAGCAGAGGGAGGCCTGCAGGGAGGTCCCATTTCTGCTGCGGGTGGAGGTTGCTTCTGAGCATGCTTCAACTTTGGTTCATACTGTGACAGAGCCCCTTCTAAGGGCCAGGCCCCATGCTGGGTGCCAGAGACCCAGTCCCTGCCCTCAGGGAGCTGGGAGTTAAGTGTGGTACCCAGAGAGGCTCAGAGCCTAGAGAGTGGCGACAGTGACAAAGGAAGCCTCAGGGAACAGGGAGTAATGTGACTGGTACCAGAGGACCCTCGACATCTGGGTGGAGTCCTTCCAATCTCCCCAGGCCAGCTCAGCTATTCAGAAACTCTAGGGTTTTTGTTTTTTTTTTAATGTTTATTTATTTATTCTTGAGAGAGAGAGAGAGAGCAAGCAGGGGAGGGGCAGAGACAGAGAGAGGGAGAGAATCCCAAGCAGGCTCCATCTGGTCTGTCAGCACAGAGCCTCACGCGGGGCTCCAATCCACGAACTGTGAGATCATGACCTGAGCTGAAGTCAGATGCTTAACTGATTGAGCCACTCAGGCACCCGAGAAACTCCACTTTCATAGAATGTGTGGTGACTCTCCACCCCCACCCCCCACCCGCTGCCATCCTCCCCCAGCAGATGCACAGCTCCCTGCTCTCCAGCAGGGGTCATTGTCTGCCTCCAGCCAGGCACCCTAGGCACAAGCCTGCCCTCCCGGTAGGTCTGAGGTGGCTGCTCCAGGAACTTCTACCCTCTGGCTGAGAACCTCCCAGTCAGGACTCCTGTGTGAGGATTCTGGGAGGCCAAACTGGGAAGCAGACAGCAAGAATGAGAAGTGATGCCTAGTTCTGGCAGAGGGCGAGGCTGGGCATGGGGACCCCTGGGTTCTATTTTAGGCATAGTTTCATCTGGCTTCACTTCTTAGCTTCTAGGCCCAATTTCCTGTGAGGAAAGGGGGCTCTAAGGAGTTTGCTAAATTCTTCTTTGCCTGGGGGCAGCCCCTCCCTCAGCCTCTGGGACTCTCTAGCTAAGCCCATGCTGGCCCATGTGTGGAATGGATGTATGGTACTGACTTTTCTGGACACATGGATCAGACATCTTGTGGGAAAAAAAATTATATATATGTTTTCATTTATTTTTGAGAGAGAGAGTGTGTGTGAGCAGGGGAGGGGCAGGGAGACGGGGAGACAGAGGATCCAAAGCAGGCTCTGTGCTGACAGCAATGAGCCTGATGTGGGGCTCAGACTCACAAACCGTGAGATTATGACCTGAGCTGAAGTCAGACGCTCAACCCCCTGAGCCACCCAGGTGCCCCTTCCTTGTGGAAAATGTTAAAACGAGCACAAAAAGGCTGTGTATTCACCTTGAGGGAAGTTCCCTTAAGAAACTCTAAGGACAGAGACTCTGGCATCCCAGGTTTTCTAAGGCCACCCCCCAGGGAAAGGGAGGACAAATTGTGATTTTTCTGAGCTACTATGAGTTCTTGGAAAGAAAACCCTTTCTCACCCTTCTCATCTGCACCTCCTTGATGTGGCTGCAGTCCCGGGGGCCCTGGGAAGTGGGGCTGTGTAGCTTAGTGCTGTGTGTCTCTAATCAGTATGTCACATCATCGGGCCAGGCTGGGGACATTCCTAGGGGTGAGACGGCTGCAGTGGCCTTGACCGTGAATAGCAGTCAACTCAGCCTTCCTAATGACACATTCGCTGCATGTGGGCCCCAAGTGGGCAAGCACACATGTGCACCTCCGTGGTGGGGTCTGAGGATGAGAGAATGGGGATGTAGATTAGGTGAGGTGGACGTGTGTGGATGCACATGGGGGCACACGCCGCTCAGTGTGGTTGTGGGAGGGAGCTTGTGTGCAGGCAAACCTCTGGTTGCATGCAGAGCACATAGCAGCAAAATTAATCATCTCTTCCAGTCGAGCTTTGCAATATACAAACTCCCTTTGCTTTAGCTCATGGTCCTCAATTCTGGGAGGCAGGAAGATATTAATATCTTCACTTGAAAGATGAGGAAACTGAGGCTCAGGGATGTTAGGTGACTTGTCTGAGGTCACATAGCCAGTGAATGCCAGAGTGGGACCTTGACTTCAGATCTTCTAGATCCAGGTTCTTTGTGTGTGACTGTAGGAGCAGATGTGTGGAGCAGGGTGGTGGGGGGAGGAGGGTGTCTGGCTTCCCAGCTTGCCGTGTTCTCTAAAGAAGCAGGAGGCAGGAAGGAAAAGGGTACAAAGGAGAAGGAGCCCCAGACTCAGGTTGGCCACACCAAGTCTCTTGATTCCTCTGCCTTTTCATTGCACCACCTGGCCAAATCCCGACCTTAGCAGATAGACCCACCACTGGCTTTCCTCAGGGTGGCTCTAGGGCAACCAAGCTCTACCGGAGGAAGTCACACAATAGGCCAGCTTGAAATCACCTTGTGCCCATGATCAATATCCTGAAATGGGCCTGCTGTGCCACCTGGCAGCCCCATTGTATTTTCCTGGTCACCTCGCTCTTCCCAATGACTACTGCAGACTTCTCCACTCATCTCAAACAGCCGCCCTTCCTAGCCGCCCCACTCACCCTCAGCAGATGACCTTGCCTCCTGCTCCACAGAGAAGATACAAGCCTCAGAAGATAGAAGCCTCAGCCAAGAACTCGCCCTTCCTTTGGGCAGCGATCCCCAGAGGGGAGCATTCCTCTTATCTAGGCTGAAAATCTCAACCTATTCTTTCCATCTGATCTCCTACCTATATAGGAATTTTACCCTAAAGATTTTGCCTCTCCTTCTACACTTGGTCTCTGCCTCTCCAGTGGAACCTACCTACTGACACTGAAACATGCTTATGATTCTCCCATCTAGAAATACATAGCTAAAACGACAGCTATCATTTATTGAGCACTTGCTATGTATCAGGGTTGAGGTTAAGATAAAAACCAAAACCAAAGGTCTCTCGACTCCACAGCTCCCTCCAGCTCCAGCTCGCACACTATCTCTCTGCTTCCTTTCACAGAAAAAATTGTGAAAAGTGATGTATATATTCCACTGTCTCCATTTCCTCATCTCAAACTCCCTCTTCAATCTGCTTCAGGCTGCCATCTGCCTGCCCCCAGCACTCCACCAAAATGGTTCTAGCTGCGGCCACCAGGGACCTCCATGTGGCCAGATCCTGCAAACGTTCTTTATCCTTACTCTCTCAATAACATTCAAAAATGGTTGACCACCTCCTCTTTTTAAAACCGTTCTGTCCTGACACCCACACACTCTCGATTTTCCTCCTTTGTCTAGTTCCTCCTTCTCTGTCTCATTGCCAGTTCATTCTCTTTAACTTGGCTGTTCAATGTCAGCACTACTCAAGTCTCAATCCCAAGCTTTTCTCTTTTTACAAATCATGAGGGCACAATTTAATGGTGCAACTTGATGAATTTTTCATTAGTACATTTTTACATTGGTGTATCTTTTTTTTACATATAAGATTTTATTTTTAAGTAATCTCTACACCCAGTGTGGGGCCCAAACCCATGACCTTGAGATCAAGAGTCACATGCCCTACCCACGCTAGCCAGGTGCCCCTGCATTGGTGTATCTCACAATGTTATATTTTACGTATTACATCAGTATGTACTTACGTTGGCATAAAAGTGTAAAACATTTCCAGCACCTTAGAAAGTTCCTTTAGGCCCTTTCCTAGTCAATACTGTCCCATAAGAGTTAACCATTATTCTGACTTCTGTCGGGACAGACAAGTCCCACCTGTTCTTGACGTTCCTAGAGTATATGTATCCTCCATACACACTTTTGTGCTTGTCTTCTTTTGCTTTTGATTTTGTCTGTGAGATTATCTTGTTTGGTGTGGTGGTAGTTAGCTCTTTGTCAATGCTGTGTTGTATCTCATTATATAAATATACCAAGATGTGTTTATCCATTCTACTCTTGCTAGACATTTGGGTTGCTATTAGTTTTTTGGCTATTATAAGTAAAGCTACCATGAACATTCTTGTTTATGTTTTCTGCTTGCCATAGGTACTCATTTCTTGGGTATATAACTAGGAGCTGTGGTTAAGTCACAGGTTGGGATTCTGTTTAGCTTCAGTGGATATTGACAAATCAGGCTTGTTTGCTCTTTCTTTCTTTCTTTCTTTCTTTCTTTCTTTCACTTTCTATTCTATTCTTGGGCCATCTCATCTTCACGCATGACTTCAGTCAGCATCTATACACCAGCGAGTGCCAGATGTATGCCTCAGTCTAGCTCTCTCCTCTCAGCCTCAGCACCAGTGACCAATCTCCCACTTCACATCTCTACTTGGATGTCCCCAAGGCTCCAAAAACCCAGCATGTGCAAAGCCAAATTCATCATCTTATCTCCCAAACTAGTCCTTGCCTTGTGTTCTGGCCTAGCGAGCCACCCCACCATACAGCCACTTATGCAGACTAGAAATCATCCCTGACACTCCCATCTCCCTCACCGCCCTTAATCAGACCTGCCATTGTTGCCTCCCAAATATCCCTACCCTACTACCCTATACCAAGCCAGCCCACTACTCACCGTCTTACCTAGACCCTGAAATCGTTTCCTAACAGGTCTTCCAGCATCCCCTCTGGCCACTCCAGAGTCCTTTCTTCAAAACACTGCTCTGATCACTTGAAATTCTCCCACGGTGTGCCTCCCATTGTCCTTGGACCAGAATCTTTGCTGTGGCCTTCAAAGCCCTGAGAGGTCTGGGTCCTGCATGTTCCTCCAGCCTGTTCTTACCCTGCCCTGGCTTTCCAACTACATCCTCCTCTGCTCAGCTCTCTCCTTCCGTGGTCTTCAGGGCCTTTGCATGACTCTGCTCTCTAGAATACTCTTTCCCCCTGCCTCCCCCCCACCCCCATGCAGACCTTTACCTAATTATGCCTCCTTATTCTTTAGATTGCAATTAAAACATCACTTCCTCAGAGAAACTTGCTTTGATTCCCAAGGCTGGGTCAGATCTCCCTGTCATTCACTCCCATAGAGCATATTATTTTTTTCATAGCACTTATCGTAGTTTGCGATTAAACATTTAGTTTTGCAATTTTTAGAAAATGGTGTCTGTCTCCCCCATCAGACAGTAAGTTCCACAAGGGCAAGATCCTGGTCCTTTATATATTCTTTTTTTTTTTAAGTTTATTTATTTTGAGAGAAAGAGAGGGAATGGGGGAGGGGCAGAGAGAGAGGGAGAGAGAGAGAATTCCAAGGAGGCTCTGCCCTGTCAGCATGGAGCCTGATGTGGGGCTCAATCTCACGAACTGTGAGCTCATGACCTGAACTGAAACCAAGACTCAGTTGCTTAACCGACTGAGCCACCCAGGTGCCCCTATGTATTCTTCATGTGTCCTCAGTATGTAGATACTCAGTAAATATTTGATGAATAAATGAAAGAATGAAGAAGGAGGAAGGGATTTGGAGGGGGATGATCTAATCCTAGTCTCATGCCCATTACTTGCTCTCCATGAAACTTGAACAGATCATTGTGCCTCAGTTTCCTCATTTGTCGGGGGGGGGGTGAAGTTACTCAAACCTGCTTAATTCACTAGGTTGTATAAGGATCCCATGAGATATTAATTGAAGAGCATGAAACATTGTACAGATGTTGAGGGCGAGGGAGTTTAGAAAGACATGTGGAGAAAGTCAGAAACCGCTGAGTCGCCACACACAGCTTAAGAGCGGTGCTGGGTAGGGAATGACACAGGGAAGGGTTGCATCCTTGGACAGAGGGTTCAGAATCGAGTGCCGCCCTACCTGCGTTCTGCTTGGCCACTTCTCCTGGGGCCTCTGTGTGTGCTTGGGGGTGGGGGGGGGCGGTCTGTGTGTGCTGCTTGATACTTTCCTTACCTCCCATTACTGTGAAAATTTTGGATTTGTCTACTGGAACAAGATGTGGTAGCAGAGAATGTTAGAGGATGGAGGAGGGAAGAAATGTGGTTGGTGTGTGTGTGTGTGTGTGTGTGTGTGTGTGTGTGTCTTTGTTGCCCCACAAGGCAGCTGTGTGTAGTGATGTGTAGGTGTGCAGTGTGGGTCTTTGTGTTGGTGTGGGGGAAGAAGTGTCCTGCCATGCTGGATTTGCCGTCCTCTGAAGCTGCTGTGTGTGCGCGTGCCCTTCTCTCTAGTGAAGCCTCGTGGTGGAAGTGTCTGTCCCCTGTCTTGGTGTCTTCCCTCTGGAAGTCTAACCTACCTCTCCGGCCAGAAGTCTGAAGGAGGGGAACAATGCCCTCTAGTGGGTGTGGAACGCACGGGCAGCTGTGGCTTCCCCGCCCTCACCCCAGGCCTAGAACTTACCTCTGAAACACACATCCTGAGGACAGGCAAAGCCTTCTAGAAGCTGAGGTCTGGGAGGGGGGTGCCCAGGTGGAGAAAATGCACACGGGACCAGAAACAGAAAAGGAACCCATGAATTCATACAGAAGAAGCCTGAGGACCACAGTCAAAGGGGGTTGGGGGGCAGTAATCTTTCTTCTCATCTCTTGAGTGACCTCTCTGGTTGCCCTGGGTGTTCCTGGTCTTCTTGGTTCTAGTTTCTTAACATGGTCCCTGGGTCTTGCTCTTTCATTTTCACGGTCTCTGTCTTCAAGAAGCTGTTGGTCACTGCTCATGCCTGAAGGGGCTTGAGCAGATTTGGACCCCTCATTCTGTGTCCTGAGTGGGTACTAACTTTGTCCTGTGCAATCAGGGAAGGCTTCTTGGAGGAAGTAACATGTGAGTAAGGTCTTGAAAAATGAGTAGAAATTCTCCAGATGGAGTCCAGGGAAGGCATGGAGCTGTGGATGAGCCTTGTGTGTATGCAGAATGGGAGAAGGGTATGGTGGCTAGGCACTAGACTGCTGTGGAAGGTTGGGGAAGGGAGGCTGGAAGGTAAGTTGCAAAGGCCTCATAGCTCCTCTTGCGATGGAGGCGATTTCACCAAGAGGCACTGGGGCGTGAAGGTCTCTATGCAGGAGAATGGTCAGAATTATATAAGGTGGGGAGAAACTACTGGGAGGCAGGGGATTGGGGAGAGCAGTTGGAAAGCCATTGTTTAGGCAGAAGAGGTGGAGGCCAGTCTGAGGGCAATGGTGAAAGATGGAGATGGGCCAGAGCTCAAACACCGCTCTTCTTCTGGGGCCTCTGTGTCCCTGGCAGCAAAGCTGAGGCCAAAGGTCCTATATTAGTCAGTTCTGCTGGCATCTGGCACCCTGCCTCCAATCTCCAACACACTCCAGGGTCTCTGCATGGAAACAGAGAAGGGAAGAGGTGTGGGAGCAGGGAGGGGGGGGAGAAAAGGAGGGGGAAGGAGGTCTGAGGCTGTGTGATGGTTAAGGAAGGGCAAGGCCCAGTAGACTCATCTGACCTCCACTGCTTACCTCTGGTCCTGCAAAGGAAGGGTTAACAGGCTTCCCCTCTCTCCCTCCCTTCCACTCCTCCCCTCAGGTCACCTTCTAGGCCCTAGAGACTTGGCTTGTGGCTCAAGTTCCTCGATCATTGGCCCTGAGTAATCAGAGCGCACAGAGGGGCCAGGGGCCTGGGGGCAGAGAATGGTAAACTGGGGGCAAGTCTCAGAGACTGAGCAGCCAGGGGTATGTATGAGGCTGAGGGTTTGGGGAACACCCCGAGTTGGTTCCTGACACTCTCCACCTGACCTAGCAGTGTTCTCTGATCTCAATTTCTTCCACCTACCAGACAGAATTCCTCGAACTCCTCTCCTGGACGTTGAGGGGTGGGCAAGCTGGGAGGGGGAGTGGTGGTCTGCCAGGAAGCTTTTCAGCTGCAAGAGACAGGGTCCTTCCCCCCACTGGTGCCGGGAACTGGCCATAAATGAGTCTGTGGTCAGTGAGAGACCTCTGCTAATGGAACCTGGGCTGCCCCCCAAGCCACAGAAAGGAAAGGTGGAGGAGGGGAAAGTGACCTAAGTGTTGCTCAGCACAGGGGAGGGTGAGGACTTGAAGCTGAGCCAGAATCAGGGGAGGCAGGGGAGGATAAATGGGGTCAGGGACTGGCGGGAGGGAAATTGGAGGTCAAGGCAATGATTACAGGGGAATTAAGGGTTCAGGAAGTAACAGGGTAAATTGGGGTCAGGGCAGTGACTGAAAGGGAACTGGGGTCTTATGTGTGTATTGGGAGATGATGGGGGTATATGGTAAGTGAAATAATTGGGAGGATTATGGATCAGGGGGAGTCATGGAGGAATTAGAGGTCTGAGAGAGCCGAGAGTGCAGAGGCTCTGATACCTCAGGGAAATGGCTGCACCAGGTGAGAATGGGGGCGAGGACCCAGACTTGGGACAGGAAGACCAAGGGAGATGCTGAGGAACCGATGGGATGGTGATAGGGAGCTTGAATGTCATGGGGGAGGGGCAGGGACTGTGGCTCTGGGCTGTGGGAGCAAAGGAATCTGCTAGGTCCCATCTCACCTGGAGCCCCTAGGCTTGTCTAGGGTTTCCACTGTCTTCAACCCCCTCTGTCCTGCTGGAGCTGGTGACAGGAAAGGGGCTCCCTCCCCTCCATCAGCCTCCCTTTCCCACCGCCATCCATTATTCATCAGCCCAGAGGCCCGCCCAGTGGCAGAGCAGGCAGGTCCTCCTCCCCACGCCCCGCCCAGTCTCAGCCCCATCTCAGCCACACTGCCACGAAGGCCCTGGCAGAGAAGGACAGCTGGCTGGCGGGGCGGAGGAGACCTGGCAGAAGGTCTGGGTGGCTGGCTCTGCCGGACCCTGCCTGAGATCACATCTGTCTCTCCCTTCACCTGCCAATCCCCAGTGCCAGGAAGCCCCTGGAGAAGATGCCCATCCAGATCTTCTGCTCTGTGTCATTCTCCTCTGGAGAGGAAGCCCCAGGGCCCTTGGGAGATGTTTGGGGTCCGCACCAGCGGCGGCAGCGGGACAAGTCAGAATCAGAAGAGGAGGAAGAGAAGGAAAAGGAGGCAGTGAGGAAGAAGGCTAGAGAGGGGGATTCGCCCATGGATTTGGTGGCCTTTGCCAACAGCTGCACCCTGCATGGCACCAGCCACATCTTCGTGGAGGGGGGTCCAGGGCCGAGGCAGGCCCTGTGGGCAGTGGCCTTTGTTCTGGCACTGGGTGCCTTCTTGTGCCAGGTAGGGGACCGCGTTGCCTATTACCTCAGCTACCCGCACGTGACTCTGCTAGACGAGGTGGCCACCACGGAGCTGGCCTTCCCGGCGGTCACCCTCTGCAACACTAATGCTGTGCGGCTGTCCCAGCTCAGCTACCCCGACTTGCTCTACCTGGCCCCCATGCTGGGGCTGGATGAAAGTGATGACCCTGGGGTGCCTCTGGCCCCACCGGGGCCTGAGGCCTTCTCTGGGGAGCCCTTTAACCTGCACCGCTTCTACAATCGCTCTTGCCACCGGCTGGAGGACATGCTGCTCTATTGTTCCTACTGCGGGGGGCCCTGTGGCCCTCACAACTTCTCGGTGGTGAGTGGGGGCCCGGGCCGGGCGTAGCACCCTAAGCGTGTCTGACATGGCACACCCTGACTGTCGCCTCCTGGGGCCGGGGCTGGTGACCACCTCCCCTGCCTCACCTGGGCCACCCACACTTTATGACCTGTCTCAGAGAGACCTGGCCAGAGCTTGCCCCGGGAGCCCCAGGGTCTGGAACCGGGCTGCTATTTTCGGGTCTGTGCCGTCCTGCTCTTCCTGTTAGAATCTTGAAATTCATCTGTGCTAGTTGGTAATTAGCGGCTACCCTGAGGCCCCTGGTGTCTCCCTGAATATTCTCCAGCATCTCCAGCCCTTTCCCAGACCTCCCTGCGATCAAGCAGGGCCTAGGACCTTAGTCTGTCTTTGGGGTCAACCTCTGGTCTGATGGTGGGTACCTATTCCTGGCCTTAACAATTTTGACTGTCACCCCTGGACTGGAGCTGGGGCAGGTATAACCTGGTCTCTGGAGGCAGAGAAGAAGAGCATGGAAGGGAGGTGGAGGGGTGGGGACAGCCCCCAACTCCACCCCACCACACCCCTTCTCAGTAATGACCACAGCAGGGATGTCAGTGCATCCTCATGTGGTCTTTCAGTGTTCCTCCTACCGTGTGTGTGTGTGTGTGTGTGTGTGTGTGTGTGTCTGTGTATCTGAGGGAGAACAACAGACCTCCTCTAAATCCTCCCCTTCCCCTCCAGCTCTGAGTGACTAGGGATCCTCTTGCCCAGGGAAGCCTTCAGTGGGAGTCAGCCTCCTGCTTGCCCTCCCACTCTGGAGTTTAGGGTCCTTGCTGAGGCACCAAGTGGCACCCCCTCCCCTCCCCAGTTCAGCTTCCAGTTCTGTCTGGCCCGACTCCTCTCCTGCCCCCTCCAGGTGCCAGATGCCTGGCCTTCCCTTCCCCCACATCTGTCCCTCCATCCTCCACCTCGTCCATAGCGCAGGAGCAGGTGGCTGTCATCAGTGTGTTGTGGACCAACCGCAGACAGGGACCTCGAGGTTTTGGCCACTGGATCTCAGGCGGGCCGGGAAATACAGGAACGTGGGATAACAAAGGGGTCAACTTAGCTGCCTCTGGACCTGAGGGTAGAACACTTCTCACATAGAACCACCAGGTGGCAGCAGCAGTCCGCTGGTCAACCTCACAGCCCTCAGCCCAGGCAGGGCTGGTGCTCTGGGCCACCTGGGGTCCCTCACCTTCCAGATGGAGGGTAGGCGTGGGTGTGCGTCTGGAGCCTGTGACTGAGTGCCACAAAACTTCCTTGTGGGGCTGGGGGATTGGGAGTTGTTGGAGTTCTGTCTCTACTTCATCTCTGGGCCTTACCCACAGAATAGAGGAGAGCACATGTTTTCTTTTCTGAATGGGGGAGGAGGCTGTTTCAGGAAGGGGGAAGGGGACAGGGATTCTATTTCTTAGGAACCTCCACATACCCCCACTGCTCTGGTCTGGCCTAACACTGTCTTTCTCTTTCCCTGGGCTGTGTCTGTAGACCTTCTGACTTGCTTTGTGGACTCTGTCACCATCAAGCAGTAGTCAAAGCATACTCACCCCATTTGTGGGAACCTGGAAACATTCAGGCAAGCAGCAGGGAGAGGGCCATAAGGAATTGGTTCACTCTTCTCTCCGTGTCTGTGTGGTCAGAGCTGTGATAAGGGCTGCTCTGAGGGATGGGCTGGAGAGACTGCCCCCAGGGCTCAGATCTCCTCTGAGGCCCTCATAGTTCTGCACAAACATTTCCAAGCATACCATGCCCTGAATGCTCAGTACCAAATCCTGGGAGAGGAGATGCTGGTGGTTGGGTGAGCATGGTCCTTGGGATGGCAACTAGGTCCGCTTTCAGGTTCTGGTGATGATGGGACAACGATGGACATAAGGGGCTCCTTGCTAGAGAAAACTAAAAAGCTTTGCTTGGTTTGGGGGAAGGATCTCGGGGAGAGCAAGATTTCAGATGCCTGGGGCAAAATCCAGGAAAAGAGAAATCATATCTCAGAAGGCCCCAGGATCTTGGGCCTGAGGAGGGGGCCTCAAGGAGGGAGTCTCAAGGAGGGACCAGGAGTATGGCAGTGACGGGATCCTGGTGATGGAGGTGTATATATGTCAGGGTCCCAGCAGGAAAAAGACTGCCACTCGGATAGTCTAATTGAAAAGACTTGAACAAAGGGTCTATTTACAGAGCTGTGGGCAGAGTTAAGGAAACTCTGCCTGAAGGGGCCTGAGGCACCTAGTGATAGTGGGAAGTTGTCACATACAAGCTAAAGGGGTACAGGGAGGCAGCGGTGCTATGCGGGGAGCCCTCCTGGCAGGGTCTGTCGTTACAGGGTCTAAACCACTGCCAGAACATTTTCAGAGGGGAGAAGGGTGGGAAAGGATGAACACCCGGATCTCTGTCTCCTTCTGCCCTCTGATCCCTTAGTGATAGCTCCCAGTGGCCATCCCGAACCCAGAGCCTGTCCAAGTGACAACGGGGCACGGACAGCACACTCCATCAGGATCAGCTTTCCAGGGCACAGAGCAGGGCAAAGAAGGGCAGCGAATGAGTGAGGAGGAGGACAAATGGAGAATGGGCTACATAGAAGGAATCATTGCTGAGCGGCCGAGGGGTCTGGGGACAGCCCTTGGTAGGTAGGGGGCGCTGCCAGGACTCTCAGGTTCTTCACTCTGCCTTCACCAGGTCTTCACACGGTATGGAAAGTGCTACACATTCAACTCGGGCCGAGATGGGCGTCCACGGCTGAAGACCATGAAGGGTGGGACTGGCAATGGGCTGGAGATCATGCTGGACATCCAGCAGGACGAGTACCTGCCCGTATGGGGAGAGACTGGTATGTCACTTCTCTCTGAGACCCCTTCCCATGGCCCTAGTCATCAGCCTCCACCAGGGGACTCCTGAGCTCTACTGTGGGACCTGAGGCAGGACTTGGGCTCTCCTCCCTTCTTCCTAGCATCTTGCCATCTCCATCTCCGAGTCTACCTGATTGCCACCCTCACAGTTCTCTGGCTCCCCCTTCCTGGCTCAGTTACTCTCCAAGGTAACCAGCCATCCCTTTCCATCAGTGGCCGCCACTCGCTCTATAAATAACTCCCTCTCTTCTTGGGCCGTCTGCCGTTAGTCTGGTCCCAGGGGGCCATGGGGCTGAGAGACATGAGGAGAAGAGAGAAAAGGAGAGGGAGAAATAGATAGTGTCTGGGAAAGAATATGAAACGCCGAGATGCATAGCTGAAGTCAGATAAGAAAAGTATGTAGGTTGCAGGGTTCATCAGGGCAGCATGCAGTTAGCAAACCCAAAAGGATCCTGGGGATGGGCCCCATAGACTAACCCCTCTCCCCGTCCCAGTGTGCACTGTGCTTATTCCTAGGAGAGGTGGCATGACCCCAGCTCTGAAGGAGGTTAGGGAGTCAGAAGCCTTCCCGATACACACCCCCCTCATTCCCATAGATGAGACGTCCTTCGAAGCGGGCATCAAAGTGCAGATCCACAGTCAGGATGAACCTCCCTTCATCGACCAGCTGGGCTTTGGTGTGGCCCCAGGGTTCCAGACCTTTGTGTCCTGCCAGGAGCAGCGGGTGAGAGGACCACGGGAGGCTGGTCCCAGGGTGGGGTGTTGAGGGGTCAAGATGGAGTGGTGGGCAATCAATACAGGAGGGACGGGTGAGCTAGGGTCTGGGTTTCAGTCTGACTAGTGAGAAGCATGAATGAACAGGAATGCTCTGTAAACTCTGAGACCCTCAGAGTCTGCAGAGGGAGAGGGGGCAGGACTCCTGAGTTCTGCATCTTGTCAGACAAGTCCATCAAGGTGACTCGGGGAGAAGTCCCCACACCCCCCAGCTCCCCGGCTCTCCCAGCAGCTCATCTACCTGCCCCCGCCCTGGGGCACCTGCAAAGCTGTTACCATGGACTCGGATTTCTTCGACTCCTACAGCATAACTGCCTGCCGCATCGACTGTGAGACACGCTACCTGGTGGAGAACTGTAACTGTCGCATGGTGCACATGCCAGGTCAGGCCCCAAAGCTCCAGACACAGTCTTGGGGCCCCTCAGCCTGCATTGCCTCTCACCAGCTCCCCATGCATATCAACCACCTGCCAACACGGAAGCAAGATTAACTGGCTTCTCCCCACCACAGTTCTAGCCCCGTCCATATTCCTATGGCTCTTGTCCCTCTGACCTCAATTCCTGACTGTACCCGTCAGAAAGTGTGGAAAGCATCCAAGAGGGGTGTGGACTGTGGGGCGGGTCACCTTCAGGACAGACTGGGGGCTGGCTAGTCCTGCCCTCCCACCCTCTCCTAGTTTCCAGTTTCTAGGCCCTTAATACCACCATCATCAGAAGACCCCTTTAATCTCCATCCTGCACCACTGTCTTTTCTCCTCTGTTAGGGGATGCCCCATACTGCACTCCAGAACAGTACAAGGAGTGTGCGGATCCTGCTCTGGGTGAGCACCCCTGTCCTGGGGTAGTCTGGGGGAAGGAAGGAGCCACGTGCATGGGGGTTTCAGACCAAGTTCCCAGAAGCTTCAGATAACTCCTGGATCAGGCTTCACTTGAACTCTCTCTCCTGTGTCTGACCTCAGCAAGGCTGGGAATGGCATCTCTAGAGGCCCCTGTGAAAAATGAACCGGGCTCACCCGGGAGGGGCCCTCACCCTCTCTCGTCAACACCTCAGCTGGTTGACCCCCAAGGGCCCTGAAGCAGTGAGATACAGGATTATGAAATATCCATGGGGAGGCTGGGTGAGGATCAGCACAGGGTGGGCACAGGGCAGGCAAAGGGCCGAGGCAAAGGACAGGTCAGGTAAAGAGAAGGGGATCCAGGCTTCCTTTGGACAGGGCCAGGATGTTCATGTTGGGAAGGTGCTGGCCGAAGAGCCCCACTCAACTGGTGCCTCTCACCTGGTCGGGCACAGACTTCCTGGTGGAGAAGGACCAGGAATACTGTGTGTGTGAAATGCCCTGCAACCTAACCCGCTATGGCAAGGAGCTGTCCATGGTCAAGATCCCCAGCAAAGCGTCAGCCAAGTACCTGGCCAAGAAGTTCAACAAGTCTGAGCAGTACATAGGGTAAGGGCTCTAACTGTGCAGGGCAGGGCCCTTGGGCTGGGACTGTAAAGGGTATAACGGGGCTTTGAGGGGCCAGCAGACAGGAGGAGGTTGAGATAACAAGGAGAAGGCAACCAAGGAGTCTGGGGTGGGCATGGAGGGCAGATCTAGCTGGAGCAAGCAAAGGAAGCACCTCTCTTTCCTCCTTGCTTCATTCTCTATCTTCATCCGCACTGCTACAACTGGGGTCACTCCACACTTGCCAGTGTGCGGAGTGTCTTTTCATAGGTGCCATCACACTTAATCCTTACAACAATCCTAAAAGGCAGGTACCCCCATCGACATCTCATTTTATGGACATGGAGACAGATTCAAAGAGGATAACTTGCTAAGGTCACCTAGCTAGTAAGGGACAGAGATGTGACTTGAACCTAGGTCTCCTCCCCCAACCCCTTTGCAGGGAGAACATCCTGGTGCTGGACATTTTCTTTGAAGTCCTCAACTATGAGACTATTGAGCAGAAGAAGGCCTATGAAATTGCAGGGCTCCTGGGTGAGCTGCTCATGGCACTGTCCCCTTCCCATGCCATGGGCATGGCGTGACACCCTACTACCCAAAGCAGGCTGCCTACCTCTGTCCCGCAAGTTCCTTCCTCGCCTGCCATCCCCCCGGGTCCTTTCCCCAAACTCTGTTGTCTTGGTATATAGTGGGAGGAGGGGGCTGAACCTTCTCTTAGGGCAAGGTGGTAGAGACAGGCCTGTGGGCATGAAGGGGGGACTCTTTCATAAGCCTTTGAAAATTTACCCGGAAAATGAATGTTGGGGTATTTTGTATTTTCTGAATAACACCTGTTGACTTTAGAAAAGTTTAAAAAAAAATGGAGAAAAGCACGGAGAAGAAAATAAACCCCACCAGAATCGCTTTGCGCTCCTTCTGTGCAAAGGCTGTGGATCTTTTTGCAAATACGACTTAACTGTCCCTGTCCCAGTAAGCTCTGCTGCTTCCAAGGTGTCCTGACACCACTAACCTCCCTGTGCCCCCTCCCCTGCAGGTGACATTGGAGGCCAGATGGGCCTGTTCATTGGGGCCAGCATCCTCACAGTACTGGAACTCTTTGACTACGCCTATGAGGTAATTGTGGGTGGGCCGTGGGGGTGGGGCCACAGGCGCTGCAGGGTTCCGGCCTGCCAAACCACTCACCACCCCACCTCTGTCTCAGGTCATTAAGCACAAGCTGTGCAGAAGAGGAAAGTGCCAGAAGGAGGCCAAAAGGAGCAGCGCGGACAAGGGTGTGGCCCTTAGCCTGGATGACGTCAAAAGACATGTGAGGGAACAAGAGAGGGGTGCCCTCCGGCCCCGCCCCTTCCCCCCCCCCAGCCCCAGGACCACCCCCCTCGCCACCTCTTCTCCTTTGCCTCCCCCGAGCCCCAGCACCACCTGTCGCCCTTCTGATAACCAGTCCCTGTCCTGTGCCGTTCCCCTAGAACCCGTGTGAGAGCCTCCGGGGCCATCCTGCCGGGATGACGTATGCTGCCAACATCCTACCTCACCATCCGGCCCGAGGCACTTTTGAGGACTTTACCTGCTGAGCCCCGCAGGCCACCGTACCAAAGGCCTAGGTGGGGAGGGCTAGGAGAATAAGGGGGCCCTCAGTTGCGCCCCTCCGCATCTGCCCTGGGGACTCACTCCCCCCTCCCAAGGTAGTCCCCCACTCCTGGGCAGTCCTTTCCTCTTGTCTGTGGTGAGGAAGGAGTCTTGACCATAGAGCCCTCTCCCTGCCTCTATCCCGTTCTTTTTATTTTTACTGAAACTAATCTAAAAAAAAAAAAAAACTTTAAAAAAACTAAAAAACTAAAAACTAAAAAGAGAGAATGGGGCAGGTGACCTCAGGCTGCCCCTTTCTGCTCCATGCTGCCTCCCCCAGCTCCCAGCCTGAATTATGTCTGTCTGGCTGTCTGTCATCTGACTGTCCACCTACATTCTGCTGCCACCAGTCACCAAAGCCCCTCCCAGTGGGGGGTGGAGGGGATCCTTGGGGTCTGGAATTTGGCCCCGAATCAGAGAATGTACCTTGAAGGGGAGGGCTAGTTGCGGGGGGGGGGGAGGCTTCCCCAGCCTTAAGAGACCCTCTCAGCCCAGTGTCCCCCCAACCGCAAATTTCCAGGCAAGAACTAAGACCCTAGTCCCCATTCCCACCCCCTTACATGTGAAGTCTCTATCTAGGGAGTTGGGGATGGGAATACCCCGAAGAAGTGGATGATGGGGAGAAGATGTGGCCCTGGTGCTGTAGGCCACATCCTGATACCTACAAGTTCACCCCCACCCCAGAACTGCTGGAGAGAAATCCCAAGAGGTAGCACTCCTCTACTGTCCCATGAAAGATCCAGCTGGTTGGCTTCCAGCTCAGGGAGAGGGACACTGGTGCCTAACCTCACTGGTCCCTCTCCCAGGGGCCCCTGCGGAGGGCCGCATCCATAAATTTTCTTATGGAACTCTCCCAAGTCCTCTCCCCCAACTTCATTTGCTTCTCTCAACAACCTCATCTGCATTTTCTATTTCTATATGATACAGACTCTATATTGCTATATCTCTGTATATACTTTCCCCTAACTCTGTCTGTCTCTACCCCATCCCCTCTTGTCTCTAAGAACCATCCTCCCGCTCCAAGTCCCCCTTTCTGTGTTTCTACTCCCTCCCTGGTCTCTGAATGCCTTCGCCTGTATAAAGAGTTGGACTCTCTCCCCTGGTGTCTGTACTGTGTACACACATCCCTCTGAGAAGCACAAGGAGACGACACGCGCATTGTAACCTTCGCACTGTCTCGGTGGCGACATAAAGGAAGCTGTGAATCACAAGCTCTGCCTCTTTCTGGCCTCACCCTCTGCCCCCAACCCGGGCACCCTATGCCCTTCCCGTAGCCTTAACATTCCCTCCCCTGTTTCACAATCACAAAGCCCTTTGCCTGGCTGACTGTGGCCTCCCCAGGGAAGGGATAGCTGCGGAAAGAGACCCTGCCCAGGGAGTGGAGATCTGCTCTGCACACCAAGCCAAGGGTGTCAGAGACAAGGGGAACTATAGTCTTGTAGCTGGAGAGACAGAAGTTCAGGTCCTCAGCCAGTGACCTTTCCTTCCTTCTGGGTGCCCAGCCTCCTTTCCTCACCTGATACCTAAGCCCACCACTTCTATTTTCTGGTGAGGTATGGTTTGGTAATGGTGGGGAAAAATACAGGTTTAGAGGGGAAGTTGAAAGCTCTGCTCTTCTGTCTCTCCCTTCCTATCTTAATGAGAAATGAGTGAAGTAGAGGGCCTGCCATGCCCCCTCCCCCAGGCACTCCTCCTAGGCCAGAGCCCTACCCCTTCCCAGGCCTTCTCCGCCCAACTGTCTCTTGGTCTCCAACCCCAGAACAGGACCTGTGGCAGGTCACCTGTGCACTGCCTGGAGCTAGAGAGTGAGGCTATGGGATGTTGGGGGAGCTCTTGGTTCTTAGAAGTTCCTTGGAGATCAGACCTCTCCAGAGGGAAGCAGGAACAAGGCCAAGGGGTGTGCACCGGATGGAGAACAGCAGGCAGGGCTACGGGTGACGCATGCCTCTGGTCTAATAAACTGGGTTTCAACCATCTCTTCAGTTGTCGTTCTTCTCTTATTTGAAGAGTATTTGGGCCTTTCCACGAAGTGCCTAAAACTGAGCTTCGCTTAGGGCCAAACAACTGGGGAGGAGTAAGGAGGCTTGAGCAAGGAGACTCTGGTTCTCCTGGGATGGGACAGACTGACCATCACACCAGGTATGGTTTGAACCACTGGGCAGGGAAAGAGGGAGAGGTCAAAGGTCCCAAAGAGAAGTCCTAGCACAAAGGATTCTTTGGAGAGCGGGCAGGGTCAAAATCCAAAATAAAATCTGGAAGCAGCTTAGGTTTTAAAGGTCAGGGACAAAGTTGGGTCCAAGTTCTGGCGTGAGGTAGTTATTGCACTGAATCTGTGGAATGACCTCTGGGCTATTAGCCAGAAGATCTGGATTCTGGGCTTTGGCTTTATTGCTAACTTGGTTGATCTTTGCCCAGTCATTCACTAAGATCAGCTCTCCAGTTTGTAAAATGGAATAAACGGTGCATTCGCGTCTTCAGTGCCCCCAGGCTTGAAGCAATAAGAGAAGGAGACCAAAAAAGCGCTTTGGGAAGTTAAATCTACTGCGCCTAGATGAAGCAGTTTCTCCATCACCCCCGTCATCAGAGCGTTGAGGTTGAGGTGTGGTCCCTCTTTCCAGGGCCTCGTCTTCCTCCCGTCAGCCTGGGGGCGCCCGCTCACAGGGCCTCTCTATCCCAGAGTTCTCTATGGTCTTCCCTCCCGGACCGTGTAGACGGGAGGGAGTGGTCAGTAGGCCTTTTCCGCTTGTCGCCCCCCTCTAGCCCACAGTCTCGCTGCCCTGAGCCTCCCGTGCCGGCCGGCCGGCGGGGTGGACAGGCGGGCGCGCGGGGGGCGCGCGGGGGGCGGGGGGAGTTCCGGTTCCGGTTCTTTGTGCAGCTGCAGCAGCGGCTCCGGGGAAGATGGCGGCCCGGGCGGGTTTCCAGTCTGTGGCTCCGAGCGGCGGCGCTGGAGCCTCAGGGGGGGCGGGCGCGGCGGCTGCCCTGGGCCCGGGCGGGACTCCGGGGCCTCCCGTGCGAATGGGCCCGGCGCCGGGTCAAGGGCTGTACCGCTCCCCGATGCCCGGAGCGGCCTATCCGGTGAGTGGGGCAGGAGGAGGGGCGCGCGGGCTGGGGGCGGGGCCGAGCGGGGGCCTGGGAGTGACAGGGGTGGGGGAGAAGTAGGAGGGACTCTCCTGGGAGGGATTTGGGCCCTGAGCTGGGGTGAGGGGAGGCAAGTGCGGAGGAAGGGAAGGGAGGCGGTTAGCATCCCCACCTTCTCCTGGGAGCATTGTTTGCGTTAGGGAGTCAGGGTACGGAAACAGCGTGGATGAAGTGGGGCCAAAGGTGGGCATGTGGGAACTGGAGTGCAAAAGGATCAGCGCAGCTCCAGTGCCCAGAGGAACGCAGAAGGTGTAGCTAGCCAATCGAGGTCAGCTTCTAAGGAGACGATAGTTCCCAGTACCATTTGAGTAAATGTGGGACTTATGTAGGACTTAGAGAAGATGCCCAGTATGTCAGATATGAAATAGACTGGAGAGAATTTAAGTATAATCTAGCTATGTTTTAGGTTTGGGGCTGTATTCCTATGGAACTGCAACTGGAGTACAGGAACCTCTAGTTATTTGGATTTCAGAAACAGAGGGCTCTTCCCGTTGTATTCCATCACCACCACCACCACCATCACCCCCCCACCAACCTTGTTTCATTTAAAGAACTCAGGCGTCTTTCACTTTCTCTTACTTGGTGGGGCTAGTAGGGAAGTCATGACATCTCTGGGTCCTTTCCTCTCTATAGAGACCAGGTATGCTGCCAGGCAGCCGAATGACACCTCAGGGACCTTCCATGGGACCCCCTGGCTATGGGGGGAATCCTTCAGTCCGACCTGGCCTGGCCCAGTCAGGGATGGACCAGTCCCGCAAGAGACCTGCACCTCAGCAGATACAGCAGGTCCAGCAGCAGGCGGTCCAAAATCGAAACCACAAGTAAGATGACCCTGGGGTAGGGGAGGGAGGGAGGGAGGGAAAGAGGGAGGGAGCCCGTGAGGACACAGGTAGTGGGAGAACCTGAATCCAGAAGTGGTGGTGCTGTGTCAGATGGGTGCTCATTCTTCAGAATGCCTCACATGGGTGGGGGTTGGGGTAGGCGGAGTGTCTTTGATTTGAGAGACGCTTTGCAGTTCCTTCATTTTCCTATAAATGGAGGTGCTGACCAGTCTGTCTTCATGTTCTGGCTAGTTCCATCCCAACCTGATCACAGTATTTATTCCAAACAGTGCAAAGAAAAAGAAGATGGCTGACAAAATTCTACCTCAAAGGGTGAGTCCAGGACGTAGATCTTCTTGAGGATGTGCTGAGTTTGAAAATAAAGACGGTCAGCTCTAGATCTCAATGATGCCTTTTTGTTCCTAAGATTCGTGAACTGGTACCAGAATCCCAGGCCTATATGGATCTCTTGGCTTTTGAAAGGAAGCTGGACCAGACTATCATGAGGAAACGGCTAGATATCCAGGAGGCCTTGAAACGTCCCATCAAGGTAATGCAGGAGAGTGCTAGGCAGAGCGCCAAAGGAGAGGACTCGGGAACCTTCCATAGGCTTAGGATGAGAAATCAAAGGCGCAGCACGGCTCTCCTTGGCATTTAAATTATATCTCTCCCATCCGCCTACGAACTGAGAATTACATTAGAACTGAACAGCAAAGGGGGAGGGGCTTTTGATATCTCCTGCACCAGAAATATACCCTGTCCCTGTTTTTGCTGTAACTCCTCTGCCACCTTGGGAACCTGGCACCTTGCATGACTTTGTCTATTTGCAATCCTAGCTTGTGCAGTTGCACTCAGGCCAGTGAACTATATTCTTCTAGATGGAATCTCAATCTACCCAGCCCAGGGACTGGGTAGATAGTAAGCCAGTCTGTTAGGAGTAATTTGGGGGGTTGGGGAGATTCTTTAAATATCAAACCACTGAAGCCCCACCATCAATCCTGTTTCTGCTTTCTTCAGCAAAAACGGAAGCTGCGAATTTTCATTTCTAACACTTTCAATCCGGCTAAGTCAGATGCCGAGGATGGGGAAGGGACGGTGGCTTCCTGGGAGCTTCGGGTAGAAGGACGGCTCCTGGAGGATGTGAGTTCAAAGTCCGCTGTGGTTGACATCTAGGGTGGAAGCTTCTGGGAGCAAGCAGTGTTGTCTGGTTGGCAAGAATCCTGACTGGTGCTCACAGCTCCTATTGCGAACAGCAGGGAGAGAGTCACTGTGTTCCCTGCACTAAAAGACAATGGTGCTTTGTGTCTGGCTCCCACAGCTTGGCCCTTGCTGTGGTATCATATCGAGAACCTTATTGTTCTGGGATTTGATTTGTTGTTTACCTTCCTCCTGATGGTGCTGGCCGTTGGACTTAGCCTTTGCAGATTATTCAGTTTGTGTTTTTTGTTTCTCTAAAGTCAAGTGACTTTGCACTTAGCATTTGAAGACATGCTTTCCTCTCTGTCCATGAGGTCCTTGATTCCCACTGTGGTATCTCCACCTTCCCAATTTTCATTCTCCAGCCTTTCATAGTTTAAGTGAGATAGTTTTCTTTGCATCATGGGGAATATCAGCTGACGGGTGTTAGCCCTCTACTTCCCATCCCAGAAGCGCCTTGGGGAAGCTCACCTTTTATTCCCTTACACTCTCTGATTGTCTGTTTTTAGCTATTCATAAGCAAGCTAATTAGAATGCATTTTTGAAGGAGAACCGGGGCTCTGTGTCAGAGCTTCCTCCTCTATATAGGTCCAGTCCATCTGCTGGTGGTATCATTCCATCCAAATAAAGCTGTTTTTGTTCTGGCTGATTATTGCCTGTGATTCATTTCCCCTCTAGAGTCAGACTTTTCTCTGTTCAGACTCGCTTTGTTATGGGCAACAGTTTGGCTTAACTTGCCTCATTTCCTTTAGGGAAATGAGGTGGGTAAGTCAGTGACCCTGTACATGTTATAGGCTGCTTCTTCAGGGTTCTATGGCTACCCTGACCGGCTTAATACCTAAGACACCTGCTTTGTCATCTCCTGAGGGAGATTCAGAAGACATTTTTGAGTCCCCCCCCCCCCAACTGTTGTGTGGGTTCCTTTTTTTATGGGACTTTGTCTTGAGAAATTTCTCTGGTCTTTTCTAACATGACCTCTTCTCTCTCTCCTCTAGTCAGCCTTGTCCAAATATGATGCCACCAAACAAAAGAGGAAATTCTCTTCTTTTTTTAAGTCCTTGGTGATCGAACTGGACAAAGACCTGTATGGGCCAGACAACCATCTGGTAGAAGTGAGTAGTTCTGTCCTGTAGACTTTGACTCCATAACTGGAGGATGATGAACGTGGGAGCCAAACTTTAATGTTTAGGGTGAGGGGGAGGTTTAAAGAAAGGGTAACCCCTAGCACGCAGTACTACCGTTGCAGTGTGTACACTGACCTCCAGGTGGCACTAGCTGTTTAGTTCTGGTACTGTTTGGACCCAGGAGCTCTTACAGTCTGACTTGTCCCACGTTTTTAATGTTATCCTGGTTGCTGCCTCAAGGGAAATTCTAATGGAGGCCTCTTACACATCCCAGGCCATCTGTGCATCTTGCTTATTAATAATGGTGTGATGTAGTTATCCACACCCTACTCATACTTTTTCCTGATAGCAGGTACTGTCATTAAGGGGGTTAACTAATAGAGTTCGAGTCCCTGCAGGGTTACCTCCATCGATAGATCTGGGACTTTCTTTTGGTCCCTGTTTAGATTCACTTTCCACATCAGCAAAAACCCTTTGTTGTAATGCCTGGTTATACAATGTTCTGAAGACCGTGTTAACGACAGTATTCTGTGGGGTACAGTCAAAACAGAATGAGACAGTCCAGCTCTCTAAATGAACTTAACCTGCTCCTTTCTTTGCCAGTGTAGCTGCAGCCCCTTAACCTCAACCACTAAGAGACATGGGAAGGTCTTTACCATCTAATAAGGGAAGTAAGTCATAGAACCAATAGAAATTTGTAAATATATTTAACTGGACTTTATAGCAGTAGAGTATAGTGGCTAAGAACGTGGGCTTTAGAATCAGACACGCCAGAGCTCAAATCACAGGGCCACCACTTAGTGGTTGTTTGATCTTGGGCAAGTTAACTTCACTCTTCTAAGCATTAGTTTGCTCACCTGTAAAATAGGTTTAGTTGTGCCTATCTTATGTGGATGTTGTGGGAATTAAATGAGATGATCCCAGGGAAATGTCTTAGAAGACTCTTGTCCATAGTAAATATTCAAGAAACGACAGCTATGTTATTTTACTGTGTACATGTGTATTAACCATTTTGTGGATAAAATTACCACTGAAAATTTCGGCTAATTTAAATGTGACCCTGTACAGAATCAAAAGGTTAATCTGCTTATATACAGACAGTAATCCCAGAGCTTTATGCAGTATTTAAAAATGTCTTATGCTATTGCTCTTTTCCAATAGCCTCAGTAATCAAAGTTGAATATTCAGTCATTACAGAAGCTCTTCCCTCCCACCCCAGCTCTTCCTGTGGGAGAGCTCCCCCTGACATCTTCCTCTCTGTAGTGGCACAGGACCGCCACTACCCAGGAGACGGATGGCTTCCAGGTGAAGCGGCCAGGAGATGTGAATGTACGGTGTACTGTCCTACTGATGCTGGACTACCAGGTATTCTGTGGTGAAGTCAGGGGATCCAGCTTTCACAGCCACATCCCATTGGCGGCCCGATATTTAAAGGTTTAAATCTAGTTGTGGGTACCTTGTCACCAGACTCCAAGCTCCTGAGATATAGGGATAGGGTCTTAGGCATCTCTGAGCTCCTCCTAGTGTTTTTTGGTCCCAGAGAAAACAGTACATTAGTGCTTGTCAAATGGCTTGAATGTATGGCCCTGCTAAAGCACCCCAAAATGCATGTGGACCCAGCTCACTAGATTCATCCCTGTACTCTTTGGTTCTCTGCAGCCTCCCCAGTTTAAATTAGACCCTCGCCTGGCTCGGCTCCTGGGCATCCACACCCAGACCCGTCCAGTGATCATCCAAGCACTGTGGCAATATATTAAGACACACAAGCTCCAGGACCCTCATGAGCGGGAGTTTGTCATCTGTGACAAGTACCTCCAGCAGGTAAGAAAAGGACCCATTCTTTGCCAAAGACCAGTAGAGTATTAGTTTTGTGCTCAAAATGCCAACTTCCTGGGGCGCCTGGGTGGCTCAGTCGGTTGAGCGGCTGACTTCGGCTCAGGTCATGATCTCGCAGTCTGTGAGTTCGAGCCCTGCGTCGGGCTCTGTGCTGACCGCTCAGAGCCTGGAGCCTGTTTCAAATTCTGTGTCTCCCTCTCTCTGACCCTCCCCGGTTCATGCTCTGTCTCTCTCTGTCTCAAAAATCAATAAATGTTTAAAAAAAAAAAAATGCCAACTTCTTAGCTGCTTTTCCTCTTTCACATAGATCTTTGAGTCTCAACGTATGAAGTTCTCAGAGATCCCTCAACGGCTCCATGCCTTGCTTATGCCACCAGAGCCCATCATCATTAATCATGTCATCAGGTAAGCATGTGTATGTATGAGAGGCAGCACTGTGCTGGGGTGGGCTGGTACCAACTTGCATAAGGCAGTTGTTAAATTTTCAGGAAGCAGGTGGTCAAATAGCAGTTACTTAAGTTACATGTAAACTTACAACTTACTACATTAGAGTGGGGCGCCTGGGTGGCTTAGTTAAGTGTCCGACTCTTGATTTGGCTCAGGTCATGATCTCACAGTCCTGGGATTGGTCCTGGGATCAAGCCCTGCATTGGGCTCCACACTGAGTGTGGATTCTGCTTGGGATTCTCTCTCTCCCTCTCTGCGCCTTCCCCACTTGTATGCGTGTGCTCTCTCTCAAAATACATAAACATTAAAAAATATGTTACAGGAGAAACGAGGGTAACACATACTCAAAAACTCATCATTTCTCACCTTATTACATCTTATTAGTTGCGTATATATAGCGGAAGTACTAGGCAGTTTCCCCTACTATCCCAAAGTATGAGCATTCCTATGAAAATTTTCATAAGCCGAAATGGCACAAAGCAAAAAAGTGATTTCTGTTAATTTTTATGGAAAAAATTGTGAGCATCCCAGACCCCCCCAAATAACCTCTTTTGCATAAAATATGATGAAATAAAGCACACATGCTCACAGATACAACTCAAAGCTGTAGCGGCTTGATGCTGAGATGCCAAGGGTATTTCCCGGAGGAGGAGATTGGTGGTGTCGTTTGCTCTCAGGGTGTGTGCTGCCTCTATAATGCTGCTGCAAAATAAATGCCGAACGCTGTTTTTGCTTTTTGCCTGTTTTCGTAAATGTGAAAATTCTCTTCAGAAAGACTAATGTAGGCCTTTCAGAAAAGCAAAGTGGCGTAACGTGAATCCAAAACCAGGGGATACCTGTGTCATGATGTCTTAACTGCACATCTCTTCCCAGCTCCTTGATCAGTGACCTAACGTTGACAGCTTGAAGTCAGCCACGTTGGGAATATTTAAACCACAGAAATCAGCAGATGCTACCAATTAGCTTTTTTTTTTTCCTCCTCTTTTGGAGAATCATTTGTTAGACATTTACCGGCTCATCGCTGATGGGCTGCTGTCTCTTCTGTGGATGGTAAAACATTCTAATCTGAGACTCCCAATTCCGTTATCTCCTTCCACTTTTTTGTTCAGAAGATGGATGGGCAAAAGTGTCTCCGCATATAAGGAGTGAAGGAATGCCCTTCCTCCTCCTCACGGCAGCAGGTGGCTGGCTATAGACTCTCTGCTTTCTTTCCCTTACTCCATATTAATTCCAATAAAGGTCTTCCTTTCTTTATATGAACCATCACTCAGCCAATGGTAACTGCTCCAACTTATGTGTTGGATCATTAGAAGCTGATCTGTCCTGGGTTCCTGTGTGTAAGGTTAAGCCACTTTTTATTTTGTACGGTGTATGTACATGTGTGTGTTTTAAGTAGGCTCCATGCCCACCAACACAGGGAGCCCAACACGGGGCTTGCACTCATGACCCTGAGATCAAGACCTGAGCTGAGATCAAGAGTCAGACTCTTAACCACCTGAGCCATCCAGGCGCCCTGGCATGTGTTTTATTAGAATTTATTTTGGGGCGCCTGGGTGGCGCAGTCGGTTAAGCGTCCGACTTCAGCCAGGTCACGATCTCGCGGTGCGTGAGTTCGAGCCCCGCGTCAGGCTCTGGGCTGATGGCTCGGAGCCTGGAGCCTGTTTCCGATTCTGTGTCTCCCTCTCTCTCTGCCCCTCCCCCATTCATGCTCTGTCTCTCTCTGTCCCAAAAATAAATAAACGTTGAAAAAAAAAAAATTAAAAAAAAAAAAAAAAAGAATTTATTTTCAGGTCAATTTTGGTTTAACAGGGAGAAAGACATATAAGACACTACAGTATTGGTTTCCTTTGGGGAGGGAGAAACTTAATTTTCCCTGGATATTTTTTGTACCGTTTGAATTTTTACCATTGATTAAAGAACAGTACAACTTTATTGAGGTTTATATACAGTAGGTCACACACACTTGAAATATAGTTTGAGACTTTGTCAAATGTAACACCATGTAGCAGCTGCCACCGCAAAGAAGGTACAGGAAATTTCTGTCACGCAAAAGTTCTCTTGTGCCTTTTTGCAGTCAAACCCTTCATTCTTGGGCCTTCTTCTTGACCCTGTGTAAATAGGTCTTAGGGAACAAGCCCTTTACCAGGCTCCTTTGGTTTCCTCCCCAGTGTTGACCCGAATGATCAGAAAAAGACTGCCTGTTACGACATTGATGTGGAAGTGGATGATACTTTGAAGACCCAGATGAATTCTTTTCTGCTGTCTACTGCCAGCCAGCAGGAGATTGCTACTCTAGACAACAAGGTAGGGGCCCCTGCCCAGGGTGGCTTGGGTGTCACCAGCCTCCTGTCGTAGCTTCTAGGCTGTCTTTTGACTCTTGGTGTTCGTTTAAAATATATTAACACCTAATATATGCCAGGTACTGTGTTTGGTGCCGGTTGCAGCCAGACACTGATTCTGGCTATAACTTTTAATAGCTTTGAGCCTCAGGTTCTGAACTGCGAAATAGAGATTATAAGAACTTTTCTGTAAGGGTGGTTATGAGAATTAAATGAGACCATGTATAAGGATGACTCTGCATCTGGCACGTTAGAACAAATGGTAACTGCTGCTCTTCCTATTACTATCCTTATTAGACATAGTCCATGCGGGTAAAGCCAGAAATGCTCTGAGGAACGCAAAGGAGAACAGGGTGGCTTTCCTGGAAGAGTTGATGCCCCAACTAAATCTTGAAGGACAAGAGTTAAGGAAAGGGGAGAAGGGACAGTGGTGCTTAGGGGCGTGGGAGGCAGAAGACATTCCAGAAAGAGGGAACAGCGTATGTAAAGGTCGAAAGATGAGAGAGTGAGCCTGGCGTTTAAGAAGTACAAGCCGTTCCGTGTGCTAGCTGTATCTCAGGGTGCTAGCTATGGATAGGAAGTTTGGAGAAAGGAAACCTGGTGGGGAAGCAGGATCTTAGTCGTGAAGAAGCTTTGATATAGGGAGAGCTGGTTTGTATTTTGTCCTGAAGACAGGAGGAAGTCCTGCTCTTTGCATTTAGAATGATCACCTGCAGGAAGGTGGAGAGTGAGTTCTAATCTGGAGGCAGGAAGCCCAGTTAGGAGGCCAGTGCAGTAACGCATGTGAGATGTGTTGAGGGCCTAACTTTGTGGTACTGACAGTGAGGATGAAAATAAGTAGACAGATCTGAGAGGTGTCTAAGTGGAACTGAAGAGATTTGGATACTATTTTGATGGGGATGGTGGGGTGAGGCTTGAGGGAGAAGGAGGCATGACTCCCAGGTTTTTAGCTTGGGTGGATAGTAGTATTTATTCAGATTGGCAACTGGAGAACAGGAGGAGAAGTGTGTGTTGGGGAGAAGGTAGTGAATTATGTTTTGGAGAGTTTCAGGAGCCTTGAGAAGTCAAGCAGTTGGATTGGTTGAAGTTTAGAAAATGGACTCTGGTCTGCCTACTGAGGACTCCCTAACCTGTCATTAGTAATGGAAGATATGCAAGTGAATGAGGTTGCCAGGAAGAGTACAGAGAATGAGAAAAGGGCAGGAAGAAACCCCTAGACCATAGCTTTTGAGACAGCTGTGTGTACCACTGCTTTTCTACCTGAGAGTGTTTTTGGACCCATTTGTGCTGTGGATTAAGTATTCACCATGTAATTTCACCCATAGCGGACCCTGTGGAGACCAGAAGGAAAACTACATACCTGCTGAAAGAATGTCGAGTGCTGGAGCAGTTAGGGCTCTGGGTGGCACTCCAGACCTGGGCTGGGAGTGGCAGGCACATGGAGATGTCAGACAGTGTCTGCCATTTAACTTTGCATTTCCTAGTTTGAAAATGTTATGAGCTCCTTCTCTTCTTTCAGATCCATGAGACAATAGAAACTATCAATCAGCTGAAGACCCAGCGGGAGTTCATGCTGAGCTTTGCCAGAGACCCTCAGGGTTTCATCAATGATTGGCTTCAGTCCCAATGCCGGGACCTCAAGGTAGAGAACCTAGGAAAGGTGCAAAGAGACTTAGGTCAGTGGGGCACACATTTGCTTTATTTCTGTAGCATCTGGTAGAAGAGCCAGAGAGGGGAGTGAGGACCAGATTTTCTTTAGCATGTTCTAGGGTCCACTTTACAATCAGTAGGGAATTGGAGGTGGAACCATCAAGTGTTTATCTACTACTTACTATGAGGTGTCACTGTGTACCATATAGTAGGAGATGCAGAGCAGAAAATTGGATCTCTCCTGTCCAAGCACCCTGCATTCTGTTTGGAGAAGGTAGGCTAATAGGATTGATTGATTGATTGATTTAAAATTTGAGGGTCTAATTGGTTTTATTCAATGATTTATGAATCAGGCAGCATCCCTTCCAGTAAATAGGCATTCTGAGGATTGTACAAAATGGAAGGTTTTTGTTTTTAGTTTTTTTTAACGTTTGTTTATTTTTGAGAGAGACCGCAAGCGAGAGCAGGGGAGGGGCAGAGAGAGAGGAAGACACAGAAATTGAAACAGGCTCCAGCTGTCAGCACAGAGCCCCATGCGGGGCTTGAACTCACAAACCGCAAGATCATGACCTGAGCTGAAGTCGGATGTTTAACCAACTGAGACACCCAGGTGCCCCTGAGAATGGAAGGTTTTGATAAGGAGGAGGAGGGTGGGGCAAGGAAGTCTTAGCAAAAGTAAAGAAAGGATTATTTCAGACCAGGTTGTTTTCTTTTGTGGGGAAGGGAACAGACTAGTATTACTTACAAAGTTGTAAACCATGTAAGACGTTATCAGAACTCACCACTACCGATGAGGTGATTCAAAGGAGAACGGAGGTGGATGAGGCTAGGATAGCTGGGGAGTTCTCCGTGGCGAAGTTGGGATTTGAGGTTGTTCTCAGAGAGGGGAGCACTATAAGCTCAGGCAAGAAGGTGGAAATGAGCACTGAATGAGTTGAAACGTCTCCTCAGTTTTCTTCTATCCTGTGGTGACTGTGACTAGCATTATAGAGGCTGCGCAGAGGAACAAGGGAAGAGGGGAGCCAGAAAGGATCCCTGGACAAAGCAAAGACTTGTTGATGGCAGGAGGTGACTTTGGTTGTGGTGGCAGTAATTAGCTAGGGCTGCCATAGTGAAGTACTGCCAGCCAGGTGGCTCAGACAACAGGTATTTACTGTTTATCCAGAGGCTAGAAGTCTGAAGTCAGGGTGCCAGCAGGGCTGGTTCCTTCTGAGGGCTGTGAGGTAGAACCTGTTCCGAGGCACTCTCCTAGCTTGTGATAGCCCTTAGGCATTCCTTGGTCTGCAGATGGTGTTCTCCGTGTGTCTTCACGTCGTCTTCCCTTTGTGCATGTCTGTCTCTGTGTCCAAGTTCCCCCTTTTTATAAGGATACCAATCTTGTTGGATTAGGCCCACTCTAATGACCTCATCTTAACGTGATCATCTCCAGAGACCCTATTTCCAAATAAGGTCACATTGACAGGTACTAGGGGGTTAGGATTTTGACATCTTTTGGGGGGATACAATTCAGTCCATAACAGGTGCGAAGGAGGGACACAAGCCTGTTCTTTCTTTTCCCCTCCCGTATCCTCCAGACCATGACTGATGTGGTGGGGAACCCAGAGGAAGAGCGCCGAGCTGAGTTTTACTTCCAGCCTTGGGCCCAGGAGGCTGTGTGCCGATACTTCTACTCCAAGGTAGGCGCCTGGGCACGGGAAACTGACGAAAAGCAAGGGGTCTGAACCCCTAGTGGGGGTCAGGATATTAGGTACCAGCTTCTGGTTTGTGTCATCTATTCTCTTCACTGCTTTCTCCCTAGGTGCAGCAGAGACGACAAGAATTAGAGCAAGCCCTGGGAATTCGAAATACATAGGGCCTCCCTCACAGCCCTGATTCGGCTGCACCGATTCTTATTTGGGCCCTGTGCTGCCTGCCTCATAGCACCTGCCTTGGTCTTGCTTGGGGCCTTCCAGGGGATGCTGTTGGTTCAAGAACAACACCAGAATGAAGAGGGTCTCACATTTCTGTCTCATAAGACACCTGTTACCCTCTTCTCCCACCCCATCCCTTCCTGTCCCCCAGCTTCCCTTTGCCCCACAAAGTTCCCATGTGCCTCTACCCTCCCCTGGTCTACATAGGACCTCTAGATAGTATTAGAGAGAACCTGTAGTGGTAATCAGTGCATTGAATGGATTGGGCCTAAGGCCAGGTGGTCTTCAAGGGGACCGGCTACACTGACCCTGCCCTTCAGAGACCCAGGAGTTGGGAGCTTTAGCCCCTTCTCTGAGACTCAGGCCTGGGGGCACTCTATAAGCTAGTTGATCTTGGCTCTCCTGATAACAGAATCCAATTTCCTTCCTTCCCTCCACAGGTTTGGAGCACACCCCTCCTTCACTTGTTGCCCTCTAGCACTAAAGGAACCCTGGTTCTTGGGCTCCACTGAGCCCCAGGTCAGTCTGCAGCCCTCTGGATTGGCCTGCTGTCTCAGTGCTTCTCTTACTCCCTCGTAGGGGGTCCACATCAGTATTGGAGTTTGTTTTTTAACTGTTGCTCCCTCCCAGCACACTCCCTATAGCTGCTCTTTGTAGGATTCCTCTGCTATCCATCTGTCCTAATTCAGGGCATTTGGGTGGGGGGATCTTGCCTTTCCCTGTCAGAGCCCCAGGGATCTAACCTGGGGTACTATCATTGCCAGCAGAGGCTGTTCCTGCTGTTGCTTGGAGGTGTGACTCATTTATTCACTCCACCCTGCCTCCCTCATCCTTTCATGGAGAAACAGGCCTGAAATCAAACGGGTAAAAGCCCTGGGCCATCCCTGTCTTCCTGTCCCTTGTTTGCCCAGTTGACACCCACTGGTGACTTCTAGGGCACTGAGGAGTGAAAGCGCCTAGGGCTAGCGAATAGCTCTGAGTTGGGTTTGTGACTCTTCCCTCTCCCTGCCTCACAGGATTGTGACTCCCCAGCCCCTGCCCTCAAAGCTTCAGACCCCTCAGGTAGCAGCAGGACCTTGTGATCTTGGCCCCTTGGAACTGAGATGGTTTTGCATCTTTCCAGGAGAGCCTCAGATTCTTCTTCCAGGTTGTATCACCCCGAGTTAGCATATCCCAGGCTCGCAGACTCAACATAGCAGGGTGGGAGACAGCTGGGCACAGAGGGGGAATTCCGTTCAGCCTGGGCTCTAACCCCACAGAACTGACAAAGCCCCTGCTTCCCCACCCCCTCCTCAGGCTCCTGCGAGCACATCCTCCAGCCCCATATCCCTGCGTGTTCCACACTGGGGACAGCAGAATTTTCTCCCCATCTTCCCCTTCCTGCCATTATCCCACCCCTCCCTTAAAAGGTTCTCCCCACAGAGACACTGGACAACCTCTGTCCTTGGGGCTGGAACCATGAGAAGGAAGCTCAGCACTCCTACATAGTGTCCCTGTTGAAGATAACTGTTTTTATTAACTGAATTATTATGTTTTTTTCATGGACCAAAATTTTTTTTGTACTGTCCCCTTATCGATGTCACCCAGTTTTAATAAAAGAATCTTCTGAAGGATGGGTCCCCCTACCTGCTGAGGGAGAGCGATTCCCTGAGCTCTTTCTCTGAATTCCATTAGCCATGCTCATGGTGTTTATTCGTTTTATTTGACAATTATGTATTGAGCACCTGCTGTGTGCCAGCTGTGGTGCTAGGCACTAGGAATACGGTGGAAAACAAGGTTTCTACCCTGCAGACATCAGGTTCTCACCTTAGAGCTTGCTCTGTCGGCCCAGTGGTCCAAGCAGGCCAGGTGCTGGTTGGGATTATTGGCCTTCCTCACTGGATCTAAGAGTCCCGCCCCCAGCTCTTGTTAGGGAGGTATTAACAAGACCATGGCACTGCCATCCCCCCTAACCTTCTGAGCTCCCCACAGCACCTGTTGGCTCAAGAGCACTGCCCTTGAGTGCCTGTGATTCCTTAGGCTTGACGATCCTGACCCACCTGTAGAGGAGTTCCTCTTCTCAGGGCTCCTATCTAGGTAGGGCCTGCACAACTGAAGACTGTGTTCCTCTGCCTGCTGTCCCTCTAAGGTTCCACTTCATGGTCCTGAGTGAGATTTCAGTTCTTCAGACCAGCAGAGAAGTGTTGTGTTGTCCTCTCCATACTACAAATAATCAGCCCCTCTGCAGAGTTGAGAAGACTGCTCAGGATTGATCTGTCCGCAGAAGCATGAAATTCTGCAGTTCGCATCATAATGTGCCAGCTTCCCACCTGGTGGTGGTGTCTAGCTTGGTTCTACCCATGAAGGGGTTTAGAATGTAGGATGAGCGCAATGCAGTCCAAAGTTGTAAAAAAATTCTCCTTCGCCTCCATGGATGGGAACACCCAAGTATTGCCTGCATGCAGTCAAACCCACCAAGGATGCAGCCTGTTCCCAATTTGGAACTTGGGGGTTTACCAGACTTGAGTAGGAAAAACAGAAGAACGTGTGGGGTGAGAACTTGGGAGTGGAAAAAATTGATGTCAAGGACATTGACATGGCATCTGTTTTTACCCAGGCTAATTACATGTGTAATGAATGGCTGATGAACCATTATTAATTTCAAGCAAATAATCTACAGTTCGCTCTTGGGAAAAGAGCTCTGGTACAGATAACTTCCTGTGATGAGCCAATTCTGAATCTGCACACTCTTTATTCGTATATAAATGCACAATTCCTTTGTCTCCATACTTAGAAGATGATTTTAAGGGCAAAATGAGAGAAGGAAGCATTTAGGCAAAAACAAGGGGGTTGTTTTATGCATAAGTGTCCATTCTCTGGGATTCCCATCATATGCACCAGGGACAGAAGCATTCTTTCTCTTCCATCACCCATAATCAGTGTTCCCAGCTGGCACTTGGCACTGGTGCCTTTGTCTCTGTGCCAGTGCAATAATGGAGCGATCTGTGGGAGGCTGGCTTTGTAGCAGGTGCAACTTTACTCCTAAGGGAAACCAACTACCAACTTCGTGTATGTTTCCCTATGGGAACTCCCTGGCCATGGGAGGGGAATATGGTGGGCTCTTCTCAGGCAGTCCCTAGAACTTAGAAAAACCTTTTCTCCACAGACTTGCCCTCGAGCCCATTTACTCTTACACAGTGGTTGCACACAAACTCCCCTCTGGCCTAGTGCTCATTGCTGTTGGCGGCCAGCAGTGGCCCAGAGGGATGAAAACACCCACTCAGCAATCTGCCAAGCCAGGAGGTCAGCACATGAGCAGACAGTGGCGTCTGCCCTCTAGGCCAAGGTGCAGGGACAGCTGGAGTGTTAGAGCCATTTGTCCCATTCCAGTTCGGCCTAGAAACCGGAGCTGCTTCTCTTCTCAAATGGCTGTGGGTGATGTAGGGCCCTGGACTGTTCAATGTGTTCTTTCTTTTTTTTAATGTTTATTTTTGAGACAGAGACAGTGTGAGCGGGGGAGTGGTAGCGGGGGTGGGGGGCGGCAGATGATCTGAAGCGGGCTCTGTGCTGACAGCAGAGAGCCCAGAGCAGGGCTTAAACTAACGAACCATGAAATCATGACCTGAGCCGAAGTCAGATGCTTAACCGACTGAGCCACCCAGGTGCCCCTCAATGTATTCTTTCCAGTCTCTTCCTGTGCCCCAAATCACACACCCCACTTCTCCATTACAAGATCTGAGACCACAAAGCTCCACAGAAGTTACAGCTGCCCCAGGTCTTGCCTCCCCCTTTCTGGCTTCTTGCAAACTAGCCAGTAACCTGAGGGAGCCCATGATGTGGTCGCTTGGAAACCCAAGAAAGACTTGAAGGAAGCTCAAAACCTCTCAAGGACAGTGAATGCTTTAGCTGCCTTCTTTTCTGTCCTGTCCTCTTCTTCCTTAAACCCAGAGTCTGCAAGAGAAGTGTAAGCCACTTGGCATCAGAGCTTTTAACTTTGGCTTTTCCCACCTTCTTTTCCTGGAAGACATTCAGGTGAGGATCCTTTGGGGTGAGGAGAGAGGCCCAAGGGTGAGTCCCTGAGATGAACACTGGGTAACCGAGATGACCTTGTCTCTTGGGGCTCTTGAGGTCTCTGCTAATCCTTGGGCTGGGATGCCCCCAAAGCAGGCCCTTACCTCTTACACGTAGTCTTATCCTCAAAAGTGAGTCTACACCCATGCACCTCACTCACGCAGCCCTGCAGCAGAGCTAGTGTGGGGCCAGTGACATGTAGTCTTTTGTCACTGCTAGAGGATAAACCTCTAGAGCAGACTTTGGGGTCCTAGGAGGATATGTGGCATGATTCCTACCTTGGAAAAGAAAGCATTCCTGTATTTGCTACTAGAACTGAATACAACTTAGGCCAGTGCTGGGGGACAGAAGGGATTGGGGGGGACCAGTCACTTGCTCCTCATCTGGGCTATTTCTTGGCAGATTTCAAAATGAGACCATTACAGGGAGGGAGGGCTGGGGCCAAGGGAAGAAGCTCACTAGCACCATCAGCTGGCAAACCTAAAAAGAAAAGCGGGGCCTGGACTCTGCCTCATTCCTGTTCTCCACCTGTCTCTTTTCTCCCCTTTCCCTGGCTTTGCCAGATTCCGTCTCCCTGGGCTCCCGCCTCCCCACCCGCCCCTGGAGGGCGGGACTTGGCTGCACCCACGTGTGGTGGAGTTATATGCTCCGAGCCCCGCAGAGAAGCTGGGAGTGCAGCACTGAGCCAGATCGGTTAGAGCAGCGGCACGATGGCTGGCAAGAAAGTCTGCATTGTAGGCTCCGGCAACTGGTAAGTGACTCTGTCAAGTACGGGGAGGGAACGGGAGGTTCCCCCAAGTACACAGAGGGTTAGGGAGAGAGGCTTGGTGGGCAGGAGGCAGACACTGGGTAGGAAATGCCCTCCAATTTCTGTACCACCCCTGGTATCTTCTGTGCCTACCCCCACAGGACAGATGGTGCCCAAACCTTTTCCTGGCCCTTGCTTGCCCGGGCAGCTGCACCTGTTCACCACAGGAAGGGAGCTTCCAGAGGCCTCTCTGCCTGAATAGCTGCTTAGGGCTGGGGGGTTGAAGGCTGTTCCCCTTTTCCAGCTGCAAAGTATAAGATAGACTAAGTCTCCTTTCTACTGCCAAAGACGCACTTTCATGGTGGTGGTCCAGGTCATAAGGAAGGTGGCAAGCAAATAATCTGGTAGGCTGTGGTGCCATCCTGAGGTGGAGCGTTGCCCCCTCCCCTGCCACCGTTCCTCCCTCTTGCCCTGACTCCTTCACTTTCTGTGCTCTCCCTCCCACCAGGGGCTCTGCTATCGCCAAGATTGTGGGCGGCAATGCGGCCCAGCTGTCACACTTTGACCCACGGGTGACCATGTGGGTGTTTGAGGAAGACGTCGGGGGGAAAAAGCTGACAGAGATCATCAACACACAGCATGAGAATGTCAAATACCTGCCAGGCCACAAGTTGCCCCCCAACGTGGTAAGCCCCAATACCCTGGGAGAAGGAAGCGGAGGGGTGCCTCCTGCTGAGAGGGGGGTCATTTCAGCTGCTACTTGGACTTGGAAAGCATCTTGGGAGGGCTGCTCTAGGCACAGGGCACCCCTATATAAAATCCCCAAACTGCTCTCCTGGGACTTCCTGGGACTGAAAAGAACTTGAACCCTCTCCACCTCCACCTCCACCGTCCCCTCCCCCCCCAACACCCATACACTTATGGGCTCCCAAGCAGGAAAGGGAGGATGAGGAAGTTGGTTTCCATGACAACTAAAGACTTGGGGTCTGGGTAGCGCCTGCCTCAGGCTCTAATCCTGTTACTTATTCACTGGGTTATTAGCAGACGTGGAGGGTGCTCCTTGGACTTAAGGTCTCTAGTCAAATCCATGTGGCTTGTTCCCAACCTGGAAAGGGGGAGCAGGGAAGACAGCAGGAAGGGCTCTCCCTTCCCAGTTGGGAGCCTTAAGAATCAGGGTGATGAAACCCTACTTGGCCTCTCCCTCCTGCCAAGCCCAGGCCTTCTGTGGCCTCCCTCACTGTCCCACAGCCAAGGGCTACAGAAGCACTGAGAGGAGGCTCCCAGGAGTCCTCAGGAGCCCCGGGCAGCTGGAGCCGGAGAGGGAATGACAGCGAGGGGGAGGGAATGCAGTGTTCCATTTCCTCCAAGTTCAGGCCTTCCAGATTAGATCCCCTGACTGCCCTTCCTTCTCCCCCACCAGCCTCACATCTTGGCCCCTAGATCTCCAGAATGGGCTAGCAGAAGTCCGTGAGGCCCATGAGCACTGGTCGCCCCCCACAGGTGGCTGTCCCAGATGTGGTCCAGGCTGCAGCCGGTGCTGACATCCTGATCTTTGTGGTGCCCCATCAGTTCATCGGCAAGATTTGTGATCAACTCAAGGGCCACCTGAAGGCAAACGCCATTGGTGTATCTCTTATTAAGGTGCCAGGAACACTTTCGTGTGGATGGGGTGCAGCTAACTGCTGTGGGGTGAGGGTAGGGGAAGTGAGAACAGAAAATGGCAGAAGTAGGCCAAGAGTTTTTTGGAGAGAAGAGAGGAGTTGCTTGGAGGAGGCTGAGAAATAGGTGCTGGGGGCCGCTGGGGTGGGGAGGGTGGTTGGGGGGAAGTTAGAAGTAGCTTTGGAGGCAGATGTCTGCAGTTTGGGAGGCATACAAGAGATGCCTGGGGGTATGAGGAACTGTTGGGTTTGAGGAATGTGAAAGGGAAGGTGGTTTGGAGCAGTGACTGGGATGGAAGTTAGTTTGAGGTCCTTGGGGGTGGGTTGTTGAGGGACGTCAGGAAGTAGGTTGGTTGAGGGTATATGGAAGAATTTTCAAATGGATTCATTTTCATGTGCAATCTACCCTCCTCACGGCAAGCTTTGGCTGAGTTAGAATGGGACAGGGCCTTTGGGGAGGGACACTGATGAACAGTAGATTTGGAAGGGGCAGGACTTCTGGGTGGGAAGCCCTCAGTTGGGCATAAAGGGCACCTGGCCTGAGCTCCATCCTGTGCCCAGGGGGTAGACGAGGGCCCTAAAGGGCTGAAGCTCATCTCTGAAGTGATTGGGGAGCACCTTGGCATCCCCATGAGTGTGCTGATGGGGGCCAACATTGCCAGCGAGGTGGCTGATGAGAAGTTCTGTGAGACAACCATTGGTGAGAGCCCTAACCATCACTGACAAGTGCAGCTTGTCACATCCCCTCTCCGTATTCCCCCCTCCCCCACGTAGCCATCTTTTCCCCCATAAGGCAGGCAAAGGAAAGAAGACCCAAGCATCAGAGGTGAGGGAGGACCGGGACTCCCCGCCGCCCCCCCCCCCCCAGGGAAAGGGTGGCAGGTCCTGCTTAGGGCTGGTGTGGAAAGAGAATCCCCTCTCAAAGCTTCACTTCCCTTCCCACTTTAGGCTGCAAGGACCAGGCCCAAGGAGAGCTTCTGAAAAAGCTGATGCAGACACCCAATTTCCGCATCACAGTGGTGCCAGAGGTGGATACAGTAGAGATTTGTGGGGCCTTAAAGGTGAGAGGGGTGCAGAGGCATCTATGAGGTGGGGAGAAGATCCTGATGGAGGGCCTGGCTTAGCTACACGAGGTGGCTGGTACTCCTCACTCTTGGGCAATTGCTTGCCTTCCCCACCAAGTCCCACACACGCAGGAAGAATTGCAACAGCAAGGTCAGGGTCATTCAGGCCTGACAATTACTCACTATCAAACATTGGACCTCCCTCCTCCTCCCTTTCTCCCTATAGCCCCTTGTAGGACATTCCTGTCCCTGCCTCCAGTGGGTGGTCCAGGGGGAAGAGGAGATGTCCTGGGAAAGCACCCAGGCTAATGGGAGATAAGATATCTAGGGCACCCAGGCAGGTTGATGGCCAGAACTCTGGATCTTGGACAAGTTGAGGACATCAGGGATGTGGAGCAGAATAGTCAAGGATGGGAGGGCTAGCTGAACAGAAGATTGGTTTTCAGGAAATGTTCTCAAGGATGGAGTAGGGGGCAGGGTTGCAGAGCCAGGAAGCACAAGCCCAGGGGTACAGCGAGTGGGAAAATCAAGCGGAGGAGCTAGTTGAGGAGCCCACCCACTATATTTCACATGGCTGATGGAAGGAGCATGAGGATGGTGCCCGAGGGCCTGCAGGAAGGGATCCTTTCTCACCTGTGACCTCCACTCCCCAAAGAATATAGTGGCCGTGGGAGCTGGCTTCTGTGACGGGCTGGGCTTTGGTGACAACACCAAGGCAGCGGTGATCCGACTGGGGCTCATGGAGATGGTCGCCTTTGCCAAGCTCTTCTGCAGTGGCCCTGTGTCCTCTGCCACCTTCTTGGAGAGCTGTGGTATCGGTGACCTCATCACCACCTGCTACGGAGGGAGGAACCGAAAGGTGGCCGAGGCCTTCGTCCGCACAGGAAAGGTAGGAACCCTGGGAGAATGGAGAATGGAGGGTGGGCCCTTTAGGTGTCTAAGATCCCACCTCCCATCTGAGCCCCAGACTCTCCACCTCCCCCTGACAACCCTTGTCTGCCATTTCCAACCACCCGTCTCTTTTTCTTCACAGCCCATTGAGCAGCTGGAGAAAGAGATGCTGAATGGGCAGAAGCTGCAGGGGCCCCCGACAGCCCGGGAGCTACACAGCATCCTCCAACACAAGGGCATGGTGGACAAGTAGGTGTCTGCCCCAGCCCCAGTGGAGGAGGGAACCACAGCCACAAGTGCTTTCCACACTCATCTTCCTGATCCCTCCTCAATCGGTGAAGTGGGTGGAGAGGGAACCTTGTATTTACAGACAAGGAGACTACAGCTTGGAGAGAGTCTGGTCTGCCCGCTGTCCCTCTGCTACTTCATAGTCTTTGAACTCCCTCCAGTCTACTGCTCTTTGCACCACATTGCTTGGACCCCTTTGCATAGCCTCACTTCCGGTCCTGTCCTCCTGTCCTTTGCTATGGGGGCTGGAGCTCTGGGGCAGCAGGAATAAACTCAACTGACTGTCCCATCATCCCATCTAAGCTGCTCCCTGGAGGCCAACCTTTCTGTCCCCTGAATCTTGTCCTGGGTGCCGAGGGGTGAGGAAGACAGCCGCTGTGTCAAAGTGCTCCTTTTCAGGGAGCACAAAGACAGTGGGAGTGATGGGCTGATCAGAGCAGAGCTCTACTGATCTGAGAAAGAATCCTAGAATAAGAGAGTATGAAACAGGTTCAGAAGATCAGCTTATGGCTGGTCGGCAGAAAGCCCCAAGGTAAAGGAAGCAGCCTATGTAAGAGGATGGGAAGAAAGAAATGCATTTATTGAGCACCTACACATTAATACATAATGGCTTCTTCATTACTTTGTTATATTGGTCCTATTTTATAGTTGATGATTCTGATGCTTAGAGAGGTTAAGTGGCTTACCCAACTAGAACCAAAAATTCATGCCAGGGAATCATACAGGCAAGTTCAATACAATAGGGAGCAGGGCAATTAACAACCTGCCCTAAACCCAGGACTAGGAGTTCAACTTCTCAGCGATTGGAAATTGAGAACCAGAGTCGGCCTGAGCTCAAAGGTGGGAGAGTAGGAGAGTGGAGGGTTAGGAGGTGGACAGGGAGTGGGCGGGGGCAGGTAGTAGAGGTATACCGGAAGGCTAATCTGGGTTTCTCCTTCCCCATTCTAGGTTTCCTCTATTCATGGCTGTGTACAAGATATGCTATGAGAACCATCCAGTGGGTGAATTCATCTGTTGCCTGCAGAATCATCCAGAACATTTGTGAGCGGAGCTGGGGCCAGGCCAGGCAGCTTCTTTACCCCAGTGGAGATAGTCAGAAGCTTGGGGTACCTGGCCACCAGGATCTCTGGGACTCTCCATGGAGCAGCCTCTTCTGGGGGACAGGAGGCTGTGGGGCCCAACTACCTGCCTGGAGATCCTGAACCATCAAGCAGCCCGTAGCCTCTTGCCACCACATCGCGCCAGAAATGGAGTTGCCTTGTCCCTCTCCAGATGCGGGGTTTTCTCCTTGTCCTCTGAAAGGGGTAGAATCACACCCCAGTCCTGTCTGCTTTGGGTGTGTGTGTTGAGGGGAGGGTGAAGGGAGAGGGAGGCAAGGGCTGCCCACTGCTGCCTCTCACACACCAGAAGTCCTGTCCCCAAGCCCAGTTAAATGGCTAAAGAAGTACCTCAGCCACAAGAGGAATGAGGTAAGGGCTGCCAAGGAGGGGTCTGGGCTTTTGAGCCGACACAGGCCCCAGGGACCCCTTTGCTCTGACCTCTGCCAAGCCCCACACAGCATCAATGGATCTCAGTGTTTGTTAACAAAATACAAAGCTCTCAACCCCCTCCTAGCTTCTCCTAGCAACATCTGCGTCCTCAGAAACCTCTGGTCATTCCTATTCCCCCCCGCCCCCAGGCTGCCCTGGCACCAGACTTGCTGCCATGCTGGCATCTCTGGCCCTGGGGCTTGTCATTCTCCCTGGGGACTTCCTAGTTCTTGCTAGCTTCTCCCCATCATGCATGACCTTTCTAAGCCTTCCCTCACCCTCCCGGCCAGGGCCCTCTTTGGGGAGCAGGAACCTAATCTGCTGACAGCTACACCTTTTCAAAGCTGGTTCAGATCACTCTGCTCCCTATGACCTTTGAATTTGCTCCGCCTCTCTTCTCTGGAGCTCTAGTGGGGGGAGGTGTCATTTGGGTCCCTCCTGCCGCTGTCTTCCCAAGGACATCCTTAGCTCCACCCCTTTTCTCCTCCCAAACCCTATACCTATTTCTCAGCTGCCCCCAGAGCAGCCAGGGCAACTAACCAACACCTGCATCAGGGGGCCAGAAAGTGGCCCGAAGGGTAATCTGGGATAGGGAAGTAAGGGTGAGCAAGTCCATGTTGATGGCTCCTGACGTTCCAAGGCCAGCTCTCCTTTGTCATCTGAAGGCCTTCTCCTGAGGTATTGACCACTTTGGGCACCTCCGGAGCTGGGAAACTCAAGGAGGAAAAAATTAAAACCACCCTACCCGCTGTGATGAGGAAAGAACAGGAAGGGGAGGAGGGAGTGTGCTTTGAACTGGCCTTGTTTCAGGAAGGATTGGCAGCCAGGGAATGTCACAGGTCAGCAGCCTGGACCCCTGGCTATAAATAGGCCCTATGGGCCTGCCAGCCTCCAGCCATGTTCAGCAGAGGATCTCAGCTTCCTATGTGGCAGCACCTGGCACACTGTGGTTCTGCCAGCATTATGTTAACCCTTTCTTACTCTGTGCCAAACCAGGGAGGCAGGCTCCTCTCAGTCCCAGCCCTCGAGGATTCACACTGCCTTAACCAGTAAAGGGCAGAGCTGCCTGCATCAGGCTGCAGGAGTGAGGGGCACAGCCACCCCAGATTTGGCTGGGCCCAGGTCCGGACACTGACTGAAACCAGAGCTCCTCCCCAGGAGGTCAAAGTGGGGGCAGAAAGACAGCTCTTTGCCTTCAGCTGCAGCTGCGACCTTGTTAGGTAGTCCGACACCTTTGCCTACTTTTGTTCACTCCACACTTAACAATCTGGGCCTTCCAATCAAGCCTACTACTTGTCTACTCAATAAATCGTGGTTTTTCCAGAAACGAGTTGGGGGGGAGGGGGGCGCTTCAGCGCACGTGGCAGTGTGTATGCTGTGGTGTATCACTGCATGTATAGATTTTCACTCATGCCACAGGAAAAAAAAATGAAGAAAAAAACCCGGAAATCCCCCCCTCGATAATCCCAGCCACTCTGGGCCCCTGGCAGGGGTGCCCATGCGGTCCTTTTCCCCCCAAGTGACACTCCCTTCCCTAGTGCGTCTTTGGGTCTTCACCACTCCTCCTGCAAGCGGGGAGCTCACGCACTGGCCGGAAACGTCAGACATTCGTCCCTCGTACCCACTCTGTGGCCCTAGCCAAACCTGTAGCATCCTTGGCGGTCCAGGCCTCGCAGTGCGTACCGGTTCCTACCTGAGTTCGGCCAAAGCCGGCCACGCGGAAGAGGGCAGCTCCAGGCTCTAGGGGGAGCGCGGCCCACCTCCAGCGGGCTGACCCCTAGAGAATCTACCAGCTCCGGGGGCGTCACCGCGCCTAGGCTGGGGATTGGCTGACTCTCTCTGAGTCGAAGAGAAAGGTTATGTTTTCTATCTTGACTGTGTATCCCTAAAAGTTCCGGTTCTAGAGCTGGGTCGCCAAAGACCCTCTCTCAATGGACAATGACTACAACCCCCAGAATGCAACGGTCCTCTCCGAAAGGAAGACTCGTCTGAGGATGCGTAGTAAGGGTGACTGGCCCGGAAGCACAAAGGCGGGAACCAGCAGAGCTGCGGCAAACGAGAGCTGCATCCTCGGTGGGTGGCTTTGTGTAGTGTTCCGCGCGCTGCTGTCTCTGGCGTCCGGAGCGGAGTCCTAGAGGGTAAGCGGGTCGGGTGGGGGGGGGGGGCGGAAAGGGTGGCTTTCCGCGCCAATAGCGCCCCAGGTCTATGCCAATAACGCATACATGGTCAGGGTTGCTGAGTCCGGCTGCGCTAGGAAATTGCGCAGATTGCGGCGGCCTGACGCTGCCTGCAGAGGCCGAGGTTGGACGCCGGGGAGCTGCAACATCCAGGTACACCGTTGCGAGGGTCCCGCAGGGGCCGCCTGTCCGCTGAGGCGCCCGGTCTTGGATCGGCCTTTGTTAACCCATCTTGGCAAGCCCCCGTCTTCGGTGCCCTTGAGATCACCGCGTTTCCTGCGCCGCGAACCGCGCGAGCCGCCATCTGCCCCGCTTGCAGCCCTACAGGCCCCCGACAGCCATAGGCTTCCGTGAAACCTTGACTCCAACCCCGCGCCTTGGCCCTCCATGCTCTGACTTCGGTAGCTCGGACCCTTCCCTGCCTTACTGTCGGCTGCGCCTTGATATGTGGCTTTCGCTGGGCACCCTTCGTGCTTATCGATTAAACAGCTCCACTCGCTGCTTTCGGTTCCTCGAATGCTCTCCCCCTCCTTATTCTCTACTGGTGTAAATCCTGCCTGCGCATCTAAAAGACAGAGCCGCACACCCCCTCCCCAGCTTATTGCTAACTTTTCTTGAGCCCCCACCTTTTCTCTGAACTCTCACTTTGCCTCTCTTCTGATCCGCTCCGTCTTCTACCTTAGGTAACAGGATTTGGGATGTATGGCTTTTCCCCATCAGACCATAGCTGCTTTGTGACAGAAGCCATGTACTTCTTTGTGGCCTTCATAGTACGAGTAAAAGGTAGACAGATAAATGAGTAAATCTAGGCGGAGGTGGCTGGAACACATTTGAGGAAATGATTTCCAGAGGAGAAACTCGAGTCTTGAAGTACTCCCATGTTTAGGGGGCAGAAAAAGAGAAGAGCCAGAACTTTGCAGATTGCACTCCTATGGAATTTTTCATACTGGTTCTTGTGTTTTTTCCCTGTTTTTTTTTTGTTTGGTTGTTTTTTTTTTTGTTTTTTTTACCTCCCTATTTTTTTGGAAACTTCAGTCTAACCCCATCACCCCATAACAGACCCGGCTTTGAGCTTTTTTCTTTTCTCTCTTTCTTTCTTTTCTTCTTCTTCTTCTTCTTTTTTTTTTTTTTTTTTTAAGAAAATGGATGTCTCTCATATGAGAGTGTGTTGCTAACCTCACAAGTTTCTTTCATTTCCAAGGTAAATCCTTCTACCTGGGCTTCTAATTTTGCCTTTTCTTGAGCCATCCTGGATCTTGTTCCATCCTATCCACCTCTTTTTTTATTCTCAGGTTAGCCACCAGCCTTTTCCTTTTTAAAACATATCTGTATCTTATCAATAAACAAAATCTAATTAGAATTTCCTTGATCTTGTTAACGTTCTCAAGCTGCTGCACCTTTACTTCTGTTCCCTTAACCAGAAAATCACAAGAATTCTTTGAGGTAAAAAGTTACCCTTCTAGTAATCTATTTCTCTCTGTCCCAGAAAAATACATAGACACATGAAACTTGGGAGGTGGTGTTGGTGGCTCTACTGGAACTCTGGGTGAGAATTTGTGCTTTAACTGGGTGCCTGGCTGGCCCAATTGGTAGAGCATGGGACTCTCCATCTCAGGGTCATGAGTTCGAACCCCATGTTGGGCTTGAGCCTATTTAAAAAAAAAAAAAAGGATCTGTGCTTTCACTTAATCAGTGCACTAAATTGACTTCTACCTTAGGTTTGTTTACCCATGATCGAGTTATCTTTTCCCATCTGATGATCTCATCTGACCAGTCTTCATGGCACTTAACTTGGAGTGGTGATTCCCAGTTTTCATTCTGGCTCACGGGTGGGAAGGATAACTCAATCAGTGGCAGTGACTTGATTGCAGTGATTTGCAACCAGGAAGGGAGATGTAGTTAAATGAAAAAGCCTTCCCAGATGTTTCTGGAATTTCCCACCTGCCTTCTTTCATGAATTCTTTTTCTTCTTCAAACCAGCGTTCCCTTGGTTTCTCTCTCCGGTTTTATCCTCTGCTTTGGTGTCACTGTTAACCTCTGTATCTATAGCCTAGTCTCTCTCTCAAGATCTGGTCCAATTTGCATGTCTTTCTGCCTGGTAGGCATTATCACATGAATGTTGTGTTGAACATCTGAATTTTAACATATCCAAAACCCATCTCATGAACTTGACTGCTACTCACTGCCACTACCACCCCCATACGCACAGTGATACACACCTTTTTCTTTCCATTTCTTATCCCTATTATCCCATCCACAGAGTTTCCTAATTTGCTACCTTGGAGATATTTTCAGCTTTACCCTAATCCATTCCGTTAATAAATCACATTCTTCCAAAATAACTTGTGCATCTTTCCTCTCCATTTCTACTGCCTGCCTTAGCTCAGGGTCTGTGGAGAGTTTTTGTTAGCTTGAACATAGAAATCTCAGGTTGGATTAGATAAGAAACGAAAGTGAGGTTCTAGACACCAAAATTACATCTGTTAGTAGGTCTTCTGTCGCTCTTCTAGCCAAGCTGTACCATCCTTTTACTTTTGTTAGCTGGTGAATGCTTCCAGCCTTCTTCCTCCAGCCCCTCGAAGAAGTGGTCCTATAACTGGTTAGCATCTGGCCGGGATAATAGGGGATAGGTGGAGAAGGAATAAGTGAGACGGAGGTTGAAGGTTGCAGGTCTCTTTCCTGGGATCTTGTCTACCACCTTAGCTCGAGGTATGTGTGTTTTCTTCACTGTCTCACAGCTCAGGGTCCCTTTCAAGCCTCAGATAACCAAGAACACAACTCTTTCTCACCTGAACCTGTGCCATTTGGTTTTCTTCCTCTATGTAATGTCACTTTCCATAGTCATTTGGAATTAGAATTCAGGGAAGCTGTGCCTCAGCCCAGCTTGGGTTCCACCCTCAGGAACTGGCTCAAAGGCAGTGTTTCGCCCATAGAGCTTGCTGTGAGAAGCTCTTCTTTGCCTCACCCTACTCTTGACCCCCTAAACCAGCCAATCCTGAGCTTTTCTTCCAAATTCTTGACTTTTAAGCAACCCGTTCTCGCTAATTTCAGTCTTTTAATTTCAAGTCCCTCAACAGAGAGGAGCCTAAGAACACATTCATAGTCCCAAATTGAGGAACATTTTGTTCAGGATGAAAGATTCCCATGCTAAACTTTATCTTGTTCTCTAGTTCAGAGTATCTAGGGAACAGTTAAATTAGAAGTAATTTATTCATGCAAATGTGAGCTAACAATTTGTTGGGGACTCAGTTTCTTTTTAACCCTTAGGATAGGTTCTTGGAATTATGTTTGGAACTTGGAATTAAAGTTGTAGAAGGTTAATTATAATTGAAATAGTGTAAACATACTGTTGGCATTATTTCAGGTATATTATGGCTTTAAACAGATGCTTGAGGGATCACCTGGGAACTTAACCACTGTGAACAAGATTGGTTTTATGGGAAAACAAATTGGATATAGCGTAGAAGTTTCCCATTTGATCTCCCAGAGAGAACTCCTGCTCTCATTTAATCTCTGACTACCCCCATTCATTCCCTACTAGCCAGAAAAATTGATGCGTGCTTACAGTCATATACCAGTTACAAACATTTCTGGGTGGTTCATACCAGTCACTTTTCCCCACGAACATAGAGGGCCCGGTGTTACCTGTGATGTCATTCAAATGCACCTCTTTCTAGCTGTGTTTTTGTATCTCATATGCAGACTATATTTTCTTTTTGAATCTTAAGAGTTCTTGAACAGTATCTTCCAGTATAAGACTCTGTGTGGGTGTAGCGGCCATCCAGAGTAGAGTACAGACAGACTAAGCAGGATGCAGAAGTTGTAGAATGGCCTTAAGCAGAGAAGTGGGCTGGGCAGATGAGGCCGTATCCTTGGGTCTAAATCCAGTCTGTCTTTGTAGGGGACAACATGCCAACTGCCAAGCAACTAGCTGACATTGGCTACAAGACCTTCTCTACCTCCATGATGCTCCTCACTGTGTACGGGGGCTACCTCTGCAGTGCCCGAGTCTACCACTATTTCCAGCGGCGCAGCTCCCGGCGCCAGGCTGCAGAAGAACAGAAGACCTCAGGAGTCCTGTAGAACCGGGGGGCTATTTTCCTTGAACAGAGAGGCCTGAGGCATGCTGTGGAACGATCTCACCTGCACTCGGTTCCAAGTCAAGAGAACTAGGGCCTTAATGGTTTCCAAATCCTGCTGAGAAAAAGTGCCCATGTTTTCTCTGATACTCCATCTTGGGGAGGCTGTTGAATCACAACAGGAATGGGAGGATAAGGCAGACATTAAATATTTTGCCATGTCTATGTCTTGGTATTTTTGTGTACTTAAATAGGGTATGGGCTACAGAGGTGGGGCCTTGACTACCTGTTTTCTAGTCACAGACTGGATTTCTATATTTTGAGTTCTTAGCACCCATGAAATGGGGGTGTGCAGTTTTAGGACTGGTAGTATCAACTCATGATGTCAGAAAAGACTGTCTCAGCATCTGTATAAATCCCCTGAAAAGACTCCGTAGAGACCAAAGCTCTTCTTTGGTCAGTGACCATTCCGGCACCAATTACTGTGTCAAGGTAATTGACAAGTACTCTGGCAAGCTCGCGGCCAGCGGTGCACCCCTCAGTTAAGGAAGGCAGAAGCCCTTGTTTAACAGCCCTGTCAAAATTACCCAAAGTGAAGGAGGCCTAGTTCTCAAAGGGAAGAATTGTTGGGCAGCTTATAGTAATGCAGTCCAGCTCCTTAAACTCAGGGGGTGTAGTATTAGCATAGGATTGATTTCACATAGGAAATCTACCTGCAGGTCTTTTCACAAAGTTGTGAAGAGGATGTGAAAGAAAACCGTGCATTCAAGGTAAAAACCAACTATGAAAAGAGCTGTTCTTGCCACCATTCCATGTTGAGCTTTGAGTCTTGCTGGTTCACATCATTCTTGGTAATCGCCCAAAATAACAATCCTCTTGGACACTTGTCTCTCTCATGTGCATACTGTTCTGACTTTTGTCCGACTCCTAAACCTGTCACCTAAAGGCCCTCTTCTGTGATTAAAAAAACCTCAGCTTTCCTATACCACCAGTCCTTCTACTCCCATCCTCTCTTGGTGTGTTAACCAAGAACTCTGCTTCGCCTTCTCTGCTTTCTCACTTGCCTGTATGGTAGGGTCACTACCATTCTCCAAGCTCCCCTGTGCACTTTCAAAACATGTAACATAGGGGCACCTGGGTGGCTCAGTAGGTTAAGCGTCTGACTCTTGATTTCATCTCAGGTCCTGATTTCAAGGTTGGGCTCAGCGCTGGGTGTGGAGCTTGCTTAAGATTCTCTCTCCCTCTTTCTCTGCCCCTTGCACTCCCTAAAAAAAAAAAAGTGGAACATCGGTCTTTTTTTTTTTCTCTCCGACTTCTGTTTCACCCCTTTCCTCCCCCCCTTTTTTCTTACATCAGTCTTTTTGAGAAGCTTTCTTACCTTCTCATTTCCACCCTCTCTGGAACTTGGAGACTTCAGGTCTTTTGCTACCTTCTGTTTTCTTCCAGTCTTTCAGCCCTTTCTTGACCTAAACTGATTTCCTGTCTAGCCTGTGCCCATCACAGATCCTTCAAACAGCTCTGCTGCGGTCTTTGCCTCCCTCATTACCCTTTTCAATCCCAGACCTTGCTCCATTAGTTGTCTCTAATTCACATTCTTCCTTCTCAGTATGTGAACTTGCTCAAGATTATTTAAGGAGAACTCCACATGATGCCACTTCCACAGACTTAAAATTCGTTCCACCTCCACAGTTGTGTTGAAACTCCTGGTTAATGTGGCCTCTGTTGTGCCATACCCACTGATGATTTCGGTCCTTCCCTGGCTGTTTCTCTGCTGCACTGAAGTTGGACTTTGGCCCTAGGGAGGGACCACTCTCTTGTTTCCTTCTATGCCTTTGACTTTTTCTTTTGATTTCCTTTGGGAATTTCTGCCCACCTTAAACACTGATGTGCTTCAGAATTTTGTTTTTAGACCATTTCTCTCATTCTATATGTTTTTCCTGGATTATTCTAGGCACTCAATGATTTTAACATTACAAGAATGGTTAAGTACTCGGTGTTGGTATCCCAGCTCTACCATTCTAGCCGTATTGCAGTAGTCCAGTTGCTTATTCTTAATTCCTCAGTTTACCTCTGTTTAAGGTGGATTAAAAAATAATAGTTCCTAATTTAAAAGATTAGTTTCAAGATTAAATGAGATAATTCATGTTAAGTATTTCTTTGGCATATGATAAGCGTTCAGTAAATGTCAGCTATTCATCCCTACTGCTGACCTCCAAATCTGTATCGTCTAGGTTGACCTTTGGAGCTTCAGCTCTATCCAATTGTGTGACATATCCACTTGAATATCTCATAGTCCCCTAACTTGACATGTTCACAACTAATCGCATTCCTTGTCTCCAGGACCTATTTTTTTCTCCCTATTTTAGTTAATGATATCATCCAAGTCAGAAATGAGAGTTTTAATAGATTTCCCTGTATCCTACTCCCAACCAAGTAATTGTCTTATTCATTCTTACTATTTAAGCATCCACTTAATCAGTTCTGTCCTTTCCATTTCTTGCTTACAATTTTGCAGAAGCCTTTTAGGGGTCTTGGTTCCAATCTTGACCTCATCTAATTTATTTGCCACGTTGCTATCCTAGATCTCTATTTGGAACTAACTAAATTATGGCACTCTCTTGCTTTCAGTCTTCTCTGAAGCTCTATCATAAACAATAGTTTAAGACTCTCACCCGTAGAGTTGAATCCAGACTCCTTAGCATGGCATATGAGGTCCTTAAGACCTGACCCACTTTATGTTTCTACTTCATGCTTTATGTTCTTTAATATTAACTGCCTATATGATCACATGCTGTTTCTTGTTCCGTGCCTGTTTGTGCTTTCTTTCTGAATAGAACATCCTCTCTACTCCCCTGTCTTCTCTTTTTCCAGTAAGATTTCTTGGATTCTTCACTGTCCTATGCTGGGTCACATGTCTGTAGAAAATACCACTTTTCCTTTTAAAAACTCTTTAAAAGCACAAGTAGCTAAGACAGTTTTAAAGAGGAACAAAGAAGATGGGTTGATCCTACCAGATATCAAGACATAGTAGAAAGCTTAGAGTAATATAAATGTGGCATTTTAGTGCAGGAGTAGACGAATAGATCATTGGCATAATAAGCTCAGAAACAGATCATATGTATATGTGAGAAATTGAGGATGATAGAGTGTCACAAACCCATGGGAAAAACCATACTCCGTGTTGTGGATAAAATTGTAAAAATAGATTGAAAAGACACACTAAACTCAGAAGTTATATTGGGGGTGAAGTGAGGTGGAGTAGGGCAGAGGTTGAAGGCGTTTTAAATTGACAATTGTTTCCTCTATTCACAGGATTTCTGACACCAAATGTGTTTTTCCCACACCAAACAATTCTCCCAGCTCTGCAGACAGCAGCTAAGTATCCCATAATTCAGTTCTCCTAGCTACCTGGAGTTAGTATAGACCCTACAGGTAAGGGCTCAGTCTCCTAAGACTGTCCCCCAGTTCAGATGCCAATCACAAGTAGTGGGTCCCTGGGTTACCCCCACTTCTGCGTGACTTGGCTGCAACTCAGTTCCCATGACCTCCTCCTTAGGTTTGATAATTTGTTAGAATGGCTCACAGAGCCAAACTAGGAAAACACTTTATTTACTGTTACTGGTTTATTATAACGGATGCCACTCAGAAACAGTCGAATGGAAGAGATAATTAGGGCAGGGTAAAGGCATACCACCCTAAGATCACCATTGTGTGTTCACCAACCCAGAAGCTCTTTGAGCCCCATTATTTAGGGTTTTTATGGAGGTCCTATTACATAAGCGTGATTGATTAAATCATCATTGGCCATTGGTGATGAACTCAATCTCCATCCCTTCTTCCCAACCTATAGGTTGGGAGAGTGGGGCTGAAAGTTCCAGTCCTCTAATCATGCCTTGGTCCTGTTCTGTGGCAATCAGCTCCCGTCCTTAAACTAGGGGCCCACCAAGTCATCTCATTAGCACAGAGTCATCACTCTGAAGGTTACAGGGGTCTTAGAAATTCTGTGCCAACAACCTGTGAAGAAGAGCAAATGAGTATGTTTTTTGTTTTGTTTTTTTATTTTTTTATTTTTATTTTTTTTTTTAATTTTTTTTTTCAACGTTTATTTATTTTTGGGACAGAGAGAGACAGAGCATGAACGGGGGAGGGGCAGAGAGAGAGGGAGACACAGAATCGGAAACAGGCTCCAGGCTCCGAGCCATCAGCCCAGAGCCTGACGCGGGGCTCGAACTCACGGACCGCGAGATCGTGACTTGGCTGAAGTCGGACGCTTAACCGACTGCGCCACCCAGGCGCCCCTGTTTTGTTTTTTTAAATAAGCTCTACCTTTTACGTGGGGCTTGAACTCAGGACCCTGAGATTAAGAGTCATGTGCTCTACCAGCTGAGCCATTCAAGTGCCCCTGTATTTCTTCTATCACAATGTCACAGGTCTATAATTTTGTACTTCTTTTACAAATACGATTGGGGATAAGATAGAATGTTAGAGGTGTTAAATCTCGGTACTGGAAATGGGAGTATGTAAGTAGTCTCTATGTTTTTCTGCATTTTTTTTCCCAATTGCTCAAAGAAAAACTTGGGGGAAATCTCTTTGATAGCTTCCTGTTTACTACAGTGGTTCTCAGAAATGGTATCCACCCCCCGCCCCCCAGCCAAGGTGAAAGTGTTTTGTCACTGTGATTGGGAAGCATCTCTGGCATTTGGTGGGTGAACGCCAAGGATGCTAGATTTCTTGCAACGCCTGTGATAATCTTGGCACAACATGTTGTCCCAAGTCCTGCGCAACTATTAAATGTCCCCATAGATATTCAAATAAGTGAAAAGACAGTTTATAATTAGCCAAGCCTATAATCTCTTTTCCATATAAACACAAAAGTATTTTTTGTACAGGTTTAGTGTTCTCTGAATTCTCTATGCAACTTTATTTAAATGGAGGGAAGACTACAGTAATTTGTTTTACAGTAATTTGGAGGGAAGACTACATTTCACAAAGCCATGCTATTGATGGCTAAGCCTGTTCTTGGTATTTGAGTCTCTGACACAATGCTAATCGTAACAATCTGCATTTGTAGACACTGAATCGATGGTGAATGCACAGAAGTGCTAATCATCTAAATGCTAATATAACTATGTCCAAATAGTTGTATGCAGACATCGTTTCATTGTAAATTGTTTTAAAAACTGCTTTATATTACTATTAGGGCATTAATGCTGATTAAAAAAAAATGATGTGTAGGTACGTTAAATAATTATTGTATTTAAGGATAGTAACAGGAGTGTTAAAAATACTTGTTATATAAAGTAGGTGTTTTAGATATAATTCATTCACATTTGGTCATCTTTTGCTGTGGTGCTGAGGTGTTGGTTAATTTTGCGTCACCTTGGCTAGGCTATGGTGTTTAGTTGTTTGGTCAAACACGAGTCTGGATGTTGCTGTGAAGGTATTTTTTAGATGTAATCAACATTTAAATCAGTAATTTAGTAATTTGAGTAATGCAGATTATCCTCCATAATATGGATGGGCCTCATTGATCAGTTGAAGGCCTTAAGGGCAAAGACTGAGAGTTCCCAAAGAAGGAATACTGCATAAGACTAACATGGGGGGCATCTGACTGGCTCAGTCTGTAGAGCATGCAACTTTTGATCTCAGGGTTGTTTTAAGTTCCAGCCCCACATTGGGTGAAGAGATTACTTAAAAAAAAAAAAAAAAACAGAAACCTTGCCTGAGTTTCCAGCTTGTAGATTTTTTTTTTTTTTAAAGCAATCTCTATATCCAAAGTGGGGTTGAACTTACAACTCCGAGATCAGTTGTCACATGCTCCACCTATTGAGCCAGCCAGGCACCGCTCTAGCCTGTAGATCTTGAATTATGTCATCCATCTTACCTGAATTTCCAGCCTGCTAGCCTGCCCTACACATTTCAGACTTGCCAGTCCCTACAATATGTGAGCCAATTCCATAAAATAAGTCTCTCACTCTCACTTTTGTTCTTTCTCTAACCTGTTGGTTCCCTTTCTCTGGAGAACTCCAGTAGAGCAAATGACATACCTGATAAAGGGTTAGTATCCAAAACATAAAGAACTTATAAAACTCAACACTCTGGGTGCCTGGCTGTCTCAGTTGGCAAAGCTTGCAACTCTTGATCTTGGGATTATAAGTAAGTTCAAGCCCGACATTGACATTGAGTATAGAGATTACTTAAAAACAAAACAAAAACTCACCACTCCCCAAAACAATCCAATTAAAAAATGGGCAAAAGACATGAATAGACATTTTTTCAAAGAAGACATTCACATGGCCAACAGACACATGAACAGATGCCCAACATCACTTACTTATCAGAGAAATGCAAATCAAAACTACAATGAGCAAACCTTACACCTGTCACAATGGCTAAAATCAACAAGAAACGAGGTGTTGGCGAGGATGTGGAGAAGGGAATTCTCTTGCACTGTTGGTGGGAATGCAAACTGGTGTAGCCACTCTGGAATACAGTATGGAGGTTCCTCAAAAAGTTAAAAATAGAACTACCCTATGATCCAGCAATTGCATTACTAGGGTTTTTTTTTTTTTAGTGTTTATTTATTTAGAGTGCACAAGCATGAGTGGGGGAGGGGCAGAGAGAAAGGGAGGGCTAGATTCCCAATCAGGCTCTGTGATGTCAGCGTGGTGCCTGATGTGGAGCTCGACCCCACGAACTGTGAGATCATGACCTGAGCTGAAATCAAGAGTCGGACACTTAATGGACTCAGCCACCCAGGTGCCCCTGCACTACTAGGTATTTGCTCAAAGAATACAAAAGCACAGATTCAAAGGGATACATGCACCCTAATGTTTATAGCAGCATTATCTACAACTGCCAAATTATGCAAACAGCCCAAGTGTCCATCAGTGATGAACGGATAAAGATAGGGCGCGCACGCGCGCGCGCACACACACACACACAATGGAATGTTACTCAGCCATAAATAAGAATGAAATCTTGCCATTTGTAAGACATGGATGGAGCTAGAGAATATTATGCTAAGCAGAAGAATGAGTCAGAGAAAGACTATGTGATTTCACTCATGTGGAATTTAAGAAACAAATGAGCAAAGGAAAAAAAAGAAACCAAGAAACAGACTCTTAGCTGTAGAGAACAAAGTGATGGTTACCAGAGGGTAGGTGGGTAGGGGGATGGGTGAAATAGGAAGTGGGGATTAAGGAGTGCACTTGGGGTGATGAGCACCGGGTGTTATATGAAAGTGTTGAATCACTATATTCTATACCTGAAACTAATATACTGTATGTTAACTAGCTGGAAATAAAAAAAAAATTTTTTTTTAATGTTTATTCTTGAGAGAGAGGGAGACAGAGCATGAGTGGGGGAGGGGCAGAGAGAGAAAGGGAGACACAGAATCTGAAACTGGCTCCAGGCTCCTAGCTATCAGCACAGAGCCTGACGCAGGGCTCAACTCACAAACCGCGAGATCATGACCTGAGCCAAAGGCGAATACTTAACTGACTGAATCACCCAGGTGCCTCTAACCAGCTGGAATTTAAATAAAAACTTAAAAAAAAAATCTCTAATAGAACAGATAATGCCAATATGTAGCTGTCCAGTGCTTCTTTACCTCTAATTGTCTGACGGTCATTTTCACTTGGAGCACCCACTGTCATTTTAAATGTAGCTTGTCAAAACTGTCAAGCAATTGTTAAGTCTTTATGGAGCATAAACTGTATTTAATTAAGAAGAATAGACGTATTTGCTGTCAAGGTGAATACCATCAAGTTCATGAGATATTACACTAAATATCAATGGACTGAATTAAAAGACAAAGACTAATAGATTGGGTTAAAAAAGCAAATCCAAGTTGTAGGTAGTTTCTAATAAACATTAATAAAGAGAAATTGAAAATAGATGGCTAAGACATTCCTGAAGAATGTAGACAGATGTAAGGAGTGACAATATTAAGAAAAGTTAAATACTAAACAGTAAAGTGATCATTTGCTAATGTAAAGAAAAATAACTTGAGAAGAAGGGATGATCATAAATTTGTTTGCAACAAAGCAACTAAGAAGCTAAAGCAAAAATTCCTAGGAATGCAAGAACAGGATAAAAATATGGTTATAGTGAGGGACTTTATTATACTTTGTTTGGAACTGAACAGCACTAGAATAAGGACTGAGAAGAAATAATACAAACAACAAACCTGACATGTATATGTGCATGTATGTGTATATGTAATATGGAACAGTTTTCCATGACCATAGAACACTTAGAAACATTTGTATTCACTATTCCAAAACAAGTTTTATTTTATTATTTTTAAGTTTATTTATTATTCTGAGAGAGTGTGTGAGCAAGTGGGAGAGGGGCAGAGAGAGAGAGAATCCCAAGCAGGCTCTGCCCCGTCACCGTCAGTGCAGAGCCTGATGCGGAGCCCAAACTCACAAACTGAGATCACGTCCTGAAGCTGAAGTGGGACACTTAACCGACTGAGCCACCTAGGTACCCCTCCAAAACAATTTTTTAAAACAAATCCTTAAACAAATTTAAAGTAGGAATCTTAAAGACTGTATTCTCTTATCACATCCAATAAGATTATAAATAAATAATCTCAACTTGCCGGAAATGAAATATTCCTGGCAACCCTTAAAGAAAAAACACAAATTTTCAACTTAATTTAAAGCAATGAAACAAAGTATTTCGTGCAGACCTTCAGAACATAGCCCAAGCTGGTGTCAGGAGATGTATGCCCTTAAATGCCTTCACAAGAAACAAAAAGTAGGAGTTGGACTTTATAGATGAGAACCACTGGCTACTGGATCCCTGTTGTGATATTTAAGACCTCTTTTGTGCTCCATAGCAACCAGTTATGTACCCTTTCACAGCACTTTTAATATTTAAATAACAGCATTCTCTTGCTAATGGAAATGACAAGTTTGTAGGGTCTTTATCAAAAATGTAAAGTGTCTATACTCTTACCTACCTATTTCACTGCTAAGCCTCTAGGCCTTAGAAATATTCATACAACCGCACAGCGTATTTGTATAAGGATGTTATTTGCAATATTTTAATCTTTTTTTAAACAAATTTCTAATGTTTATTTTTGAGAGAGCACAAGGAGGGAAGGGGCAGAGAGAAGGGGACAGAGGATCCAAGGCAGACTGCATGCTGACAGCAGTGAGCCCAATGTGGGGCTCAAACCCACGAACCGTGAGATCGTGGCCTGAGCCGAAGAAAGATGCTCAACCCACTGAGCCACCCAGGTGCCCCATAACAAAGAGTGTTAAATAAGTTAAAGAATAATGGTATACCACAAAGTGGAATGTTGATCAGTCAAAACTAGCAGAATATGTGCAGTATGATCTCATTTTTGCTTTAAAAGGAACATTTGTATACATGTGGTTATCTGATAAGTGGTTTTGGAAGGCTGTATACCAAGCATTCATAGTTATTGGGGCAAATGGAGAGGTCATGTACTTTCTTAATTCCTTTTTTGACGATGAGCACATATATATAGCTTGTATAATAAAAATATCTGTTGAGTTTCAAACATATACAAAAGCTGAGGGAATAGAAATAAAACCTTTATACCCATCCCTCAGTTTTAACTGTTATCAACTTATTGCCACGCTTGCTTCAAAAATAGTTACTGGTTTTTTTTTTGTTCAAGGAAAAAGATGTTTATTTGTATCATGTCTACTAGTCTGTAAGCTTTTTTTTTTGAATACATGAATATATTTCCAATGTAAAATATTTAAAAAATAGAGATAAGTAAAAGTACCCCTTGTCACTCCCTCTATTCCTCATCATTTCCCTACACAGAAGTGACTAGTGTTAACCATTTCCAGTGTGTTTATATATACGTAAAATATGTGGTGTGTGTTGATTGAGTTTGCTTTTCTCTGGTTTCTTCTATTATTCAGAGGCCAGAGACTCAGAAGAGAGCCAGTAATGGGCAAGGCCTGGGACACCATGGCTCTCCACACCCTGTGTTAGTCAAGGTCAGCTTTGCTGGCAAGGTTATAGTTTGTCCTGGGAACCCTACTGCAGGGAGGGGACAGTGAAGGAAAGTAGCCAGGCAGAGCCATAAAAAGGAATGCCTCTGTGACTCCGTCAGCCAATTCCTTGTAATAAATTACTGTCAGTAGAGCCCTGTTGCTGCCAATAAGTTTAGTATTGTTTCCTAGATGTCTTTCATAGAGCAGTCATTTGAGTGAAAAAAGATCCCAAATCTGTTTTGTTTTGTTTTCTATAGGCCTAGGGTTTGTGGCTAAATTTCTTGGTGAGGCCTGCTCTTCAAAAGACTATTTATTGAACAAGAAAAAACAACTGCAGATGGCTGAGGTGAGGGTGGTACAAATTGTAACCTTGCTACCTATCAGTCTATGTCAATTCATAGTCTCCTTTTCCATTTCCTGTGCCTCTAAGGTCTAGTCCCAATTAGTAAGATACCCTCCCTGTGAGTACTTTTCAAAGACTTATTTGTTGCTTTAAATCTTTGAGGGCTCCCATAACCTACCATCTAAAATTTAACTCTTCAGCATGAAAGTCAAGGTCCTTCACTATATGGCCCCAAGCCATCTTCGTATTCTCATCTCCCACTTTGATCCAACTCCCAACAAGTTCCAGTTCCCTGCCAATGCATTATACTTTTGAGGAATACCCGGGTGGCTCAGTGGGTTAAGCATCTAACTCTTGATTTTGGCCCAAGTCATGATCTCAAGGTTCATGAGTTTGAGCCCTGCGTTGTGCTCTCCGCTGATTGCACAGAGCTTGCTAGGGATTCTGTCTCCCTCTCTCTCGACTCCTCCTGCATGCGTGCATACTCTCTCTCAAAATAAATAATATATAAACACTAAAATTTTTTTGAAATATCCCAAATGTATTTAAAGCACTAAAAATAAAATGTGCCATTTACCCATCTTATCCACATCTTCCCTTCCCAGAGATAAACACTATCCATCCTTCTCGTGCTGTATATGTTTCCATACTTTTACTATAGAAATGCCCTTAATATTATTTTGGGGTTAAAAAAAGTAATGTTAATGGCATCAAAAGGGACATATTCTTTTGAAGCTTGCCATTTTTCACTCAACATTGTTTTTGACATTTATTTAGCCATCGTGCTAATTTTATGTGGCAACATGACTGGGCCATGGAGTGCCCAGATACTTGGTTAAACATTCCTGGTGTGTCTGTGAGGGCTTTTCTGGATGAGATTAACATTTGAATCCATAGACCAAAGTAAAGCCTATTGCCCTCCCCAGTGTGGTTGGGCCTCAGTCAGTCCATTGTCAACTGTCAACTTGAATTAAAACAAAAAGGCATAGTAAGAGAGAATGCTTTCTGTCCTCTTGACTGTCTTTGAACTGAGACACTGGCCTTCCTCTGTCTTTGGACTCAGACTGGAACTTATACCAATGGGCTCTCTGGTTTGTCAGGCCTTCAGAATCAGATTGGAAATACATCAGCTCTCCTGGTGCTCCAACTGCTGATTTCAGATCCTGGGACTTCTCTGCCTCCACAACCATGTGAGCCAATTTCTTATAACAAATTAAGAAACATATCTAGGTATCTAGATATCTAGATATCTATATCTCCATCCTACTGGCTCAGACTAGTACATCCATATTGACAAAACTTAGTGGGTTTTTATTTATTTATTTTTATTTTAGACAGTGTAAAGCGTGCATGCAAGTTGGGGAGAGGGGCAGAGGAGAGAGAGAATCCCAAGCAGGCTGCACACCCAGCACCGAGTTGCTCAACCAAGCCACCTAGGTGCCCCAAGAAAACCTAGTTTTTAATCGCTACATAATATTCCAACTGCATGAGTAAATCAATTTATTCCATCCCTCTAGTGAAAGATCACGGAGACATCTCCACTTTCTCCCTCCTAGAAAAGTGTAGTTTCCTTGGGCCCATATGCTACTTTCTCCCAAGAATAATTATTACTAATATTTAGCTTTACTAGTTATTGTTAAGCTGTTTTTCCAAAGTGGTGTTAAGTGGTTTCTGTTCGTTTTAATTTACATAGTGACTTCTCGTAATGTAGAGCACCTTTTTGTTGATTTCTTATCTATTAGCATATGTTTCCTCTAGAAACTGCCTGTTCATATCCTTTGCTCCTTCCCTTGCCTCTGTCTTACTATTGGGTTGTCTTTGTTTCTTTGTATCTGTATTCTGGATAACAAGATTTTGTTAATCAAACGTGTTGCAGGTTTGACAGAGATGGTCTTCTAGAGCTTTTTTATCTGGGAGGTGGTGGCGGTGGTGGCGTAAGCATCCCACGTGGTCTGCATCATCATGCACATGTCTCTCTAGAGCAGTGCCATGGATAACTGACCTGAGACCACTTTCATGCAAGTTCTTACTTGGGGATGGGGTGGGGGTGGGGGTCATGATGGTTCCTAGTCCACATAGAAAGTATCTATTTGAAGTTCTCAAATTCATGGGGGAGGGGAAGGAAAAAAAAGAGGTTAGGGAGAGAGCCAAAGCATAAGAGACTCTTAAAAACTGAGAACAAACTGAGGGTTGATGGGGGGTGGGAGGGAGGGGAGGGTGGGTGATGGGTATTGAGGAGGGCACTTGTTGGGATCAGCACTGGGTGTTGTATGGAAATCAATTTGACAATAAATTCCATATTAAAAAAAAAAGTTCTCAAATTCACATGAAATGTAGGCCCATTTCATGGGCCTGGAACTCTGGAATCTTCTGACTCCACAAGCCCAAGCAAACTTCCTTGCTTTCTTCTTTTGCCAGCTGGATGCATTTTTCAGTTTCCCCTCTTTTACTAAGACTGTTGCTATCTCAGGGTCCCAGCTTTAACTGGAGGTCTCATTTCCAGCTTCCTGCTTGGTCTTGTCTCTTGTCAGCATTACCAAGTATATTCCCCTTATCCCTCTAGTAATTCATTGTATCTTTTGTGTCCCTTTCTTGGAAGCTCAGCTACACATTAAAAACAAAAAACCAGGGAACACCTGGGTGACTTGGTCCATTAAATGTCTGACTCTTGATTTCAGCTCAGGTCATGATCTCATGATTGGGGAGTTCGAGCTTCACGTTGGGCTCTGCACTGACATTGTGGAGCCTGCTTGGGATTCTCTCTCTCCCTCTCTCTCAAATAGATAAACTTAAAAAATATATATATATATATTTTTTTCTTTTATTTTTTATTTTTTTTTTTAATTTTTTTTTCAACGTTTTTTATTTATTTTTGGGACAGAGAGAGACAGAGCTTGAACGGGGGAGGGGCAGAGAGAGAGGGAGACACAGAATCGGAAACAGGCTCCAGGCTCCGAGCCATCAGCCCAGAGCCCGACGCGGGGCTCGAACTCACGGACCGCGAGATCGTGACCTGGCTGAAGTCGGACGCTTAACCGACTGCGCCACCCAGGCGCCCCTATTTTTTATTTTTATTTTTTTACGTTTATTTATTTTTGAGACAGAGAGAGAGCATGAATGGGGGAGGGTCAGAGAGAGAGGGAGACACAGAATCTGAAACAGGCTCCAGGCTCTGAGCTGTCAGCACGGAGCCCGATGCGGGGCTCAAACTCACGGACTGCGAGATCATGACCTGAGCCGAAGTCGGATGCCCAACCGACTGAGCCACCCGGGGGCCCCAAAAAATATATATTTTAAAAAGTGACCTTTATGTACCATTTCTAGATGTTTGTCTCAGGTTATTTTAGCCTGCATTAAGCCAGAACTGATCTCTTTCATATACTTTGACATCTCTTCCAAACATAATACCTTTCCATTTCTGTTTTCCTAGCAAAACTCTACTCATCTTCTATGGCCTAGCTTCAATTTTCAAGTTTTCTCCCATCTTGCCAAAAATAATTTAGGATAGTTCTTATCACGGAGTGCCTGGGTGGCTGAGTCAGTTAAGCGTCCAACTTCAGCTCAGGCCGTGATCTCACGGCTTGTGAGTTCAAGCCCCACATTGGGCTCTCTGCTCTCAGTGCAGAGTCCACTTTGGACCCTCTGTCCCCTTCTCTCTTTGCCCCTCCTCTACTGTGCATATGCTCTCTCTCAAAAATAAACGTTAGAAAAAAAAATAGTTTTGGGGTGCCTGGGTGGCTCAATCAGTTGAGTATCTGACTCTTGATCTCGGCTTGTGTCATGATCTCACAGTTTCGTGGGTTTAAGCCCCACGTCGGGCTTTGTGTTGACAGTGTGGAGCTTGGCTGGGATTCTCTCTCCTCTCTCTCTGCCCCAATCCCACTTGTGCTGTGTCTCTCTCAAAATAAACAAACACTTAAAAAAAATAATAATTCTTATCACATTGTAGTTATTTTTCCCCCCTTACTCGGGGTATCTGAGCTCTTTTAGAGTAGAAACCCAGATCTTGTTCATCTTTGTGTCCCCAGCTTCTGCCACAGTGCCGATCCTAAAGTAGGCACTTAAATTTTTTTTTAACGTTAATTTCTGAGAGAAACAGAACACGAGCAGGGGAGGGGCAGAGAGAGAGGGAAACACAGAATCTGAAGCAGACTCCAGGATCCAGGCTTTCAGCACAGGGCCCAACACGGGGCTCAAACTCATGAACCATGAGATTATGACCTGAGCTGAAGTGGATGCTTAACTGACAGAGCCACCCAGAAGGCACTTAAATATTTCATTGAACTGAAAATACTTCCCTGCCTGAAATACTGGATCTAAAGTCTGAAGAACTTGGTTTACAACCAGCGTACTGAATCACTTAGGAACGAAACTCATACCATTACTTTTAGGATTGCGATAACGTGATAGCTCATGATAGATGATGGGCAATCTGGGTTTGTTTTTTTAGTAATCTCTGTGCCTAACCCAACGTGGGGCTCGAACTCACCACCCCGAGATCAAGAGTAGCATATTCTACTGAGCCAGCAAGGCGCCCCACTGGTCTTTTTGAGCAATTTGAGACTCCATGTCCTCAGTGTGGCAGATTGAATTTTTCAAAGATGAAAGCAGCTGTGTCTCCCATTCTACGCGTTCTTCTACAGTGACCTTGCTCCTCCCATCAAGAGGTACTGTAGTCTCTATCTTGAATCTAGGTGGTCTCTGTGACTACTTTGATCAATAGAATACCGTGGAAGTGATGTGTGCCAGTCTAGATGACATTCTTAATGTTTTTAAGAGAGTGTGTGAGCAGGGGAGAGGGGCAGAGAGGAAGAAAGAGAATCTTAAGCAGGCTCCACACTGTTCGTGGCTCATTCGGTTAAGTGACTTCAGCTCAGGTCATAATCTCACGGCTCATGGGTTTGAGCCCCATGTTGGCCTCTCTGCTGTCACCACAGAGCTCGCTTTGGATGCTATCTCCGTCTCTCTGCCCCTTCTCTGTTCATGGACTCTCTCAAAAATAAGTAAACACTAAAAAAAAATAAATGCTATAAAAAACAGAATCTTACAAAAATAAATTTCCTATTTCACAATTACTAGTCTATTCAACTAATAAGGCAACTTGAGGAACTAAATGTAAGACTTTAGCTCTGACCAAATAACTATGTAAGATTTTTTTTAGAAATTTTTGCATGCCCCATAGTAAGTCTATTTGTTTTTTTATTAAAAACTTTTTAAAAATATTTTTTTAATGTTTATTTTTGAGAGAGAAAGAGAGAGTGCAAACAGGAGAGGGGCAGAGAGAGAGGGAGACACAGAATCTGAAGCAGGATCCAGGCTCTGAGCTGTCAGCACAGAGCCTGACGTGGGGCTTGAACTCACAGAGAGTGAGATCATGACCTGAGCTGAAGTCGGACGTTCAACCTACTGAGCCACTCAGGCGCCCCCATAGTAAGTCTTTTCAAAAACCAGCCACTCAGTAAGGTGAGTTTAGCAGGGTCGCTATCCCAGTAATGTCAGTGAACATCAAGTATCTGATTCTTAGAACAGTAACTGGTTTCTTTCAGTTTTCACCCATCTCCCTGACAGTGAAGCACTCCATATGCCTTAATGTACACAACATCTGGAAATACTATGACAATCTGAATATTCGCTAAATGAAAAACTACTCTGAGATGAATAATGTCATTGTTAATTTTGCCAGGACCTCAACTACAGGTAAGTCTGGATTAGGAAGACTGTTTTTCCATGGCTAAAAGAAAACAGAACTAAAAGAGGAAACATCTTCTTGGATTCATTTATTGCAATCTTTAAAAAAAAATTTTTTTTAATGTTTATTTTTGAGACAGAGAAAGAGCATGAGCAGGGGAAGGGCAGAGACAGAGAGGGAGACATAGAATCTGAAGCAGGCTCCAGGCTCCAAGCTGTCAGCACAGAGACTGATGCAGGGCTCAAACTCACGAACCGCAAGATCATGACCTGAGCCGAAGTCAGACGCTTAACCGACTGAGCCACCCAGGTGCCCCTTATTGCAGTCTTTTAAATGTTAACTGGTAGTCTCTGTATGGGAAATAAGTGTATCTAAAAGTGTCTTCAACCAAATCCTTTGTTGGTTTGGTAACATGCATATATCTGCTCAGTATTTTTTGTGACTACTATGCATGTTTATTTTTTTCTTAATACATAAAGCCATAAAATGTAGGCACTCTTTCCAGCAATGCACAGAAAGTAAAAAAATGTGGTGTCTAAGAGCCTTTAGAATCAGGTCTGAACATTTTCTGAATTAGCGTATGGATTCAGGGAATTGGGGATAGAGTCACTGAAGAGGCTGAGACAGCAGAGGAGGGTTGAAGCACTTTTAATCACACAAGAGTAAACAACAGTATAAACCCTTAGCGGCTCGCCCAGTGGCTATGGTCCTCTTCCAGCCCTCAGCTCACCCTCCCCCACTCCCGCTCCCTGCGTACCATTGAGTGAAGTGCAGGGCGTCAGCAGGACCCTGTCACTACCAGGTGGTAGGAAGGGACTCTAGCTAGGGGCCACAAAAACCCTGATCATCCATCCATGGTTATCTGTTTCTGTACAACTTCGTGTGACTTTTCGAGCTCCGAGGAGTAACAGTGCAGAAACCTGGAGCTGAACTCTACTGTTCCATTCAGATGGCCATAGCTTCAAAAGCCATGGACAACAAGGGAAGGGACCAGCATTACTCAAGTCCAGAGCCAGCATTACTCAAGATGCAGCCAAATCTGGGATTGAGGTGGGTTCAAAGGGGGCACAAGGCCTACCGGCCCCAGTCTAGTATTGTGCCCCAACCCAGGAAATGAAACTCGTGCATATGCACACATGCACATGCACACACACATACACATGCAGACAAACACACACACACCCACACACACACCCACAAAGCAAATAACATTACCGAAAGAACCGGAGGCTATTAAATACAAAATGGCAGAGTTGGTTTTTTTTTTTTTTTTAAGTGAAAATATTTGCTCTTTTGATTCTCCTCAGTGCCCTGCAGAGCCCCTAGTCACAAGAGTGTAGGTGGGGAGGCCTGAGAGGAGTAGGTTGCCAGTGGCCCTACAAGTCCATGTGTGCTCTAGTCCCCACACCAACCACCTTACTCTTCAGCCCAGTAGCTGCTTCCCATGTGACCATTCACCCGATTGGCGCCATTGCTGGAGCTGCTGCCACAGGGGCTTTTTGAGTTGGTGGTCGCTTCTTCTTCCTCTGAGCTGCTCTCCACATCACTGCGATCGTCCTTCGACACCTGCGTGGGACGGGGCCAGAAGTACGAAAGGTGAGGACAGAACTTGTCTGCTATTGTAAGACCACACAGCCCATGTTTGGGCACTGCTCCCACCGTGGCCCACTTTCTGGTGGCACCTGACTCAAAACACTACCTGCGCCATGGATACCATCGTGAAAAGGTATCCTCTGCCTCTTTCTCAGTTTCTCTCTCCTCATCTCTGATTCTGTTCCCTATGGAATAAGAAGCTGCGTTGGCAGTGGGGGGTGTGTGTCTCTCAGGACCAGCCGAGGGAGGTGAAATCATTCTCTGAGGCCAGGTTTAGGTCTGAGGGAAACTCCAGATGCTCTTCTCCTCCCCCACTTCAAAAAATAGAAAAGGCCGATACAAACAATACAGATGGCCGTCACCATCGCTTCTATCTCGTGATGGTTGTGGCCACTGCAGTTATTCATGTTGGTTATCCTGACTGTTGCTTTATCCCCAAAGCTGATTCATAACTAGGCCTTCTTCAGTAGTTTTACTGTCTTTGGGCTTAATACCCTATGACACTATTTCTCCAATCTTGTCCGTTTTCCCACTGGCAAGACCACTTCTGTGCAACTTTAGCATTGCCAAGATACCAGTCTGGTGAAAAGAAAAGTGGATTGGCCGTCATCAAGAGAAGAATCCCAGCCCCAATCATGTTGCTGTCTGTGAATCTTTTTTTTTTTTTTTAATGTTTGTTTATTTTGAGAGAAAGAGCGAGTGAGCATGTGAGTGGGGGAGGGGCAGAGAGAATGGGGGAGAGAGAATCACAAGCAGGCTCCATGCTGTCAGTGCAGAGAATGGGTCTGTATGGTTCTACTGTCTCCCTGGGGTCCGGGGAAGAGCCTGGCATAAAGTAGGCCCTCAAGAATATTACTGAATGATTCTTTCATTTAATCTCCCTGCTACCTTGCTAGTTGTATTTTGACACCCCCCCCACCTTTTTTTTTTTAATGTTTATTTTTGAGTGAGCAAGCAGAGGAGGGGAGGAGAGAGGATCTGAAGCCGGCTCTGTGCTGACAGTAGAGATCCCAATGTGGGGCTTGAACTCACAGAACCATGAGATCATGACCTAAGCCAAGATCAAGAGTCAGACACTTAACCGACTGAGCCACTCAGGCAGCCTGAATCTTTTTACCTCTTAACCACAGCTTTTCGGTTTTAGATTTTCAAATGAAGAGTTTGGACTGGAAAAACGTTTTCTAATCAAAACTACCCTGCATATCAAGCAAAGTCTTTTTAGTTCTTTACCATGGACCATAAAAAGTAAAGGAGAGAAATCCAATGAGACCTGTCAGACTTCTGACTTCCAGAACTGACAGAATCAGTGTGGGTTTTTTTTTTTTTTTTGTTTTTTTTTTTTTTTTTTTTTTTAGTAAGCTCTGTGCCTAATGTGGGGCTTGAACTCATGACCCTGAGATTAAGAGCCTCATGTTCTACCAACTGAACTAGCCAGGCACCCCTCAATGTGTTTTGTTAAAAAAAAAAAAAGTAAGGGGCGCCTTGGGTGGCTCAGTCTGTTGAGTGTCCAACTCTTGATTTCGGTTCAAGTCATGATCTCACGGTTTGTGGAATTGAGCTCCGCCGTTGGGCTCTGCACTGGCAGAGTCTGCTTGGGATTCTCTCTCTGCCCTTCCCCTGCTTGAGTGCACATGCTGTCTCTCTTTCAAAATGAATAAGCTTAAAAAAATAAATCCATAAAAAATAAATTTTAAAAAAAGTAAAGGAAAGAAGGGGGTGAGAAGGGAACAAAGATCTATATGCTGTTGCCAAGGAGTGGGGCACTTGCTTTGGTTAGCTCTAAGACTCTGTGATCTATTGCAGCTTTGACCTCTGAGCCCAGGCAACTGACAGATTTGAGGTAAAGGGAGGCTCAGAAAGGGGAAAAGATAAGAGTCGACTCAACTCTTGCCTCCATTTAGAAAAAACTATCTGGCAACTTGAGCTCCAGTCAACAATGGCCCCACAAGGTCAGGAGACCGGCATGCTCTGAGACAACACAGGGAACAGGAAGGGAAGCAGGAAGGAAGAGGAACACATTCAGACAGACATGCTTTACTGAACACTAGAAGCACAGATACACTTACATGCAAGAGATGAAACTGTCCAGCTCCCACCAGGCATAGAAAAAAGGAAGGAGGTGAGAAAAGAGTGGAGAGTACAGAGTCTGGGTCTAATCCTTCCTGGATAGGTCACCTGGTCAGGAAAGAAAAGCAGGGGAGAAGAGAGATGTCCAGTAGCTACAGCAAGATGCATAGGCACACTGAGCAAGTTCTGAAACCACTTGCAGCCATAAGGAACAGGGACACAAGAAATCATATATGCCTGGGTTACATTACATTCCATCCCTTTGTCCTAGAGTCAGTGTCTCCTCTAGCAGAGCCCCCCTCCCCCGCCCCCCACCACCCCTCCCAGCTTGGGCTCTGCATTTGCCGAAGGCTGAATCCTCAGCCCGTGCGAAAATCCCAGCCTGACTGCTTCAGAACTTGCAAAATTCAGTTATGAGTTTCATCATTTTTACCATAAATGACATCTTTCTTTGTGTTTTTGGGCTCTTGGCATAAGATGGGTATTTGAAACCCTAAATACCAATCTCATTTAGGATCATTTCTTCATACAACAGTGGGATGAGGTCAATACTTAGTCCCATATCTTAAACATCACAGTGTGGTCATCTTGGGGTGGCTTGTGAACTACCATGCCATTCCTAGGCAATCAAACATTTCTGCTTTCATAAGTTTATAGTGTAGAGTTCTACATACAATTTCCTTTGGAAAAAAGGTTTCTGTGCTAAAAAAAGCCAAAATATGAAATCCACTGAAGTAGGTAAGGGGTAGGAAATGGTTAAAGCCATCTAGAAACATAACACTATTCATTATTTAACCACAGTTATTGTAAGGGACAGAAAGAAGGCAGATCTTTCCTCCTGTATCTTTTTTCTTTTTTTTTTTTCTCCAGTAATCTCTGTACCTAAGGTGGGGCTCAAACTCATAACCCAGAGATCAAGAGTTGCATGCTCTACTGACTAAGCCAGCCAGGCACCCCTCTTAGTGATATCTTAAAAGGCTAAACACTTATAGAAAAGGAGTCCTCTGGAGTCCTAAGCTTTTTGCTGGGTCTGCTTGAGTAGCTGGGGCTCACTAGGCTAGAGAAGTCTACTGAGTAATATCTATCTTCCTACCCAGCCCCAAAGAAAGAAGCCATCTTTCCTCCTCACCTTTCCTCGGATCAAAGCTTTAAAAGCAATTCGCACAATTAGGTAGGACCAGATGACATGCAGAACCTGTAGGATCAGGAGAAGGCCATTGAAGAGCCACCAGGAGGGATAAGGCCCGATCATCTCCCAACTCTCAAAGAAAGTCGTGTTCAGAATCCTAGAAGAAGTAGGCCAATGGTGAGATTCTAGAGTTAAAGCCAAGTAGACAGCAATGAAGTGGAGTTCCCTGGGAAGCAGAACCCAGTATGTTTTCTCCCTATACATTGTAACAGTTGAAATTCTAGGGATATTCATTAACACTGAGAAAATAAAGAAAGGGGGCCTATGAAATTTTCTATCTTTAGGGGCAGGGAAAGATATGTGAATCTCAGAAATTGGTGGATTAAGTCACATTTAATCGTTTCAAATACGCAGAGTTTCACAAAATTGGAGCAGCAATTTTAATCATAATCCTAGTCATTACTCAGATCCTCAGGCACATACAGGACAGGTGGTGGCTGATTCGCTCAGACTAAGCAAAATCTCCAACCTGCAGTCACTGACTCTGTACCATCAAGTAGGGAGTGTACAAGTGAGAGTGGTGTGTGTGTTGGTTAGGGTGGGGTAGAAGGTATAAGAGCAGGAAAACAAGAAGAGCCTGAGAATTTTATAATCAGCACAAAAGAAGGCAAAGGAATTACTTAGGCATAAAGTGAGGGCTGTCCCTCAGACAGGAGTCAGGAAAGCCACAGCCAAGTGAGTTGGATGTTCTTAGTCTGGATTACACCTCCCTAGGAATACTGTGGGAGGGTCCTGTGAGTCCACAAAGGGTCAGGTTAAGCCAAGGATAAAGCAGGGCAATAGGGTTTTTGGTGGCCTATTTCCTAAATTGGCAAAAGGTATCATTAGCTACATACTGACCACAGCTCCATGACCCTAACACTCACCAGAATGGGTAGATTCCTAGACGAGTGACCACAAAAACAGCACTGAAGATCACAAAAAGGGTGTCACAGAGACGCTGGTATTTGGCATAATTGGCCAGTTTGGCTGCCTGGAGAAAGGAAAATAAGAATTGAGTTGAGAGAAAGCCGGTTCTCAAATAGGAAGAAAAGGAGAGAAAGAGAGGAATAATGAGGAAAAAGGAGTTGGCTGGGGGGGGGGGGGTCTCACCTCCAGCAAGAAGTCTGAGACATCATGTAAACACATGACCAGAGTTCCCACCCGAACCATGTTGTTGATATAGGAGAAGGTGATGAGCCCAATGGTGGCCAAGTGATGCATAAACATGATCAGGAAGTCCTAGCAAGGAATGGAAATAGAAGGGGCAGGTAAAGGCAAGGCCATAGAGATATCAGCCAACCCAATGCCCTGCATGTTCTCTGAGGATCTTCTCCCACCGCTTAGAGGTTCCATTTTGTCTAAACTCTCCCATATGGAGCACCCCTACCGTTTGACCCAAAACTCTACACCAGTGACTGACCCATAATCTATGTTAATATAGTTCAAAGCACAGAAAATAACAGTTTTCTTTGGAAGTTGTGGAATATGTAGACCATGTATGCTGAGTTGACACTTGGAAATAATTTCCTAGGTGGTAGTCAGACCTACAAGCCATAGATAATCTGTGAGTTTCTAAGACTGTTTTGATGAAAGATATTTCAACCAAAGAGACCTAACAGAAAGGAGAGGTTTATGGAAGGGCAAAGCTAACCTCTTCAAAAAAGTTTCAGAGAAATGCTAAACAATCCATTTTAACTGTAAGCACTTTCTGCTTTCAGATTTAAAGCTCTAATTTCCTCTTGGGTTCAAATGCCAAGGTCAGACTCAGAAATCTCTAAATACCTGTTATCAGACATGTCTAATAAATACTTCTCAGCCCACTGAGGGACAGAGAATGGGAGAAGACAGGTGAATTTGGGTGAGAGAAACAAGGATGAAAAGTCTGTGCTCTCCACATAGATATAGTGGTATGTTATAGTTCTTGAGTTGGGGGCGGGTTCATAAGTACACATTCTAGTATGTTTTAAAACCCACATATAGGGGCGCCTGGGTGGCTCAGTCGGCTAAGCGTCGGACTTCAGCTCAGGTCATGATCTCACAGTTCGTGAGTTCAAGCTCCACGTCAAGCTCTGTGCTGACAGCTTAGAGCCTGGAGCCCGCTTCGGATTCTGTCTCTCTCTCTCACTCTCTCTGCCCCTCCCCGGCTCATGCTCTGTCTCTCTCTGTCTCAAAAATAAATAAAAACATTAAAAAAAATAAAAAATAAAACCCACATATGTATTACAAATCTTTTTATATGTGTCATGTTTTAAAATAAAATTTTAATAAGGGGACCTGTGTCTCCTGACCATAGGAGAGTGCAAGACATTTGAATTGAGTATCAAGCTTCTAGATTACACAACAACTAATAACCCAGATTAGTTTTAATACATTCCCATAAATGCTAATTCTGCTCTTCCTCACCAAAGATAACCATGAGATAGTGACAAATTAAAGTCAGAGCTGCTGGAACCACATTACTTCAGGTGCATACCAATAAAGTAAAGATTCTGCCCTTTCTGTCCACTTATAAAAAACTTAAGTCATTCCCAACTTTGTCACTATATGGGCAAGTCAACTCACTTCTCTGAATCTTTGTTTCCTAAACAACAGCAAGAAAATGGTAAATGAAATCATCTAAAACCCTTTCCAGTTGACATTCTTTAAGTAAGTGGGGTCACCAAGAAGGGAGAACAGAGAGAGAGAGAGAGAATGAGGGCTCTACAGCAAAACAAAAGCCACATCTAGCTATTCTGGAGGCCGGCCTTTTCCTGGATCAGGCCTTACTATCCCTTAGTTCTGACTAGTTTCCAAAGCTCTATTCATGTAAGAACCTTAGAGAAAAATAAGGAAAAGGATATGCTTTTTAGCTGGTTAACTTTTTATCCTGGGCTGCCCTAACGCCTCAAATATACTTACTTCGTCATTAGTCAAGTCTCATTTCTGAGAAGGTTACAAAAAGCTAATAGTCCCATCAAGCCTACTTTTTCCCTCTTTTGTGGTCCCAATCAGGGTAGAGAATCCACAAGGGCAGTGATGGTGGCTGCTAGAAAGGAGGATGCAGTATGTTAGAGTTGAGGGAGACAATGTCCTTACCTTTCGTTTAATGTCTATAAACTGAGAAAACATGAGAGACCAATAGAAGGCCAATTCCATGATATAATAGTAATAAAGCCCACTTGTGAGAGGCTGAAAGAGAGAAAGAAGTAGTTAGAATACCAGCTAGTCAAAAATTCATTCCATCGCCGCAACTTTCTCCGTCTTGGAGGACCAATACCCAAAATTATTAGACACCCTTCCGCCCCACCGTGTTGCAAGATCTGTAACAGCTAACAGATTTGGGATAGGTATGGAGACTTAAACCTCTTCCCTCTGCCCCTCCACATACACATTTTCTACTCGCATCTTTAGAGATAAGGTTAACACATACTATAGCACAATCAAATCAGTGTATCTAGAATTCTGGACAATTAGTGCTTTTCAGGGGATTTAATATACTCAGGTCTTTTCTTCCACCCTGTTACAGCCCCTCGACATTTTTCTAGAATAGATTAGAACCAAGATGCTTTTCAACATTTATTTATTTTTGGGACAGAGAGAGACAGAGCATGAACGGGGGAGGGGCAGAGAGAGAGGGAGACACAGAATCGGAAACAGGTTCCAGGCTCTGAGCCATCAGCCCAGAGCCCGACGCGGGGCTCGAACTCACGGACCGCGAGATCGTAACCTGGCTGAAGTCGGACGCTTAACCGACTGCGCCACCCAGGCGCCCCCCAAGATGCTTTTAAGGAGACTCCAAGTTACCCTTGATTCAAAAAGGACACCTGAGCCAGAAAGCATCTCATCAAGTGCCAGCAAGCTGCTTTTCTTCTGGGCCCAATTAGGGTGAATATAACGGGGAATCTGGAAAAGATCACTGGATTTCACAGCTATGGGAGGCCCAGAAATAGATACCCTAAATACATGAGTGAAAGAGACTCAGCCCCTAATCCCTCAAGAAAACCAAGAAAACATGCCATCTGCCCTGGGACTGTCCTGCCCACCCTACCTTACACACACACGAGGCCCCTGCCTTGAAAGGGCTCAGACTGTACCTGATACGGATAGCTATGCCAGCACTGTCGGATGTCCCAGAACCAAGGTGACTAAAAGGAAAGAGATAATCCAAGTCAGCCTTTAGGATTCAACCCTGGTTTACCAAATAATCCCTTTCTCTCTCTGCTAGGAGCAAAAGAGAAATGGGGAAGAAAAAGGAATCCCCCTCTTGATAGAATTTAGGGGGTCCTTAAAAGGTCAATAAATGGTTAGGTTTTTGTTCTAGAGCAAGAAAAGTGTTATTACAAATAGAAAAGCCATGCTTTGAAATAAATAAGAGCAGGGAGAGCTCTAGGATAGTTTTTAAAAACCTCAACACCTAGGATATAGGAACTAGGGATGCAGGAAGACCGTGATTCCATTCGACAACCAAGAGAGAGATCTGCATGCCAAAGATTTAAATCAAAAATAATTATCTCTAATGGAGTTTCAATGTCCTTTAAGGAAATTTGTCCATTTCATCTAAGTTGTTGAATTTTTTACTATTTGATTGTTCATAATATTGTGTTACTATACTTTCGATGTCTACAGGATCTATCGTTACAGCCCCCCCGCCCTTTTCTCTCTGACACTGATGATTTGTTTCTTTTTATCTAGGGGTTTACCAATTTTTTTTTTTTAATTTTTTTTTTTCAACGTTTATTTATTTTTTTGGGGACAGAGAGAGACAGAGCATGAACGGGGGAGGGGCAGAGAGAGAGGGAGACACAGAATCGGAAACAGGCTCCAGGCTCTGAGCCATCAGCCCAGAGCCCGACGCGGGGCTTGAACTCACGGACCGCGAGATCGTGACCTGGCTGAAGTCGGACGCTCAACCGACTGCGCCACCCAGGCGCCCCTAGGGGTTTACCAATTTTAATGAAACCTTTCAAAGAACCAACTCATGGCTTTGTCTATTGCCTATGTCATTAGTTTTTTTACTGTTTTTAATTATTATTTCTTTCCTTTAACTTACTTTGGCATTACTTTGCTGTTCTTTCTCCAGATCTTAAAGTAGAAACTTGTATTATTGACTTTAAACCTTTCTTCTTTTCTAACATAAACATATAAAGTTATAAATTTCCCTTTAAGCATGCTTTAGGGGCATCTCCTAAGTTCTGGTATGTTGGATTTTCAGCATCATTTCAATTAAGTATTTTCTAATTTCCCTTGCGATTTCTTCTTTGATCCATGGGTCATTTAGAAGAGTTTCACTTCCAAATATTTTCTAGATATCTTATTATTATTGATTTTTAATTTAATTTCATTATGATCACAGAACATATTTTGTAAGATTTCAGGGGCCCCTAGGTGGCTCAGTCAGTTAAGCAACTGACTTCAGCTCAGGTCATGATCTAACGGTTCGTAGGTTTGAGCCCTGCATCGGGCTCTGTGCTGACAGCTCCGGATCCTGTGTCTCCCTCTCTCCCTCTCTCTGCCCTTCCCCCACTCACGTTCTGTCTCTGTCTCTCAAAAATGAATAAACATCAAACAATTTTTTATAAGATTTTTTTTAAAAAGTCACCAACCGTGGTGTATATTTATCTGTTCCCTTCCTTCAGTTCTGCTTTTTACTTAATGTATTTTGAAGTCTTAATTATAACATTTAGAGGAAAACAGTACAGTACAGTGGAAAAAACAACATGGACTCAGGAATCAAAAAGCCTGAAATTCTTTTGACAATTAACTGAAAAGCAGGAATAATACCTGTTTTGTCCACTTTAAAGGTTTACTGATTCCTACAGTAACCTAACCCTGATTTCTACAACTGTCTCCTTGGAAGAACAAGATCTTTGTCAAATGCTTTGTAAACCATCACAGACTTTGTAAACCAGCATCAGATTAAATCACATCTGATTTAATCAATACTATTACTATTTGTGTACTATGCTATTACTATTACAATTATCTCCCCTAAATAAAGGGAGAAACAGTAAAGTTATGAAATCAGATGCCAGACAGACAACAATCTATTTGGCATATAAACCTGGGCTGTAGGCATTACAGAAAAAAATAAAAGGGCAGGGAGGAAATAAAGATCTAATGGTATCACACAACTCTTATCTCTAGAGATGTAGGCATGATTAGAACCCAACAGAGGACCAGAGAGAGTTTAGACTTACCGACCAGAGAAATCTAATTCCATAGCAGAATATACATAAATAAAAAGTGAATCTCCACCTGGGTGGGCAAAGAATAGAGGTTAGATGAATATTCACTCAAAAGAAAGTTTTTGAGGCTAAGGAGGTCAGGATAGCAGATTTGGGGACAACACAATTATGGGTAAGAAATAAGATCCCAGAGCGGCACCTGGCTGGCTCAGCCAGTAAAGCATGTGACTCTTGATCATGGGAGTCATAAGTTTGAGCCCAGGTTGAACAAAGAGTTTACTTAAAAATATATACATAAATAACATCTTCAAAAAAAAAAAAAAAAAAAAAAAGGATAAAGTTCCCAGCACGGGGACAAATATTGTTACCTAAAAAGCCGAAATGATAGACATCTTCCAGCTTTGTTTAAAATAGATTCCCACCAGTGTATACTGGTTATAATCAACTTTTCTTCCATATCAGACTCCCTAATGATAGTGCCTAATATTTTCTTTGCATGACAATGATCAATTGCGTTCTGTGTACAGGGGATAATTAGTAAAAACCCAGTGAAATGAAGTACAGTATGTCCAGGAAAGGATACTTCCTACCAAAATGTCAATTTACCGCAAGCCAGTACTATCTCTACCAAGGTGTACAAGGGTGTGACTATCTACCTATATAAGTGCAGTTATAGGAATTCACTCCCAATCTATTTGAGAAGGAAGAACAAAATCAAACTACAACATGTAGCTTAATGGCGGCATGTTCAAGACACTAAGGGCGACCGGTCTTCCAGTTCTCTTCTTTCCTGCCTACAATAAATTGAGTCAGCCCTCTACATTCATTGACTATTGTCCTACCAAAAGAAAACCTCAGTCCAGTCATACCCCACCCTTCTCACTCCCCACCTCCATATGCACACCTACATGCTCTCACAGAACTTAGTGAGCGTTGGGGGCTTGTCCTGATTCCTCCGATGACGAAACCAGCATTGGATTTTTCGGACATCCCAATCCAGTTGTTTTGACAGGCCCTCTAGCCTTTTCTCATCAGGATACTGTGGATGCATGACCAGAGTCAGAACGTCCCTTTCTCTTCAACCCTCTCATTAAATCCCCCTGACTAGCTGAGTGGCAAAAAGGGGGGATATATAACTACAACGGTTTAAGGGATGTTTATCCTTCTAGGTTTCACCCCCACACTCATTTTTAGTAAGAAGTCCTATTTCACATATCAAAGATCTTTGCCTTTAGCAAAGCTTTATTAGCTTTCCTTTAGAATCCTTGTTTGGTCTTCTCTCTCCAGCCCAAGCTGAATAAAAAAAGCTATTAAAAACCCAAACTGCAGGGGCGCCTGGGTGGCGCAGTCGGTTAAGCGTCCGACTTCAGCCAGGTCACGATCTCGCGGTCTGTGGGTTCGAGCCCCGCGTCGGGCTCTGGGCTGATGGCTCAGAGCCTGGAGCCTGTTTCGGATTCTGTGTCTCCCTCTCTCTCTGACCCTCCCCCGTTCATGCTCTGTCTCTCTCTGTCCCAAAAATAAAAATAAAAAAAAAACGTTGAAAAAAAAAAACCTATAAAAAAAACCCAAACTGCAGGGGCACCTGGGTGACTCAGTTGGTTAAGTCTCCGACTCTTGGTTTCAGCTTAAGTCATGATCTCACAGTTTGTGAGTTCAGCCCCACGTCAGGGTCCACACTGTGCAGAGCCTGCTTGGGATTCTCTCTCCCTCTCTCTGCCCCTCCCCTGCTTGTGCTCTTTCTCAAGATAAATAAACAAACTTAAAAAAACAAAAAACAAATAAACTACAAAGGCTATTGGTACCATCCCTATCTGGATTATGCAACTAGATAATGACAGAAACTGGAGCAGGGAAAAACAAAATCAAAATACGATGTGTGTCTGGAGAAGGTGGGGTTGTGGTTACTAGGTCTAAAATCCAAATGTATGTAAACTTATTTAAGGGATCCTGACCCAAAGGTATTTCCCTGAGGGGATAAAGTTCTCCTTATAGTTATATAGACTACCGAAATGTGAAAAATCATCCCATCCTATCCCTATCCTTGGAGATACTTGCTCTCTACCGCCCCCTGCCCTATGGGGTAACCTCTCACATGAATCTTCCTCTCTTTCTTTGCCGACTTACCTTGGTAATAGATACGAACACCTTTTCAAGGATGGCATTGGGTTGGGCCTGATAAGGACCACTGTCCTGGATGCCAACACGGAGTGCACAGGGTTTAGCAATAAACCTGTAAGGATAAAAATCCAAAGCCAATTTTAAATATGGTTTGCTAAGCATGAAAGAAAAAATCCTGATTAGGGGGCTGATGGAAGGCAAAGGGAAAAAACTGGGCTGGGAACCAGGACTTTTTAATTTATTCCTAGATTCTGCCACTGACTTACTTGCAAAGTGACCTGTTTAAGAAATGTTAGAACATAAGCTTTCCATTTTTTCCCTGGCTTCTCTTATCACATCTTGAGCTGTAGAGTCAGAAAGACCTAGGTCAGACCTATCATTTTATCTACTAGTCTTCCATTTATTGCCTGTAGGAAGGAACTGCAGCAGTTTACTTAATCTCTATAAGTCTGTTTTTTCATCTAGAAGATGAAGATAGTATCAACATCCTTGCTACTCAAAATAAGACCAAAACATTATTGGTTTTTCCTGGAAACCTTTTGGAAATGCAGAATCTCAAACCCCATCCCAAACCTGCAAAATCAGAACCTGCATTAACAAGATCCCCAGGTGATTCCTATGCCTATTAAAATTAGAAGCGCTGGTCTACTTTACAAGAATCCTATAACTATTCAATGAGATAATATATATGAAGACCATGGCACAAAGGAAATGCTTAATAAATGGTAGTTTCCCTCACATCAAAAAATCAAGAAGATCTTAACTGGAGGGCAAAGTAGAACTGAGACTGAGCTCTTCCTAAATACAAATATCCTGGGTCTTGGTCACCTTCCTGCCTAAACAAAAAATTATGGAAATACTTAGAACTTTAGGAGCCTGGAAGAAAGGAAATTAGGAAGGATGAGAAATAAATTACCTATTAGTACTCAATTCTATTCCCAAATCTACCATTAATAAGTCATATAAACTTAAGTCACTTAACTTTTGGGTCTTGGTTTCATCATCTAGAAGAAGTAATGACATGATATCTAAGATTTTTTTTCTTTTTTTAAGTTTATTTTGAGAGAGAGAGAGAGAGAGAGAGAGAGCGAGCGAGCATGAGTGGGAGAGGAGCAGAGAATCCCATGCAGGCTCCATGTTGTTAGATTGGAACGTGACTCTGGGCTGGATCCCACAAACAGAGAGATCATGACCTCAGCCTAAATCGAGTTGGACACTTAACCGACTGAGCCACGAAGGCGCCCTTAAGATTTTTTCCCAAATCTAGTATTCCATGGTGTTATCATTAACTGTAATTAATTTCTAACTTGTAGACCTTTGAAAAATAAGGAACTATTCTTTGGTTCTTCAAAAAAATTCCCTCTAGGGGCGCCTGGGTGACTCAGTCCGTTAAGCGTCCAACTTCGGCTCAGGTCATGATCTCACAGTCCGTGAGTTTGAGCCCCACGTCGGGCTCTGTGCTGACAGCTCGGAGCCTGGAGCCTGCTTGGGATTCTGTGTCTCCCTCTCTCTCTGCCCCTCCCCTGCTCCTGCTCTGTCTCAAAAATAAATAAAACATTAAAAGAAAAAATTTAAAGGAAGATCCCTCTTAGGGCACAGGGCTGGCTCAGTCCATTTAGCATGCGGCTGTTGATCTCAAGGTCGTGAGTTCAAGCCCCACATTGGGCATAGAGTTTACTTAAAAGAAAAAAATTCTTTAAAAAAAAAAAAGATCTCTCTCTTCCACATCCATAAATTTCTGTGAGCATTAGCTCTAGGAAAAGCTCTACATAGTCATTTTCAGAATAAGTCAAAACCAGTTTTAGTTCTCTTAGCATCTTAAGGAGTCCCAAGATGAAATTGTGACTGGGAGGCATAAGATCGAGTGCTCTTGACCTATTTCTTGGTCTGCATTTGAATCCAGAATTTATCTCTAAGGGAGGAACTGAGAATAAGAAACTTTATTATCTTCCTCTGTGAAAACTTCTTCTACCCTTATCACGAAAGTTCCTGGAGCCATGGAGAAATATTTATTCACAGCACAAAGTTAACCACATCTGTAACCTATTCTCTCCTCTTTGACACAGGTGGTACAAAAGTTTCATCCAAAGGCCAACACTATTAGATACTTTATATTTCCTGGTATATTATTCTGTGTACAAATATTTTAGCACCCCACTCATGTTTAAACTCCTTATGAACACAGTATACAGGGAATGCTGTTTTTGTATTTACCAAGATTCTGTGTCTGTGCTCAGTAATTAACAAGTGACAGGTCTCTCAAATCCTACCCTTGCTCCATTGGAACTCAGTTTGGACCCAGGACTGATCAGCATCCAGAGGAGTAACTAAGTCAGTCATTCTTTGCTTTTCAGTTGGTGCTACAGGAGAGGGAAAAGCACTGAATTATCTCTGTATCCTCTCATCTACATTAACTGTATGAAGAAGTAGACCCAATAACAAAAACAGCTTTTCCAATTCCTACTCTCACTCCCTGATCCAGAGCTCTTCAGTCCAGAAGCAGTCAGGTGATCAAAGGCCCTGGAGTTAGATTTTGCCAGCTAAGAGATTTTGTGAAAGTTACTCATCTATAGAATGGAGATAATGTCTACCTCACAGGGTTATTTTAAAAATGAAATGAGGGGCGCCTGGGTGGCACAGTCGGTTAAGCGTCCGACTTCAGCCAGGTCACGATCTCGCGGTCCGTGAGTTCGAGCCCCGCGTCAGGCTCTGGGCTGATGGCTCAGAGCCTGGAGCCTGTTTCCGATTCTGTGTCTCCCTCTCTCTCTGCCCCTCCCCCGTTCATGCTCTGTCTCTCTCTGTCCCCCAAAATAAATAAACGTTGAAAACAAAATTTAAAAAAAAAAATTAAAAAAATAAAAAAAAATAAAAATGAAATGACATGATCCATGCCTAACCCAGTACCTGATATTTAGTAAACACTCATTAAAAGGCAGCTATTTATTATTGTTGTTGTTCTTAATATTATTATTAAAAGCAGCTATTATTATTTTTACTAGAAACAGTTCAGTCTTGGTTCTCCTTGATGGTATCTCTGGAAGAAGCCAAGAAGTGCAAGAAATCTTCTTTCATACGACAGAGATAGGTTTGTACCCTGCTTACCTGGGTGAAGCCAAGATCATTTTTTTATTATCTAGACCTTGGAGTGAACTTAACATCCTAGAGTCAGAATTAGCTCATATCCTGACCTCATTAGTTCACAGAGTGCAATGAAAGACAAAATTACTAGCATGCAGTCAGTTACAGTTAGACAAATACAGACCCTAAGAGGAACGCCTGGGTGGCTCATTTGGTTAAGTGTCTTGATTTTGGCTCAGGTCATGATCTCATGGTTCATGAGACTGAGCCCCATGTGGGGCTCTGCAGTGACAGCACAAAGCCTGCTTGGGATTCTCTCACTCCCTCTCTCTTTGCCCCTCCCCATTCCCATTCATTCATTCTCTCTCTCTCTCTCTCTCTCTCTCTCTCTCTCTCCTCTCAAAATAAATAAATAAACTTTAAAAAAAAACCCAAAAAACAGACCCTAAGAAAATTTATCTATCTGGCAAATATTTATGGGGCACCTATTTTGTGCTATAGCATGAAGCATAAAACATAAATAAGCATAAAACATAACTAAGTTTGAAAAATAATTTTTTCCGTGATAAAAATTAAATACATAGATTTATGTACTTAATGAAATCACCTTAATGAAGAAAGTGAAATTAGGTATTCATCCTTTTTGTTAGATAGGCATTTACCGAACTGTACAGATTCCTAGGGTCTCAGAGACTGTTTCAGGAGGTCTACACGGTCAAAACTACTCTCATAATAATTCTATAACTTCATAATAATTCTTGTCTCTCTCACTCTCTCATGAGTGTGCGGTGGAATTTTCCATGGGTTACATGACATTGCAATAGACTGAATGCAGGAGCTGACATGAGAATACAGGTGCCAAATACTAAAGAGTGTTAAAAAAAAATGTAAAATAATGCGATTCTTCTCACATTTTATTTTGTTTTGGAAAATAGTTATTTTTCATGAAACATTAGTTGTATTACCAATATAATGAATTTATTGTCATCTGTAAATGAATTAATAGAATATATATCTTTAAAATTCCATTTTAACTTCTAAAACAGTACATGTTGATAGATATTATCCATGTAAACATAAATTTATGTTTGGGGTCCTTAATAATTTTTAAGAATGTAAAAATTTTTAAGAGTGTAAAAGATTCCTGACATCATAGTTTGAAACTGCTGTTGATGACAGTGAGAAATCAAATTTATCTTGTGATTTTCTGTCCTCTACAGGATCAATTTGTTGCCCAAGTTTTAAAATAATTTAAAAAAAAATTTTTTTAGTGTTTATTTTTGAGAGGGAGAGAGCATGAGCAGGGGAGGGGCAGAGAAAGAGGTGGATACAGAATCTGAAGCAGGCTCCAGGCTCTGAACCGTCAGCACAGAGCCCGACACGGGGCTCGAACTCACAAACCGTGAGATCATGACCTGAGCCAGAGCTGGACGCTTAGCTAAGCCACCCAGGTGCCCCTAAAATAATTTTTTTTAAGTTTTTTTTTTTTTTAATGTTTATTTTTGAGACAGAGACAGAGCTTGAGCGGGGGAGGGGCACAGAGAGAGGGAGAGACAGACAGAATCCGAAGCAGGCTTTAGGCTCTGAGCTGTCAGCACAGAGCCTGATGCGGGGCTCGAACTCACGGACTGTGAGATCATGACCTGAGCCGAAGTCGGACGCCTAAGGGTCAGTTGGTTAGGCGTCTGACTTGGGCTCAGGTCATGATCTCACAGTCCGTGAGTTCGAGCCCCGCATCAGGCTCTGTGCTGACAGCTCAGAGCCTAAAGCCTGCTTCGGATTCTGTCTGTCTCTCCCTCTCTCTGTGCCCCTCCCCCGCTCAAGCTCTGTCTCTGTCTCAAAAATAAATAAAAACATTAAAAAATTTTTTTTAAATAATTTTTTAAAGTATTTATTTATTTTTGGGAAAGCACAAGCAGAGGATGGGCACAGAGAGGGAGACAGAGGATCTGAAGTGGGCTCTGCACTAAGAGGCTGACAGCAGCAAACCCGATGTGGGACTCGAACTCATGAACCAGGAGATCATGACCTGAGCAGAAGTCAGACACTCACCAATTGAGCCACCCAAGCACCCCTAAACTAATTTGAAAGACCAGACTTCCCTTAACCTGCAGGTCTAAATAAGGAGGCATTTAGTGGCCTATACTGAATGGTAAGCTGCTCCTTTCCACCTGCCACTCCAGGAACATGAGTCTAGTGACCCAAACTGTTATGTTTTGTAGACATCATTTCATTCTGCCTTTTTCTGCCCTCCAGATACATGGCAGCAGCTGACTAAGGCCTGGGCTAATGAAGGCAAAATTACTTATTACTTTGCTTTTTACCAAAGACAGGAGCTATACTAACAACTCTATCTTTGCGATTCACCGCAACATCATTAATGGATATGGACTATACACAAATATGTTTCACAGTATAGATTAAGCTTTTCAACTAGTGTATCATGGCAAGTAATGTATTTGGGCTACGTTGATGCTGAGATACTGCTCCTAGCTCTCAAGGGTGGTCCACGGAGCCTATGGTAACCAGGAAACCTTAGTCTGTAGCCTTTGGCCTCATATACCCTACTGCGCAATACATGAATTATTTTCTATGTGGGCAGCAACATGATTAGGTTGGGAAGCAGTGGCTTAGATCAATTTCTGGAAAGATAAAGTGTCAAAATTTATATATAAAAAAGAAAAATAACCATCAAAGAAACCAAAATAGGGAATGAGATGGAGTGAAAAATACAATAAAAAGAGAAAGGTCTTATACAGACTGATGAGGATGATGTATCAGTAGGTAAAGTACTGAGTAATAATTATCTGACCCTGAATGCTCCCTGCCCCCCCCCCCCCACACACAAATGGGAGAGATGAGAACTGAGATATTTAAATAAAGATTCTTAGGTCCAGATAAAGCCTGTTTAGAAAATGTAATCCTTAGGTACACAAGCAGCATTTGAAAACCCTCCCCCAAGACATATATATACAAGAGCCAAAATGCAGAGTTCCACACAAAACAGATTCCAAAAGTCCTTTCCCTTTGCAACTGAATTCTTAATAAACCAATCACATTAAAAATTTGAGTAGCTTCTGTTGGGTGGACAGAGGAGAAAGTACAAAAAGACATTCAGGCAGTGGGAACAGCATGTACTAAAGCAAACAGAAGAGACAAACTACTTACAGAACTATGCAATGTACAAATTCAGGGGTGGCAACAGTGGCAGGAGGAAAAACACTCTACAGATAGAGGCCAAATCACAGGTATGTTATGTTATGTTATGTTATGTTATGTTATGTTATGTTATGTTATGAGTGAACTTTATCCTATAGTTGATGGAGAGGCACTGGAAGGCTTTAGGCCAGGAGAAGAGCTAGATTTGTATATTAATAAAGGAGCATCACCAGTTAAAGGCTACTGTAAAAACTCCATGCTTTAAGTGATAAAGCACTGAACTAAGGCTATAGAAATGAAAACGAAAGGACGGATTCAAGAGCTGCTGAGGAGGTAAAATTAATAGCACTTGGTAACAGAATAGATGTAAGAGGCAAAAGCAGAGTCCAGCCTTCCTTATTTCTGACTTGGGAAACTAAGTTGATTATGGTGTCTCAACCAAGTAGAGCATAAGATAAAGCAAATTTGGGAATGATAGATGAATTGTGTTAGGCTGAATTTGAAGTGCTCATAGGACACTGAAATGGAACTGTCTAGTAGGCAAAGAGGCTTAAGACACACACACACACACACACACACCTGAGAAAGAAAAAAGAGCACAAGAGAATGAGAATATAGGTGGTAGCTAAAATTGTGGGGGTGGATGTGAGTGCAACAAGAAAGGAACACAAACTGAGGCTCCTGGGTGGCTTCGTTGATTGCTTAATCCAACTCTTAATCTCAGCTCAGGTCTTGATCTCAGGATAGTGAGTTCAAGCCCCGTGTTGGGCTCCATGCTGGATGTGGAGCCTACTTAAAAAAGAAAGAAAGGAACACAAATTGAGAAGAAAACCAAGGTCAACATCCTGGGAAATACTAATATAAAAGGTGAATTTAGAGGGCAGGAAGACCAGAGGGAGAGTTGTATCAAATGAGGCAGAGATCAAGTAAGACCAGGATTTCAGTATCCACTGGATTTAGCAATTTGGAGATCTGTGGTAACCTTCACCAAAGAAATTTCAGTAAAACAGAAAATCTAGAGACAGCAGTGAGTTACATCAGTGAAAGATATAAGGAGGAGGAAGAAAGAAATGGAAATAGCTAAGATTCTTAAGAATCTTGACTAAGAAGAGAAGGGAATGCCTTCAACATCCTGCATCAGAATCATACTTCTCCAACTCCCACTCATTCCTCAGTCTTCGTCTCTCTCTCATCTCGTTTCTGTCCCTACACTCCATTGACACTGCTCTTGCCAAAAATGATCTCCTTATTGTGAAATCAAATGGATGCTTTTCAGTCCTGTATCCTACCTGACCACTCCACGTTATTCCACATTACTGACCATGCCCTCCCTCTTGAAATGTACTTTTTCTTAGCTTCCTTACTTGCCATACTCCTCCTACTTTTCTCCCTCCATCTCTCTGGCAACAGAAGTAGACTGCTTGGTATGCATTGCTAGTTGAGTCACTTGGACATGCTACTTAACTTTCTCTGTGCTCCCGTTTTCTCATCTACAAAATGAGGATAACTGTAATTATCTACCTACTTCATAAAGTTACTATGAGGACTCAATGTTTAGCACTTAGAATAGTGCCTGGGGGGCGCCTGGGTGGCTCAGTCGGTTGAGCCGCTGACTTCGGCTCAAGTCATGATCTCACGGTCCGTGAGTTCGAGCCACGCGTTGGGCTCTGTGCTGACAACTCAGAGCCTGGAGCCTGTTTCAGATTCTGTGTCTCCCTCTCTCTGACCCTCCCCTGTTCATGCTCTGTCTCTCTCCCTGTCTCAAAAATAAATAAAATGTTAAAAAAAAAAAAAAAAAAAAAAGAATAGTGCCTGGGACAAAGTAAGTACTTATTAAATGCTTACTACAGATATTATCAAATACTATAGGGTTGTCATACCTCTTTTCTCCTTTTGGGTTTTTTTCCCCCCACTCTGCTTTTTCCTAAAATATGCTGTTTCCTCAGAGTCCTATGCAGGTTCTTTTCTTACTCTACACACCCACTCTGGTTGATCTCATTCAATTATAGCAGAGGGTCTCAAAGTATGGTCTACAGACCCCCAGAAGGCCCCTAAGATACTCTCTAGAGGCCCAGAAAGTAAAAACTATTTTAATAATAATATCAAGACATCATTTGCCTTTGTTACTGTGTTGACATTTGCAACGACAGGGCAAAGCCATGGTGGATAAAACTTATGTTACCTGAGCACAAATACACCAACTGTAGTAATGGTTATTGTATTCTTCCTTGCTATGTCCTCTTAGTTTTTTTTTTTTTTCTTTTAAGCCAGTTCACTTAAGAATGTCCTTGACGAAACAATACAAATGATTCATTTTAACAAATCTCAGCCTTTGAGTATACTTTTAAAAAGTATTATGTGACGAAATGGGAAGTACACAGCACTTTTGCTACATAGCAAAGTATATGGTTGTCTCAAGGAAACACGCTTGTTTGACTAAGCTGTGCACTGAACTTAAATCACTTTTTCCTTGGGGCACTTGAGGGGCTCAGTCGGTTAAGCGTCTTGACTCCTGGTTTCGGCTCGGGTCATGATCTCAAGGTTCATGGGATTGAGCCCACATTGGGCTCTGTGGTGACAGCGCCGAGCCTGCTAGGGAATCAGTCAATCAATCTCTCTCTCTCTCTCTCCTTCCCTCTCAAAATAAATAAACATTTTTTAAAATTACATTTTTCATAGAATACAATTTTTACCTCAAAGAATGGCCAACAAACTAAGGTCATTTGGACCTGGGTATTTTCTTAAAAATGAATGAAATAAGCCTGTCATTTCAAAAAAACAAACATTGTTGCCAATGATAAAATTCAAGCTTTCAAGTGAAAATTAGAATTTTAGAGAACTTATATCCACCTTTGAACTTGAAAACTTCCCAATCGTTCAAGCTTTTATGATAAGACTAGTTCTGATGAGATTAATAGGATTCTTAAATGTTGTATAAAGAAATGTATTGACATTTGGGAGATCTATATAACTCAGTAAACCAGTATTTTTCTTTTTTTTAATTGAAGTACTTTAATTTTATGTACAAAGAGTTAGCAGGAAGGTAGGTGTCTTGGATATCTACAGTTAATGTAGGTATCCTGGATGACCCATTCAAGGAAGCTCATTTAATCAAACTTAATGAAGCCTTTACCTTTGCATACTGACGGAAATGATGGTGGCACATAGTGAGGCTATATTTCCAGATTAGACTATGCCAGTTTGAGTAGATGTGGCAAGAATGAGAACCCTCACCGGATTTCCTCGGACGGCTCCAGTAGAGCTGCTGGTGACTCATCTTGCTCTCTGGGATGCAATGAGGCAAATTACCAACCCATGATATCCAGACAGACCAATGGATTTTTTTTTTTTTTAATTTTTTTTTTTTTTCAACGTTTATTTATTTTTGGGACAGAGAGAGACAGAGCATGAACGGGGGAGGGGCAGAGAGAGAGGGAGACACAGAATCGGAAACAGGCTCCAGGCTCTGAGCCATCAGCCCAGAGCCCGACGCGGGGCTCGAACTCACGGACCGCGAGATCGTGACCTGGCTGAAGTCGGACGCTTAACCGACTGCGCCACCCAGGCGCCCCCAGACCAATGGATTTTTAACATGAATGAAAAGCTCAATGATAGGGTTTCATACTCCACAATGCAACCAACCTTTAAGAAACTACTTCCTGTTGGGGTGCCTGGGTGGCTCAGTCAGTTAAGCATCCAACTCTTGATTTCCGCTCAGGTCACGATCCCAGGGTTATGGGATCTAGCTCCACGTTGGGTTCCATTGAGCATGGAGCCTGCTTAAGATTCTCTCTGCCCTTCTCCCCTGCTCACACACTCTCTCTCTCTCTCTCTCAAAAATTAAAGGAAAGGAAAGGAAAGGAAAGGAAAGGAAAGGAAAGGAAAGGAAAGAGGAAAGGAAAAAAAGAAAAAGAAAATTACTATTTGTTATGTTTTGGTGTTGTATCAAAGAAAAAATACTTCCCCTTTCCAATGACACATTTGTGTGAAGCCAGCTTTTATTTATATACTTCAACTAAAACAACATATAAGAAGAGCCTGAATGCAGAAGCCAGCGAGAAGAATCCAACTATCTTCTATTAAGTCAGACAGTAAAGAGAGTTCCAAAAATGTAAAAATCAACGCTGTTCTCTGGATTTTTTTTTTTAGAAAATAATTACTTTTCAAAAATGCTATTCATGTAACATGGCTACTATCGTTATTTTTAATGAGATAATACATTTAAATTATACTAATACTATTCATTTATGTGCTGGTGACTCCCAAGCATACATTTTGAGTATCCCCTATACATATGCACCCATGTCAGTGTATTTTTCTGAGTAAATTTTTTTATTAAAAAAATTTGGGGGGGGGGGGCGGCGCACCTGGGTGGCTCAGTTGGTTAAGCGTCTGACTTCGGCTCAGATCATGATCTCAAGGTTCGTGAATTCCAGCCTTGTGTCAGGCTCTATGCTGAAAACTCAGAGCCTGGAACCTGCTTCGGATTTTGTGTCGTCTTCTCTCTCTGCCCCTCCCCTGCTTATGCTGTCTCCCTCTCAGAAATAAACATTTAAAAAAATGTTTTTTAAAATTTTTATTTATTTGAGGGGTACCTGGGTGGCTCAGTTGGTTAAACATCTCACTCTTGGGGGCGCCTGGGTGGCGCAGTCGGTTAGGCGTCCGACTTCGGCCAGGTCACGATCTCGCGGTCTGTGAGTTCGAGCCCCGCGTCAGGCTCTGGGCTGATGGCTCAGAGCCTGGAGCCTGTTTCTGATTCTGTGTCTCCTTCTCTCTCTGCCCCTCCCCTGTTCATGCTCTGTCTCTCTCTGTCCCAAAAATAAATAAACGTTGAAAAAAAAAAAACAAAAACAAAAACAAAACATCTCACTCTTGGTTTTGGCTCAGGTCATGATCTCATGGTTCATGAGTTCAAGCCCCAGTCAGGCTCTATGCTGACCACATGCAGAGCCTGCTTGGGATTCTGTCACCCCCTCATTCTCTCCCTCTCTGCCCCTCTCCTGTTCATACTTGAGCTCTCTCTCACACTCTCAAAATAAACTTAAAAAGAAATAAAATTTCATTTCTTTGATTGAGAGAGAGCGCATGTGAGTGGGGGAGAAGGGAAGGGTAGGAGGGAGGGAGGGGGAGAGAGAGAAAGAAAGGGGGAAATGGGGGGGGAGGGAGGGAGGGAGGGAGGGAGAGAGAGAGAGAGAGAGAGAGAGAGAGAGAGAGAAAATCTTAAGTAGACTCCATGCTCAGCGTGGAGCCTGACATAGGGCTTGATACCATGACTCTGGGATCACGACCTGAGGTGAAATCAGGAGTCAGTCACTCAACCGACTGAGCCAGCCCTAATTTTTTTTTTAAGATTTTGTTTTTAAGCAATCTCCACATCCTATGTGGGGCTTGAACTCACAACCCAGAGATCAAGAGTTGCATACTCCTTCGACTGAGCCAGCCAGGCACCCTTCTGAGTAAAATGTTCAAAGGATAGGATTTGCTATCTACAAACTCATGTGCTATACACATTTGTTGTACACGTATATGTATTCTTTGCAGTTTCTTTCTTCCTTCCTTCCTTCCTTCCTTCCTTCCTTCCTTCCTTCCTTCCTCCCTCCCTCCTCCTCCTTTCCTTCCTTCCTTCCTTCCTTCCTTCCTTCCTTCCTTCCTTCCTTCCTTTCCTTTCCTTTCCTTTCCTTTCCTTTCCTTTCCTTTCTTTCGAGAGTGCAAGTGGGGGAGGAGCAGAGAATGAGGGAGAGAGAGAATCCCAAGCAGGCTCCATACTCTCAGTGTAGAGCCTGATGTGGGGCTCAAACCCACGAAACTGTGAGATCATGACTTGAGCTGAAATCAGAGTTGGATGCTTAACCAACTGAGCCACCCAAGCACCCCACGCAGTTTCTTTTGAGGACTTTTTTTTTTTTAAAGAATAGTGTCTTCAGGGACTCTTTTTTTTTGAGAGAGACAGCCTGAGTGGGGGACCTGTAGTGGTAGGGGGACAGAGGATCCGAAACCAGCTCTGCACTGACAGCAATGAGTGCAATGCAGGGCTTGAACTCACAAACCGTGAGATAGTGACCTAAACTAAAGTCTGACGCTTAACCGACTAAGTCATTCAGGCACCTCTCTGTCTTTTTTTTAATTTAATTCATTTTTTAAGTTTTATAAGTAATCTCTACACCCCAAGTGGGACTCAGATGCACACCCCAGATCAATAATCTCACACTCCTAGGACTAAGCCAGCCAGGTGTCGCGAGGACTTTTTTTTAAATTGGCAAATTTGCTCTTAAAGCAGAAGCAGACTATAAAGAAAAGGACCTCTATGGCATATATTATCCTAAACCATGGCAAGGCACCCACTGTGGATTTATACCAGACTATTTTCACTCCTCCCACATGTATCAAAGTTATCCTCACTTAGACTATTACAGAGCCTTAAAGCATTAAGATAATTAGTGCCTATGCAATTTGATACACTGCTAGGTGCTGTGATGAGAAGGATCAGCCTCCTGCTTACATCTAACCTCATTATAAGGAATGTAAGTCTTGAGACAATAAGAATTACTAACAGTATATATGTTGAAATGTTTCAGATGGACACAATTTAAGACTAAGTTGTAGTATTATTGTACAGTAGTTAGTGAATATTTTACTTGCTATAGAGCAGCAGTTCTCAAAGTGTGGCTGAAAAATAGCTGGGGGTCCCTGACACTCATTGTTGAAGAGTTTCTCCCTTTCTGACTATATACATACATTTCTTTCACTACACATATCTATCTTTCTTAAATGGTCTATCTTTCCACTTACAGTCTTAAATGACGATACAACTTAATGTACAGTAACTTAAATGTAATGTAATGTAACTTAAAGTAGAAATACACAAATGTACAAGTGCCAAGAGGTGGGTCAGAGAAACAGGTTAACAAAAAAACTGTTCCTTAAGAAGTTTTCACCGTTCTTCAGGGTCCAAGAAACAAGTGTGTGTTAGTGAGACATTAAGCTTATATTTTAGTTAACAACTGTTAAAAGGAACTGAACCCACCTCCTCCAAATTCCCATAACAGCCTTCTGCATACATTTATGACACTGTATTTTAAACCACTGATATTCTTGCTTTCTTTCTGCGAGCAAACACCATGACTTACATTTTTATCCATGGCACAGTCTGACAACTGGCAGATACTAAGTTCTCAATAAATAACTGCTGAAGAAAGAAGAAAATAGGTAAAAACTAAATTCTTAACCAAAAGGTGAAGTGTTTCAAGGAAATGTGCCCACCTGTCCTCCTGGGTCATCAGATAACCTACCAGCTCCATGTAGGAGAAGGTCCCTGATTTCTGAGGAATCAGTAGAAATTCAAGTTAACCAATTTCAGTATAACAGGGGATTTCCCCAAGCAGAATTAAAACAGCAAATACAACCTGACTGGGTTTGAGACCTCCTGTGCTTATTTTTTTAAACATCTTTTTTTTTTTTAAGTTTATTTATTTATTTAGAGAGAGAAAGAGAGCACAAGCAGGGGAGGGGCAGAGAGAGAGAGGGAAAGAGAGAATACCAAGCAGGCCCTGCACTGTCGGCTCAGAGCCCCACTTGGGGCTTAGGGGCTCAAACTCACAAATGGTGAGATCATGACCTGAGCCAACATCAAGAGATGGACACTTAACTGAGTCACCCAGGCGCGCCCTGCGTGGTTATTGAGACTTCTTACAAATGTTGACACTACCCAGAAGCCAAAGACTTAAGGAATACCCTTTTTAAGAAACACCACAGGGGCACCGGGGTGGCTTAGTCGGTTAAGCATCCGACTCTTGGTTTCGGCTCACATCATGATCTCATGGTTTGTAAGTTTGAGCCCCGCATAAGGCTCCGTGTTGGTGTGGAACCTGCTAGGGATTCTCTCTCTTTCCCTCTCTCTCTCTCCCCTTCCCTGTGTGTTCTCAAAATAAATAAATAAACTTAAAAAACAAACAAAGCACCATAATTTTGAGAAGAGATAGAATACTGTGATTTTTTTTAAATGTTTATTATTTACTTAGAGAGAGAGAGAGAGAGAGCGAGCAGGCAGAAAGGGAGACAGAGAATCCCAAGCAGGCTCCACACCATCAGTGCAGAGCCCAAGGTGGTGCTCAAACTCCTGAATTGTGACTTCATGACCTTAGCCAAAACCAAAAGTCAGATGCTTAACCAACTGAGCCACCCAGGCGCCCCAAAATACTGTGATTATTCCCAATGTCTTATCAGGGCTGTGCAGCACTCCACATACATTTAACTTCTTGACAAACTTGTTTGTTTACAGATCATGAACTACTCGACTAAGAAGATATATGCAGAAAAGTAAAATTACAGAGCAATGCCTGGCTAGAAGGCACTGTCAATCACTCAGTATTACTCAAAATAGACTATAACTAGTCACATAAATCATTCGGAAAATGATTTATATTTAAAAAACCCCATTTTTGCCACAACTTTTAGAAAGATTTGTTCAAAGCATGGTCAGAAAAAAAAATTAAAAAATAAAAGCATGGTCTGATATACTTAGGACTGATCACCCTTCTGGTCCTAAAAAAAATAAATCAAATGTGAATTTATATTAAAATTCTTTTCAGGGGCACCTGGGTGGCTCAGTCGGTTAAGCGTCCGACTTCGGCTCAGCCTGCTTCGGATTCTGTGTTTCCTCCTCTCTCTGTCCCTCCCCCGCTCATGCTCACGCTCATACTCCCTCTCTCTCTCTCTCTCTCAAAAATAAACATTAAAAAAATTTTTTTTAATAAAATTATTTTCAGTTATAAATACTTGTTTGAATTACTCCCATCAGCACTATTCAACAGAAATATAATGCAGGCCACATTAATTTAAAATTTTCCTTTTCTTTCTTCTTATTATTTTTTAATGTTTATTTATTCTTGAGAGAGAGAGAGAGAGAGAGAGAGCGAGCATGAGCAGGGGAGGGGCAGAGAGAACGGGAAACAGAATCTGAGGCAGGCTCCAGGCTCCGAGCTGTCAGCACAGAGCCCTACATGGGGCTGGAACTCAGGAAGGAACTGTTGAGATCCTGACCTGAGCCCAAGTCGAATGGTTAACCGACTGAGCCACCCAGGCACCCCTAATTTTAAAATTTCTAATAGCCACATTCAGAAAAGGAAAAAAGAAACAGGTAAAGTTAATTCTGATAATATACTTTGGTTAAATAGATATATCCAAAATATCACATCAATATGTAATCAATGTTGAGGCACGGTGGATGGCTCAGTCAGTTAAATGTCTGACTCTTGATCTCAGCGCAGGTCATGATTTCACAGTCTGTGTGATCAAGCCTGTCGTTGGGCTCTGTGCTGACAGCAGGGAGCCTGCTTGGGATTCTCTCTCTCCCCCTCTCCTGCTCTCTCTCTCAAAATAAATAAACTTAAAAAATAAATTAAAAAATAGTTATTTCCTTGTAATCAATGTTAAAAATGAGATATATTACATTCTTTTTTTTTTCCCCCTGCACTGTCTTTAAAATCTGGTGTGTGTTACACTTCGAACGTATCTAACACAGCACATTTGGACTAGTGACATTTGAAATCCCCAAAAGCAAGTAGCTACTATAGTAGCTAGTGGCTACTGTACTGAACAGCACAGTTTTAGAGAATTCTTCATATCTAGGAAAAATGCCTTTGTTTCTAGGAAAACTCGTTTCAGATTTTTTTTTTTTTTAAGTTAGAAGTGATTATGGTTAGCTCCTTTTGCAGTAACATTTCAATTAACTTCCCCAAAGATAAGGTAGGAGTGGGTTCAAGCAGAGTCCAAAACTCAGTGAAGGGCAGCTTTTATCTGCCTAAAAATACCTCTGGAAAGGAAGCCAAAATAGGTTTATCTCCCTTGCCGCTCCGTAAGAAGGGTGCAGGGGTGCCTGGGTGGCTCAGTTGGGTAAGCGTTAGTTAAGTGTCCAACTTCGGCTCAGGTCAGGATCTCACAGTTCGTGAGTTCCAAGGCCCATGTTGGACTCTGTGATGACAGCTCAGAGCCTGGAGACTGCTTTGGATTGTCTCCCTCGCTCTCTGCCCCTCCCCCGCTTGCCCTCACTCTGTCTCTCTCTCAAGAATAAATAAACATTAAAAAATTTTTTTTAATTAAAAAAAAAAAGGTGCAGATTTCACTTGCTGCCTCCTCTTAATTTCTTCTTTACCCATCTAGGAGACCCTAGTTTTCTGAATCAGGAAGTGGCTAAAGCAAAAATATCTGACATGTTTCTTTGCTGTGCTGAATATATTGTCTCCAGGGATAAGCCAGGAACCTGACCTCAGGCATGACAGTATTCAGTTTTCTGCAGAGCATCAACACCCACTGCACAGAAAGGGTTGGGGAAAGAAGTTTCCCCAGCAAGAGGAGGGGCACATAAGGCTTCTGACCATCTGGAGCTAATGAAGAGGTGGCTTCTTAGACAAGGGCAGGGCCACGTGAGTATCTTTTTCAATCTTGCCCTGCTGGATCTGCAAACCTGATTTAATTCTGTGATTTACAATTCAATAACGCCCAACAGAATACCTTTAGAGATGCAATGGAATGGGCAGTTTCCCTCACAGCCCAGTCAGCAGCTATGTCCATTCTTCCCAAAGCCTTTCTAACCCGTCTGGAAGACCCACTGATACTGGGTCACAATGCAGTCACTTGACATGGATCTGGGAGGAAGGCAGCAGGCCTGTCAGGGAGAGGAAAAAAGTTCTTCCTCCATTTAGGGGAAATGGGGGAAAACAAGAAAAAAAAAAAAAAAAAGCAGTACGTAGCAGAGGTAGCAAGGCTTACGAGAGGAAGATGAAATGAGTGGCTGAGAAACGTGCACACAAGAGTCACTACTTTTGTTACCAGTTACATGACAGGCTAGCAAGTGAATCTGTTCAGTCTCCTATGACAGAGAATGGTATTGAGAAGGCTCTTTGCACACCCCAGTGAGGTTGCTTTGGAAGTAACAAGAGAGAAGAGGGGATTGGAATAATGAATGAGCAGCAGAGAGAGCTCTAATCTATCTCCTGAATAATTCACAAAATAATTTTCTTCTGGCAATACAGAGCTCCTATTGCAATAGCATATTCAAAATAAATGAGCCTATACAGCTCTAATGGTGTCAATGGTGTCTCAAGCTTCTACTTGATCCCAAGAAACAAGTGCTCAAGTGACTAGATATTAAATTTCAAACAATTTTATCATGAACATGACATGAAAAGAAGTTTAAAAAAAAACACATGGAAGAGTTTCTTATCCCTGTTTTGTTAGGGTACAGAGTAGTGTGAATATGTGTATGGGGAGAGGGGATAAAGAGAGAAAAAAGCTGTAGAAAGGTACACAACATGCAAATATATGATGAAATTTAACAACAGAAACAAAGGAATTTCTCTCAGTCAAGCCAAACATCCATTTCAGGTTGGAGATCTAGATTCTGATTACTCCTCTGGGCATCTATGTAGATGAGGATGGTCCCTCCTCAAACATTCAATAAATATTTACCGATCACAGGCCACACCTGAGGCATTTTGCAAGGTACAGGCCACCACAATACAGCCACTCAACAGAGGTCCACAGAGGGCAGCCTCCATTATTTGGTAAGTAACAATCTCCTATCCGCAGTTCTTTAGCAAAATAGCTAGATACAAACACTTTACTTATTATGGCCCGCGGCTTTTCAAGTTATCCCTATCAGAGGAGGCTGTGGTTCTCCAGGGAATGTGGGAACTAAAAAACAAATACTCAGCATGGTTGATGAGAAGGATGGGAAGGTAAAACCAAATTGTAAACTCTATTCTTTGGGAGATTTTTTTTTTAAATTTATTTAGTAATCTCTATAATCTCTACACCCAACCTAAGGCTCAAACTCAGGACCCTGAGATCAGGAGTCACATGCTCTTCTGACTGAGCCAGCCAGGCACCCCTATTCTTTGGGAAATTCTTAAAACAACACAAGGGACATAATTTATCAAGGGACATAATATAAGACTCATTAAAATATACAGAACAATTTGAAACAAAAATTTGAAAAAATATACAATCTTCAAATCAAACACATTAAATAACCAAGAATAAGATGAGCATGGATTTGTTTTCCAAATCCTAGAATACTAGGAAGAGGTGGCTTAAACCTTAATCTTGAAACGAGGTTTAAGGAAAGGTTAAAGATGGCTACACCATATAGTGGAAAGAGCCCGGGGCTTGGGAAAATGATCTGGATCTTGGTTCTAGTTCCTCCTCCAGAGAGTATGAAACCTCTGAAAAGCTGCAGGATGTTTCCAGGCTAGTTTACTGTCTATAAAGTCCTAGCTCACACAGTCTATGATTACTAGAAACCAAGTCACTTCTAGAAACAAATTAGATGGGATTTGAGAAATGAGAAAAGTAGGAAAAACAACTTAGCTGTACCAATATTTCTAATACGTCTTTTCCTATACTCTTAAGAGTGGCTTCTACTACCTTTATGGAAGACCAGTGTAGCAAGAGAGGAACTGCTAATCCAGCACTCAATTCTACTTCTAACTAAGGTAGTAGGTTTTATAAAAAGAAACAAAATAGCAAGAACGCCTCCAAGGTTAAACTTTCCCAAGATCATACATGAGATGAACAGGATGCCTGACCTTACTAGCCAAGGAATATCATACTAGAATGCTTTCAGCTCAGTATTCCCATCCTCCCCTGCTCCCCTGACACCGAGCACCATAGAAACATTCAGATAGAATTCCCACAGGTAAAGGATCCTTTTCCAGTGGCTCTGCCAGGGATATAGAAGTCTTCACAGCCATCTGAGGGAACTCTTTGGAAATCTGAAGATATATGCAGTTTTTTTTTAGTTTATTATTTTGAGAGAATGCACGTGCAAGTGGGGGAGGGGCGGGGGGGGGGGAAGAGAGAATCCCAAGCAGGCTCTGTACTATCATTGTGAGCATGATGCAGGGCTGGAACTCACAAACCACGAGATCACTACCTAAGCCGAAGTCAGACGCTTAACTGAGAGCCACCCAGGGGTGCCCCTATGCAAGTTTATATAAAATGGGTATTTATAAGAAACAAGCTATTTCCTCTTATCAGTAACGTGAATAAACTTCCATATTGGTATACATTTATATAAAAAGCAGAGAATATTTTCCTAGGACAATTAAATTTTTTGTCTTAAATTGGTGTATTTTCCTTTTTAGTCATTACACTGTCTTTCTCTTTTTTCAGCCCTCATATACAGCTGCCAAGGTGGAGAGTACCCAGATCTAAGTTATTCCTAAGAGGGAAAAGTGGTTTGTACTCCCACCCCAGGAATACTTAATACAATGCCTATACTTAAAAAACTGTAACACTAAGGTCCCAAGGGCCCAGAAAAGGCATTCAGATCTTTCAGTTTCATTTGCTTCAGTTAAAAGCATCTTGATTTTTGTACCTGAACGTCTGACGGAGAGCACTTTGATAACAATACACAAACACTATGAACAAATGGATGAATGACAAGCTGGCTACAGAAAAGAAATATTTTGTGAAAGATTTTTGTGTCAGAAGTAGTAGGCACTTTTGAAAAGTAACCCAAAACACATAATAACTAATTCTTCAGAGAGTAATAGATTCTTTATTTGCAGTATATTCCCGTCCTAGAAAGGGCGTTTCTGCTCCAGATAAGGGCCAAATGAACAAACGATGTCAAAGTGCATCCTCATTACCTGAGACCTATGAAGAAATAAGTCTCCTTTTCTGCAGAGTAGATTTGATCAAAATCACCCACAGCTGTAAGCCCACAGTATAAAATCGCCACATCAAGTCCTCTGTGAACATTTCATCTTAGACAGTAGGTACCAACTACTCACTTAAGGAAAAGTGAAATCACTTTTATCAAGAACACGCGGTCAGAAAAAGAACTGTGATTCTGCTAAACTCACTTAGAAGCCAGCTCAATATAGCTTTCCTCTGATAAGCCTTACAGATCTCTTCCTTTCAAAATGACCACTCCTCCTTCCATCTCAGGCCTCTAAGGCCTGTTCCGCAACTAATCTGACACCTTTCTAGACTTTGGAACCCCAGGCTCCACCACGCCTTATCCCTACCAGATTTCCACTCTCTTGCGGGCTCTGGTAGCAGTTTTTGGAAATTTACACATGCACAAAAATGTCCATGAACTGACAAAGCAAGGCTTGGGGCCTAACCCTGCTCCCCTCAACTCTCATAAGTGTCCTCACAAATCTCAGATTCCCAAAAACCCGCTCCTTTCGTTTGGAAAGGTTGGCTCTTAACGTTAACCGTTCAGCTTCCACAGCCCCAACTAGTTCTGGTTCCTGTGGCCCTTTCCTGTTTCTCTCTTCGGGTGTTCGGGTTCTCGGCCGCAGCTTACACACTCAACCTGTTTCCTGTCTGCAGGATCCCTGTAGGCTGGGAGCAGGCCCAGAAGAAGCCCCCCCCTCCACTCCCAGGGCCTCCGGGATCTAAAAAGGGAAAGGGCCCGGCCTCCCCTAGACTCTCGTTCTTCCACTGTCCACGCCCCAAACTGTCTTTACCTAGGCTCCGCGACCACCTCCGCCACCCTCCGAACATCCCGCGCTGCAGCCCGGGCTCCCCCAGCCCCCTGCTTCCGGGCTTCCCCGCCAATTCTGCTTCCGGTGCTCGGCCTCTCCCCGCCCCGAGCCGGTTCCACCGGTCCGCTCCCCGGCCCCGGCCCCGGCCCCGGCCCCGACCCTCCGCGCCACTCGCTCGCGGGCTCTCACCGCTCGAAGAGCAGCCGCACGGAGAATATGCCCGCCGCCACTGGGAATGCCGAGAGGATGTGTCGCGCCCGCGGGTAGCCGTAGCCGTCGCCCGGCCCCTCAAGGTCGGCCCAGCTCACGTTCTGGGGCAGCCAGAAGCGTTCGCTCCACAGCCAACTCCACAGCAGGCCCAGGGCTCCCGCCGCCGCTGTCGCCATCTTACGCCCGCCCCGCGGCCACCGCCGCCACAGCCTCAGCTGCCGCCACAGCCAACGGAACCCGCGGGGAGGCGGACCCGGGGCGGGGCCGAGCCGGCAGCCACCCCTTCCGGCCCCTTCGGGTCCCCGGCCCGTCTCAGCCCGCCTCCTCCGTGGGGCCGGGCCTCTTCACCGCCCATCTCACCTCCCCGCCCACCCACCTCCCGGACCGCAGCGGCAGACACCAGGGCCGCCTCTCCTTGGGACCCCGCCCCCCGCCGGGCCATGCCCCTCCCATCTCCGCCCCGCCTCCACCTGCCCCGCAGGCCCTCAATTCTGGTCCCGCCCATTTTTGCTGTGAGTTTCAGCCACGCGCTCTCTCTCTCTCTCTCTCTCTCTCTCTCTCTCCCTCTCCCTCTCCCTCCCCTCTCCCCTCTCCCTCTCCCTCTCCCTCTCCCTCTCCTCTGCTCCTCTCCTCTCTCCCTCTCTCTCTCCTCTCTCGCTCTCTCTCTCCTCTCTCGCTCTCTCTCTCCTCTCTCGCTCTCTCTCTCCTCTCTCTCTCTCCTCTCTCGCTCTCCTCTCTCTCTCTCTCTCTCTCTCTCTCTCCTCTGTCTCTCCTGTCGCTCTCCTCTCTCTCTCTCTCTTTCCTCTCTCTCTTCTCTCTCTCTTTTCTCTCTTCTCTCTTCTCTCTCTCTCCTCTCTCTCTCTCTCTCTCTCTGCCAGCCACGGCCACACCCCTTATTTCAGGCCTAGCTCCATTAAGGGGACACTCCTCTTTCTTAGCCCAGCAGTCTCGAAGGCTGTTCCCGCTGCCAGGCAGTCCAGACCTGCGTCTCTGCTCCTAGCAGAGCAGGCTTTCATTGGGGTCTACCTCGCCATCTCGGATGGTTCCCCCTAACCGCTCTTCCTTCCACCTCTAGCGTTTTTTGTTCCTAACCTTTTCCTTCCTTCGAGTCCTTCCATGATCTCAATTCCCTTTCACTGTTTTATCCCCTAAAATGAACTTTTCAAAATCCTTTTATTTTTCTCATGGGTAAAAGGAAATGGGAAAATAGCCAAAGGATATCATACAAAGAAAAGTACAAAGGAAAAAGAAAAATAAATGATAGCGAATATTTAATGAGGCTCACCAAGTGCCAGGTACTGCACTGAACATTTTACACCAGGTATTTAACTCCATCATTCTATGAAGTAGGTATTGTTTTATTTACTATTTTATGGATGGGTAAACTGAGGTCCATAGAGATCAAACAGCTTGCCCAAAGTTATATAGGATCGTGGTAGAGCAGGGCTTCTGAGCTAGAAAGTCTTTAGACTCTGAAACACTGAGCCCTTATAAACCTCCTTAATTTTAGGTTTGCACAGTAAACATTTAACTCTTTTGTGGATCTACACAAAAAAGAAGGGGAGCCACAGACAAACCTTCAGAAAGCTAAATTCAAAATGTCCCTCAACTGCCTGAGATTCCTGACCTCTGGTTGCTGTCTGTTCAAACCTGGCTACAAGGTTAATTACCACAGGCTAACTAGAATGATCTGAAAAAAGATTAAAAGAAATTAATCTCTACCTCTTGTTCAAGGACAGATAAAGTAACTTTATAACTAGTAAGGTATGCCTATACCAGAAGTTAGAGTTTCAAGGGGACAGGAAACAGGAGAAAAAAGTGTGCCATCCTAAGTAGACTAGGTTTGCTTTAGCTCAAAGGTTCTCAAATTTAGGGTACCATAGCCCAGATATTAGCTTGTCCCATCTCCCACATGGAGGGTTTGCTAAAAGGTTTCTTTTAGCAAAGAGATTCTGCTTCTGATTCAGGAGGGGAGTCTGAGTGGGGCCTATGAGTTTGCATTTCTCATTTTTAACAAACTCATAGGCAATGCCACTGCAGCTGGTCTGAGAACCACTACATGGTGCCAAGTTTGTCCAAACCCAGCAATAGCTTAGTGGTAACTACCACCCTATATTCAAGGTGTATTGTATTGTATTGTATTGTATTGTATTGTATTGTATTGTATTGTATTGTATTGTATTGTATTGTATAGTAGTAATGTTTACTTATTTTTGAGAGAGGGAGGAAGTATAAGCAGGGTAGAGGCAGAGAGAGAGAGAGAGAGAGAGAGAGAGAGAGAGAGGATCTGAAACAGGCTCTGTGCTGACAGCAGAGAGCCTGATGAGGGGCACAAACCCATAAAGCGTGAAATCATGACCTGATGCTTAACCAACTGAACCACCCAGGCACCACAAGGGTGAACAAGAAGTGAATTCTCGCTGATTCCTGGGAATTCAAATCAGAGCCCCAGGGGACAAAGAATTTGGCATGCGGGCCCAAGCACACAGCGATCTTGGTCTCAAGGTCTATCCCCCCCCCCCCAAAACACATTTGTACCATTTCTCGACATCTTGAGTGTGAGAAAATATATAGTTAAGGAAATGTGTAATGAATGTAAACTTTCTGCCACTTTCACTTTGTCCAGGAGTGATTCAACCAGCAAGCTGGTAGAACTAAGTTGGTCCTGTAGTAGTCATGAAGAGTCTCCTTAACCATCTCAGGTTACAAGCTGGCCCCTTTTCTTGCTTCACCAACAGGACCTGTTGCCACCACTGACCTACCAAGCCCAAACAAGTTGCCTTCATTCAGAAAGCTGAGAGAAACACTTTGGCTATAGGTTCTTTTGTTTTCTAAGGATGTTTAGTGTTACCTGGTCATTCTCTTGATAAGAACCACCTTTTATTATATTGATATGGAGCTAGTCCTTGTTTCTACTCTCTGTCCCTATAATATATCTGTCTTAGTCTTTGAATGGCAAAGAAAACATTTCTTCTAAGGTTAATCTCAGTCCCTGCATACCTGATATATGGTGACATACTCAACTGATATCCATAAATACTGGCCATAGGTACGCAGACTTTTTTGTATAAAATCAGTAGGCTCAGTGAGTACCATGTGGATGGGTTGGGGCAGCAGAGTCATACAGTAAAGGCAGCTAAACTCAAGCCAGGATTCGATAGTTTATGAATGTCATCAGGAGCTTCTGGATTAACTGTTCAGTGAACAGGACTTTCTAAAGGACTTCAGCCTGTGATGGTACCAAGAGCAGAAAGTAGTACCCTGCCATCCATTTGGAAGACCAGGCAAGACCCTGGAACATGTAACAGATGACTCAAAAAGTGTGTTTATCTCCAAGGAAATCCACACTCCCACACTTCCATTAACAACAACAACAACAACAACAAAAAGCGTTTTAACTATTGGGGCAGTTGCCTCTACAGGCAAGGAAATCAAACAACCAACTATGCCTCTGCCCAGGGTGGAAAACATCCATTTTCAAGCAGAGACATTTGGAAATTCCCTTTAGCATGTTAGGCATAATTGTAAGGTGAATTATTAAATGTTGAGTACAATTAACAATAAAAAACCACCACCAGAGTTTGAATTGTTAAAACACACAGCTCATTTTGAATGTACACACTAAGTTTCTTGCCAAGTTGCTCTCAATTTTTCAGAAAAATTTGTCCTCTTTTAGGAAAGATCAAAGCCCAAGATCGACCCAATGCCACCACCTAGTGGGGAGATATATTCATAACACCTCTCTTCACTTAAAATGCATCAGACCCATGTGCCTTTCTTCCCAGACTGCTAAAGTAAAAGGTCTTGAGACACTGTCATAATGTAAAATAATAATGGAAAAGGAACATTGAAAAGTTTAGATGTAAATTAAAAGCTTTATTGAATAAAAATGTTTCAGACTAAGCAAGACTATAAGAAAGCAGAATATTTTACATCTCTAAAAAATATTAGAGCTAAATCTCTAAAAATGCAGGACAAAGGAAAGCCTATGGCTTAAAACATCTCTCTCCCCACATACAATTTGGAATATCGATTATGTACAACTAGTGTACTCAAGTTTATGTTCCATAGCCTTAACTACTAGAACCGCCCCCCCCCCCCACACACAAAGGCCTATAATTGGTTTAATTGCACCCTGGGAATACTGTCTGCCATAAAAATCAATACATTTCAGAGATGGTATGTATTTAAAAAACTAGTGTCCCAGAAAGGGGATATCAGAAGTGGAATATAGGGCGTGGGGGTCTGAGCTCAAGTGAGTTAAGGCAGTTTTTTCCGTTATTCCTTCTTTAAACTCCTCACTTTGCTTTAACATGCAACATGGCAAACAGCAGTACAAAAGATCTTATAAAAATATTGTAGTTTTCAGTATATGATGAGCCCATAGATACCACCAAAGAAGAAAGCAATCACTTGGGGTGTAGTCAGACTCATTGGCAAATACCAGAGCTTATTTGAGAGAGAGTGGATCTCTCCAAGCACCAAATGTGCTCAAAAAGTGCCCCAAAAGAACAGTTGTGTTATATCTCAGTAATCCAATTCAGGATGTGGCTTAGAGAATGGGATGCAAAGCAAGAAATTCCCCATGTATATCAGAGTGAGAAAATTAACCTAAAAATGTTTTAAAGATTACATATTTGATTTCTTAACAGATGAATGCTAAATAAATTGGTATTCATTTAAAAATATACAAACTGTGCCCTTTATACTAAAGTGCGTTCAGTCATAATGTTTAGGTCCCTAAACCCCTTCTGTGTGTTCCCTAATTCCATAGTTGAAGTGCGACAATGTGCTACTAATCGTCTATTTTTGTACTGCCTTTTGGGAATACAGTGGAGTCTGAACTACATCAGTTGGCATACCCGCCCCCCGCCCCCATAAGACCTTAAAGCACTTATGTATATCATCATTGCTAAAATAGAGGACTGAAGTAATATTATCTATAGCGTTTAGAATTGGTTCACTTAAGCTGCAGTATGGGATTTTTTTGAAGCAAGAACTCCTCCAGAACTGTTTCCACATAAATGACAGTTCATGCTAAGACACCTGTTTACGGTGCATCGCTTTGATAAAGGGCAGTGGCTTGCTAACACTAACACAGATTTAAGGCCCAGCACCGTTGCAGTCTGTCATTCCTCATCATCCTCATCCTCATCGTAGTACCGATTTCTTTTTATCTGTTCCTCCACAGACAGCTCTTTGACTACTTCTCCCTCCCAGAATCCCACATCCTGGGATTTCTGATGCTGGGTAGTGAATTCTTTAGGGGAGGTGCTTTCTGCAAAGCTGGACCAATTTGTAGACTTGGGCTCTAGTGGGGACTGCTCTTTGAGGTTTCTATCATTTTCATCTAAGCTTGCACCATTTTCTATAAGATTCTCACTCCCCATCTCGAAATCATGATCTTCCTTACTTCTCCTCCCTGCCTCCTCTCCTTTAGATTCTTTGTTTTGCCTGGTTGTTTTTCCCACACTACCATTCTTTTCGGAGGCACTGGCATTTTCCACTTGTTTCCTTTCTGCTGCCATTCCTCCTATAAACTCCTCACTCTGCTCTGACATGCTCCAGCCTTTCCTTATAGGTGGGGATAGGATTTTGGGGCTCTTGACTGAAGTGGTTCGAAACGAAGCTGCCACAGTGAATGGACGGCTTCTTTCCTTCAGTGAAGAAGATCGTCTTAGCTTCTTCAGATCCAGATCCACATCCTCGGGAGCTTCAGGCTTGCTCATTTCATCCTCAGGAGGCCATTTGGGCTTGGATACTTTGATCCCTTCCTCTAAGGTACTTCCTGAACTACCAAGTTCAGTGGGGGGTGGCCAGGCTATCTTCAACTTCTTGGTTTCAGCTGGCTTGTCTTCTTTCTCTGGCTGAGAGGATGCCTTGGCTTCCATACTTGCTGTAAGCACACCCACCTTAGCAATGGGGGCATCTTCGACCCCTGGGCTCTGAGGGGTCTCCCCTGCAATTGGAAGCTGGGCTGGTCTCTCCAAAGTCCCTTCATTTTCATTTTTGCTTGCCCACAGATCCTTGTGTGGTCTGTGTCCAAAGCCTTCATCATAGTTGCCTTTAGCTTTAAAGAGTTGATTGAAGTGAGGCTTACAGTAGATTCTCCCATGTAAAGATGCATATGTTCCTAGACTGTTGTTAAAAGAAAAGAGCATAACGTTGAGGTATCTATATACTCTTACTTATACTAGCAGGCTGAAATTTGGCAACTTCAGTATTTTCAGAAGTTGCTAAGTGAGAAAAATACCTTTAAAAGCACATCAATCACCTAGGATTCTTTACCCCCTCCCTTTCAAGCACGTTTGTTTTATTACCCTTATAAAAAACATGCTCACTTCTAGGCCTAAAGCTTCACAAGACATTCATGTGGTACATCTTCCTATTTTCAAACTCCCCTCTGTCAAAACTGTTTAAAAAACAAATTTCTTCCAAGAAGTCTTCCCTAGACTATCCCACCTATCTCTGACCACTCATATATTTCCTAAGCATTTATAACCTTTCACTACTTATAATGATATTTTCCTTTGTACAAAGCTGAATCATTTTCCTCCTTGTTTCCCATTTGTGTTATAATTTAAAAATACATATCTACAGGAGTAGGTATAATGCTTTGCAAATGGTTTGCACTCACAAGACACTAGTGAATGAATGTGGTTAATAGGAGCACAGTAGCTGGGAAGTAAATCTACCCTAATGTCAGTGCTGGACAGGCCTTTAGGAGAGTTGGTGTCTCTTGCAGGGTAACACAGTTCGAAGGGGGTATGAAAACAAGAGCATTTCCACAGAAGAGATACAAAAATTCAGAAGCTTAGAAAAATATGCTTTGGAGAAAAAAAGTAATACCGTGGGCAGAAAAAGAACCAAGGAGCGGAAGTTACAGAGGAACGTTTTCGCTCAACAGAAGGAAAAGTTGTTGGGCTGGAGCTACCCCACACTGGAACAAGGTAGTGCGGTATCGACCCCTGTGGAAGTGCCACACAGACGCCAGCACGTCTTTCAAGAGTATTTTCATTTATTTTTGAGAGACTGAGTGAGGGGCACAAAGAGAGGGAGAGAGAGAGAGAGAGAGAGAGAGAGAGAGAGAATCCCAAGCAGGCTCCATGATGTCAGCACAGAGCCCGATGCAGGGCTGGAACCCATGAACTGTGAGATCCTGACCCAAGCCAAAATCAAGAGCTGGACACCCAGCTGACTGAGCCACCCTGGTGCCCCTCAAGAGTATTTTAGAAGGAATGCTTGCTCTGAAAGGAAAGCTGGAGGAAGTGACATCCTGGTTACTTTCTTCTCTAAAACTCTATGATTAAAATGAGTTCATATGGAATATGTCCCCAAATGGCCACATTTATATCCATACTTTGAGTTACTTGGAAGAAATGATACATAATTATTTTGTCACACATAAAAAGAAGCAATATACAGAATATGTGCTCTTCAGTGCCCATTATCATTGCTATTATTACCATTTATACAGTGTTTGGGACATTTTCAAGTAAGGGCTTAAACAACTATACTCTTTTTTTTTTAATTTATTTATTTTGAGAGAGGCAGAGAGAGTGCAAGTGGGAGAGGGGCACAGAGAGAGGGAGAATCTCAACCAGGCTCTGCGGTGTCATTGCAGAGCCCAATGTAGGACTCGAACTCACGAAACTGTAGATCGAGACCTGAGCCGAAATCTAGAGTTATATGCTCAACTGACTGAGCCACCCAGGCAACCCTAAACTCTTAAGATTTCTTAGCTTTAAAGGGGTGCCTGGGTGGCTCAGTCAGTTGAGCATCCGACTCTTGGTTTCGACTGAAGTCATGATCTCACGGTTCGTGGGTTCAAGCCGCACATCAGGCTCTGTGCTGACAGTGTGAAGCCTGCCTGGGATTCTCTCTCCCTCTCTCTGCCCCTCCCAAGCTCTCTCTCTCTCTCTCTCTCTCTCTCTCAAATAAATAAATCAACTTAAAAAAAAAAAAAAAAGATTCTGTGAGACCAAAGGAAAATATTCTACTAAATTAAGTCACAGGGGGGTTTTACCTGCCACCCATAAGATTTAAGCTCCATGTAAATTAAAATATCAATGTACTAAGATGTTCCAAACACCACTATCATTTGATATGAAATACTTGTCACTAAATGATACTTTTTATGTTTTTCAAGGGCTTTCAACAGCGTGCTCTTGGCATAACAGCTTTTAGCACCAGTGCTCTAAAAGCCAAACATGCCCTCCGGAGGTCCAACTGTACAGAGATAGCTGGTTTGGTTGGCTTACCTAAGTTTGTTGTTGCAATAGGAGCACCGGAAGCAACTGATGTGAAACACCTGCTGGTTGGCTAAGAGACGCTCCATCGGGTAGACTGTCTTCTGACATTCCACACAAGTCTCTCTTGCAGGTGCCTGAAACTTCTAGGAAAAGGAAAAGGGCAGCTTTAACAAGCACTGGCCAAGATGAGTTAGTGCTCTGCTGAGAGGCACCCTGCTTTTACTTTGTCAGCTAAAGGCTCTTTGCCCTTACCTGTCAATTCTCACAGGAACACTAAGCCTGTTATGATTCTCTTAAAGAGTTCTCTTTAAGGCCAGGAAGCACTCCTGAATTCCTTTCCCCAACTGCCTGGCTGCCCCAAGTGTAGCTGCCACCAAGGACAGGTGGAGCTAGGGCTGGATTGCAGAGAGAGGCTTAGACAAGCCACCACATACACACAAAAGCACATAAAAAATGTTTCCACAGACAGGAAATTAGGAGAAAATGTCATCACACACAGAAGTTTATTTGATTCAAGTGCCTAGTAAAAGCAGAACAGACTTTTGTAAGATTCTGAAGGGGATAAATTTAAAGGAGAGGAAGAGCATTTAACTTTGGGGATGAGGAAAAGACAATTTGATAAAGTATCTTTTAGTCCCCTCTGCTTATACTCTTAATTTGGCATATTATTTTACCCACTAGGCATAATATTTTGAAGTAAGTCAAAGCTGACAGATAAATGTAATAATTTTAAAGAGACAAACTATTTTATTAGGACATCCAGAAGACAGCACAGCCCAACAAAGCTAGAATCTTCTCAGAAACCAATGGAGAAGGGCGCCTGGCTGGCTCAGTATGGAGAACTTGCCACTCTTGATCTCAGGGTTATGAGTTAGAGCTCCACGCTGGGCATGGAGCCTACTTAAAAACAAAAACAAAACAACTCAGTGGAGAATAAAACTATTGTAATGGGGAGTGAAAGGTCATAATAGACTAGGAATTCATGAACTGCCTATAAAGTGTGGAATAAAAGTGAGGTGAGCACAGGTGTTCTAGCTGGTACTACCAATCCTAAATAACACCAAATAGTTGGTATTCCAGCATTGATGAAAGCCAGAATTACCAAACTGCAAGTTTTTACATAAGCAATGGTAACATGGCCACCAGGGGTGGGGGGTAAGAAGTCTCTAGGTATATGTAAATAACTCTTACCCCAAGAGAAACACCTTATCCAGCAAATGCAGAAGCAGCTTAGGTGGCCAGGAAGCTCTCAGTAGACACCTGGGGAAGGCTTTGCTGCTAAGACCCGGGTGGTGGTAAATAACATAAATTAGTCCCGAGGTCCAGGACCTGAATAGTTAAGATAAGCCTAAAAATAAACCAGGTCATGGGCAAGACAGAATTTTCATTACAAAAACCCGAAAATAGTCCCATAAAAAAAAATCAGACTGCTGGTTCACTTGCTATATGATTCACCAGGAAGTAAAGCAAAAAATAGGAATGGTTTTCCAAGTAGATTTGGATAGGAAACAAAAGTAGAAAATGGACCAAAAAATGGCCATAAAGGGAAAGCTCTATAAAAGGGAGTTTATTAGAGTTTAGTGGTAAACTCCCAAACAGCACCAAGGGATTTAAGAATGAAGGAAGAGAACTGAGTGGAAATGGCTTATCAACAGTCCTCTTCCATTCCTAAGGTTAGAGTCCTAAAAAGAAAAACTGTAATAATTAAAGACAGGTTCAACCTAGTTTACCAAGTGTAGGGGAGGTATTTAAATATGATCAAATGTTACTGTAATTGAATGCTGTTGGAAGTAATTAGGGCATTGTTTGGAGCTCGAATTTCTTTTTTTTTTTTATGTTTATTTATGTTTAGAGAGAGAGGGAGGGAGACAGAGCATCATGGGGGAGGGGCACAGAGAGAGGGAGGCACAGAATCTGAAGCAGACTCCAGGCTCTGAGCTGTCAGCACAGAGCCCGATGCGGGGCTCGAACTCATGAACCTGCGAGATCATGAGCTGAGCCGAAGTCGGATGCTTAACCAACTGAGCCACGCCCCAGAGTTCAGAATTCTTATATGACCACTTCTAACAAGACAGGACTAAGTGGAGATGTCATTGCATAGTTTTAATTGGGTTTTCTTCTAAAAGAACTAGGTCCTTGTCTAGCAAGCAGGAAATACGTTAAAATGCAAAATAAAATTTAGGTATCATAGTACAGTTGATGGCATTAGAGAGATCCTGTACAGATCACTGTTCACATAATGTAAAAGTAATCGGCCAAATGTATTTATTTATCAGATTAAAAATCTTTTTCAGCTGCAGGGGACTTCTGTATTTTTAACACTTGACTTAGAACAGTATTCATTCTGGTCAGTAAAGACAGAGCAGAGGACGGGAATTTCACACGGTACAAGGGGAGACGGGCATTATTTATTCTGCTAATGGGGAACGAAGATCTACAGAGCACTCCTCCATTACAAACATACAGAGAACACACTGTAGGAGGGTGCGGCCCAGTGAACAGAAAGGAAAACCTGAGAGAAAGCTGAAAGCTGAGCTCACGTTAGGAGGAAAGTGGAAGGCAGGAGCAGAAATTAGGTACCGGAGCAGGAAGCAGAAGCTGGAAGAGACAAACAGGAACCTTCAATGAATACACAGCATTTGGAGTGCCCTGGAGCGCTTTACCACAGCTGAGCTGAAACTCAGGTGCAGGCTCCGATCCAAGAATAAGACCATGTTTGCTTTCTTTTTCAAGTATTTCTACTAATTGTGGCTAAATCAGCCTCACTCTATCTACCTGAGGCTGGAACATGTCCCAGCTCAGGAGAAAGAGCTCTTCTGAGCCTTCACCCACACGAGGAGTGTCTCATTAACAATTCTTTAGTGTCTTACCACCTCCCACACCTGACCCACAATGGCTCTCTCCTGAATGGGGCCTTCGCCCACACAACTGAAAGGCCATCCTCCTTCTCCTCAACATCAAATTAATAGACTGCTAGCCCAAACATCTGACTAACCACAAGCTCCTAACTAGCCAGACCTATCAGAGTCCCATTATTCCCATCCAGCTTTTTACACAGACCCTTTGCAATAGTATTTAATGTTTATGCGGCAGCTGCCCGAGGGCCCCAGAGTTACATAAAGTCAAGAGGATCCCAACTTGGTAATGTGCCAAATCAGAGTGGCTGTGTCTGTGCCTTCCCTTTACTTCCTCTGTCCTGGGCTCTCAGCCACTTTTCTGTAATTGCCCCCATGTCTATTCAGACAACAGGAAGCACAGTCAGTGCCCAAAAATCTCCACCATTATGGTAGGCCTGGCATACATCCTGCCCATGCCTCCATGGCATGCTTGGACCTGGCGCAGCCACGTTTTAAAATGCTGCCAGCATCAGAACGTTAGATGGTTTTTAATCTTTTATATATTTTTCAGTTAGTAAGGTATTTTTCATCTCTCCTCCCTCACTCTTTTTCACATGTAGAAACTGCAGCACCAGAATGTCAGGTGCCTTATCAAGGCTCACATGGTCAGTAGCAGACTTCAAATTAAAACTTGGAACTCCCGACTCACAAACCAAGAGAGCACTTTCTAAATTATCCTGGAATGTTAATTTTCCATAACTAAAGGAAACTCCTTGGGGATGAGAGCAGATGCTAACCCAAATGAAAATAATCTCACTTGAGCATTTGGAACAAACTACTTTGTTCAAACTACTTCCTCCCTTTGTTTCGAATTAAAATATGTAGATAACATCTTCGGGATATTCAGGAATGAATGAGGTAATACATACATAATTGATGTTCATAAACACTGTCACGTCTTTCCCATATGACAGGTCTTTAAGTAGGTGGTCAGCACCTACTTAAAGCTACTTTTCCAATAAATTGCTACATCTGCATTCTTTCACCCTCTTGCCTTACGTCTATGTTTCAGTCCAATGAAAGCTCTAGCTGGGAGATGATATATATGTAACGCACATAATATATATAGAGAGAGGGGGTAGCTGGCAACAAGCAGTAAAGCTAACTAACCTTTGGACGTGGTGAAGTCAGAAGAAAATTCTGTATTGATGTCAGGCTGCCATTCCTCAGAACACCACAAAATGCCTTTCATTCCCTCCTTTCCAATCTGTGCAAAATATCTAGGTAATTAAACTGAAATTCTTCGCATACAGTAAATGGTTGGGCCAGCTCTGTGCAGCCTTGGCCCTTTCCCTGGCTTTCTGTGAAACTCTTTTTGACAGCATTCTGGAGATACTCACATCTTAGATTGCTCTACATATAGAGGAAAGGTTAGTGTTCTGATAAAGCAGTAATAACATAGACAGGAAATAAATAAATAAATAAATAAATAAATAAATAAATAAATAAATAAATGATTCTAGATGACCTTCTAGCATAATTCTGATAGCTTTGCAAAATAGCATAAAACCTCCTACTCTGTCCAGAGAAGAAGGGACAGCTGACAGGGCACAGAGGGGGTACAAAGTGTGTGTCCTCTCATGCAGTCTGCCATCTTTTCTCTCCACATCCATCAGCAGCGAGGGTCTGTCCTAATGAGGGCAAGTGGGTGTTCCCATGGCTGGTCACATCTCCTTGCCTTTCCCTATCCTCCTTTCTGGAAACATTTAAGGGACAACTTCTTTCAGGGGAAGGACATAAACCCCAAGAGACCGCTGGGTCTCTTGAGTAGAAAAGTCCTGACCCTTCCCCCAGGGTCCACTGAGCTCTGCTCCCAGAACACCTCTTTTGAGAATGAACCTGCAACTTGAATTTCATCGGCACCAAGTCCCACCAACTGAGCTATCCGGCCAGTGTCCAAAATATACAAATAAAACTCATACGTGTAAAACTAGTATCATTTTTTTTTTTTTTTACTTTATCAAGCTAAAGTTTGAAATGAATCTCTACCTTAGATACCCTGTTTTCAATAATAGATAGACAAGCACTAAGGAACAGTTTTTCCAGGATGTGTGGGACCTAAAAATCTATTCTGAGTGAGCAAGTTTATTCTTAGCTGTATGTAATTTCCCCAAGTGCAGAAACAACTTCTGTTGCATAGCCTACTACCACAACACCAATTACATCAGTAGGTCTTACCTATAGACACTAAAGTGTGTGTGTGTGTGTGTGTGTGTGTGTGTGTGTGTGTGTGTCTGTGTCTGTACTTGCCTTCAGAATATAATGGATAAATCTGAAGAAGAGAAAATAAACTATCCTTAAATAAGAGTGGAGATGTGATTGAGTCCCATCTGTATCCCACACCATAATCCTTTGAGCTCTGGACCACAGGCAAACACAGGGAACCAGGTCCATTTACTCCAGTCTTTACACAACACTCAAAACCTGAGGTGTATGTCTGCTGAAAGCATGCCTGTCTGCATTCTACTGCTGAGTGACCAGAGGAAGCAGCCATGGGTCTGGGGCAGGTGCACAGGGGGCTTCATCTCCACCTCCTCTTGTCCCTGGTTATGCTGGGAGGGACCCAAGTGAGGTGCACTCTGTCACTCATCACTCAGCAGCTCAGATCCTGGAGCCTACGTCAAGAAGGGACCTCAAAAGTCCAACCCAGTACCAGGAGGTCTGACCTAGCAGTTGAGGGAGGGAAACAAGACTGGGTTGAGAGTTCAAATACACTCAAGAACAGATTTTAGTTCTTAGATAAGCCACGGAATTTCCCTAGTCCCTAAGTCCATTGCTAAGTCAGATTTGTTGGCTGTTCCTGATCTAGAACCGCAACCCAAGGACTCAAATCTGGGCAGGGTTGCTGTGGGAAAAGAAATTAACCCCATGGCATTTGCTACTTTGTTGGACTCCAGATACCGGACAAAGGAAGTACTGATAACAGTGTGAGCTGGTCTTTCAGGTCAGAAGAGGGAGTCGTATTGAATACATGTGCAGCTCTATCACCGTAACTCCATTTTCCCCTCCCTTTACTTGCGTTCTCTTATTACTTTCTTCACCTTTTGCTCCTTTTCAACAAACTTCACTCTCCTCATAAATCTCAGCTTCCCATAAAATTTTCATTTACATTCTTCACCCCCCCCCTTTCCCTTTTTTTAACTCACCCTTTAAATCCCGGATTCTCTGCTTCCTTCTTTTTGTTGCAAACCTTCAACTATGTCCTCTTTTCACCCTTTTTTGTGCACTAGAACTTTCATCAAGGCACCAGTCATGCCCACAGTTGAGAGATACCCACAGGGCTGATGCCAGTTACATACTATCTTAACACTAATTCTACCTACTGAGTTTCTTTCAAATGTTAAAACTTTCTAAACAAAACCAGGCTACTGAAGAGAGCACCAGAGGAGAAAGACACTAAAGAAGTGTGGGCATGTTTGGTTATTAATCCAAATGGCTACATTAGCACCACATTAGCAAAGCATTCCATTAAAACAAGTCAGGTAATAAAGCCTAAAATAGGTGTTGGGTATTTTTTTTTCTTAAACTTTGTTTATTTTTACGAGAGTATATATTTGTCCACAGAAAGGGAGAAGACTGTTTTTAAAAACTGGTAAATAAAATGTAGCCACAGTTTAAGTAGCCTAGTGAAGTTTTCTTAGGATAAAAAAGTCTGTACATTCCTTAACACCTAATATTATACACCCTACTATAAGTGTTACTTGAATGCCCATTTTTATAGCAAATGGGCTGGCCAACCCCCACTGCGATGTACACATTCTTTAAATAAGTTAACCACTAATCATGTTATGGTCAAGTTCTTCAGACCAGGGAGCCACTAACTTTAAGTTGACATGCACGTTCCCACCCAACGAGCTGATTTAGTTTAACAGATTTCTTGAGTTTCCCAGTTTGTGGTCTTTTACCCCTTCACAGATTTATGGACTTTGGGCATTTTTTTTCCGTCAAAAAACATAATCTTCTTTAACTTTGGGTTTCCTTAAAACTTTCATGAATTTTCCATATTTCAAAATGAGAGCTATTAGTGAACCTCTCCCCTCCTGGCTCAAACATTTGAGCAGAAAAAACAAGATTTCCAGGGAAAGTGATTGGCATAAGTAAGCCCTTATTTGGTGTTTTTACCCCCAGGAAAGCAAAAATAAGTTATAATGAACATAAATGGTATAAAGTGCAATGAGATCTACCAGTAAGCCAATGTCTAAAGGCTCAGAGAGAAATTGCCATCATACCTTCAATGCTTTGGGAGGAGAACTCTCAGAGAGGCTGGAGGCTCTGGCATCTGGATTTAGTGGCTTGGAATGGACAGGCTGCTGGACCTCACTCTTAACCAGGAAGTTACCTGCTTGAGTTTCAAAAGGAAGAAATTTTATAGCACCTCTTGGCAAGTCTCAGAAATGGTTCCCCTCCAAAGCAAAGTTTTGTCACCTTCACTACAGGACAGGTCCTTTCCACGCCAGGAGATACACAGCTTTTCTAATGCTAAAAGCTTTGCTCTTAGACTCTGAGCTGGGAGGCTTTCTCACCCTTAGCCACACACAGCAGAAATCCAAATCACCAGATCTGAAGAACTTTCTGCCAGCCCCCCCCCCCCCCCCCCCAGCCGTGGGATGTCATATTTAAAGGCTGTTTGTAGACATTGATGGCTTTTCTGGTAGTCAGCACCCCCTAATAACTCCTTCTGGAGTTGGGAAAATGAAGGAATGTGAGGGTAGAAATTTCATATCATGTGCATGTGCACACGTGTGTGTGTGTGTGTGTGTGTGTAATCTGACAGTCTTTTTAGTCAATCCTATGCAGACATCCATGGATGCAGATTATGGAAAAAGGCTCTATGAGGTTTTTTTTTTCCATAATCATTGATGTGTCACCTGGATAAGTTAATTTCCTGCTAATATATTAACTGCGGAAAACTCTGAACAGGCACAGAAAAATGCTACTAAGGAACCATAAGAGAATTCCTTAAAATCTAGAGTTAAGTCAACAAAGTACTAAAAGACTTAAGCTTATTTTTCAAATGTTTTGCAAACCTAGTCAAAACTGAGAAAAATTTCTAGTCCAACCAAAATGCTTGCAAAAGGAATGTTCCTGGATTCAAGCAGCAAATTTCTCTCTGAAATTTTTTGAGGTAGGATTTACTAGAGATTTGTTTAGCTCATATTTCTACTTTAGTTGCTGAGTTTTCAATGTCTAGTAAAGTCATTATCCTGGGGGAAGCTAGAAATCCATAAATATTTTTAAAAATACACTGAAAATCGGAATCAAATGTGGATAGAGTAAGGGAAAAAAAAAAAAAAAGAAATGTTTTTGTCCTTGGGAGAGGTGAGGCTCAAAATGACTCTAAAATAGGATGAAAAGGTGATAAAAATTCAGCACCAGCAGGAAAATCTCTAGAATCTAGCTAGAGGGTGGAATATGGTACACATTTAGATAAGCAGAGGAAGATATGTTTAAAAGGTTACCCAAATATCAATTCTTTATCCTTGTAAATGAATAAAATCCTTCTTGGCCAAACTCCTATTAAAATGAAACTTCAAAATTAGTTTTTGCAGCTTTAACCCTGAAAAGATTTGATGCAAAAGGTAGGATAAATTCAATGAGAGAAGCACCAAAAGTATTCAGTGCCTCAAGTTAATCATATCGAATTTAACTTCTCCCTAAGCCATGGAATGTGTGAAGGGTAGGCAAGCACCAGTCCTTGAAACCAAATGAAAGATTTGATCAGCTAAATTACTGGATTTAATATATCACATTCTCAGCACTGACAGCATTGGAGACATCCCCGGGCCACATACAGAACACAGAATAAGAACCTCATCCTCCAGATCTGAGAACAAATGCTTACGGGAGTCATCTTCAGCAGGGGTGGGACAGATTGCCAGGCTATTCTCAGTTGCAGAAACCTACAAAAAGGGTGGAGGGGGGATTAAGAATCACATTAAAAATAAAAGAGCAAACTGCTGTTAATGCCATAAAAACCTGCTGACTCTAGTCAGTCACTGGCTGCCTGGGGGAAATAACGGGCCTCAGAACAGCTGAGCATTTAAACAAGAGGCAGCAAAATGTCTTTTATGAGGATATTAACATGCCTCTCAATTACAGAGTAACGGGAGAAACAGACTGCACTCAACTGCCAAGCGTGCATCATCTCCCTTTATAAAAGAACTTCTAAACCACATCTTTCTACTGTCAAAAAAAAAAAAAAAAAAAAAAGGGCAAAACAAAACCCTCTATCAGAGAGAATAAAGCTTCTCACCATATAACTATAACTCTCTCCAAGCCAAGATGGAGTCTTTACATTAGGAACTATTCTTATTCTTTTATCTTCCTCATTACTAATTTCCCAACCAGATACATTCAGCTGAAACAAGCTTGCCAGTACAGAAGACACTTTGATAGCTAAACAACAAATTTACCTAAAACCAACCTCTGGTATTCTCTTCAAGGTTAGTTTTCCTTTTTGTTGTTGTTGTTTTTTCATGTTTATTTTAGAGAGAGCAAGTGAGGAGTGAGAGTGGGGGAGGGGCAGAGAGAGAGGGAGACACAGAGTCCGAAACAGGCTCCAGGCTCTGAGCTGTCAGCACAGAGCCTGACACAGAGATCGAACCCACAAACCATGAGATCGAGACCGGAGCCAAAGTCGGAAGCTTAACTGACTGAGGCACCTGGGAGCCCCTTCCTTCTTAATCCCAGTTTCAAAACAGCAGAGTGTTTAACAAAATGGCAGATCTTGTGCATAGGTACAGATCTCTTCCCAGGAAGCCATCAAATTTAAATAAAAACTTTCTATGAGCTCTCCCTCTCCTTTCTGGTGTCCCAGGACTTCTGGTATCCTCCTTCACACCCAAAATCACGAAGGGCCAATAGGTGACCAATGTGGAGTCTGCCTGTAACAGTCTTTCATTCAGATATCAGGGGTTTTATGGGCAATGCTGAGTGTTTCTATTGAATAAATTTACAATGCAGATTGAGTCATTGGCTGACTGCACCTGAATTTATAGCAAGGTTGTTTTTTCTCATTACTCTGTTTTCATTACAGAAATTCTGACATGGGATAGAACAAACTGCTGTAATAACAGCTAACATTTACTGAGCATTTAGTATGTGCCAGGTATTGGAATAATCACCTTACATGCATTATGTCATTTAATGATAATGAAAGAAACTAAAAGCTCTTCAATTCCTGTTAATTAGTAGGTGCATCCATCTCAGGATGTTCTTCTCTCACCTCTAATTTTGGTCACCTTGAACGTGCAGGGTAAAGTTAATGCCAATCATGACATCATTGCACATGCCCAACCAGCTGACTTCACTACAGGAACAGCCAGGAGAGAGCATGTGAGATTTCTGCTCAAACATTTCATTAAAGAGAAGCACAGATTTGATCACAAGAGGACAAAGGGAAGAACAATACCTTGACAAAATATTCTATTTCAGACAAGTGCACCTAGTGTCCTTTTTTAACAAGCTGATGTTCCAATCGTTCTTAGGTATTGGTTAACAAAAGCTGGGCAAACAGCTGAAAGGTAAGCAAGGCTCTGAAAAATGTTATGAATTTGCCATGGGTTTATGGGTTTATGAACCTGCAGTCCGGTACGTGAAGATTATGTACTACTGTCTTTATCTCCTTTCCTTCCCACCCACTCCTCAATTCATGGTTTAGTTGCACTGATGCCTTTTAGGCTATAATTAAAATGTTTTGATCCTCCAGTTCGACTCAGAGTTCCAGTTTCAAATCAGTGTGAAGACCATCAAGAAGGAAACACAAAATCAGATTAGGGACAATCCAAGCATTATTTTCCGGATGACCATTTCTCACATTATATGTTCCTAAGGTAGATGGGGGGATTTCAATGCTGGGAATATTTTTCTCTTAAAATTTTTTTTTAAGTTTATTTATTTTGAGAAAGAGAGAGAAAGAGCAAGTAGGAGAGCAGAAGAGACAGAGAATCCCAAGCAGGCTCCATGCCCAGCATGGAGCCTAACTAAGGAGTCGATCCCAGGAGTGTGAGATCATGACCTGAGCCGAAATCAAGAGTATGCCACTTAACCCACTGAGCCACCCAGGCATCCTTTAAATTTCTTTTTTATAGTATGTAACATTTTAACTCAGTTCTTCTTCTTCTTCTTTTTTTTTTTTTTAAGATTTTACTTTTAAGTAATGTGTACACCCAACGTGGGGCTTGAACTCACGACCCTGAGATAAAGACCTGAGATCAAGGAGCACCTGGGTGGTTCAGTCAGTTAAGCATCTGACTTCGGCTTAGGCCATGATCTTGTAGTTTGTGAGTTTGAGCCTGTACTGGGCTTTGCACTGACAGTGTGGAGCCTGCTTGGGATTCTCTCCCTCTCTCTCTGTCCCTCCTCTGCTCATGCTTGTTCTTGCTCTCTCTCTCTCAAAACAAACTTAAAAAAACAATTAAAAGACCTGAGATCAAGGGTCAGATGCTTAAACGATTGAGCCACCCAAATGCCACAACTCAGTTATTCTTAAGACATAATCTCCCACTTAAAAATGGGAAAACCAGGTAGTCTAATAAGAGAACTCATTTGATGCATGGCATGGGACTCATGGGACTAATGCATGAGCCCACTGTTGCAAGGACATGTGTAATTTACTGGATTTTATGATTATGAAATACACTACTGCTAAGTATTCTGTCTTACTATTTCAAAATACATTTGCAATATGTTTTTGTCAAATAAAGTGATTTAATTTTCTAATTTATTTCTCATTTTATCATATGATTCATATTTTGTAGCCATTAATCTGAGACCATTTTCCTGTGCACCTACTTAGTGTGTTTCATAAGTTTCTGTTGGTGTTCTGTCAATACATCACACTTTTTAAAAAAATGTTTATTCATTTTTGAGAGAGAGAGAGAGAGTGCGCAAGTGGGGGTGGGGGCGGTGCAGAGAAACGGAGACACAGAATCTGAAGTAGGCTCTAGGCTCTGAGCTGTCAGCACATAGCCCAATGCAGGGCTCCAACTCACGACCTGGGCCAAAGTCAGACACTTAACTGACTGAGCCACCCAGGCACCCCAATACATGAAACTTTTTTTTTTAATGTTTATTTATTTCTGAGAGAGAGAGAGAGACAGAGTGTGAGCAGAGGAGGGGCAGAGAGAGAGGGAGGCACAGAATCTGAAGCAGGCTCCAGGCTCTGAGCTGTCAGCACAGAGCTGGACGCGGGGCTCGAACCCACGAACTGTGAGATCACGACCTGAGCCAAAGTCGGACACCCAACCTACTGAGCTACTCAGGCGCCCCACATCAAACTTTTTAAAGTCTCTTATAGTCAAATAAATTTGAGAACTATTGCTCTTAATCCATTTTAATGATCTCTTCACCTTTTGGAAGAATGGCCTCAAGGTTATCAATATGTGTAACAGAAACAATGATTTTTCTCCTAAAATTAATCACTGTAATGTATTTGAAAGCTCTTTCTCCTCATCTAACTTAACATTTGACATTGACCAAAAGCCAAAAGAAATTGGGTAATGGATTGGCAGAGAAAATTATAAATTCACCTGATATAAATGTTGTGACTTACTCCGACCAAGCCATTCATCTAATGATGGCTGCATAGAATGCAAATATGATTTGCTTAAAATCTTCCCGTCGTTTTCCACCTCTGTAGGACTCTTTCCAAAGTCTTAAGCTTGGCATATAGAGCTTTTTAAGACCCGCCCTGGCTCTCCCTCCATTTGTCTCTCCTTTACCTGTATGTGCCTTGTGTTCCAGCCAAGCCATCTTGGTTTGGAGCTCTGGTTTCCAAACCTCTGTTTGTGTCTGCCTGGGGTGCCCTTCTTATTCTTTACTTAGCCTTTCCCTTACTCACTTGGTCTCTTTCCACATATTCTTCAGGACTTGGCTCAGACATCACCTTCTTGAGGAAGTCGGGTTAAACGTCCTTAGTCTGAGCTTCCATGGCCCCACAGAGCCTTCTCACAACACTTACCACATTGCTTTTTAACAGCCAACCTGTTACTCATCTCCCTTCTACTCTGTTAGCTTCCTTGCAGATAAAGACCACATGGAATGGTCTGCTCACACTGAGTTGCTAAGCTTAGTATTTCCTGTGCTTAGCATGGTGCCTAGCTTTCAAAATAGTTTGAGTGAAAGAATGAAATGGTCTTGCATAAAATGTGTTAAATTAAGAATACACAAATACTTTGAAGATAGGATCGCTAATCAAAACAGATTTTTTAAAATCACTTTAGCTCTACGCCATCTGAGCATTTGCTGAGCAAAAGAATTTTCCAGTGAAGGTTCATTATTTGGTCAGCTATAAGTTGCAGAGTTCCCCAACTAAAATTATGTGACCTGCAAAAATGACAATCTGTCCTGGCAGCTGTTACCAAATTCCCAGACACTCTGCAGCCTACAGTTAGAGTTGTTTCTAATTTTAAGCATCTAATTTAGAACACATGCTTCCTTGGCAACTGGACATCAGACTCTTCAACCCACCTTTTCTCCAACCTGATGGGAGATGCAGACCTCAGGATCTGGGGGCACATTCTCCTTTTGCTCCAACTTATGAGTTTTTATTTCACCACCATTGGCTCTCAAGTCATTCTAGAAAATAAAAATAATCTGTGAGCTAAAATTAAAAATCTCACGATTCTACGCTCTTCATAGCACATCTATTAAATAAACTTGGAATGGTAAAAGAAAAGTTCTTTTAAGAGGCCTTGGGTCAAATCAACCCCCTAATTCTCACAAGCAAAACCCATTTACTAGTGAAATGACAAAAGCAGCTTTGTGGACACATACCTCGGAGTTAAATATTTGTACGCTAGTCTAAAACTGGATGCTCATTAGAATACAGACATATCAACACAGACACACACAGAAACCACCCCCAGCATACAGTTTTCTTGTGATTCACTCCTCTAGCAGCAGAGCTCGTGGGAATGCAAAGCTTGTGAGTTTTATCAGAAAAGACCATTCTGGAGCAGGGGAAAGGAAATGCCAAGTGCCAATAATTAAGAAAATATACTGACCATATATATAAATGCTCGGCCTGGAAAGAGAGACAGGGATGATGCATACATATAAAAACGGAGATTATATTTAACGATACCATAAAACAACCTTTTTTGTGAGACTTTCAAAAACATGCTTCTTTTTTGCATCAAAGTCATACATTGTACTAAAGACATACCTTATTCTGCTTCTCAGAACAAAGCCTCAACGTATAAAAAGCAGGCATTAACACTGTCATATGGAGTAAGCATAATCACATGTTTTTCCTTGCAAAGAACACTTGGGGCAAAATATTAAAATTCACTTTATCGACTAGATCCAAAGTTAATATAGTGGTAGATGAATATGGACATTTCCTAACCTTTAGTCTGCCACCTTTCTGAAAGGCTAGTACCTTTCTGTTGTTTGCGATTCTTTAGGCAGGACGAGAAAACAAGCAATTTATGGCCTCGGGGCCAGTGAAGAGGGTGTGAGTGTGCTGGCTGAGGTGTGGGCTCCCAGACTCAGGGACGCGGCTCTGGAGGAACATCTGTGAGGAGCTGGCGGCCAGAGCTGCAGAACACAACAGGCCAGCCCAAGGACTCATTTCTGACCCCATCTCAAAGCCCTGCCTCCAGAATCACGGCCTGAGAGTGTGCGCCTAGTTACAGCCATCCTCTGTAAGGAGCCTGAGAAATTCTTTGGGGATGAGATAAAATGTACTTTTGACAAGAATTCCTAAAGGCTCTTAAAATTTACAGAGCAGGAGAACGGCAATGCATAAACTCTATTAGGAGTTAAAAAAAAAAAAAAAGTCACAGAACAGGTTTTTCCACCTAGGGAGTCACCTGGTCGGAATGTTTGTAGCAGGAAGACTGAGAAGCAGCAGAATCTTGAAAGGAAGGACTTATGCTCCAAAGATCACCCATTTGCCCTATCTCCTGACCTGCCTTCTAAGTCTAATTTTGCTCATTTTCACACTCAGGGAATAATGAGCCTGTGGTGTTCCACTTTGCTATCAAATTATGCACATCCTCTCTTCTAAAAACCACAGTGAAAAATCACGATGAAATTATTCGTTGCCCAGAGACAGAGTCCATGGGTAACTGCTACTAGAGAATGCATACTTAATAATATGAGGAAAAGAAGGCTCCACTCCTGGAATACATGTGATGATTTCTAATAGATACTAGTTTCGGTCTGCCCAGGAACAAGTAAAATTCAACGCTCTTCTTCGAACTTTGTTTAAAAAAAAAAAAAAAAAAAAAAGGACACCAATAGGTTCATAGCTTGTATTTTTAAATCTTAGAAGGATCAAATGTTTGAAAGATACACATAAAATATACATATGTACGGTGTCTATATGCATGTGTATATATGAATAAATGGCATTTGAAAGGTAACTTCTGGTAAGCAGTTCTGTGGTGTCAGCTTGCCAATTAAGCCTAGGAAAGTTTAAAATGGAAAATCCTATTTAGAATAACAAATTTTGTGATTACTGAGCAAGCCATCTTGTTATTTCCCCCTCCCCTTTACTTATCTACTATACTATTTCTTTAGAAAATCATTACATCTGGGGCGCCTGGGTGGCGCAGTCGGTTAAGCGTCCGACTTCAGCCAGGTCACGATCTCACGGTCTGTGAGTTCGAGCCCCGCGTCAGGCTCTGGGCTGATGGCTCGGAGCCTGGAGCCTGTTTCCGATTCTGTGTCTCCCTCTCTCTCTGCCCCTCCCCCGTTCATGCTCTGTCTCTCTCTGTCCCAAAAATAAATAAAAACGTTGAAAAAAAATTAAAAAAAAAAGAAAATCATTACATCATAAGAGGTAAAGATTAAGTGCACCACATATTATATGATTCATTTATATAAAACATGCAGAATAGTAAATCCCTTGAAGACAGAAAGCAGGGGGAATTGGGAGTGACTACACAGATATGGGGTTTCTTTTTGGGGTGATGGAAATATTCTGGAATTAGACAGTGATGATGAGTGTACAACATTAATGTTGAATATATCCTATATTTCTCTCCAGTGTTCTCTCTTTCCTCAAAAACAAAAATGGGGCACCCGGGTGGCTCAGTCGGTTGAGCATCTGACTTTGGCTCAGGTCATGATCTCACGGTCTGTGGGTTCAAGCCCCACATCGGGCTCTGTGCTGACAGCTCAGAGCCTGGAGCCTGCTTCCGATCCTGTGTCTCCCTCTCTCTCTGCCTCTCCCCCACTTTCACTTTGTCTCACTCTGTCTCTCAAAAATAAATAAATGTAAAAAAACAAAAGTAAGTGTTTCTGTTAAAACTAACAGATGACACTTTTTTAGCAACAACAGCAAGATTAAGTAGAAGAGACAGGAAAACTCTCAATATTACTGGATGATAACATCACACACACAAAAATGAGTGGGGTGGGAATAAGGCCTAGGAAAGCAAAGTCAGTATTAGAACACGGTAAGGATTTTGAATGAGGCTAGGGTAGGATTTACAAGAAAAGAGAATGGCTGGGGACCAGGGACGGAGCCAGGGCTCCAAGTCAGGGTCTGGGAGACATTTCTAGTTTCTGCGCTCAGTGACCATTTGCCAGATGAGGGAATGAACGAATGAATGAATGGTACAGAACACATACTGTGTAGTTGGTGGAACTACTTTGTTTGGAGACAGCTGCCTGGTACTTGGCCATTCGATCCTTTATGGAGGTTTCTGACAGGCGTGGTAAGTCCAGATTTCGCCTGCTCTCGCTTTTCTCTGAGTTGAATGCAGAAGATGACAGTTGACCTGGAAGCATGTAAATAATGTGCTTTACAAGAAGATAAAACGTGATTTGAATGATTTTCAGATTCTAAATTTTGGGCTACTATAAAAATTCTTTGTATTATCTTTGTATTAAAAATACAGGGGCGCCTGGGTGGCGCAGTTGGTTAAGCGTCCAACTTCAGCCAGGTCACGATCTCGCGGTCTGTGAGTTCGAGCCCCGCGTCAGGCTCTGGGCTGATGGCTCGGAGCCTGGAGCCTGTTTCCGATTCTGTCTCTCCCTCTCTCTCTGCCCCTCCCCTGTTCATGCTCTCTCTCTGTCCCAAAAATAAATAAAAAAAACGTTGAAAAAAAAATTTTTTTTTAAAATACAAAGAGGGGTACCTGGGTGGCTCAGTTGGTGAAGCATATGACTCTTGGTTTTGGCTCAAGTCATGATCTCAGGATCGTGGGATCAAGCCCACAGTGGGCTCTGCGCTGAGCATGGAGTCCCCTTAAGATTCTCTCTCTCTCTCTCTCTCTCTCTCTCTCTCTGCCCCTCTCTCCCTCTCCCCTCTCTCCCTTTGCTCCTCTCCTCTGCTTGTGCTCTCTCTCTCTCTAAAAAAAAAAAAAGAAAAAAAAGTACAAAGAAGTGGGGGGGTGCCATTTTAATTTGCATTTCTTTATCAGGAGGCTGATAATTTGCCTGTTAATTTTTTCTTTTGTGAAGTGCTTGTAAATGCCCCTTTCAAAACATAGTAATTATGCTCTCAAGGCATTCTGTTACCACCAGTAATATAAGATAACCAATCTTTTTCATTTTTTTATTTTAGAGAAAGAGAGCACAAGTGGGAGAGAGGGGCAGAGAGAGAGAGAAAGAGAGAGAGAGGAGATAGAATCTTAAGCAGGATCCACACACAGCGTGGAGCCCGACACGGGGCTTGATTCCATGACCCTGAGATCACGACGGAAGCTGAAATCAAGAGTCAGATGCTTAACTGACTGAGCTGCCCACGTGCCCCAGGATAACCAATCTTGACAGAGGGAACCGCCCATCCATGGCAGCCCTCAAGCCCCAGATGCCCATGAAGCCAAAACTGCTGGCATTATTTGCCTTGTAATCCCACAAGGGTACACCTTGGCTTTCACAAATAGACTTCCTTTAAAAAAAACTTTTTTTAATGTGTTTAATTTTGAGAGAGACAGAGAGAGACAGAGTGCAAGTGAGGGAGGAACACAGAGAGAGAGAGAGACACAGACTCTGAAGCAGGCTCCAGCTCTGACCTGCCAGCAGAGCCTGAAGCGGGGCTTGAACCCACTAACCAAGAGATCATGACCTGAGCTGAAGTTGGATATTCAACCAACGGAGCCACCCAGGCACCCCACAGACTTCCTTTTAATTTGTGCCACTCTTCTCTAAAAGCTTTGAGCATGAGACCAAAAAGTATAGCTACTTATGAGTATTTCCTAGGGAACTTCACATACATGGAACTCTGCTTACCTGGGCCTATTTCCAAATCATCCAGAGAATAGCTGTTTTCAGAGATCCTCCTTCCACCTGCACTACGGCTTTGGGTCCGAAGAATCTGCTTGGAAAACAAAACCCAGCAAGAAGGTTTACACAGGAGATGGGAAATCTTGATGAATGTTCAGAAAAGAGGTCTGCAAATCTCTTTTATTAACAAAATCCACAAGGAATTAGATTTTACATTTGTTTTTACATTCCACAGAATGTGTTTTTAGCATTATAAATATGAAGCAGTACATATTGACAGGTGCCCAGGGAAAAATAAGTAACTGTATATAGGTAATTCTCTCTGGTAATCATCACTGCCTAATCAGCTTAACCAGAAAACCTAGTAATTTAAACAGCATGGAGGTGAATCCTCATGCCCCAGATGATACTGACATGTCTCCCAAACTGCTAAGTCCGGATCGATGGCTGTTACCTACCTGCTCTTTGTTTCCCCGCTCCCTCCCACTTTATACTTGCTGTTGCTGCCTTGGTTCCCATCGTCATCTTTTCCTTGGACTATTGCATTACATTTCTAATCAGTTCTATACCTTCCAATCAAGTCTGTATGATGCTGCCATTATCCCAAGTCATAGAAAGTAATTATCCCCCAATATAAATCTATATCACTCCCTTGTTCAAAATTCTTTAAAAATTCCTAATCACTCCTTACATTAAATCTAAAGTGCTTAGTATGTCACAGAAGACCCATTCTACATCTGGTCCCTACCTACCTACCTTCTCTGAGTATTCCCTTCCTCACTCTTTACCCTCCAGGAAAAGCAAACTGCTGTGAGGTCCATAGTTTACATGAGTTCCCTTCTCCCATTATCCTTTTGTCCCTCTGGTTGTCTGTTCCTTCAAGATTCGGCGGAGGCTGAGCAACCTTCTCTCTGTGAAGTACACCTTATCTCTCCTACCTAAATCTAAGTTGCCCTCCCTCTGTTTCTAAGGTCCCTGGCCACACTTCCATTACAACGCTTATTGTGTGTCCCTGGCAGAGACCATGTTTTTTGTTTTTTAAATGGAAAAGTGGGTGGTACAGATTTTTTTAATACGTTATTTTGTGATTCCTATAAATTACTACATTTATATCTCTCACATCTAGGGTAGATCTCTAATTAAAGTTACAAATTATAATTTTTAAGCCTGGAAAAGTAACTCAAGAGAAAGACATTTAGTATCACAGAATGTTCCCAGACATAGTACACAGAGGGTATGTCATGTTTATTCAGCTTGTAATGAGAGCCTTCAACCAGATCCTGTCATTCAAATCTCAACTTATTTCCAGATAACTTGAAGTAGGAAAGATATCTGAAATCTGGTATGACAGGAGATAAGAGTAAAACACTTAGCACTCTTCTGAATTCAACATTAGTAAATCGCTATTAAACCTTTATGTTCAATGGGCTAATCAAGTCAACAGTAAAGTTTGAGACTGTGAACTATCATTTTTTCAATCCTCCCCCACCTCCACTGAGACAGAAAACGTGCCGCTTCAGAAATCAGAGCCACAGGCTGGTTTGTTTGTACCACACCAATGACAATAGTTTCTTGTAAATTCAACATACACTTAATATCATTTATTTTCAGTCGGCTTTGCTATTAACATTATGAATTGATAAAAAAATAAAATAATAGATAGCAACTCTAACCTTGCCACACCATACTCAGGTAAGCTGCACCAACATCAACCACACCCATGTGACTTACATGACACAACAGATAATGAACATCATCAGCCAAACAGATAAGTTTGGCAGGACACCCTCCCCATCCACGTTTTTTCATCTTCAAAACATTGTTCATTTGCAGATAACTAAAGTAAAGGAAATTCCAAAGACTTATTCTGAATGCTGCTTCACTGTAAGACGAGTATTATAAAAGAATTTTCCGGGCTCAAAAAAGGGAGAGAGCCTGCCAATACACTTTTTTTTTTTTTTTAACCGAAAGGGAACAGGCTCTGAATCCTTAATACTGAAGCAATATTTCCAATATTTACATGCTGTCAAAGGTAAAGTTCAATTCTAAGAGTATGTGTTATCTGCCGCAACCTGCAGAGAGCTGTTTTCAGTCTGTGCTCATGGTCAAGTCCCTCTCTGCCTCCTGCAGAGTCCCTGCACTGGCATAACTGGCAGCAAGCTCATTTAGAACCAGGACATATGCCTTGCCAGGGCAGAGGCTTACTTTGGTTTTAGGCACATAATATTTTCCATCTTTGCTCGCTTTTAATTTAAACCTTCAGGTTAAATGAAGTCAAGAGCCTTTTTCTTTTTTAAAGCCTTCAGGTTCATGAGGGTATCAGTACTTGGAATTGTTTTCTTCCAAATACTAAAAAAGTGACTGTGCAAAGCCACTTGGTCTTAAAGAAGAAATAGAGAGAAATGTCTCTGGAAATCAAAGTTATACTGATGCTGGTTCTGAGGAGGACCACAGCTCTCAGATGGGAAAGCTTTTAATGAGATTCCAGGCAAAGCACGAAGCATTTCTTTTGATACCATTTCACCTCCAAATCCTTCAAATATTAAGAATAACAAAAACTCGGGGCGCCTGGCTGGCTCAGTCGGTTGAGCGGCCGACTTCGGCTCAGGTCATGATTTCGCGGTCCATGAGTTCAAGCCCTGCGTCGGGCTTTGTGCTGACAGCTCAGAGCCTGGAGCCTGTTTCAGATTGTGTGTCTCCCTCTCTCTGACCCTCCCCCGTTCATGCTCTGTCTCTCTCTGTCTCAAAAATAAATAAACGTTAAAAAAAATTTTTTTTTAAAGAATAACAAAAACTCAGAAGCATTTTCGATGAATTTTATGATCCTCATTTTATAAGTGGTAATTTGAGGTACAGGAAGAAGGAGGAGTTTCCTCTAATATTTCTCAAGGAAGTAGAAACACACACACACACACACACACACACACCCAGGAATTCTGATACTGAAATACTCTTCTGTAACACACTTTTATCACATTTCAGCCCTGTTTACTCAGATGCCTGAGGGAGCCTTTTAAGAGAAGAGAGAAAAGACAAGACACTTTAAGACTTTCTGGAATTTCCTAAGGCTTGGCCTCCCCCCAACCCACAAGTCCTCCTTCCTGTCAGCTGACTATAGTAACTCTCATTAGTGGGAACGCCTCTTTAAATAGTCACTGAGAATCCCTAAACCAAATGTATCAACACGTACCCTTAGGAGAACAAGAGCTTAGGGCTTTTAGCTAGTGGTCTGCAGAATTTCTTTTCTCCGGAAAATTTTCTTAAAGAAATATAGTAAGTGAGGTCTCAAATATCAAGTTAAATGCAGGATTTCCTATCCCCATAATTTTTAGGAAAAATTCTGTTTAAAAGTTGATTCTCAACACTTTATAATTTACCTTCTACCTCTCTCAACCACTTTCTTCAACCTTTCAAGTCTGACCTTCCTTCAGACTCTCATCCCTGAAAGTCAAGGGTAGAGGAAGGATGGCCTTTAGGGAAAATAGGACTTTGCTGAACTATCCATAGCATGTAGACAAAACCTAGCCTTAATTTCTCAAAGTACGGAGAGACAAACATTGCTTTCTTCAGGTAGAAAAAAAACAGAAAAAATAAAGATCTTTTAAGTAGAACAATAATATATAGAAGGAGCAGTTGCATCCAGGTTGTGGGATTTCTCTATATTTTCTGTATTCTAAGCATTCTACAAAAAGTATGTGTATATTCTTTACAATGTTTTTAATGTTTATTTATTTTTGAGAGAAACAGAGTGTGAGCGGGGGAGGGGCCGAGAGAGAGAGAGAGAGAGAGAGAGAGAGGCAGAATCTGAAGCAAGTTCCAGGCTCTAAGTTGTCAGCACAGAGCCCAACATGGGGTTCGAACTCATGAACCACAAAATCATGACCTAAGCCCAAGTTGGATGCTTAACCAACTGAGTCACCCAGGCGCCCCAACTATGTGTATATTCTTACAATTAGGGGGAAAAAGAAAAGGAAGGAGAAGTAATTTATTAATATAAATAGATAAAAATGATAAAATCAAATGCTGACAAGGTGCTAGAGAATTAAATATGTTCTTAGGCTATGCTGATAGTATTATAAAGTAGTACAATCTTTGAGAACAGCTGAGAATATGTAAGAAGAATGTTTAATGAATTATATACTTTTGGTCATGAGAATGCCACTTTAGTAATATAGCCCTCCCCCTAAAATAACTAAAAACAAAACGTTTCTGCCACGATGCTTAGAGTTTTTTATTAGGCTCGAAAAATATCTAATTACTGGGGCATAATTAAACCATAATGAAATACTATATTGCTATAAACGGAGAACCACATGAACTAGGAAGATACATAGAAAAGTCAATATAAAAAAGACCAAACAAAAGATAAAGCACACAAAACAGCACACAGGGACTAAAACCATGTAAAAACTAGTCATGCAGTGATAGCATATCATTGTGCACAGTTGTTTTATTATTTTTTCCTGATAAAAGTTACTGGTTTTTCCTGGTTTACTTGGCTTTTTCTTCTTCTGTTTACTGTGTGTGTGTGTGTGTGTGTGTGTGTGTGTGTGTGTGTGAGAGAGAGAGAGAGAGAGAGAGAGAGGGAGAGAGAGAGACAGAGAGCAGAGAGAGAGAGACAGAGAGAAACAGAATCCCAAGAAGGTTCCACACTGTCAGTACAGAGCCAGATGTAGGGCTTGAACTGACAAACCCATGAGATCATGACCTGAGCCAAAATCAAGAGTCTGATGCTCAAACCACTGAGCCACCCAAGCACCCTGAAATCTCTTGCATTCCAGCATGTTTCTTGTCTTCATTGCCCTGAGGCTTCTAATTCAGTTACAAGGGGTGCCTGAGTGGCTCAGTCAGTTAAGTGTCTAACTATTGGTTTCGGCTCAGGTCATGATCTCTTGGGTTCATGAGTTCAAGCCCTGCATTGGGATCCACACTGACAGTGTGGAGCCTGCTTGGGATTCTCTTTCTCCCTCTCTCTCTGCCCCTCCCCTGCTCATGCTCTCTCTCTAAAAATAAATAAATAAACTTAAAAATTTTTAAATTCAGTTATGAGACTATAAAGCGTGGGAAGAGGGAAGATAGAGAGCTAAAGTCTTTGAGGATACAACTGTTGATATATTTAAATTTTTTCCTGGCTTCCTTAGATTTCAGATAAGTAAGGCCATGGCCAGTTGTTTTTATCTAATAAACAGTTACTACAATATTAATGAAGATACTGTTACATGGTAGAGATGTTACTAGACAATTTCAGTCCTTACTCTGATATTAATTAGCCAAATGACATTGGGTGTATCAGTAAACTTCTCTGACCTTAGCTGTTTCCATCTGTAAATTAGGGATTTTAACATCCTGACAGCAGTGAGCTGGATTAAATAACTTTACAATCCCTTATGGCTCTAGGATTTATGTGAAACATTTTAAAAAAATTTTTATTTTTTTTTAAGTTTTGCTTATTTAAGTAATCTTGACACCCACCATGGGGCTTGAACCCACAACCCTGAGATCCAGAGTCACACACTGCTCTGACCAGCCAGGCGTCCCTATGTCAAAGATTTTGATAGGGACTCTTCATTCACTGTAACTCATCAGTGAGTTAAAAGGCTAGAGGAAATGACTAATATATTCATCCGGGTATACACACCTATACTGTCCAATCCAGGAGTGAGTCTGATACCAGAAAGGTATGATATCATATTTGGGGGGTTAATAAAGTCTTTCTGGCTACTTCAAATTCTAATGCAGCCAACCTTGCAAACAGAATGTTCCATTCCTCTGACATTACTTTTCAACATGTTTTTAACTTCTCAACATGTTTTATTATAATGAAACCAGCTAGATACCAGTAAGTAATTAGTTGGCCTGAAAGTAAACAGAAAAGAGATGACTGGTCTCTAGTTGGTACATCAAGGACAGCCATAGTGAAAAATATCAGAATTCCTTGACCGGCGTCTTTACACCTGGATCCATTATTACCTTACCACAAAAGATGAAAGAATTAATGAGTTACTAATTAAGGGTAAATAAAACGTAATTTACACTGGTGTGAGTCTTTATGAGAAATAATCCACTATAAAGAGAGGTCAGTTAAAATAACACTTGTATTTACAGTGTACTTACATTTTGAAATTATAAAAGAAGCTATAAAGCATAGGTGACTACAATAAATGGGCAAAAAATTACTTTTAATATGAGAAAGATGGCACTGATAGAAAACCAAAGATAATTCTTGTGTTTATTTAACAAAACCAGTTACCGTATCCATATTGAAAGCTCTAGCAATGTATCTATTGGAGGCTTAATGTCAGGTCAATTTAAGATTTATGATTTGCTGATAAGCAAATTAAGGATATACTCCCCAACATTTGGACGACTACATTAGACCCTACAGTGTGTTGACAGTTATTCAAGTCTCTTTTCCTCTTCTTGGAATATAATTTCAAATGACTTACTGAAGACATTAAGAAAGCAGAAGGGGGGGCGCCTGGGTGGCGCAGTCGGTTGAGCGTCCGACTTCAGCCAGGTCACGATCTCGCGGTCCGGGAGTTCGAGCCCCGCGTCAGGCTCTGGGCTGATGGCTCGGAGCCTGGAGCCTGTTTCCGATTCTGTGTCTCCCTCTCTCTCTGCCCCTCCCCCGTTCATGCTCTGTGTCTCTCTGTCCCAAAAATAAATAAACGTTGAAAAAAAAAAAATTTATATAAAAAAAAGAAAGCAGAAGGGGCACCTGGGTGGCTCAGTCAGTTAAGTGCTCAACTTCGGCTCAGGTTATGATCTCATGGTTCATGGGTTTGAGCCCCGCATCAGGCTCTGTGCTGACAGCTCAGAGTCTGGAGCCTGCTTCAGATTCTGTGTCTCATTCTCTCTCTGTCCCTCCCCCACTCAACTCGATCTCTCTCTCAAAAATAAGTAAACATTAAAAAAAGAAAAGACATTAAGAAAGCAGATGAAAAATGTTATTAAGATAACATTAAGTGGATAGAAGAACACATGCAGTTGTTACCCAAGAAAGGAGAAAATTAAATGTCATGGATAATTTTATAACACTGTAGATTCCCTATGGATACCTACCCATTCTTCAAGAAGGCAAACATAAATTGTTTCTTTGAGGTAGATTATAGATTGGTTGGCTATGGATAAAACATCTAATGAACTTTAGCTTGGTGACCTTATTTGCTCAAGGGCTTGCTCCACTACACCAACACATATATACTGTTATGTACCAGAGATACATAAAGGTGAACAAGATACCAATGTTGCTTCCAGGAAATTACAAGAAGAAAAACCACAAAAATATTAGGCTGTTTGAAGAAGGATGGTTTTACTCTCCCATTAACAAGTGCAGCTTTTGTTGGTGTTTTGGTGCCAGCCATTCATACAGTCATCCCGGTAAAAAGAGGAACAGAAATTCTAAGGGAAATTTAAGGGCGTAGGAGTAGAAAGGGAGAGAAGTAGTGAACAATGAAAAGGGGGCTGGCTGGGACAAGGGAAACTTCCATTTTTATTTTAGATTCTTCTATTTTAGCTGAATGTACTGTTTTGTCTTTGTCATATAAGACAAGTTAACACAATTAAAATACGACTAAGTGGAAGCATTAAAATGTACCATGAATAGGGGCGCCCGGGTGGCTCAGTCGGTTGAGCATCCGACTTTGGCTCAGGTCCTGATCTCCCAGTTTGGGAGTTTGAGCCCTGTGTCAGGCTCTGTGCTGACAGCTCAGATCCTGGAGCCTGCTTCAGATTCTGTGTCTCCCTCCCTCTCTGCCCCTCTTCCACTCGTGCTCTGTCTCTCTCTGTCTCTCAATAATAAATAAACGTTAAAAAATTCTTTTTAAATAAAAAAATATACCATGAATAAACAGGGATAAAAGGAGAAAGAAACAAAATTTCTAAATAGTTTTAATTCTTTTCACTTGTGGATAAACTTATCATTTTCTTATTACTATTTCCCATCCTTGTTTAGTCTTAAAGAATGAGCAAATGAGTGAGTTTATGTGTTTTAGGAAACAATGACGTTTGGTGAGGAGGTATTCTCTCCTCTTCTCTCCTTTCTTTCTTTATCTAACTCCTCTCCTAGAAAATGGGAACACTACATGGAAGAAGCAGTAGTCTGCATCTTCGTAAAACAATCAACGAATATCCACAGCCTAGTCTTATTTTCTTGTATTACACCTAACTGGTTCCATCGACCCAAGCCAAAGACAATAATTTAAATAGGTTGTGAAGGTAGAAATATATTATCCAAATATTTGGTCTTTACTCTCCTAGCCAAGGATTTGTGTGAACCAAATATGTTACGAACCAAACAGAAAGAAGTGAGACTTAATGAGCCTGTCACATGCTCATTACAGTGGTTGGTCATTCCTGGGCATGAAAGAAGGGGCACTTAATTTTTTGAATAACCACATCCTGGTTTCTAAAGGTTATGGATTCAGGGGCGCCTGGGTGGCGCAGTCGGTTAAGCGTCCGACTTCAGCCAGGTCACGATCTCGCAGTCCGTGAGTTCGAGCCCCGCGTCAGGCTCTGGGCTGATGGCTCAGAGCCTGGAGCCTGTTTCCGATTCTGTGTCTCCCTCTCTCTCTGCCCCTCCCCCGTTCATGCTGTGTCTCTCTCTGTCCCAAAAATAAAATAAACGTTGAAAAAAAAAAAAATTTTAAAGGTTATGGATTCAAATGTCAACCCAATGACAACTGAATGTTGGTTAGGACTAGTTAGTTAATCAGCTATCTTTTTCATAAAAAGATGTACAGAATAGTTACCTCAGCTACCAAAAATCCAGATCAACATATACATGAGGATAGAAATGCTAAACCACTTCAGTATATGTCATTGGGGAGTTTCTTCTTCCTAGTAATGATGGTAGGTTATATTAATCCATCCACTGCTCATTTGTTCATAGGAATTAGAACCATCACGTTCAACTAAAACATCTGACCTGGGTAATGTATCTATTCACCAAAGGTAGAGAGTAAGTGAAGAAAAGCCTTTAATCAATTCTTATTACTTATAAGCTATTTGAATTCTAAGCTTCGTTTCTTCCTTTAACTAAATAAACACTAAGAGCTAAGTCACTGTGCTAACCGCTGGGGAAGAAAAACATCATTACTTTGGAAGAAATTATAGACTTTGGGAGTATACAAATTTATACACAACTATTAAGGGGAAGCATGATATAAGTGCCCAAACAGAAGTGAAAAGAAAATTCTATAGGAGAATGAGAAGGGTTGCTTAACTTATCTGACAGAAATGGAGGTAAGACCTCACAGTCTTGATAGACCTTGAGGAGTAAGATTTCAGAAGGCAGTAATGCAGGGGATAGGCAGGAATAATTTAGAGAGTGAGGAGTTAATACAGAGTTTAAGTATAAGATTGGCTAGAGACTGAAAGGCAGGTTGAGCTCAGATTGTGGAGGACCCAAATATTAAAAAAAAATTAATCCTGAGATATCAAAATGAAGGGGGTAAACTAATTTACAACTCTATTTAGAAAGATAAATAGCAACGGTGTACAGGATGGATGGGAGAAAGGAACAGAGAAGCTGACAGCGGAGGTGGTGGCAATGCTATGGGACCAGACAGAATGGCACATACTTGAGAAGCACATAGAGGGCAGGCTTATTTAGATGGCTTAGTAAGTGACCGACTGGGAGGAAGAATCACGGAGAAGGAAGAACTGATCCCAACTTTCACAGACGAAGAGATTTGGTACATGGTGATATATTAAGGGACACCTGGGTAAAGCAGGTTTTTAGTTAGAAAGACAATGGATTCTTTTGTAGCCTTCTTGAACTTGAGTGCCTAAGGGATATTCAAAGAAAGATGTTTGATCTGGCAGGCAACCAGAAATATGAGGCTGAAACTTGGGGTAAGAACCGAGGATCAGAACCTAGTTTGGGGGTTCACGTCTTAGAGTCATGGAAAGAGAGGAGATTTTTTCACAAGGAGAAAGAAAAAACCAGGAGGGCAGAGAGAACTATCTCGGGCAAAAGGGAACAAGAGGAACTAAGAAAAGTGGAAGTCAAGCCAATTAATTTTGTCTCCTGTAAATAACTGATAAAAAGATTTAGGACAACACATTAGACAGATCACGTATTTCATTATCTATGTGCTCCCTGCCCCTGACCAGCTGTTAGGTGAGATTCAGTCTAGTTCTCTAAAATTTAATTATGGAACCAATTTGTCCCTACTATATTCATTTGTCTCACTGAGGTACTCATTTGTTAGCTCTGAAGTATACATTCTTTCTTGCAGGCTCTTGCTCCGAAAAAGATTTCTAGTGTCCCTACCATATTTGTGAGAGCTTCCTTCCAAAGATCCAATTATGTAACTTCCTGATTAAAGCCTTATCCATGTTAAAGCTGAAATCATGTTAACAATAACCATAATCCAGTTTCGAACTAATTAGTTATTCCTCAAGCTAAAGTAGACAAAACTTTAGCATTTTTTTTGGAAATATTAGATAAAACTTTTCAAAGTAAATGAAACACAATGATGCTTAGAAACCGCTATAAAACCGAGGGCAGCTCTGTTTGACTAAGCACTCCATTAAGTGACAAATGACTGTTTAGTCAGGAAGTTTTAAAAGCCATCTAAAAAGTCCAGGTCAACTTAGACACTCACCCCCCCCCCTTTTTCCTATACCATTAACAGTCAGGCTGTCCAGTGCCATTAGAGATTTAGATGGATCTTTCTTTATATGAGGAGTCTTTCTTCACTTCTGACCAGCCACAAAATGATAGGCTTGTTCTGACACATCTCTCGCCAGACATGTATGAGAAAAAAGTCTCTCACCAGATCCTACCACATAATCAGCATTTTTGTTTGCTGCAATCCCAGTCATTTCCTACCTTAGGCCAGTTTCGACACGCACCAGGCTTTTGCACTGAATCGACATTGTGTGTGCTAGCATGACATCAGCCGTACTGCCCCTAACAGGGTCTCTGAGGAGGAGACTTACAATGGTGCTTTGAGTCACAACAAAAACCCCTTCCTCTCTGTTTAGGATTTCTGACATTTTTTCCCTTCCACTTAAAATTCTTCTTCCCATTTAAATTTAATTTTTTTTTTTTTTATTAAGACCATAAAGGAGAAAGAGGGAGTTGGCAGGCCCTAGAGGACTAAAAACAGAGGGATGAGAGTTTAAGAAAAGTCATAAAACTGCTTTGTGGTTACATCTCTTGCCAACTGGTTCCAGTGTTAAAATAGAGCTAAAACTCATGCAGAGGAAAGGGTTCTAGGTTTGCAAACCTTTAAAAATTCTTACTACATCCTTTAAATAGATGATCCCATAAAACACCCAAGAACTGTTCTAGTCAGGAAAGCTACAGGCACTGCAAGTTATGGGAAGAGATAAACTAAGTCACGTCAAACATAACTGAAGATTATTGGACGGGTTCTCGAATTTTTGTCTCAGAAAGAAGGCCTTATACCATTACTTCACACATGTAGGGATTTGGGCCAAATATTTAGCTTAAAAAATTTCAGCTTTCCCATCTAGATGGAATGTAGAGAAAATGATGGCTTTGCTTCCTGTCAAATCTGTTTATTTCATTATAATGACTGTTGTAACAAACCATCCCCATGTACAAAGCCAGATATGCAGGAAAGTATGAGAAAACTGGAAAATTTTACCAGCTCTGCCGCCCCTGGATTGTGTTATAAGTCACCAGCATATGTAACTCATTTTCTAGTTAAGTAATTCCCTCTGGGTACCCGGTCTGCAATCCACACGAAGGATCAAATTTCATTAGCAGTCCTAGGAAAATGCAACCCTGTGCATTTGCAAGTCAAAACTCCTGAAGGCTACAGCTAGTCTGGCTACCCTCATTGATTTTTCCTGGGAGAGGATTTTAGCTGATAGAAAACATTTGTTGGAAGGCACAGATGAGGAAGTTCAGAGGAGAAGGAGTCCACTAGCAAAGAGACAACTAAGCCTTAGTCTTCATGTTAAACTCTGGCCTTAACACTCAGCCTGCAGCTGTGTCCAAGGGGAGAGAGATTCAGCAGAAATTCCACCCCCCAACCCCCCCCCCAAGCTACAAATGACAAAAGGCACAGGAAGACAAATTAAAAGGGCAAGCGTACAAAAACAAAATCCAATCAGCCTCAAACTCTCTTCATTTCTAGATACTAAACTGAATCCCTGTGTGTGCCTGATTTCACGTGAAACTGGGTCAGAGATCCGCAAATCTTAGCATCTCTGTACATAATTCAAGACTTTTAATTAATTCATTTAACATTGAATTGAAAGACATGCTGGCCACTACTCAAACTGTCTAGTTCAGAAAAATAGCGTCAATTACTTGAATTGCCTTTCTCAAGTTTGAAACCGGCCCAGTCCTTACCTTGGTTTGAGTTGGTTCACCTTTCTCAAACATCATCTTAAGCCTGTTCAGCGGAACATTATATTTCTCTATTTTGTTTGCAGCTTCTGTGTTTTCACTGATTTCGGGTTTTCCTACTTCATGCCTGGATTCTCCTAGACAATTTTCCATTTTTTTACTTTCTTTCGAGTGGTCTTTAAGATGCTCACTGCCCTGGGTGCGGGGATACGGATACCGATTGAGGGCTTCAGAAGGCGATCCTAGTCTAGGTCTGGGATGGACGGGTTCTTCTTGGTCAGCTTCGGCCCCAGAGGCAGACCTTCTTGCCACTTCACCGGGAGGACGGTTGCCTCCGTGTCTGACCTCAGCGCTGCCGTTTTGCAGGGAGTCCGTGTGAGACTCCGTTCCCAGGGCTGGGTTCTCCCACTTCTTCTTTAACACAGTCAGGATCCCCCTTCTAACGTGCTGGGGGAGATTTTCAGTGTTCTAGAAGAACAAGAAGTAAGTGCCAGTTATAACTTGCCTGTTGAAACATTCAAACATGCTGTTCTTTGTAAAATGAAAGTTAAAACTCTAAGCTGCTCCTGGTCCACTGGCGTTTCGGACAGCTGGGAACAGTTACAGTCCTGCCACATGGAGAAAGCATCCACCCCGGGAGAGGGAGAGGGGAAGAGAGAAAAAGTCAGGAGCTGAAGCAGGAAGTGATAAAACAGGATAGCCTTATAAGGACAAAATGAGAAGAAAGGAGAGCCCAGATCTAATGAGACGAGGGATTTTTATCCAGAGATTAATAAGAAAAACAAGAAAGAAAAAGCAAAATACTAGATACTTTAAATACCACAAATCTGCATTAATACAAGTTCCTCATTACATACCACAAAATTACATGGTGAATCTTTTTCTTCTTTTAAATAAAACAAAGAGGCAGTGTAGCTGAAACCACCCAATACCAATAATCATCAGGGATTGAAACTATTGAAAGAAACCGAAAGAACTCACCAGACTTTTACATGTATTTGCATAAATTATATTTCATCATATCTGACATAATCTACGGGCATATGAACAATCAAATTCTATTTTTCCATAAGAACCTAATCCTCTTTTTTCCCCTGCTCTTCGCTACATGTTTGTCCATGTGTAAATTCTCAGTTATCAGGAAATTTACTACTTCACAGATCCTTTGGTAGAAAAACACCCAAGCTTCATATGAAAACACCACCACCCACTTTCTTGATTGAAGGACACACGTTTTCACATCTCAGGGAGTGCCACTTTCACCTGGGTCGAAACGGAACGAATTTATACATAAGACAGACTGCAAACAACCTGGAAACTGCCACTGTTGTTCTTCAAGAACCGAGGAAATGTGCTTGATGAAGTGAAATTCCATGTCCCAGACTCTGAAAGCTTTCCTATAAATAAAGCGAACAGCCCCAGTTCCCAACAAACCACGAACTCCAATACCTTCGCGCTCTCTCCGTTCCTGTGGTCTGTGACTCACCCGTCTCTCTACAAAGAAAGGACAAACCACCTAGGACTGAAAGACTTCGGGGAATTAAACAGGATTAGCAGCTATATTGGGAATTAAGTCTCTCACCCTATTATTCTTCTGAATTCACTTCATCAAGTAGCACCAAGATTTGGAAAAAAAAAAAAAAAAAAACTTACAGAAGAACAACTGCCTGATTTTAGTGTTTAAATCTTTACTGACAAGATGATTCACTGGTGGAAGCATGAACGGATCAGAGATACAAGAAGCCCCCCAAAATTTTCTTGTTGGAAAAGAATTAAAAAACTGCTCTGGACACCGGTGCTGCCTTAACTCTGGCAACATGCTTTGCTCAATGCTACCTTCTGCCACACAATGGATGAGTCATCCCGGTCTCCAACTTCACCTGCCCTGCCCTTGCCCTGCCTAAATAGGAGCCCTGAGAATCTAAGTGGCATTTTGTCTTGGGAACTGGACACTACTTTTCTCAGTAACCATGTGATCAGAGTGTATTTACTGACATGGAAAGATGCTCATAAGATGCTTTTGAGCGGAAAAAAGCAAATTATAAGACAGCATAATCCCACTTTATAATGCACATGTGTATTTATAAATATAAGCAGAAACATAGCTGGAAGAAAAGACATCAGGATGTTAATAAGTTACCTTTGGATTGTGGATTGTGGGCGTTTGTATTTTTTTTCTTTCTTTTTACAATAAATGTGTATTTGTTATTTAATAAAAATGAATAAAAAATAAAACTATACATCATCGTCCTATCACAAAAATCTGCTACAGAATATTAAAACTTTTTTTTTTTTAATTTTTTTTTTCAACGTTTATTTATTTTTGGGACAGAGAGAGACAGAGCATGAACGGGGGAGGCGCAGAGAGAGAGGGAGACACAGAATCGGAAACAGGCTCCAGGCTCTGAGCCATCAGCACAGAGCCCGACGCGGGGCTCGAACTCACGGACCGCGAGATCGTGACCTGGCTGAAGTCGGACGCTTAACCGACTGTGCCACCCAGGCGCCCCTATTAAAACTTTTTTGATGTTAATGTAAGCAGCTTGAAAATGACCATTTCTACTTTACTGGGAGGGAGGGAGGGATCAGTGGGATGGAGTAACGGCAGTGTCCCAAAACGGGTATGGGTGGAGGACATCCCTTAGGGGACATTGTAGCTAGGAGTAAATGTGCTCTTTTATTAAAAGGAGTTCTTTTGTTTTCTGTTTTTGTGTGAGAGAGAGAGAGAGAGAGCTCAAGTGGGGAAGGGGGGCAAAGAGAGAGAGGGAGAGAGAGAACAATCTCAAGCAGGCTCCACACTCAGCACAGAGCCCCAACACAGGGCTGGATCCCACGACCCTGGGATCATGACCTGAGCTGATATCAAGAGCTGGATGCTCAACCGACTGAGCCACCCAAAGCGCCCCTAAAAGGAGTCCTTAAAGGAAACAGGTCCAAAAGTGTTGAAGTGGGGACAAAAAGGGCTGCATGGTTGGACAGCGTTAAAGGCCCCGTACCCTTAAATCACTCTTGGCAACATACCCAGGCAACGCCAGGTGTCCAGGTCTTTAGGATGTGAGGAGAGCAAAAAATGGGGAAGCAGCAGTGGTTACAGGCTTTCTGGGGAAGGTAAGGCAGCAAGAAGGTGTAGAACAAGAGCAATTGCTAAAAGCAGTTTGGACAGCACGATGGCCTGGGCTATCACTGGATAAGGCATAATGGGCCACTTCTATTTTCTTCTCTTTATCTGTATTTTCTACAACAACAGCTGTTACTAGTATAATCCAGCCCCACCCAGCCAAGTGACCTTGGGCAAGTTTAATTTCTGCAACCCACAATCCTGGGCTAGTATGGAGAACAGATGTGACTACATTAAAGCATGTAGTTGCAGTATGTGACATAAACAGGCACCCAATTTAGTGGTGACAATTAATATTATGTGGGTGGCCCTCCCTACTCCTCCAGCCATACCTCATGATGATCAAGCACAGTAAGTAGCCAGTCATCTCCCAAATCCTGAACTTGGGTTACAGTCTCTTCTTGTTCTTTCTCTTTACAGTCTCCACTGTACCGGAGTAGGGGTGTGGGGCACAAAATAAGGTGAAATTCTAGTTGATGTCCTTTGTATCAAGGGTTTAACTTTGTCCCAAGTAGTTTCCTAGAGTAGGCAGTGGGAAGTCACGGAGACTGCAAGGTTTCAAGGACCTTGTTAGTTGCTACATTACTGTAGCTTCCTCTCTCAAAGTGACATCCAGAACGCTGTTCACTCTACCCTGCAAGGCTGAGAATCTTGGCAGATTTGCCTCTGGATCAGAACTGGCTGCCTGAATCCAGATTAGGCACAACCTGGAAATGCAACACAATGTCTTTTCTGCAGGAACATTTGACTTTGGGATGTGTCCCAGCACTGTCATTCTGAGATGTATGGCCTTGGATAAGTCCTTTCCTCTCTTTGTCTCAGTTATTCCACCCGTAAAATAAAGAGGCTGGGTCAAATGAGTTTTAGTGTTGAAATCTTAGCAGGGGTATCTTCATCTTAAAAGCAGGAGGATGTTTGGTAGGAGACAGCAGTGGAGTTGGAAATATGGACTACCTGAATGTACAGCCTCCAAGGAAGGGAAGAAATTCCTAGGCTGAGAGACTCTCAGAAAAGTGGTAGCTAGTCATTATGGAGATGAGTGACCAAAGCATAGATTTCAAGAAGTGCTATATTGCATGCTTGAAAGGAACCTGAAAATATAACTGATGGCAGTATTAATGGTCTTTATTTCTGTTTCCTAGATGTATGTGGAAGAGGAAGAGAAAAGGAGAAGTAAACTTCTGGGAATCCAGGCTATCATATAACCTGATCCCACTATTTACTAAAGGAATAAATGTACCCTCTTGCTCCCAAATGTTTCTCTAAGTTGCTTTCCATGGTAGAATACAAGTATTCTTTCATCTGATCAGTCACTTCTACTAATTTATATGGATATTTCTCCCTGTTCTTCAGGAGACAATTCAGACTTCTGACAAGTCTAGTGGATTTGTCCAAAAGTAACCCTTGGGCGTCTGGGTGGCTCAGTCGGTTAAGCGTCTGACTTAGGCTCAGGTCAAGATCTCATGGTTTGTGAGTTTGAGCCCCACATCGGGCTCTGTGCTGATGGCTCAAAGCCTGGATCCTGCTTCGGATTCTGTATCTCTCCCTCTCTCTCTGCCCCTCCCCTGCTCAAGCTCTGTCTCTCTCTCAAAACTAAACAAACATTAAAAAAAAAAAAAAAGCAACCCCTCTGTCATTAGTGGGAAAAACTGGTGAGATTTGAATAAATTCTATAGTTTAGTTAATAGCATTGTATCAGTGAATTTTTTAGTTTTGATAAATGTTTCAGAATTATGCAAGATGTTAACATTGGGGGAGGTAAGTAGAGGCATATCAGAATTCTCTGTAATATTCTTTTTTTTTCTTCCAAATTTTTATTTAAATTCTAGTTAGTTAACATATAGTGTAAGACTGGTTTCGGGAGAATTTACTGATTTGTCACTTACATATAACACCCAGTGCTCATCATAACAAGTATCCTCAATACCCATCACCCATGTAGTCCATCCCCCACCAATCTCCCTCCATCAACCCTCAGTTTGTTCTCTATCCTTCAGAGTCTCTTATGGTTTGCATCCCTCTCTTCCCCCCCTTCCCATATGTTCATCTGTTTTGTTTCCTAAGTTCCACATATGAGGGAAATCAGATGGTATTTGTCTTTCTGTAACTGACTTATTTCACTTAGCATAATACACTCTAGCTCCATCCAAATCGTTGCAAATGGCAAGATCTCATTCTTTTTGATGGCTGAGTAATATCCCGGTGTGTGTGTGTGTGTGTGTGTGTGTGTGTGTGTGTGTGTGTGTGTGTATACACCACATATTCTTTATCCATTCATCAGTCCATGGACACTTGGACTCTTTCCATAGTTTGGCTATTGTTGATAATGTCTCTGTGCAATCTTAATAACTCTAGTGTAAATCCAAAATTATTTAAAAATTAAAAGTGTGTTTAAAAAAAAAGTAACCATCCCTCAACTTTTGTGTCTTCCTTTATCTCTTGCATTGTATAGTTAAGGGTCTTGAAAGCACCGTCTGTAGTTGCTATTTCTACTTGAACGCTCTATATTCACACTAACTCTACTGCCCAAACACTTCTGAAGTAGCTCCAGTCAAGATCACTGATTAGGTCTCTAATATTTTCATTTTATAATCTTATTATTAATAATTTTTCCCAGTTACAAAAGTAATAAAAATCTCATTGGGGGAAAAAAGTCACAGTCAATATAGGAATGTACACATGCCTTGAATGTATGCTCTTATTTTCCCTATTTGACTTCCCTATGCCTGCCACCCAAGATACCCACTGCCAATGATTTGGTGCATATGCTCTCAAATTTTTTAACCTATTTTTATATACTCTATTTTTTTAGATACTATATTTACATGTGAAGATATCAAAAAGCATGTTAAGTGATTAAAGCAAGGTGTCGAACAGTATAGTATGGTTACTATACTAACAGTATGTGAGAGTTCATATTTCCTCACATACTAATTATTATCCAATAAAAAAAATCTGGGGGCGCCTGAGTGGCGCAGTCGGTTAAGCGTCTGACTTCAGCCAGGTCATGATCTCGCGGTCCGTGAGTTCGAGCCCCGCGTCGGGCTCTGGGCTGATGGCTCAGAGCCTGGAGCCTGTTTCCGATTCTGTGTCTCCCTCTCTCTCTCTGCCCCTTCCCCGTTCATGCTCTGTCTCTCTCTGTCCCAAAAATAAATAAACGTTGAAAAAAAAATTTAAAAAAAAAAAAAAAATCTGCCAAATGTTTAGATTACAATTTATACCTCATGGTTATTTTAATTTACATTTATTATTATTATTAGTGAGGCTAAGCATTTTTTTCATGTTTATTGTTTCTTCTTTTTTTATTAAAAAAATTTTTTTTGTTTGTTTAGTAAACCCTACTCCCAATGTGGGGCTTGAACTCACAACCTAGAGATCAAGAGTCCTGTAGCTCTACCAACTGAGCCAGCCAGGTGCCCCTATTTTTTCTTTTTTAATTACCTACTCGTATCCTTTTGCCTCAACTGGCAAATGCAGTGGACACTTCTGCTTTATTTTAATTGATCCCTCTATAGCATTTGACATTACTGACTACCCCTCCGCTTTTAAAAAATTCCCTCCTCCCATGGCTTTTGTGAGATACCCCTTTTTTTCTAGGGTTCTTCCCATTTCTCTGGCCACTCCTCAGTCTTCTTTACAGGTTTCCCTTCCTCTGTCCCTACCTTGTATGCTGGGGTCCCTCAAGGTTCTGTCTTAGGTCCTCATTGTTCACTTACATATTCCCTGTAGATGACGTCATCTACCTTCTGGTTTTACCCACCAGTTGCCTAGAGATGACTCAGACCCTATAACTCTAGCCAGATCCCTCTCCATACCTGGAATTCTACCTGGAAATCCTATAGACATCTTACATTTATCCTTGCCTAAGGCTGAAGTCTCCTTTCTCCTCTCTTTACCTCTCACCCTTTAATCTGTTTCCTTTCTTGAACTCTCCATCTTGGTGGATGTGACAATTATCTTTTCAAATGTCAAATGTGCCTGTTCTCATGTGTCCATGCTGTGCATGTGTCACTTGCTCTGCCATTTCCTTGCCCCCTTTGCTTGACTAATTCCTATTTATCCTTTGGGCTTAGTCAGGCACCACTTCTGGGAAGCCTTCTTTGACATGGTACAGTCCAGGTTAAAAGTTTCTCCTAAACTCTCCCCCAGCACCATGAGTATTTCTCTAACATGGTACTTACTGCACTGAGATTATAAACTCTATTTTCCACATTCTAAATAGTCCCTTGAAGGCAAGGACCACATCTTATTCCTCTTTGTGTTTCAGCACCTGGCACCTAAGAGAGGCTCCACAAGTGTTTGTCTACACTCGTGGTATCAACTTTTATCATCCCCCTGTCTTGAACCTACTTCAGTCAGGCCTCCCAAACAGCACAAGGTGACCAATGACCTTCATGTTGCTCCAATAGTCAGTTCTCAGCTTTTTCTGGGTGTTTGACTCTGATGATAACTCTCCTTTTAGAAGCACTTTCTTGGGGCACCTGGGTGGCTCAGTTGGTAAAGCATCCGACTCTTGATTCTGGCTCAGGTCATGATCTCGCGGTTGTGAGTTTGAGCCCCACATTGGGGTTGCAGAGTGAAGAGCCTGCTTGGGATTCTCTCTCTCCCTCTCTCTCTGCCCCTCCCGTGCTCTCTCTCTTTCTCAGAAGCAAAACAAAACTTTTAGAAGCACTTTCTTCACTTGGCTTCTGGCACCCAGACTCTTGTTTCTGCTGTCGTTTTACCAGCTGCTCCTACTCAGTCTCCTTTGCTGGTTCCTCCTTATCTCCCAACTTGAAACATCAAAGTGCTCTTGAGCTCAGTCCTCAGACCTCCCCTCTATCTCCTTTCACTCCCTAAGTGATCACATGCATCTCATGTCTTTAAATACCATGGATACTTTGATACACACACATCCTATCTCCAGCTCACATCTCTTCCAGTTTCAAGTTCTTATATAACATCTCTACATAGGGGGCGCCTGGGTGGCTCAGTCAGTTAAGGGTCCGACTCTTGATTTCGGCTCAGGTCACGATCCCAGGGTTGTGGGATCGAGCCCCACATTGGGCGCTGCGCTGAACATGGAGCCTGCTTGGGATTCTCTCTCTCTCTCTCTCTCTCTCTCTCTCTCTCTCTCTCTCTCTCTCCTGTTCTCTCTGCCCCTTCCCTGTTTGTTCTCTCTCTTTCAAAAATAAACAAACATTAAAAAAAAATCTCTACTTGGAAGTCTTAAAGCATTTCACATTTAACATGCCCCAAACTGAGCTTCTACCATTTTCCCTTCTCTAAACCTGCTTTTCCTACAGACTTCTTCATCTCAATTAATGTTATTTTTCCAGGTGTTTGAGCCAAAATTATTTTTGCCATTCACCATTTTTCTCTTTCTCTACTTTCAGTATAAATCCTGACCACTTCTCATCACCTATATAACTACTCCAGTCCAGTCCATTATCATCTCTTGCCTAAATCACGGCAATTGTTTTATAATTTGTCTCCATGCATCTGCCATTGTTCCTAGAATTTCTTCCTCCTCTTTTTAAAATTTAAGTCAGATAATATCACTCCTTTGCACACAAACCCTCTGAAGGCCCCCATGTGATCAGAGTTAAAGCCCTGGTCCTCGTAGTGGCTATGATTTTGCTTTTCCTATTCCTCAAACACATCAACAAAGTTCCTGCCTCAGGGCATTTGCATGTGCTCTTCCTTCTGCCCTAATCATTCTTCTCCCTGGTTCGTATCTTCAGATCTCTACTCCAGTGTCCCCTCATCAGAGGTGTTCCTGGACCACCCTACATTCTATCCCTCCTACCCACTTTGTGTTGTTTCTTAGCATTAACCACCACCTGACAAAATTTCTTTATTGTCTGTCTCTCCCACTATCGCAAACTCCATGACGGAAGAATCGTAGTCTGTATTAGTGGCTAAAACAGTGCTTGGCACCTAGTAGGTGACCCGTGAATACTTGCTAAATGAACCACTGAAAGAAGGAAGGAAGAAAAGAGGAAGGGGAAAAATAACAGGCGGGAGAGAGAGGAGGAAAGAAACCAGCAGTTGAGTGAAATGATGGTAGCTTTTGCTTACAGTGGACCACAAGGGACCCATTTTTTAATTACAGGAAAATTACGCCAAAGACCTGGTCAACATTACCCCCTTCGAGAGAACAAATTGACAGGGGCACGTTATGCACTAACTTAAATAGGTTAGGTACTAAAAACCGCTAGGAGGATGTTTCTGTAATGCCAGCCAAATTAAAGAATTCTTACCCAAATAAGTGAGATTTTTTTTCCTCACAAGATTAAATCAAGTAAGATTTCAAAAGAAATACATTCTCCAGCCCAGCTGGAAGCTAGCCAGCAGGGAGAGTAGAGAATGAGAGCAAAAGAGCTTGTTCTAAGGTTTTAGCCTTTGATGGATCCTGCAGCTAAGAAACTTGCTAACTAGACTGGGTCAAGAAGTGTGCTTTAAACAAAGAACCCCAGGATGACGACAGCGGCACAGCTGCTACCATTTAAATGCAGAAATACAGAAATTCTGGTTGTTTGATTTGGAACAAGGGATGGAACCTAGGAAACCCTGTATTCTAATTTGAGCAGAATTAGTAAGCCATTTTACTAACCTCGGGCAAAGCACTTGGCCTTCTATCTTTCACTCAACTCAGGGAAGAGAAAGGGGTTCAAAAGGAGAACCTCAGTGGAAAAGTAAGATTCCCTGCACCTGAACCACGTCCTCATGAGTAAATGGCTCACAAATCAGAGCAGCTGGCACCATTGCCTGGCTCAGCTGACATGGAGCCCGAGCCCCACAGAGGCTGCAGGTGGCTGGACCACGCAGGCTTTATCAAGAAGTTCCACATGCCCTGGGGCTCCTCAATACTTACACTTCTTCTCTTTTCCATGTTTGCTTCTTCGGCGGCTTTCTGGTACCTTCAGAGAAGGGGGGGGGGGGAGAAAGAGAATGTTCTCAAATTAAATTTATGTTTTTACTTTTTTTTTTTAATGTTTATTTATTTTTGAGAGAGCACAAGCAGGGCAGGGGCAGAGAGAGAGGAGGACAGAGGATCTGAAGCGGGCTCTGCACTGACAGCAGCGAGCCCAATGTAGGGCTCGAACTCATGAATCGCGAGATCATGACCTGAGCCGAAGTCGGAGGCGCGACCGATTGTGCCACCCAGGTGCCCTGTTTTTACTTTTTTATCCTTTAAGAAAACCACTTCTGCCTACATATTTCTGCCAGCAAGTGTCTTTAATCAACTCCAGCAGAAGCAGAGAATCAGAGCAGCCCTCACTTCCTGCACTGGTACAGTCATCCGGTCTGGTCTAACAGGTCCAAGGCGAGGAGGTCAAACGCTGGGAAATAACTAAATAGAGCAGAAAGTCTGGGGTTTAAATCCCCCTTTGATGTCTCATTAACTGTGATCACTTAACCTCTGTAAACCTCAGTTTCCTTATCTAGAAAATGGCTTTATAGATCTCCTGTCAAGGTTGCTGTGAGGGTTAAATGAGATCACGTGCATTAAAAACACTTTGCAATTAGCCAAAGGATGTAACATGGCATTGAACGAGGATGCACATTTCCCCCGGGCATTAATGCCTCTGAAATCTTACAGTTCTTGCCAAATGATGGAGAGCTAGTCACACTGCCTGTGCATGTGTGAGTGTAATCTAAATTCTTGGTATTGTCACTTTAGCTCAATGTAGTTGATGGTATTACACATATTTTAAACGCCACTGAAAATGTCTTTAAAGAAATTACATGTGATTTGGCACTTAAAGAAAAACTGTTTTTACTGTTTTAGGTATGAATAAGGGTGATATGTGAGGAGAAAAGTTTATGTGCTAAGCAAGCACTGGTCCTTTTAATTGGCAGTGTTTTTGTTTTTTTCTGAGTGATGCATAAAATAGTGGCAAGGCTACAGTGGATGGCATTTTAGATTTGATAAACAAGCATGTACAATTTAATTATTTTAATTTTATGATTACTTTCATCATTTTTCTTTATTTTTAAATGTTTTTATTTATTTTTGAGACAGAAAGAGACAGAGCATGAGCAGGGGAGGGGCAGAGAGAGGGGGAGACACAGAATCTGAAGCAGGCTCCAGGCTCTGAGCCATCAGCACAGAGCCCGACGCGGGGCTTGAACTCACGGAGTGTGAGATCGTGACCTGAGCTGAAGTCAGACGCTTAACTGACTGAGCCACCCAGGTGCCCCTTTCATCATTTTTTCTTACTTGGATCAGAAGATCCCTGAGAAACAACAGAAGTCCCAGGGCTTCTCAGAGGGGATTAGGTTTTCTCCATTTGAAGGCAAAGATGGGCTGGGATGTCTAGGCTGCAGCAAATCCCCAGGCCACCCAGGACAACCTTAACCTGGCTTCCCCAGGGCCTCTGAGTCAAGCACAGAAGGCAGCACCATCACCCAGAATATCCCCACCCCATGCCTCTCCTTGGGCTTACATGCCTAGAACTCAGCATCAACCCAACCCTAGAAAAGAGCTACTTGTTCTCTGTCTTAAGGTAGAACTTCCGAATTCACAAGTCACTTGGAGAAGGAAAAGGAGGTGAGAGAAAAAGAAAAAAGCGGAATGGGGAAGGGCCCAACTTACTTTTCCAAAACCAACTTACTTTTTTTTTTTTTTGGTTTCAGGGAGTATAATTTAGTGATTCAGCACTTACATACAACACCTGGTGCCCATCACCCTCAATACCCATCACCATCTAGCCCAACTCCCACCCACTTCCCTCCAGCAACCCCCCGTTTGCTCTCTATCATTGAGAGTCTCTTATAGTTTGCTTCCCGTTCTTCTCTACCCCCCCCCCCCGCTTCCCTTACATTAATCTGTTTTGTTTCTTTTTTTTAATGTTTATTTATTTATTTTGAGACAGAGAAAGAGTGAAGAGGGGAGAGGCAGAGAGAATCCATAGCAGGCTCCAGGCTGTCAGCGCAGAGCCTGATGTGGGGTTTAATCTCATGAACTGGGAGATCGTGACCTAAGCTAAAATCAAGAGCCAGACACTTAACTGACTGAGTCACCCAGATGCCCCAACACTAAAACATTTTTAACCTATGAAGTAGGGAAAGATTTTTTTTTTAAGCTGATATACTGGGGGTAAATTAATAAAACCCTTATGGTGGCATTTTGTCAATTTTACAAAAGCACAAATGTTGTGATCCATCAATTTGAAACAGAATTGATTCTGAAACAGGAATCTGTCCTATAGATACACTCACACAAGCAAAAATGACTTTTATATTATTTGTCAGCGCATTAACTGTAATAACAAAAGACTGAAAACAACCTGAATTTCCATTAGCAGAGGAATGGTAAATAAATTACAATGTATTCCTGTAATGGAATACTATGCAGCTATAAAAAGGGATGATGGTGATGGTTGCCTGATAATGTGAATGTTCTCAATGCCACTGAATTGTATACTTAAAAATAGTTAAAATGATAAATTACATGTTATGTATAACATATCACAATTAAACAAACACAACAAAACAGTATGATACTAGCATAAAGACATATAGATCAATTGAACGGAATAGAGCCCAGTCAAAAACAATTACAGTTACTTCAATTACATGAACAGAATGATTACTAATGGATGGAAGTCACCCTATTACAGAAATATTTGCCACAGATTTCCCATCTGCATTTTCTCAGAAGGGCTAAATATATTTGAACTGTGAAATCTTTGCATATATCTGTGCCACCCCTGTCCATTTCTCTCTTTACTTAACCAAGGTATTAAGCATGACTGTCACAACTGTTACGTTTTCCATTAAGCCAGCAGTATATTACTTCATATATGTCATATAATTGTAAGGTGACTTTTACCATCTAAATGTAATGTTCACATGTTGCTTCCTACATTAAAATTTTTGTTAGGGGGGAGAAGAAAAGGAATATAGCCCAGAAATAAACCCTCACATATGTAGTCAAGAGCTTTTCAACAAGGGTACCAAGACCATCTAATAGGGAAAGGACAGTCTTTTCAACAAATGATGCTGGGAAACTGGATCTCCACATAAAAAAAAAAAAAAAAAAAAAAGAAGTTGGACCCTTGCCTTATACCATATATAAAAATTAAGTCAAAATGGATTAAAGACCTAAGGGTAGGAGCTAAAACTATAAAACTCTTAGAAGAAATGAGGGGCCAAGATTCACGACGTTGAATTTGATAATGATTTCTTGTAATAAAAGCAAAGGCAACAAAAGAAAAAGTAGATAAACTGAACTTCAACAAAATCTGTGCATCAAAGGAAACTATGAACAGAGTGAAATGGCAATCCATGTAATAAAAGAAAGTATTTGTAAGTCATATCAGATAAGGGATTAACATCCAAAATATACAAATTTTTAAACATAACAAACATGGGATAATATTGTGCATTCTATTCTGCATCTCCCTTTCTCCATCTTAGAACAGCTGAATTTTTACTCAAGCACTAGAGAAAAGTAATAAGAGGAAATAACCACAAGAGATATAGTTCCTGCTCTCAGCTTAACAGTTTAGACATTAAACACATAAGCACATGAATATATATATAATGTGTATATATATATAATGTGTGTATATGTATAATATGTATACATAAAATATATACATTAGACACACACACATATATAATACACACATACATATTGCAATAAATCCTTTAAAGAAAAAGAACACAGAATTATGAAATAGCCTAACAAAGGAACCAAATTGAGAAGGCCGTGGTGGAGGGTTATGTGTATGCTGTGTGTCTGAAGGAAAGCCTTCCTGAGAACAAGACCTTTAGACTGAGATCTGAAGTTTGACCAAAAGAGTTGGCCAGGCGAAACAAGGTGAGGAAAGCATTCCAGGCACAGAAAAATGGCCCACACAAAGGCCCCAAGGTGCCTCAGGTGTGTAAGTACATAAAGCTCCAGGGTTGCTGGAGCACATCGGGAGAGGGAGAGCAAGAGACGGATCAGGAAGGCAGAGGTTCTGTGCGCCATGCTGAGCGTTTTGAATGTAATCCTAGGTGCAAGGAATGGTCAACTGATCCAATTCATGTTTTTAAAAGAGTGCTCCAGGGGCACCTGTGTGGCTCAGTCTGTGAAGTGTCCAACTCTTGGTTTCAGCTCAGGTCATGATCTCACAGTTTGTGGGTTTGAGACCTGCAATGGGCTGTGCCCTGACAGTGGAGCCTGCTCGGGATTCTCTCTCTCTACCCCTCCCCCTGTCCCTCTTTCTCCCTCTCTCTCTGAAAATAAATAACTTCTAAAAAAATGTTTAATGTTTATTCAGTTTTGAGAGACAGAGAGCAAGCAGAGGTGGGGCAGAGAGAGAGAGGGAGACAGAATCCGAAGCAGGCTCCAGGCTCCGAGCTGTCAGCACAGAGCCTGCCGCGGGCTCGAACTGACGAACTGTGAGATCATGACCTGAGCTGAAGTCAGACGCTTAACCGACTGAGCCACTCAGGCGCCCCTTAAATAATCTTGAAAAAAATAATAAAGGGGTTCTCTAGAGGCTGTGTGGAGAACGGACTAGGGGGGCCAACAAAGGAGGTGGCATTAATGAGAGGTGATGCTGGCTTGGCCCAGGGTGGTGACACTGGAGTGAAAGAAAAGTGAGTAGGCTTGAGATGTATTTCAGAAGTAGAATCAACAGGACTGGTAGTGAGGGAAGGGAGAAGAAGCAGTCAAGAACAAGTCCCAGGTTTTTGGCAGCTGAGTTCATGGAATTACTGTTAACTGGGATGGGGAATTCTGAAGGAGGAGCAAATCTGGGGATGGGGAAGATAAAGAGTTCAGCGTTAGCCATGTTAACTAACTAGCAATATAAATTTAGGACTTGTCTGTCCACAGATGGTATTAAAGCCACGGGAATACACGATATCACCTACAAGAGTGTGCACTGCGAGAAGAGGTCCTGGAGACTAACATTTTAGCAGTCAAAAGGGGATGAAGAGGTCATAAGAGACAATGACAAGGAATAGACAGAGAGGTAGCAGACAACCAGGAAACTGGCAGAGAAGCCAAGAGAAGGAAAAATGTGGGAGGCACAAAGTGCTGAGAGGTCATGTGATACCAAGGCTACCAACACCTGGGTTTAGCAACACAGCAGCCTCTTGTAACCCTGGCAATCCTCTTCCATTATAAATATAATTAATTTACCCACACTCCTTTTATGTGCATTTGGATTATTTCCAGCTTTCCACCATTACAAATAGTACTTTGGTGAATGTCTTTGTGCGTATATTTTCCCCCTTACTTGTACTAATACGTCTGTCTGAGAGTCCCTAGAAATGGAAATGCAAGAGAAAAGTGGATTATAGATAGAAATGAACTTACAATTGGCCTTGGCCCTTGTTTCCACACCCCCTGGGTAATCATCTACGGTATATTACAGTGATAACACAATATATGGGAGCCAGAGCCAATCAGCAGACAGGTTTATTCTTAGTCAATTGTTCTCCAAGGCAAAGTATTTGCACTGTGGTTAGTTGAGTAAATAGGCTCAAAGGTTCCCTTCCCTTTTCTGTCTTAACAGAAATATAGACTTAAAGAAAGAAGACCAGAATAATTTTCATCTTCAGTCCTCTCCTTTTAGCACAGAGGCATCTGAAAGACACAGGTATATCTGCCGCTGGCTGTCTTGAATTTTGTTTTGAAACTCCACTCAAATATCCCCGTCCTTTATTTAGAATGAAGTACTTGCTAAATATTAGATATGCAGGGAGAAAGGTCGCATGCCACTGCTTTCTTCCGAGTCAGGGCCGTGGTACTTTTTACATTTTGCACTCTCGGTATGCTAAGAGACGCTGGGGTGCCACACTTCTAAATTCAGCGTTGGGGCAGGACTCAGGCCTCAGACTTTCCTCAAAGGCACTTAGAGCAACTGGCATAATTCTGACACAAAATGTGAAGGTCACTGATTTTGCAGGGGCAGGGGAGGGGGAAGGCATTTTGAAGATTCAAATTGGAGGGGAAAAAATATTTGCAGTGACATTTCTATAATTAAAATCTCATCCCTCTCCCCCTCCCAGACTGTTCTGTCATCCACCATCCCCTTCTTCACACACAGAATTTAATCTTGCAAGTGCTCATTAATGCTCAGCAGTGGGGCAGGCAGATGATGGAGGATGCTAGAATTATCTTGGGAGTAATAGCAGTGCCTCAAACTTTTCTAAGGCCAGAACAGAGTTCCTGAGCCATGACTCTTGCTCGCATGCCCTCAAAGAGAGCAAAGAGAAAATGGAAACTCCCAAGTTTCAGGCAATGTATTTTCCTCTGGAACTATTTCACCACTAAAATGTTACAGAGGAGCAAAAAAGGAAAAGAAAAAAAAAAAGAGGAAGGTAGCCAGGGAGATCTGAGGGTCAATTTTTTCTTAATGAAGGAAAAACTAAATATGAACCAGGTTCCTTCTTGAGACTATGGAGAGGGTAAAGTCATAAGAAGGTGGAGGTGTTATAGAGGGGAGGGATGAGTGTGGGGGTGGGGTTCAGGGATCTGTGTGCTGGCTTTGGCTTTGCCACTATCTGGGGCGGGAGCCTCAATCATAATCACTGGCCATCAAGTTCCTGGTCTGTCAGAGGAATGGGGCAAAGGTTAGCCAGATTGGTGGTTTTAAAACTTTTTTCACTGCAGAATCCTACCTTCAAGTGATATCTCTTTTTTTAATGTTTCTTTCTTTTTTTTTTTTCTTTTTTCTTTTTTTGAGAGAGAGACAGGGTGCGAGTGGGGGTGGGGGGCAGAGAGAGAGGGAGACGCAGAATCTGAAGCAGGTTCCAGGCTCTGAGCTGTCAGCACAGAGCCTGATGGCAGGTCTCGAACCCATGAACCGCGAGATCATGACCTGAGCCAAAGTTGGACGCTTAACTGACTGAGCCACCCAGGTGCCCTCAAATGATATCTTATTTAGAACCTAACATATAAAAGAGATCAAAGCAGTACAGCTGGTGTGGAAGGTCTCGCGCTCAGTCCTTTCGTTCTTCCCATCTTCCCAGACCTGGCCCCTGAGGTTCCTCTGAAGAACTCAATTAAGATAGGTTGAAAACCAATGAGCCAGATTCTCTTTACTTCCAAAAATGTAAGAATCAAACAGGAGTCTTCTGGAAAGAAACCAAATTCCACCAAAAAAGTCAAATTTTAATCAAGCAAAGGATATGTTACACTGAAGTTAGTGGTGAGTAAACCAAAGCTAGCTATTCATTTTTTTTTCTTGAATCTTTTTTAACGTTTATTCATTTTTGAGACAGAGAGAGACAGAGCATGAATGGGGGAAGGTCAGAGAGAGAGGGAGACACAGAATCTGAAACAGCCTCCAGGCTCTGAGCTGTCAGCACAGAGCCCGACACGGGGCTCGAACTCACGGACCGCGAGATCATGACCTGAGCCGAAGTCGGACGCCCAACCGACTGAGCCACCCAGGCGCCCCCAAAGTTAGCTATTCAAACCGACTCATCAATAGGACCTTCCTTACCTCAAGTTTAATGATGTATATAGTATAGAGGTTCAGTAAAAGAATTAAGTCGAGCTATAAAGTACTCATGAGACCTAAGATCTATGCTAGAAAAATCACTCTTAAATTTTTTTAATGTTTTTTTTCTTTCTTTAAAAAAATTTATCCTTGAGAGAGACAGAGCATGAGGGAGGGAGGGAGGGGCAGAGTGAGAGAGGGACACAGAATCCAAAGCAGGCTCCAGGCTCTGAGCTGTCAGCACAGAGCCTGACATGGGGCTCGAACTCAACAAGCCGTGAGATCATGTCCTGAGCCGAAGTCGGACGCTCAACCAATTGAGCCACCCAGGCGCCCCAAAAAAGTTACTCTTATATACAAATAAATGTAAAACATGTTAGCAGTTAGAAAGTAAAGCCCCGCTAATTCTACAAACATGAGCCAGATTAAGCTTCCAAATGCCACTTTTATATTAATCTCTGATCAGAAACCTCCTCAGGTTTCCTACAGTCTCTTAACTAGGCTTGCACAGGATTTGTTCATTCCAAACCCCATAATAGGGAGTGTTTCAAAATAAGAGAAAATCAGGTCACCAGGTGTTGGAAGCAGAGATGAGTATATGCTTTGTGGAACACAGTCCTGCAATCTGCTTTGGAAACCTATAGTGAGTGAACCCTAAAAGCCTTGAGCAAGATCAGCAACGTTGATTCAGGGTCTCCATTGAGCATGAAACCTGGAGAAGAGATTCAGGCTGATTCTCTGGTTTGTCCCAAGTGCACATCACACCCTGTACTACGTCTGTGCCTTAGACCTCCTGTGGCTCTCTGCAATGTCACCACCATCCTCTCAGCCTACCAAATAAAATCTATTCATCCTTCAAAACTAGTTTAACACATGGGCATCGGGGTGGCTCAGTCAGTTAAGCGTCCAGCTCTTGAATTTGGATCAAGTCATGATCTCATGGTTCGTGAGATCAAGCCCCACTTCAGGCTCCCACACTGAGCCTGCTTTGGGATCCTCTCTCTCCACTCCACCCCCTCCCTGGCTCATACTTGCTTTCTCTCTCTCTCTCTCTCTCAAAATAAATAAATAAACTTAAAAAAAAAAAAAAGAATCTAGCATGAAGCCTGGAACATCGATTCTGTTAATGAGTTCAGGATTTAGTTTTGCATAATTGCCATTTGCCCTTATAACCTTCATGGAGAAAAGACAGTCACCCTGCTATGCTAGGAGAAGGTGACCTCTAAGATGACTTTTTGCTTTCTCTCTGTAAGATTAAGAAGGCCCCTAAGATGAACTGCTTTTCCCAACCTCCTAACTCTCATCAGTTCTAAAAGACCCAGTTCCTCTATCTTGAGAACCGGCTGGGCGAGGCCATGACAGAACAAAGGTCTGGGTAAGGAACTGAAGAAGGGGTGAGAGTTTCACTGAAGTGACCAACTGAGGTAGGCAGGGAAGGAAGTGAAGCCAAGAAGGAGACTGACATCCACGGCCTGGGTGTCCTGCTTTGGCCTGAGAGCAGTGTCAGTGGGAATAAGAGAGCGGAAGAGTATTAGCACAGGAAGCTCCAATCAGAGAGGTATTAAAAAATGCACATTCCAGAGATGGATTCTGCATGAGATAAGGTTGGGATTGGATGCAGGGCCATGGGAGACAATGTGTCAGTTGAAGAAGTAGGGAAGGTCAAGAAATTATGAGTTCAGAGTATGAGACAGGTCATTTATGTGGACCAGTGATTCTTCACTGGGGGGCACTATGGGCCCTGGGGGACATCTGGAAACACGTGAGGGAATCTTCCTAAGGTTTCCCTTCCACCTCTTTTTTCTTTTTTGGATGTCACAATGTCGTGGGGGTACTACTAGCATTTGGAGGAAGGATGAACATCCTGCAGAAGGAAGGTCTGCCTCATCGAAAATGCCAATAGCACCGTTGCTGAGAAACACGGAGGAGAGAATGAAGCTGGAAGCTACTGTCCCCAGCAAAGGGGGGGAGGGGAGCTTGGCCAGGCGGCTGGCATACCACTGCAAGAAAGGGGAATAGAGAAAGAGTACAGTACAGTTAGATGTGAGCCTCAAAGCACAGGTTTAGAACTTCAGAACAAGGAATGAAAAACAATCGATGGGAACCAGTAGTGGAGATTTAGGACAGCAGCAACCCTGACTCCCAGCCCCAGCATGTGCAGAAGCAGCAGGCGGCCACTGCTCAGAGACAGAAGGCAAGTGGAGGGAAAGCCAAGTTCAGCTGAAGAGAGGTGGGGCTAGGGAGGGTGAAAAGGGTAAGAATGTGGAGAAGTTTCTCTGCAGAAGAGGGAGTTTCCAACTCCCATTAATCACATCTCAACACTGTCTCAGTTCTTTCCCTTCCATTCCTGCTGCCCCCCACCCTCAATAGCTTTCACTTGGGTTCTCAAGAGAGCCTCACAACTTGTTTCCATGCTATCAATCTCTCACCTTTCCAGTCTACCTTTTTACACAGTTGCCAGAAGCATCTTTCTAAAATACAAGTCTGATCATGTCATTCTCTCTACACAAAAACCTTCAATTGTTTCCCTTGTTTATCTAACTAAATCCTGAACTCAGTACGGCATTCAAGGCCATCTATCATCCGGCTCAAACTAAACCGTACTAGTCCCTTCTCCCTTTTGTATCTCTCCATGCCAGACTGCTTGCTTTCCCATTCCCTTTATTCATGGTTAGTTTCCACAATCCTTTGTTTGAACCTATCATAAGCCTGATAGAATATCTTTCACTACCAGTGCTCCCTAAACCTCCCTGAAAGTAAAATTCACCTGGGATACTTGTTGAAAACACAAATTCCTAGGCTCCATCCCAGACACATCGAATCAGACTCTTTAGGGGAGGAGCCAGGGAAGCCATATAGGATAGTTTTAAAACATGTCCAAAAATATCTTTGACATTCCTGGGGCGCCTGGTGGCTCAGCTGGTTAAGCATTTGACTTCGGTTCAGGTCATGATTTCATGGTTCATGAGTTCAAGCCCTGCATCGGACCGTCTGCTGTCAGCACAGAGCCTGCTTCAGCTCCTCTGTCTCCCTCTCTCTCTCTGCCCCTCTCCCCCTCCTCTCGCTCAAAAATAGACATTAAAAACAAAAATTGACATTCCTCCCAACGAAAAGTAGAGTCAAGTTCTCGTCCCTCTGAATGTGGGCCAACTTGAAGAGATTGTGGCAAAAGTGATTCTGTGTAACTTCTGAGGCCAGGTCATAAAAGGCCACACAACTCCTGATCCTGTCTCCCTTCTTCCTTTGTTCCCTCCCTCTGTCTCTGGATGCTTGCCCTTGGCACCCAGCCAACTAAGACACGCAGCCACATGGAAAAGCCATGTGTAGGTATTCTGACCAGGGCCCCAGCTGAGATCCCAGATGACTGCCAGCAGCAATGACCTGACTTGCGAGTGAGTGAGTCTTTAGAGGACTATGGGCCCCATCTTTGAGCCACCTTGGCTGATGCTAACAGAAGCATCAAACTGGAGATTCACAAGCAAAATAAATGTTAGTATTTCAAGCCACTAAATTTTGGAGATTTTTTTTTTTCAAATGAGCAATAGATAACCAGAGCACCATATTATTAGTAAGTACCCCAGGTGATTCTTAAGATGAAGGAGGTTCAGGGACTTCAGCTACCATATAAACCATACTAATTTATACCATCAGTTTCCTTGAGGTCAGGGATTAAGTCTTACTACCTTCCCAGGGGCAGCTGGGTGGCTCAGTCAGTTGAGCATCTGATGTCAGCTCAGGTCATGATCTCACGGTTCGTGGGTTTGAGCCCCACATCAGGCTTGCTGCTGTCAGCCTGTCAGCATGGAGCCCATTTCAGATCCTCTGTCTCCCTCTCTCTGCCCCTCCGCTGCTTGCACTCTCCCCACCCACTCCCCAAAAAAATAAATGTTAAAAAAAATTTTTTAAATGACATTTATTTATTTTTGAGAGTTAGAGAGACAGAGTGTGAGCAGGAGAGAGGCAGACACACACACACACACACACACACACACACACACACACACACAGAACCTGAAGTAGGCTCCAGGCTCTGAGCTGTCAGCACAGAGCCCAACGCAGGGCTTGAACTCATGGACCGTGAGATCATGACCTGAGCTGAAGTCAGACGCTTAACTGACTGAGCCACCCAGATGCTTCAAAAAAATATTAAAAATAAGTCTTACTACCTTTCAGGATCTCTGTCCCTTTTTTCTAAAATATCTTTATTGATTTTCTTTTTCTTTCTTTTTTTTTTTTTTTGGTAAGAATAATACATGTTTGCCATAAAATTACAACAATACAAAATGCATAATGTAGAAGATAAACGGCCTATGCAGTCTCCCCCCACCTTCATTCCACCTTGAGCGGTAAACAAAGTCAACAATTTGGAAGGGCAGTGTTTTCCACAGAGCAAGTGCTTGATGGATTTGTTCCTGAAGAAAAGGTGACACGGTAGATTTAAAAATGTCTTATTGTTATTTAGCTATATCCTAAATACAGCTCCCAGAATTTCTTTCTTCAAACCTTGACCATGTTTTATCTCTTAAATGTATCGAGCTTCCTATTAATTAACAAACTCTACTAGTAAGGTAAACCTACCAGCTGTCCTAAGCTCCTCCCCAGTATGGCGTCTCCCTTTGAGTGAAGTCAACGTGTGCATCCCTGGTATATTACATATACCATTCTTTCAACATCTGTTGAGTGCCTACTACATTCCAGTCACCATGCTATACACTAGGCATATAAAATAAGTGGGAAAGGGGCCCTCATATCAAAGAACTCATGGTCCAGAGTAGGGGGTCAGCAAACTTTTTCTTAAGGGACCAGGTAGTAAATATTTTAGACTTTGAGGCCATCTGGTCTCTGCTGCAACTCTGCAGCTATAGCACGAAAGCAGCCATAGACAATGCACAAATGGAAATGGCCATGTTCCCATAAATCTTTATTTACTAAAACAGGCAGCTAGTGGGCTGGAGGTTGCCTATACAGTTTTCACTGTTCAACAAAACTTTGTGCATTGATGAAATGTTTCTGTGATTTCCAAAATGGTAGCCACTTGCTACATGTAACTCTTGGATGCTTGAAATGTGGCTAGTGCAGCTGATGAACTGAATTTTAAGTATTATTTAATTTTAATTAATTTACATTTATTAAAAAAAAATTTTTTTTAACGTTTTATTTATTTTTGAGACAGGGAGAGACAGAGCATGAACAGGGGAGGGTCAGAGAGAGGGAGACACAGAATCTGAAACAGGCTCCAGGCTCTGAGCTGTCAGCACAGAGCCCGACGCGGGGCTCGAACTCACGGACCGTGAGATCATGACCTGAGCCGAAGTCGGACGCTTAACCGACTGAGCCACCCAGGCGCCCCAATTAATTTACATTTAAATAGGCACATATGTAGTGGCTACTATACTGGACAATGCGGGTATAGAGTGTACTAACGCTCCCTTCAACGAAATCAATGCTTGCCTCACAACGCACCTCAACCAAAAAGCCTTCCTGATTAGCTTCTGCCCATGATGGTCACTCTCTCTCCTATTGTTTCTAGTCCTTAGTTCCATTCATTTTGGACTTGCTGACATTTTGCTTAATAATTATGTGTTTTATAATTATCTTTTGTGTGTAACTTTTTCTCTCCCTAACTAAACAAAAATTCAAGGATAGAGAATGTGTTTCCTGATTATTATCATCCTCCTCCACAGTGTCTTGTATGGTGCTTAAAATTCAGAAGGTGCTCAATAAAGCCATTTTTTTTAGACTTTTTTTTTTTAAGTTTACTTATTCTGAGAGAGACAGAGAATGATCAGGGGAGGGGCAGAGAGAGAGAAAGAGAGAGAGAGGGAGAGAGAGAGAGAGAGAGAGAGAGAGAGAGAGAGAGAATCCCAAGCAGGCTGCACACTGCCAGCAGCGGAGCCCGACGTGGGGCTCAAAGTCATGAACCATGAGATCATGACTTGACCGAAACCAAGAGCTGGACACTTAATGGACTGAGCCACCCAAGCGCCCCTCAATAAAGCCATTTTACACCATGTACTTCCTTTACTGATTTCCCTGACAGGTGGTAATGTTTGCTCAAGACAGATGGTCCTCTTGGACAAGGATCAGCACTTACTTGGAGAATATTTCTACAATAGCCGATGACTTGTTCTTGTTGACAAGAGAAAGTTCTTTGGCCGTTACCCTCAATGATACTGAAGTCCATTGCCGTCTATTAAATGGAGTTGATTCCATCTTGTCTACAGATACTGAAATACCTATGCAATAAAGAAAGTCAGAGTATTAGACACAGAAGAGGATTCTCTAGCAGCCAAGGGCTCGCAGTGGTGTGGCAGAAGAGAGAACAGAGAGCTCTACCTAGGCCAGCAGACCACACCACTGCCTCTACTAGTTCTCTCTCAAAAACTGTAACCTTGGTCAAATGATTCAATATCTGGGTTGTAGTTTCCTGTAAAATGAGAAGGTTAGACCAGATGATCTCTAAGGTCCCTTCCAGTTCCATCATTTTATGACTGACCTCACTGTGCAAACATCAATTGGCCTCCCTCTGAACTTAAATCTGTTCCAAAGTCACATTTGGAGTGAAATGTTCCACTCTTCTGAGTTACTTCCCAAGGGAAGTACACTTGGCATCTGTGTAGATTCAGGTCCAAATTAGGTTCTACCTACGTCCAAGTTTCTTTTGGCTGCCCTTTCTCCCCAAACTGTGCATCACTGACCACTTGGTTTGGAGAGAGAGCTGGGGACACAGCATGGTATAATATAAAGACTGAGGGCTTTAAGTTGAGATAATCCAGCTAAATCATAACTTTTGTCACCTTGAACAACCTATATAATTTAATATATATAGTTTTACTTTCTTCTGCTGAAAAATGAGAGTAATACTTACCATTGTTGGTGTTTTGATATGGATTTAAGGAGAGGATATATTTAAAATATTAAGTAGGTTATAATGTATTAAGAGCAATTTAAGTATACATATCAGAATTGACTATTGTTATATACTTATTATTTTTACATTTTAACAATCTTGACAACATGGAGAAATATAATGTACTTTAAATTCAGGCGACAAAAACCTCTATTCTGTAATTCTTTTCTAACATTGCTTCAAGTCAAAGAATACATAAAGCTATGCCCCTGAAATCACCTAGTCCCTGCCCATTAATCTGGATTGTTTCGGTTTTGCCCCAGAAATTGCCAAAGGTGTTTTTGCCCTAGTAGTTAGCAAAGGAGTTCCAACCTTTGTCCAGAAAAGGTAAGATTAGAAATGAGTCCATAGTTTCCTTATTTGAAGAGTGAAAACTATAGATAAAGTACTACTTGCAGGTCTCTTGACAACTGCAGAGCATAACTGATCTGACAGAATGCAGAGTTCATCATGTACTGTTTCTAGCAACCTTGACAACAACAGAACCCAGTGGGCTTAACCAAGCAACCTGGGCTGCCATTTTACACTGAAAGTTCTGTTATGCAAAGCAAGTGATAAGCAACCTTAAAGAGCACACTACTTTTCCACACGCAGTACTCGTTCTTCTGACTAAAGTCTTGTCTGAAAACAATGAGAGTTTTGTGGTTTTTACTTGTTTGTTTTAATCCCCATGTTAGAAGGTAACATAGAACCCCCTCATGATCAGGAGCTCTGGTATTAGACACAGATGCATTTAAGTGGGAGTTTTGGCCCCATCCCTAAAACTTAGATTTCTCATCCATAGCAATAGTACTCCCTTCATAATATCCTTATGAGGAACAAATAAGATAAAGAAAAGACCCTGACACAGAGTAAGTAATACATAGTGGTTTTTCAAGAATCCCTCTCTTCCTGGATAAAATAATCTTAATTCTACACATGTTCTTTGAAGTAAACGTCAGTGTATCAAATAATATGTATTTACTTGTTTATCTGCTTCCCAGTCTGAATCTGACAGACCCGTCGAACATTGTCAGCCCTTACTCTAATAAGAAAAAGATACAGAAGCAAAAACAATTCTGCTAAACTCAGTTACGCAACATCACAGTAATGACCCTTTGAGCCAAGGTTAGGAAATACTGAATCACACTTTAAGACACTGTTTGGTACAATTATGCTTTCACTGTAGGTGTGGGTATAAAAGTCGTCAGTGCTTCTATAGCAATCAATTCTGGATCAAAGAAAAAAAATACAGAAGATATGTTCTCAAATTTGTTTGTAAAAAGGAAAAATCATTCATTATTTGAGGGACTGAGTATGGTTAAAAAAAGGGGGGGGGTTATTTAATTCCCAAGTCTAATTCCATGGTTTTGATTAACATTGGCCAGAAATCCAGGAAAACTCAGAGTATCTATCTTGGTATAAGGCTGTGATAAGCACACTTTTTGCTCAAGGAATGAGGTGGCTCACACCATCTCCACACTTCTCTTTACAGAAGCATACTATCATTTCTTAGTAATGTGATTAGCAGCACCCTATGAAACAGATAAAGGCGAGAATGAGTACACGCTTTTTGATAGACGCTGGTATCAGGTTACCGAGTAACTAGCTACCTTCTATAAGGTATAGGGAGAGGGCCTGCCCTGGCTGGGGCTTGCTGACACGTACACAATAATTATAGCACGAAGCAGAATATGGTTAGAGGCAATGTGTGGTCTAGGAGTAGGGAATTTGATTTTCTAGCTTGATGGGAGGGAAGGGAAGAGACATCAGATTGACTTGGGACTTACAGAGGGGCAGAACTTCATCAACTGAGGCCAGGAGGAGGAAAGTGCATCTCAGGTAGGGAGAACAGCATTATACTGTTAGGGAGCTGAAATAGCATAGAATACTTTAATGGATTTGACTGTAGGTACAAAAGTAGTGGAAGGTAAGGTAGGGAAAGAATGGGCCCAGAATGGGAAAATCCTTGCAAACCATGTTAAGGAGTTTGAGCCATATTCCAATACTGGAAAGAACTAGCCTGTGAGTGAGCAGAGATAAGGTCTAGTCTTAATGTGCCACTCCCAAAAGAATGATTTCCCTGAGCCCAACATCTATATCTGTAAGATAAGAGTTCTATAGTGAATCGCCCACAGTCTCTATGGTAGAACCTGGGAAGTTTCTGAAAAAGCAAGTAACATAATGGGAACCATGTTTTAAAAGCTGATTCTGCAGCAGTGTATAATGTGATAAGTGGGGGGGCAAAGACTGGAGTCTAATTTACTTGTCAAAAAGATCCTAAAACTGTCTAAGTGAGAGGTAATCAAGGTTTACATTAGCATAGGTGGGAATGGAAAGGTGGGAAGAGAATTTACAGTTCTTAGAATAAAATGGATTTACAGTTAGAGAAGGAATCAAAATTGGAATCATCAAACTTGAATGATTAGAAGATTGTTGATGCCATTAAGAGAGACAGTAAACATAGGAAGAAGTGGGAGAATTATGAGTTTTGTTTTACATATGTTGAAATATACATGCCTGCAAGAAAAATCCTAGTGATTTTAGGAAGCTAAAAATTCCAGGCTGAGGTTAAAAGTCACACTCCTGGAAAGAAATGAACGTTTCTTTTATTTATTTTTTACATGTGTATTTTTATTTATTTTTGAGAGAGAGAGCAAGTGCATGAGCAGGGGAGGGGCAGAGGGTGAGGGAGAGCAAGAATCCCAAGAACCCCAATGAGGGGTTCAATCTCATGAACCATGAGATCATGACCTGAGCTGAGATCCAGAGTTGGACACTCAACCAACTGAACCACCCAGGTGCCCCAGAAATGAACATTTTAAAACATCTACTTACATGAAGTACATATTTCACTTAATTCTCATAACCGCTCTACAAGATTGGTTTTACTATCTCATATTTATATTGAAAAACCGAAATTCAGAGATATTAAATAACTGTACAATCATCTTTTAGTCATAAGTAGCAGAGCTGGGATTCAAATCCATATTCTCTCTGATTTCCAAAGTCAATTTTCTTTCCACTACAAGTAATGAATAATGATTAAAACCATCACTTTTGGCCATGGTAGAAAATTGGGTAGCAAAAGTTTTGAATCACTTAGCTGCAAACCCATACAAATTATCTTTCAGCAAGAGTGTAGTGGCAATTATCTTCCCAGAATGGCCAGCATCAGAGATAAATCATCTGTTCTTTCAGTGAAACTTAGAATTAACTAGGGCCTTCTTGAAATACTCTCCACTGTGAACATCTTGACTTTCATGGGCTTGAATTAAAGGTGTGATATCTCTCCCTCCTTACCAACTCTCTCTCAGATGGGAATCCCATTCTCACACTTTAGGACAACTTCCTAATCCTAGAAAACTTATTAAGAGTGAGAAGGGCATGTACCAATGCCTGGAAAGACCCATCTAGAAGGAGGTATTCAGTTTGGGCTGCAATGCTTTTTTTTAAGTTTATTAATTTTGAGAGAGAGAGAGAGAGAGAGAGAGAGAATGTGCAAGAAGGAGGGGCAGAGAGAGAGGGAGAGAGAGAATCCCAAGAAGGCTCTACTCTGATAGCGTAGAGCCTGACGTGGGGCTCAAACTCATAAACCGTGAGATCATGACCTGAGCCAAAACCAAGAGTCGGACACCTAACCGACTGAACCACCCGTGCACCCCTGGCTACCATACCTTTGACTATTTTTTTTTTCCAAAGGCCCATTTGACTCTAAGATCTAATCCACTGCACTGCTATGTGCAAATAATAAAAGGCACTATCACTTATTGGACACTTACTAACTCATTTAAGCCTTACAACAACCCTGGAGATAGACTAGTGTTACTTCCATTAAAAACAAAAGCAAAAACAAAAACAAAAACAAAAACAAAAACAAAACCTGGTTCATTGAGGTTGAGTAATGTGCCAAAGGTCATGTAGCTAATATATGGCCCAAGCAGAAGGTGTGTTCAGATTCTAAAACCCAGCCTCTTAGGTCAAACGCATTCTACTACCACTTTAACTGTGTGTCACCCTTGAGCAAGGGCCATGCTAATCTTCTCTGGATCGTTCCAATCTTAGTATACATGCTACCGACACCACTTCAACTGTGAGGGAAGAATGGCTGGATTGGTTGTCAACTGTGTTCGAGAGTTAAAGGAAATGGATATAACAGAAATAACTCTAAGATTTTCTAGCCTCAGACATCGGAACGACGGTGGTATCACAAATAATAATGGGACACATAGAAAGGGAAACTGTTTGCTAAGAAGGAAGAAGTCTTCAGTTTTAGATGCATAGGGCAGATTTTAACATCAAAAGGGAAGCTTAGAAATCAAGTAACCAAATCCCCCTTTATACAACAAGGGAATTGAGCCACATGAAGGTCCAATAATTTTCCCCAGCTCCACAACTAGTTAAGTATGAAAGCCAGAGTTCTAATTCCCAGCTCAAAGTTCTTTTATCACACCAGGTAGCTTGAGGTAAGACGGCTAAATGTCCTATGGGGGGCTATAGCTTGTTGATAAAAATCTCTTGAACAAAGGTTCTTTAAAGTTTAAGGGTTGGGCAATGACTCACTGGGAAATTTGGCCCCAGGTATCTGCTTCCTCAAGCTACTGCTGAGGGTGAGACCTGTGGCTGCTCCAGGAGTCCTACTGTAATAAATGCATTTCCAGACTTCACCTAACTAAGCAAACTGTCTTGCAGAATCCAGGACGAGACAAAAGCAAATGAACTGTCGTTAATACTATTCCTGTTCTTATACATCTAATCTCCTAATCTCATCATATCTTTCTCCCCCCACTCTTTTTGTTTTGCTTTTTGTTACTTGTGCAAGAGGCATAGTTGCCTGAACACAGCCCCCACCCCCCCTCCACACACACAGATTAGAGAGAACAAAGTACAAACTCATTCATTAAAAGAAAATGTTGGAGCACCTGGGTGGTTCAGTTGGTTAACTGTCTGACTCTGATCTTGACTCAGGTCATGATCTCATGGGTTGTGGGTTCAAGCCCCACGTCAGGCTCTGCACTGACAGCCTGACTGGGATTCTCTTTCCCACTCTCTCTGTCCCCCCCGCCCCCATGCTGTCTCTCTCAAAATAAATAAATAAATAAACTTAAAAAAGTAAAAAGAATGTTATTTTTAGAAATAGACTGTAGGGGAGCCTGGGTGGCTCAGTCGGTTGAGCGTCGGTTGAGCGTCTGACTTCGGCTCAGGTCATGATCTCAAAGTTCGTGGGTTCGAGCCCTGTGTCAGGCAGCTCAGTCGGTTGAGCGTCTGACTTCGGCTCAGGTCATGATCTCAAAGTTCGTGGGTTCGAGCCCCGTGTCGAGCCCCTGGAGCCTGCTTCAGATTCTGTGTCTCCTTCTCTCTCTGCCCCTCACCCACTCACACTCTGTGTCTCTCTCTCTCTCAAAAATAAACATTAAAAGAAAATTAAAAAAAATAGACTGTAAAATTTTAAACTTTGTTTCTTGTTTCTTTTTTTATCAAGAACTCTTTCTGATTTTAATGTCAGCAGGTAAAAGGGAGCAACTATTGCAGTTTTTTATTTCTTTTTAATTTTTTTAAAAGATTTACTTTATTTTTTTTTGAGAGAGAGGGAGAGAGAGAGTGCATGAGCAGGGGAGAGGCAGAGAGAGAGGGAGACACAGAATACGAAGCAGGATCCAGGCTCAGAGCTATCAGCACAGAGCCTGATGCAGGTCTCAAACCCACGAGCTATGAGATCATGACCTAAACTGAAATCAGAGCTTAACTGACTGAGCCACCCAGGTGCCCCCTGTTTGTTTATTTTTTTTTGTAATCTTTACACCCAATATAGGATTCAAACTCATGACCTCAAGATCAAGAGTTGCATGTTCTAGCAAAAGAGCCAGCCAGGCAGGTACCATAGGAGCAACTGATTAAAAGAAAAAAACCAACCTAAAAAAACCTTCAAGGTACAAAGGGAAATTTTAAACAAAAGCAACGTGAAAATGTTCCCATATGATGTTTTTTCAGAATATAAACTACATTTATTTCTAAGTGTACATATTTTTTTACCAAAACAGTGACTAAATTCACATACTTAAAAAAGCTTTTGAAAGTTAAGTTTTTTTAAAAAACTTATTTTGAAACAATTTTAGATTTACACAAGAGTTGCAAATAAAGTACAAAAGTTCCCATGGACCTTTCATCTAGTTTTATCTTGTATTACCACAGCACAATTATCGAAATTAAGAAATCAGCATTGGTACAATACTATTAATTAAGCTATAGACTTTATTCAAATTCTACTAGTTTTTCCACTAGAGTCTTTTTTCTGTTCCAGAATCCTACACTACATTTAATGGTCATGGCTTCATTTTGTTTTGTTCTTTTTTATGTTTTATTTTATATTTGAGAGAGAGAGAGAGCAAGCAAGCAAGGGAGGGAGGGGCAGAGAGACAGAGACAGAATCTGAAGCAGGCTCCAGGCTCTGAGCTGTCAGTACAGAGCCTGATGCAGGGCTCGAACTCATGAGCAGTGAGACCATGACCTGAGCCGAAGTCGGACACTTAACCCCTGAGCCACCGCGGTGCCCCTAATGGTCATGGCTTCTTAAGTCTCTTCCAATGTCTATGACAGTCCCTCTGTTTTTGTCTTTTGTGACCATGACACTTTTGAAGAGTACTGGTCAGGTATTAAATAGAATGTCCCTCAATTTGGGTTTCTTGGTGTCTTCAATAAAAAGAACCAGGGCTCCTTGAAGAAGTGGTTGATTCCAGAGCTGGGGCAGGGAAATACCAGATGAGCCTGGAACATCTCACAATCCTTAAAAAAAAAAGGGGGGGGGGAAGGGGCAGGTCACTTTTTAAAATATGATACTTTCTCAGATTTAGAGTGAAGTTCTAGAATTTTGGGAGGAATACTACAGAGTCTGATGTGCCTTCCTCAGTGCATCATATCACAAGGCTCATGATGCTGATGTCTTGTTAATGGTGATGTTAACCTTGATCATTCGGTTAGGGTAGTGCCTGCTGGGTTTCACCACTGTAAAGTTACTATGTTTCCCTTTATAATTTGTAAATATTTGGGGGGAGATCCTTTAATCCTATTCCTCCTTAAACTTTTACTAATTTTAGCATTCATGCACTGATCTTGCCTTCAGCAATTATTACTGTGCTGTTCTAATGGTGATTTTTCTCTTGCCCTCATTCCTTCTGCATTTATTACTTGGGATTCTTCTGTAAGGAAGAAATGTCCTTTCTCCCTTGTTTATTTATTCAATCATTATTAATATTAGGATAGACTCATGGATATTTATTTTATTTCCTGAGTTATAATAATTCCTGTATTATTCTATTCCCTGGGTAATTTTGTTTTGTTGCTCAAATAGTTCCCAGCTTTGGTCATTTGGAGCTCTTTCAGCTTGGCTCTAGTGTCCTTTCAATATGCCACCAACTTTTTTTTTTTTTTTAAGCACATTCTTACTTTGTAGCGCTATAAGATGACCCAAACTTGTCTTGTATTTGCCTGGCCCCAGGCCTGGAATCAAGTACTACAAGGAGTCGTGATTCCATTTATTGGAGAAAACAAATCTGGATACTACATGTTCTCATTGTTACTGAAATGTCACTGTTTCTAGGCTGCCTTGGGGGATAGAACCAGGAATATATATATTTATTTCTTTATCTACCTGTTTACACACACACACACACACACACACACACACACATAATCTAGCATCAAATAATCTAGTATCACAAGATTCATTCTAGCATTCCTTTTATTTATTTTAAATTCTTTCTCTGATAGGGAGAAGCCTAACTTCATAGAATTTTGACATGAAAAGAGAATCTCCAAAATTATGTCATTACCAGTTTCTACTCCCTTGATACACCATATATTTTTTCACTCCACCTAGAATGTTATCCCTTCCTCAACTATCCACCTTTCAAGACTCCAGGAAAGACCACCTCCTCAAAGAACCCTTTCCTGAACTGCCCTGGCCCTATTCCCAATCAGCATAGGTCACTTCCTTTATCTTATTATAATTTTATAAATTCTACTTGATAGAAAGATTCTTGGGATCAGGGGACAGATCTACTTTGCCTCTTGCCCTCTTGGCATCTAGTATATTGCCTTCTAAATAGAAGGAACTTTGGGGCACCTGGGTGGCTCAATTAGGCATCTGACTTTGGCTCAGGTCATGATCGTGAGTTCAAGCCCTGCATCAGGCTCTGTGCTAACAGCTCAGAGCCTGCTTCAGATTCTGTGTCTCCCTCTCTCTCTGCCCCTCCCCCATTCTCTCTCTCTCAAAAATAAATAAACATTAAAAAATTTAAATAGAAGGAACTTTTTGCATATGTTTTGAATGAAATTACATCAGGTTTAAATTTCATCCAAAACACTATCAGTACAAAAAAATGAATGCTTGTTATGCAGTCTTAAGGCTAGTTGTTGAGAAAGTACATATCATTTTTCAGAACTGTGACTTAGTAATTTTAGTTTATTCAAACTTTTGAGTTAAACTCAGGAACATGAAAAAAATAGGACGACTAAATAACTTCAAATACTGCACCTAAACGGCTCTATTATTCAGCCACACTGTGACAGACAAGTCTATAGGCAAGTTTACAAGTCTGTTAGAATTATCACTGCTATTCTTCTTGGAATAGTTTTAGCCAGGTCTCTGTAGAAACATGTATCCTAGACAATAAGAAATTTGTAGCAATGATCAAATTCCCAGGGGTCAACAAGGATATAGATGTTTGTATCAAGACAGAATCACCTTAGCAACATTTTGTCTCTTTTAAAAAATCACTTTTTAAGGATATTTTGATCTCTAAAAACACTAAGAGAGAGGTGCCTTGGTGGCTCAGTCGAAGCATCCAACCCTTGATTTCGGCTGTCATGATCTCATTCATGGTCATGAGATCTAGCCCCGTGGAGGGCTCCGCGCTAACAGTGCGGAGACTGCTTGGGATTCTCTCTCTCCCTCTCTCTCTCTGCCCCTTCCTTGCTTGCTCTCACTCAATAAATAAACAAACAAACAAACATTTAAAAAAAAAACACTAAGATGCAGAACAAGAATAATGAAAAGGAGGTTGTGTAATTCTGAGAAGCAATTCCACTTCTGGAAACTGCTCACCAAAGAATCAGAGCAACTTTCACGGGGTGCTTACAGAATTCACCCTTAGTGATTCACATTTTACCACTCCAGAAAGAAAAGAAAAGAAAGAACTGAATATGAGGGCAACTAAATTTGAGATGTCAAAAGTTAAAGCAGGAAGCCAACAGACATGGGTTCTAATCTTTAATCTACAACTAATTAGCAGTATCATCTGCTGAAAAAGTCATCTCTCAGGGCCTCAATTTCCTCTTGTGTGAAATGAAAAGGTTAAAACAGCCTAGTATTTTCCTCACTGCGGGTCACAACTAGTGAATTGTGAAATCAGTTTTAACAGGTCAGAGCCAAGATGTCTGTGCTAAAGAAAAAGAACAGAATGAAATACAAAATGTCAGACTGCATCACACGGAGTATAAGTAGTCTTTCAAAAAGCTTTTGTTTCAGTTATTTGTGTGTGGATAAACTGGGTAAGAATGTAAAATATTTCTTACTGTGGGATGTGGTTAAAAAAATTATAGTCTGACAAGTGTTGGAGAGGATATACAGAAACTGAAACCCTCACACACACTGCTGATGAGAATATAAAATGATGCAGTTGCTTTGGAAAATAGTTGGCAGCTCCTCAGAGGGTTAAACACATAATTATCATGTGACCCAGGAATTCCACTCCTGGGGGAGGTACACCCCCCCCAAGAGAAATGAAAAAAAAAAAACAAAAAAAACCAAAACGCATGTCCACTCAAAAACTTGTACATGATTGTGTATAACATTATTCACAGTAACCCCAAAGTGGACACATTCCAAATATCCATCAACTGATAACTGGATAAACAAAATGTGGTCTATCCATATAAAGGTATGATATTTGGCCATGAAAAGGAATGAAGTACTGATATACGGTACAACATGGGTGAACCTTGAAAAAATTATGCCAAGTGAAAGAAACCAGTCACAAAGATAGTATATTGTATGATTCTATTTCATGTCTAGGATGGGCATGCCTATAGAAACACAAAGTAGAGGGGCGCCTGGGTGGCTCAGTCGGTTGAGCGTCTGACTTCATCTCAGGTCATGATCTTGCAGTCTGTGGGTTCGAGCCCCGCGTCAGGATCTGTGCTGACGGGCTCACAGCCTGGAGCCTGCTTCAGATTCTGTGTCTTCTTCTCTCTTGCCCCTCCCCAGCTTGTGCTCTGTCTCTCTCTGTCTCTCAAAAATAAATAGGGGCGCCTGGGTGGCTCAGTCGGTTAAGCGTCCGACTTCAGCCCGGGTCACGATCTCGCGGTCTGTGAGTTCGAGCCCCGCATCGGGCTCTGTGCTGACTGCTCAGAGCCTGGAGCCTGTTTCAGATTCTGTGTCTCCCTCTCTCTCTGACCCTCCCCCGTTCATGCTCTGTCTCTCTCTGTCTCAAAAATAAATAAATGTTAAAAAAAAATTTTTTTTTAAATAAAAATAAATAAGTAAATGTAAAAAAATTAAAAAAAAAAAAAAGAAACACAAAGTAGATAAGTGGTTGCCTCACACATGCAGGGGGGTTGAAGGGGATTGGACTAACTGCTAAAGGGTGTGGGTTTTTTTCTGGGAGGTGATAAAAACGTTGTAATACTGATTGTGGTGATGGCTGCACAACTCTGTGAATATACCAAAAACCACTGAACTGCACACTTTAAACAGGTAAATTATATGGTATATGAGTATTTCAATAAAACTTCTATTTTAAAAATTACAGTTTGAGGGCACCTGGGTGGCTCAGTCAGTTAAACATCTGACTCTGGATTTCGGCTCAGGTCATGATCTCACAGTCTGTGAGTTCGAGCCCCGCATCAGGCTCTGTGCAGACAGTGTGGAGCCTGCTTGTGATTCTCTCTCTCTCTCTCTCTCTCTCTCTGCCCCTCCCCTGCTTGTGCAAGCTCTTTCTATCTCTCTCTCAAAATAAATAAACTTAAAAAAATTATAGTTTTAAGTCACTAGACTGGATGATAGCTGATCACTGAGGTCCCTGAGAATTCTCAGTGTGCCCTCAACACGGGGCTCACATCACCTATCCTCACATCTTGGTTATTTGGGGGCAGAGCGGTACCATGGAAACACCAGCTGATTCCAATCCTGATTCCAGTGCTAACCAGATGCATGGCAACCACTCCGTCCTACACTTTCCTTCTGTATAAAATGAGGATGATAACCCTAAGATACAGGGTTGTTCTAAAAGTAAAAGGAGATAATAAATGAAAAACAGTGCCTGGCACATTGCTTGAGGTCAGAGCCAAATCTTGTTAGTACTGTCGTATGCCTCTGTGTCTAAACACATCGAATAAACATTATTCTAAAGGTTTAGTTAACAGATTGCATATTATGGCTTAGCTTAGTTTATATGTCATACTGTCTTAACAAGGCCTATGTCATAAGGCTCTGATGAAAATAATTCATAAATGTAGCATATTCTTCAGCTGTTTGACTTTTTTTTAGTGCAAAAATTACTCTATAATATTATATAATGGAGGTAGTAATGCTAGTTGAAAAGACATTAGTGGTGCCTTTAAAAGATCAAAATTTTTATTTTATAATTATTCGAAGAACTACCTCTTCCTAAATGTTTTGGACATGTGAGCAATTACTTTTTTGTAGCTTTTGTCCAAAAGTCAAATGAAACATGAATCACTTCTTTAGTATAAATGTAAAACTAAATTGCAAAAAGGAAAAGTCCAGATATAAATATTAGGCCTTCATAAGGTTCTTGTGCAATTTAAAATTTTTTGATCTTTAATTAGGTTAGTGGTTTTCAAAAAGAGCTTCAGCAGCCAAGGTGGAATCAATGAGCATCCTTTTTGTATCCCCACATCACCACCGTCTTTCACCCTCCTCCTTTCCTTCGGGGAACCTCTCACTCCACAGGTTTCAACAAGCACTCCAAACTGGAGCCGCCATTTTCTTCTTTGCCTCGCTTCTTTGTCATAGTGATTGGTCACGCGATGGGCCTGCTTGTCATAAACAATTATGTAGACACATACAATATAAGAAATCGAAGTCTCTGCCTCCTCTTGCACACCCCTTCCCCCAAGACAACTCTACTTGCCAAAGGTAACCTCTGTCACGCTTTGGAGCATAAACCTTCTGATATTGCCCATGCATGATAATAACAGCAAACACCCAGCATAATATGTCAGTCACTGTCCTAAGCATTCCACAAATATTATCTCATTTTATCCTCACAACAACTCATGACGTAGACATTATATTGATCATTATAATGATACCTATTTTACAAATGAGGAAACTGAGGCACAGTGAGGTTAACACCAGCGCACATACTTTCTTTTTTTTAACAATAACAATGACTTTATGTTAATATGCTATTCAGCAACTATTTGTTTCCTCTTGGACATCTTCTCACACATGACAGGAAGACATACAGGAAAGGACATATAGATGGAGGAGGACATAGAGATCTACTTCACCCTTTCAGTACCAAATACTATTTCACTCTGCAATAGTCTATAACTTATTTAACCAGGCCCCTGTCAATGAACATAGAGGTTGCTGTAGGTTCTTCATTATTAAGAACAAGACGGCAATGAAAATGTTTCTATCATTGCCTACTTGGAAGTATGCATCCATGGCATAAATTCTTGGAAGCAGCATTTCTAGTAAAAGGTCTATGCATCAAAATTTTAATACACATTCCCAAGTTTTTCTCCAAAAAAGTTGCATCAATTTGTATATATTTTTGCATCCATTTATATTTGAACCATCAGCTATAGGAGAAAGACTATTCTCCACATCCTTGTGAATATTGAGCATTGCTAATCCTTTTTATATTTTCCAATCTGCTAGATGTATGAAAAATGGTATATTATTGTTTTACTTTTCATTCCTTTACTCATGGGGAAAGTTGAACATATTTTCAAATATGTGCTGGCCCCTCAATACATTTATTTTTTGAAACTACAGTTGTTTTTAAAACATTGTTTATAAATTGTTGGTTATCTTTACAACTTAATTACTTTTTAAAATGGCACAAGGACTTTAGTAATATCATGTGTAACTCCTTGAACAATTCAAATTGCCTCTCACAGCAGGTGTCCTTTCCCGGTGTCTGATTCCTATCCAGATCTCATTAATATTCTTTCCAAACAGAAACGTTGTTTGACTACACAGATGAGATCGTTTCTGTAGAGTTCCCTTTTGTAGGGCACCCACCCCTTGACTACTCATTAATATTCCCACTGACACCGACAATCCAAGCATTAAGATCACTGTTTGGGATTGTGCTTCAGCTGCTACCCTCAACTAGCCAACCTAACACTTCTTAGTTTGCAGGGGTCAAGGGTGGGGAGGTGAGGCAGGGGTTGGGGAGGGTGCTTTGAATATCAGGATCATCTCTGGAATCTGAATCTCTCATGTAAAGTCTGAACACTTCTAATTTTTCTTAAGAGTCCCCTATGATTCCAATGTAAAAACAGCTTTGGGTGTTTAGACTTGGTTTGATCCCAGGGTTCTTAGGCCTCAGCAGGGAGGCAGAGACAGGCCCTAATCACCAACCATCTAGATGGACTGTGTCAGAATCAGATAAAAAAAAAAATCTGGGCCACCTTAGCGTAAGCCTGGGGCCAGGTTATTGAGTGTTGGTCATATGCAGGGTGATTCATTCCATTTGGTTTTACTCCCTTAGTCCCTATAATATCATGAAACAAATTTTTATTTAAGTTTATTTATTTTATTTTGAGAGAGACGGCAAGCAGGGCAGGAGCAGAATCCCAAGTAGGCTCGATGCTGCCACCTCAGAGCCCGACTCAGGGCTCAAACTCACAACCATGAGATCATGACCTGAGCTGAAATCAAGAGTTGGACACTTAACCAACTGAGCTACCCAGGTGCCCCGAAACAAATACTATTATTCTCATCTTACAGAGAAAGAAACTGAGGCTCAGAAAGGTTAAATAACCTGCCAAAGATTACATAGCTAGTAAGCGGCAGAGCCAAGATTTGGGACAGTCCGACAGACACTAATGTTCATGTTCTAACAAGTTCCTGGTCTCTGGGGGGTGGTCTGGGCCAGTCTTATCCTAAGTGTCTTGAAACTAGAAGGGATGGGTAAGGGTTGAGCCAAATGCCCCAGTCTGTTCCATATCTAAGCCGATTCTGTCTCCAGTTTCTTTCAGCCTAGGTCTACATCTTGAATCTACTACTTGCTTATGGGGTAACACTAGGAAAATTACTCTAAGCCTCAGTCTCATCATCTCTAAAATGTTCCTTTAGCTCAGTGCTAAAATAAGTGCTTATAAAGTAACAGTGGTGCTGGTAATAAAAATAGCTAATGTCTATTGAATGTTTACCACGTGTCAGATCCTGTTTTGTTTTGCATATATAAACTTATTAATCCTCACGGTAGCAAACTCAGAATATTGCCGTCCCACTCTACAGATGAAGAAACTGAGGCCCAGAAAGGCCAAATAAATGTTAACTTATTCATTTTTTAGGAGGCTGGGATGAAAATAAAATGACCTCTTGCAGAGAGAATAAACTACAATTGCCATTCTAGTGCACACTATATTTTAGGGTCAACTTATTTTCGTTATATCAGCAAGAAAAAAAGAGCACCTTGAATGTCATCTCTGAGAAACTGGCAGTACCTACCAGGAACATCAGATCTACTTAAAACCCTGACACTGTTTCTCTGCACCCAAAAGTCTAAATCTCTCTCAAATTATACTGTTTAAGGGACAAATTTTAGGTGTTCTTAACACCTCTGTAAAAACTCTAACTGGAAGATGATATAATTATCACCATCCTACACAGCTTCTATCACTTTATTCATTAATTTGAATATCTTATCTTCTTGCACTTTTGAAACCCAAATTAGCTTTTTACATAATTGCAGTAGCATTCACATATCTCATTTTAGTAAAAGAGTAACCTGTAGTTACAGCCTTTAAAAACGAACTTTGGTCTAAAATTTTTAGGTCACAAAGAACCACCCAAGATTCTTTCTAATCTTTTTTTTTCTTCTTTAAATTAAAAATTACCCAATCTACTCCAAGTTTGATTCGACTTCTCTCTCAAATCTAATTTGTAATTTTTCTCTGCTTGGTTCTTCTTCCTCCTCCCTGTGCCCAGTTGATAATTAACACATTGTAAGGACAAACATAATCCAATGGATTGAGTCTTTTTTCAGTATTTTTCACACATAGTAAGGAAAACCTCTATCAGTACATAGGAAAGCAGATAATTATGTCAGTAACTTCAAATTTAAAGCGAAAAGTAGAAAAAGGCACAGTTAATTGGAAAAATAATGTGGAAATTTATAGTCAACAGAGACCATTATAGAAAGCATAGATTTACTCTGAATAGCCTGTTTCTCCCTTAACCTTTGTACCATTCCATACTTTAACATCAGATGCATCAAATATCAGTGCCTGGTACAGTGTAGGGACTCAATAAACATCTGTCATATGAATAAAAAACAGCATTATGCTAGTTCTCAGTTGCCACATATCAAAACAAAGGCCCACCTACATAATTGAATGTCTATAAACTACATGCTCACAGGTCTTTCCAATCACATGCTTAATTAAGACAAAGTGGCTAATTAAAGAACCTTCTTTACAATGTCAAAGCAGAAGAATCATGTACACTTATTTTAAGAAGGCTGCTTCCATTAAGGATATAACCTCCTTATACCAGTCCTTTGTCCTTAATAATTAATTGAGTTCTCTCCAAATACAGGGCTTCTTAGTTTCACTCCTGGCCATTTCCAGGAAGGACCTGGCTTCCATTCTTCTTATCTGAAATTTTAGATGATGTGTTTTTTTCAGGACCTGCTCAATCTGAAAGGCCAGTTCAGATCAATTGAACCAATCCCTTCAAGCAAGAGGAGAATTAAAACGGGCTTACTGAAAAGTGACTCTTCTCTAGGCAAGTTCTCTAATCTTTCCTTTCTGTAAAAATCTGAGCAGCTCACCCAGAACAATGCTTTAATCAAGGACAAGCATACCTGAGGCTGATCAAACAAAGAATTACCAAACCATAGAGCCACAGAAGTGACAAAGTTTTGTACTTATCTCAACTAACTTATGCGTCTTATTTCTTAGGGACCGGTTACAAATGTATAACGTTAATGTTTCAACTACATTTTCATGTTTACCTTCTAAAAATTATATCAAATTATGGTGCTGTTTTAAAAAGTTATTGAGAGGCATTTAATTGAGTAGTGGGCTTTTGGGTGACATGGGAAAATGAATCAGTGGGTCTCAGTTTCTACATCTCAAAAACATATTCACAAGGGATGGTTGTAAGCATTAAATGAGGAAAAAAAAAAAAACCCAGAGTACTTTGAAAACTATAAGTTGCTATAAAAACTATTGTAATTTCTAATAAAGTTTCAAGCCAGTTTCAAGAAAAAATGGAATTAAAGAATAAGTCTACCCAATGAAGAGAAATTGGAAGAAATTATAACTGATGAGTTAGACTGGTTCAAAGAGATGTTAACAAGAAACATCTTGTTTATTTTTTTGTTTTGTTTTGTTTTTGAGAGAGAGAGAGAGAGAGAGCACAAACACACATAGGGGAGGAGCAGAGTGAGAGAGAATCTTAAGCAGGCTGCAAGTTCATTGTGGAGCCCGACAGGAGGCTCAATCTCACAACTGTGAGATCATGACCTGAGCCAAATCAAGAGTCAGACACTCAGCCAACTAAGCCACCCAAGCTCCCAAGAAACACCTTGTTTAAGGCTATTGCTAAAAATCTTTCAAATCAATAGGCATGTAGTAAATATAATGAACATCATTTCATGTTTCCTTGAGGATTCTAGGTAGCTTTCTTATTTTTCTTCTAGAGAAGGAAACCAGAAGAAAACTTTTGGTTGCTTGAGGATTGGTTGGATTCTAATTTTGCTCACTTTTAAAAATGTAATGAGAGTTTAAAGACTACAATTGGCCAGCAGTAACAACCCTGGAAGTAGATGCTGACAGCAGTAGTAAAATAGTGGCCTGGATCCTGGGAACACCTTGGAAAGCCTGCATTCAGATGGAAGTGAATCCTGGCTATCACAGTCTCCATTTTTCCTGCTACCTTCAGAAACCCTCAGAGGCTGCTACCTGATTTGAACCCTGATGGAACTACATCAGCTGTTGTCCATTAAAAAACAACAACAAAACTTTGAGTTGCAAACCAAAACAGGACTTGGTAAAATGAAAAGTCTATCTTCAAGGCTTATGTGTGCATTCAACAAATACTTACTGAGGACTTACCACATGTCAAGCAGTGCTCTGTTTGCTAAAGACATGACATTAAAAGTGAGACAAGGTCTCTGCTCTCATGAAGCTTCCATTCTACTGAGGAAGCAGGACAATTAAAAACTGTGATTAGTGCAGTGAAGGAAATGCAAGGAGAGTAACTGAAGTGGCAGTAGGAAAGGGGGCAGATGCCTTAGATAGTGGTCAGGGAAAGCCTCCTTGAGTGAATGACATTTGAGCTGAGACCTGAATGATGGGGAGGAGATACGCAGCCAGCCAGGCAAAGAGAACAGATGTAGGAGTTTTCAACGTGTAAGAAATAGCAAATGCAAAGGCACTGAGGCAGGAAAAATATGACTAGGGAGTGAATGAAAAGTATGAGAAGATGACAGAGATGAGTGGCAGCACTCATCCTTAAATAAGGATTTACAAGCAGTGGTAAAAGATCTCAACTTTATTCTAAGTGTGGTGCAAAGCCAAACATTTCTATGGAATACTGGTTGCAAGATGAGATATATTTCATATACTTTATGATATTTAATTGCTTATTATATGTATAATGACTAGAAAATGGAAATGAAAGGCAAAGTTCTCACAATTAGAAGACTTATAATCATTTAAGGAAGCAATAATTCATAGTGACAGCATTAAGGTAAAAAAAAAAAAAAGAAGTAAAAATAAAGTGCTAAGTGAAGACTGGGGAGGGAGCCAATGATTAAAATAGAACAAATTAGAGGCTTCATTTTTTAAAAGGAGCATTTTATTTGAGCTCTTAAGGAAAAGGATTTGGGCAGGAGTGGGAGGAGGGAGAGGAGCATGAGGCTGTGGGAACTGCATGAGCAAAGGCACAGAGGCAGGAAAGGACAGGGTGGGTCCAGGAAACCATGAATCACTGTATGGCTACAATGCCAGGTGGGTGGGTAGTGATGTGGGAGATAAGTCTGGAAAAATAGGCTGTCAGGGTGTGGGAGTGGGGGTCTTGAATAGCATTCAGAGAAGTTTAGATTTAATACACTTGTGCTTTGCTTCCCCTTAAGTGTGTAAATGAATCTCCTGAGGCACTTGTTAAAACTGCAGATTCCCAGACCCCATTCCCCCAAACATATCGGTTTAGAAGTCTAGGTGGGACTTGGGAACCTACCTTTTTTAACCAACACCCCAGGCGATTCTGAAACAGGTAATCAAGGAAACCATACTTTGAGAGTCGGTGTTCTATTTAAAAAAAAAAATTTTTTTTTAACGTTTATTTATTTTTGAGACAGAGAGAGACAGAGCATGAACGGGGGAGGGGCAGAGAGAGAGGGAGACACAGAATCAGAAGCAGGCTCCAGGCTCTGAGCCATCAGCCCAGAGCCCGACGTGGGGCTCAAACTCACGGACCGCGAGATCGTGACCCGGGCTGAAGTCGGACGCTTAACCGACTGAGCCACCCAGGCGCCCTATTGGTGTTCTATTTTTTAATGACAACTCTGGTCTAAAGGGGCAAAACTGAAGCCAATTCTAAGGACTAGCGAAAAAAGGGGGGTCTTAATTAGAACAATGACAAAGAGCCATTATCACTGTTGGAGTAGAATCAACCAAATGTAGTGAGTTTTGATTAAATGTGGGAAATGAGACTAAAACTTTCAAGACAACTTCAAGCTTTCTCCTTAGGGAAACTAGGTGGACATAATGCCTGGTACATAGGAACTATCCACATAGCCCCGGTAGTTGGAGACAGGGATCTGGAGCTCAGGAGATATGCAAAGGCACTAAATGCATTGCTTTGGTACTCCTAAATAAATTCAAGACAAAGAATTAAACATAAAAAGGAAAACCATAAAAACTAGAAGGAAATCGAACTGAATACTTAATCCATCTCCAGAAGGCAAAAGGCTTCACAAAATAAAAGCAACAAAAGAAATCCCAAAGGAAAAGATCTATAGATAACTAAAAGGCAAATAACTAGTTAAACATTTGACCACAGGGCAAATAATTAATATTCTTAAAATGAAGAGCTTGTACAAATAACAAAGAAGAACCCCCACTCTGAATAGTTTCTGTATGGAATACTGGAAGTTGTTGAGTACCTTGGCTTTGCAACTTAAACAGGCTGTCATAAAATGAGATTTGCTTTGTATCATTAGAGATGGTGGGGCTTTGTGGCATACATCAGCAGGGCTCCAATGACTTATGTAACTAGGTTGCCAAGTGTCAATCCATGGGAGTGCCTAAAAATTACCAATCTTTGCAACTTCTATTGTTCTGCCTTTAGGTTCTATTAAGCCTTACTACCCACTACGAAAATTGCCTTTACGGCTTCCAGTCTTTTTCCTCGGGCTCTATATATCTAAAATGGGCAACGGGTCAGGGACGGGACAAAAAATAATTTCACAATGTCTAGAGAGCAGTGGCTTGTAAGTCACCCTTTCGGTGCAGACGGTGTATGGACTTTGGGATCAATAACCCAACCCTGTTCACTTTACAGATAAGGCTCAGGGAGGACGGATGACTTTCCCAAGACGACCTAAGTGGTTGGTTCCCAACACCAAGGTGGCAATCCTGACTTTCAAGGAGGCACCCTTTCCATTTTGCAGTGCTGCTCCAACAAACATAAGCTCTGGCTCCTTATACCAACAGGCATTTAAAACACCACCATTTCAACTACTGCACACTTTCCACTTCATCCCTTCGCTCATTCAATTTGGCCTAACAAAAATCTGTACTCCCTCCCCATAGCCCCAAATAAATGAAAGAACCCCGAACAAAAAACAACATAATTAAAATGTTAAGACCCCGATAAAAATGGGAATGGACTAACCCAAAGACAGTTCACAGAAGAAACTGAAATGGACGTGAATATATGAAAAATGTTTGCTCTCACTAGTAAATACAAATTAATCACTTTTGCTTATCAAATTAATAAAGATAAAAAAATAAGATCCAATATTATGAAGGAGGCACTCGGGCACTCACAATCACTGCAGGTGAGAGTATTAATTACAGTCTAATCTTTATGAAAAGCAATTTGGCAGCAGGTTTAGTGTTTTTTAATTTTTATGCCCTATGACCCAGTAATTGAACTTCTGACAATCTAACCTAAGGAAACAGTGAGTGATCTGTACAAAGATTTATGCATCAATTTGTTCTCATTGTTTTTCACTTGTTAATAATATTGTAACAATTGAAATACCCTAGTACACACGTAAATTATGCAACAGCAACACATTAGGACATTGAACATCCATTATAATTGTTTTCAAATAATTTTGATGCCATTGAAAATTATGACATAATGTAAAGTGAAAAAGCAGATACAAAACTATATCTACTACAATAGGATGAGCCCAATTACCTGTGTATGTCTGTGTGTGTGTGTGTGTGTGTGTGTGTGTATCAAAGGAAAAAAAGACTGAAAGGAAATATACCAAATAGTTCCCACTGGAACAGATTATGGAATATTTTGCCTTCTTTATTTTTCCTCAAGTTTTCTATAATAAGCATATGTAATTCTTATCTTCCAACTATATATGCATATTTGTCTATGTGAAAATAAAATAAGAATATGAAATGAAATATGAAAGTTTCATATGAAATTTTATATGAAATATGAAAATAGCTTCAAAGCGAATCAGCAAATCACTCACATGGAGATGTTAGTTGAAATCGCAGAAATAAATCAGTCTGCACAGGTAGAGAGCATTATAAGAACAGGATGCTAAGCCAAGGCAAAAACCCATACTTAAGGGGCAAAAGACTGAGTTAGTGAAGGGGCATGGGAGGAAGTGGTTAGACTAGAAGATGGACAACCAGGTAAAGTCATGTCAAGAAAGCCAACTAAAAGAAATAACCAAAAAAGTTGTCCACTTGGTCAAGTGTTGCCAAGTGGTAACTAAGGAGGACAGTGACAGGGCCATTCCAGGGAAGTCACTGGGTAGGATGCAAGGACAGACAGGTTTCCTCCAGTGCTAGAGGTGGAAGCCAAATCTGAGCAAATGTTACCTAGTCAGTGAAACTGACTATGAGGAAAAGAAGTCCCAGGCCATTTGTTTAAATTTCAGTTTATGTGGGGAAAAAAAAGATTGTGGAAATCTAAAACCGAGTAAAAGTATATCAGGATTACTAATCTATGGGCAATGAAACAAAAATTGGCAATACTTCGGAGTGCAAGAAAAAACATGTTTGAGGGTTTGTGAAACTTTCTAAACTCCATTAGAGGATGAATAAGAGAAAAAATAGCTCCATACTTGTTATCAGAAAAAAAGTTGCATCTTTTCACCCCTAGAGACGGAAGTTCTTAGTTTCAGTGTAGCATTATGAAGAAATTCTTTAAAAGAAAATAAAAAGAATGTAAAACATGATGGTATCATGTTAACTTCTCATGACTGCAAATGTGAAGTCTCTAGAAACATTTTCAAGGGTGAAGAAATCATTTGACATGCTAAATAATGGACTGCTTGTTGGGTCAAACCATGTCCTTTTAATAAAAAGAGGTCTCCATTAGAACAGTAACTTGACTGGGTCTCAAGGACTTTGCATCCAGCCACAGAATAAACACATCGGTATGGTTCTACCAGGAGTACCATTTACCACAGAATCTCAGTTCCACGATCATTAGGAAACTACTCAATTTACAACCACTCATTTGTTACTAAAGAACTTTAAGAGTCTGTGTTAAGTAATTTAACATCACCTGGAGATTACTGTACACAATCCAAAATAAAGTACTTTAACTGCCTATCACAAAACATAGTGAAAGACCATAGAAACCTTAAGAAAAAAAAAAAGCTTTTTCTTATGGAAATTCCTGACTTAGGGACCAAGTCACACATTTTCCTATCTGCAGAAAGAGTGCAATTCCAATCTAAATAAAAGTCACCTATTTCTGAGCGTATGGAAGTAAGAATACTGAAAACCCGTTCTGCTGTCAATATAGACTGACGAATTCTCCCAATTTGTGGTTAGGTAGCCTTTTATGGCAAAGATGTCTAATGATTTCCTATGCTCTCAAAATTCTTTTGTGTCTGTGTGTATATGTCTTTGGTGAACCCTTCTGGTACAGAAGCCCTAAGTCAGTTACAGTTGATTTTTGAAGAATATCAGAGGAAACTGAAGAATTTGAAACCCCAAGAGGAACAATACTTAAAATTGAACTTGAAAGTATTTTAAGGGAAAAAGATAATTGTGACAGATACCGAAAATACATGCAAATACTGACTGGCTTTCCAAAAATTCCCAGTGAAACCACTTTCCCAGAGTGTAAACGGAAAGAAAGGAGGTAAGTAATTGTCAAAGAAATGTGTTCATCGAGTACCATGGCTCAAATTACCAAATGAAACAACCATCATCTGTTTTATTAACTCAGAATCTCTATTTAAAAATGAAAAACATAATCATATAGAAGGGACTGTATCATGTTCATCCTCTATATACTAGATCACTGGCACACAGCAGGCAATTAATAAAAGCCTGAAGTTACATGGAAAGCGCTTAAGACTATCATAGACTTCAGATCATAAAGCTCTGCAAGGAATCTTCAAACACTTCTGACTCTTTCCTCTTTCGCTCATTTACCCATCCTGTCTCCCGAAAGAAAGAAAGAAAGAAAGAAAGAAAGAAAGAAAGAAAGAAAGAAAGAAAGAAAGAAAGAAAGAAAGAAAGGAAGAAAGAAAGAAAAGAAAAGAAGAGACATTTTGAAGGCACCTTAGCAAGAAAAAAATATCCTGTCATCATGATGCGCTGTTAATAGAAATATTTTCACTTCTGAAGGTTTCTCTTCCTAGAATTATTAGAAGGTTGAAATTTGGCCCACTTTTAACCAGAGTCTGGAACAAAACTGGACTGTACCAAGTTAAAGTTACACAATGAAGCAATTTTACAAAATGGCACTATTTTGCTAAGGTTGCCAATACACTATTCTATTCCCAGAAGTTCTACAGTTCAGGGACTACATGATAACAACACTTCGAGGCCCAATACAGAACAGTGAAAAACAGCTCCACCAACCATTAATGAACTACCATAGAATTAAGGGCAAGTCTTAATCCCATCTTCAAAAGGCCATAATGTTGGCAGAACACCAGGTAGGACATATACACAATACAAATGTCTGAGGAAAATAATTCACTAATACTCAAAGTTTTTTGTGTTGTTTATCTTGTTTACAAGGAAAAGTAGAAGAGGGACATAGCACTCTGGCCTCTTCTCTAGCATAGCACTGATTTCACCAAAACTGTAAGTTTTATCTATTGATTCTGCCTAACTCATTTGATTTTAACTAAGCTTTTTCAGAGTAGGGATGTTCGGAACTTTTTTTTTTTTTTAATGTTTGCTCATTTTTGAAAGAGACAGAGCACAGAAGACAGAGCACAAGCAGGGGTGGGGCGGAGAGAGAGGGGGACACAGAATCCAAAGCAGGCGCCAGGCTCCAAGCTGTCAGTATGGAGCCTGATGTGGGGCTCGAACTCATGAACTGTGAGATCATGACCTGAGTCGAAGTCGGACACTTAACCGACTGAGCCACCCAGGCACCCAAAGTTTTTTCTTTTCTTTTCTTTTTTTTTTTTAATGTTTGGGGATGTTCGGAACTTTGAATCCATACTATAACTGACAAAACGAGGCACTCAATAACTGTTTTGTCCAAAAAATGAAATAAATAAATTCCTAAATTATTTAATACCATGTTATGTATCACTCTGTCGATGCAAAACAAGGAAACAGATGTGGACACAAACCTTTTTTTTTTTTTTTTTTAACCTTCTCTCCTGCCAATTCTATACCTTTTCAGAGGTCTACCTAAGACAATCATCCCATAGCCGGGTTATTACTCCACAGAAACTTAGAAAATGTTTGTTGAAGGTCATCTTCTTTTGTGTCTCCATCAGACCTCAGAAGAAAGTGTTATTTTATGGTTTCTAAAATATTTATCACTTGTGAATAGTATTAGTAACTACGGGGATAAAAAGTATTGTGTTTAACCACTTAAATCAACAGCAAAAGAAAGAATAATGCAAAAGAAGACCTCTCCCCCAAAGGGATATTGTCTCAAGGCTGATAACTCCCTAAGTACTTTCACTAACTTGAGGAGCCAAGTCAGTAGAACCATCTGGATTAGGCAGACTTTTGAAAGCCGGAATTAGGTGAAAGACAATAGTAGTTCAAATATCTCTCACTAGGATCAGCTAAACTCGTTCTAAGCACCAGTAAGGAGGCAAGGAAGGACGCCAGATGGTTGGCTCCTAGCACGTACAACTTCAAGCTTAGTAGGTGTAGCCAGGGGTGTACAGTTACCTTATATTAACACCTACCTATATTGGTGACAGGTGTCAGTGATATATACGCGACAGCGATTCGGGGATGACACACTCAGCTGCAAGGACTGCTATATTCTCAACATGCCTCAAAGGGGTGTAAGTGTCTTAGAGTTCAGTAGGCAGCATGGAATGGGGAAAAATCGAAGACAGAGGGAATGGCTTTAAATGAGGAAGGGAAAAAAGCAGTTGAATATCAGAATATTTCCCTAGGAGACTATTTGGAATGTTGATGAACTGCCGCCTTCCTCCACACCAAAACTGTATATAGTTAGAAAGGAGTCTTCCCGATGAAAGAGGTGGTCCTATCAGCTCCGGCCCTCAGGCAGCAAAGATTCGGCCCTACATAATTACTCCCAAGACCAGCGCAGTACCTAGACACGAGGAAAAGAGCAAGAGGATCAGCGGTTCCTCTACGCTCGCGCTCTCTCTCGCTCTCTCTCGCTCTCTCTCTCTCTCTCTCTCTCTCTCTCTCTCTCGGCGGGGGTGGGGGGAAGGGGTTCAAGCTCCTGGTGCTACCCCTGGCCCCAGAAGTCGCTGGAGAAGGAGACTGTGGAGGGAAGCCGGGGTCTCGCGCACTCTTCGGCCGTGCAAGATGTGGACAGAGAAGGCCCTTACCTGGCTGAAGGCGGTCTTTCCTCTGTGCTGCTACCAGCGGGGCTACGGGTCCCAGGCACTCTGCCTTGCGCACCTGTCGCGACCCAGCTGCTACACCTACAGCTTCTGCGGCCCCGCCCCGGTCCGGCTCCGAGCCCCGCCCCACCCCGCCCACTACCGCGGGGACGCGCACGCCCGCCGGTCTCCCGTGCGGCCTCGGGGCGGGCGTGCGCGTCACCGACTGCGTGCCCTGCCTTCTGGGCTGCTCGCGTGGCTCCGCTGCGCGCTGTGTTGGCGTCTTGGGAGGCGTGGCTGCTTTTCTAGAGGCAAAGTCTAAGTCTCCGCGCTTATCTGTGACGGGTGCGCCTACCTTTTGTAGCCTTGAGCTTTGCGTTTCTCTGCTTTGGTCTTAACGCTGACCCAGAGTTACCGCAGTTTGACTCCGGAGCGACTGGGAGGTTTGACCTAGGTTCAACTGTAGGCCAGTCCCCAGCCAGGTTCCTGGTGCTTTCAGGGGTAAGTTTGTGCAGGGAGAGTGATTTAGAGGAGGTGGCGTGGTGTAGTGGAAAGAGCTATAAATTAATCCAGATTCTACCGCTTGACGTTCATCAAGTCGCTTCACCTCACCAAGGCTGTGTAAATATGAAGGGGTTGGATGGGGCGGGTCAAGTTCTTCGAACAGTTATTCCTTCGCTTAGCATTGGAGCTCTGTGAAAGATTGAGTACGTCAAGAGGCCTACCAGTGCGCCATCCTGACCCCAGATTCTTGGCCCAGTTCCGTGAGGCTGCGTGAGTGCCTCTGATAGAGTCCTTCCTTTTCCTGCACTGCAAAGGTTTCAGATCACAAGTTGTCTGAAGTTTTTTGGAACTCACGTAGCTTGATAAGTGCTACAAGGGGCTTGTGTTACTAAATGCCTATACTTACACTTCCTAAAGCAGTTAAGAGAAATACCTAATGAGGAATTTCCAACAGCAGATGATACATGGACCAATCCGTTGTTCCCTTCTTCCTTCAAATACCCAGGCTAGACTGATTTCTGAATAGGGTAGCAAGCATCAAGACTAGCAAAATTGGCCGGCGACATGGGAATGTAAAAGAGTATGCATATCAATATAGGATGGTACTCCAGAAGATGCATTCCCTTGCAGGTTTGGTTCCCTCAATATATGTCATAGACACACACCCAATTTAAAAAAAAAAAAAAAGAACAACAACAAGCCAATAAAGGCCCTTATTCTCCGCTAAGAAGGCTATGAAGCCTAACTGGGGTCAGAGTTTTAGACCTACATTTGAATCTCGACACAGCCGCTTAACAACTAGGCAAATTACTCTGAACCCCTCCCTTAGTGCCCTTTTGAAAACAGAGCTAGTCGTACGCCACAGTTGACTTGTACTAGTTTGCAAGGCTCATTGCTAAATTTGGGGGGATTTTATGAGCCAGTTGTTAAGCTCAACCACTGTTAAAAATCAAATTATGTAAATTTACAATTAAATACGTTAAAATCAGGTAATAAATACTCAAAACTCGTCACTTTTTTAAAACTTACTTTTACCAATAACTCTTCCTCTGAGAGCATTTGTCTGTTGTATCTTACGGATGGGAATGTATGCATCTCTTCCCAGCTCTGTTCAGAAAGGTCACATTTGTAGTTTGAAATTGGCTTCAATAGGAACATTTGCATTGCAGAAATTGGCAAAAGTTACAAATGAGGGCTTAGTTTATTGTTTTGTTGATTTTCTAGGCCCAAGTGTCTACAACTTTTTCTGTAAACAAAAAGTAAATGTTTTAGGCTTTCTAGTACATATGGTCTTTGTCACAACTACTCAACTCTTACATTAAAAATGGGTGTGGCCAGGGGCACCTGGGTGGCTCAGTCGGATCTCACCAGGATGAGATCGAGCCCTCCAACTGGCTCCATGCTGGGCTTGGAGCCTGCTTAATTAAGATCCTCTCTCTCCCTCTCCCTCCACTTGTGCATGCTTGCTCTCTCTCCCTCTCAAAAAAATGGATGTGGCTATGTTCCAGTAAAGCTTCATTTACAAAAACAGTCAGTAGGCTTGTAGAGAAAATGTTGATAATGCAGAATTAAACTTTACATGTATCACATTCCTGGCCTTGACATTGTGAATAGCACAAAAAATTGAAGTAGTCTTTCAGTATTCAAAAACTATCATCCAATTCAGCAAACAAGTTGCTCATGTCATTGATAAATGAGTGAAATTCCAATACACTTCTTCACTATTTTACTTTTTTTTTTATCTTACTGGTTAACTTGAATGAAAATACCAACCAACATCCATGTCTGAACCTCACTTTTTTTTAAGTTTATTTGTTTTGAGAGAGGGAGTGGGTGCACATGTTAAGGGGGGGGGGGCGGGGAGGGGGAGAGGCAGAGAGAATCCCAAGCAGGCTCTGCACTCTCAGAGGAGCCTTGGTGTGGGGCTCAAACCCATGAACCGTGAGACCATGACCGGAGCTGGGACCAAGAGTATGATGCCCAACCAACTGAGCTACCCAGGTGTCCCTGAACTACACTTCTTTGACAATGATGTGTCTTTTTTTTTTTTCTGAATAAAATTGTAATTAAGCATTTATTCATAGTCTGATTTTGTGAAATATTGTTGGAAAAAAAGTGAACCAAACCAATGGATTTTCAAGAAATAGCAAGTCACACAAAGTATAGGTATAGGCCAAAAAGCAAAGTATTTTAGTTTAAAATCCTGTCAAAGACTCCATCAAAAAAAACTGAGACTAATAAATGAATTCAATAAAGTTGTTGGTACAAAATCAATACACAAAAATCTGTTGTTTCTCAACACTGATAATACACTATCAGGGAAATAAAACAATACCATGTACAATTTCATCAAAAAGAATAAAAAACCTAGGAATAATTTTAACCAAGGAGGCAAAAGACCTGTATATTGAAAACTATAAGACATTAATGAAAGAAATTCAAGAAGACAGAAATGGAAAGATATTCTTTGCTTGTGGATTGGAAGAACCAATATTGTTAAAATATTCATACTATCCAATGCAATCTATAGTTTCAATGCAATCCCTATTAAAATTTCAATGGCATTTCTTTTTAAAAAAAAAATTTTTACCGTTTATTTATTTTTGAGACAGAGAGAGACAGAGCATGAACAGGGGAGGGGCAGAGAGAGAGGGAGACACAGAATCTGAAACAGGCTCCAGGCTCTGAGCTGTCAGCACAGAGCCTGATGCGGGGCTCGAACTCATGGACCGTGAGATCATGACCTGAGCCGAAGTCTGACACTTAACCGACCGAGCCACCCAGGCGCCCCTGGCATTTCTTAATATAATACATAATCCTAGAATTTGTATGGAACCACGAGAAACTCCGAGTAGCCAAAGCAATATTGAGAAAGAAGAAAGCTGCAGGTATCATGCAACCTGATTTTAAACTATATTTATAAAGCTACAATAATTAAAACAGCATGGTATAAAAACAGACACATAGAATGGAATAGAGAGTCCAAGAATAAACCCAATAAATGTATAACAAAAGACTCAAGAATACATAATAAGTGAAGGACAGTCTCTTCAATAAATGGTGCTGGGAAAACTGGACAGCCTCGTGTGGAAGAATGAAACTCAACCACTATTTTACACCATACATAAAAATTAATTCAAAATGGATCTGAAACCATAAAACTCCTAGAAGAAAACTTAGGTGGTAAGCTCCCTGACATATATCTTGGCAGTATTTTTTTTTTATTCTGATACCCAAAGCAAAAGCAACAATAGCAAAAATAAATAAGTGGAACTACATCATACTAAAAACTTTTGCAAAACACAGGAAACCATCAACAAAATGAAAATGCATCCTACTGAATAGGAGAAAATATTTGCAAATCATGTATCTGATAAGGGCTAATATCCAAAATATATAAAGAACTGATAAAACAAAATAGTAAACAATCCAACTTAAAAATGGGCAGAAGTTCTGAATAAATTTTTTTTCCAAAAAGACTTACAGATGGCCAACAGATACATGAAAAGATGCTTAATGTCTTTAATCATTGGAAATGCAAATCAAAACCACAATGAGATGTCATTTCACACCTTTAGAATGGCCATTTTAAAAAAACACAAGAAGTAACAAGTGTTGGTAAGGATGTGGAGAAAAGGGAACCATTGTGCACTGTTTATGGGAATGTAAACTGGTGTAGCTATTATGGAAAACAGTATGAATATTTCCCCAAAATATTAAAAATAGAACTACATATGATCCAGTAATTCCACTTTTGTGTCTATACCCAAAGAAGACAAAAACACAAACTCAGAAAGATCCTCATGTTCATTGAAAATGCTTTGAAATAGAAGACAAATTAGGATGTAAGGATGATTTGATAGTTTAGCATTTAGGAGTGACAGCAGAAAAGCATGTCCATGGTTCCAGGGAATGGAGGGCATATTTAGTAATCCCAAATGGTACTAATAAAACTAGACTTTCCTGAAAAAAAGAAAGAAAGAAAGAAAAGAAAGAAAAACAGTATTTTTCTCAAGACTAATAAGATCCAAGATTTGTGAAAAGAATCAACTGGTCAATTTCTAATTTAGTGTATAAACTAAATAATAAAAATATTGATAATATCATAAAAGTTTTTAATAGTTTTTACAGTTTAATAAAACATAATAGGCCTTTATGTGATAGGAGGGCAATAATATTTTAAAAAATGGAGTAGATACAGGCAATTGTTTACATACCTGGTACAGTGCAACGAGAAAAACAGAAGATAGAACAAAAGAAATTATATGAAGATATTTAGGAATATTATAGAAAAGAATTCCAGGTATGTGCTGTAATTGATTAGGCATCTACATTTTTGAAGAAAAGCACCCAGTGAATTATCTGCAGTACACAATTGAGTCAGTTTTTGTACTGGTAATATTTGTTGCTTTAAAAGAATTTGTGTCAGCCACAAAGGAGTGTATTTCTGATACATTATTGTCTACTTGAAATGATTGTGACTTTGATAATGTTTGAAAGAGAACTTAATTGCGTTTTGTTCTAATGGTATTTGTACAATAGTGGGAAGGAAGTCTGAAGTCAAGCTACAAATTTGTTAGAAAATTTTCCTGAAGTCATCATTTGGCACAAAGTTGTCGATTACAATTCTGTATTTGAAATAAAATAAGTCAATAATTTTAAAATATTCTAGATAAAATTTAGTCTAACACCAATACAATCCAATTAAAATTGAGTTAAAAACTGTAAAGAACTTGACATTATTAAAACTGCTTAAGTGCTGAGGTTGAAATGGGTGGCATGTAGTTTACAAACTGCCACTGCTGTATGTCAGGCATATTCTTCAATATATGTGCATTTTTCTCACTCTTTTTATTCTGGTTTAGCAAAGAGATTGGCTAACATTAATTTGTTGTAAGACCTTGCTTTAACTATTGACATTTTTTTTTGAGAGAGAGAAAGAGAGCATGAGCAGGGGGAGGGACAAAGGGAGAGGAAGAGAGAGAATCTTAAGCAGGCTCCACGCCCAGTGCGGAGCCCCACACAGGGCTTGATCCCATGATCCTGAGATCATGACCTGAGCTGAAATCAAGAGTCAGATGCTTAACCAACTGAGCTACCCAGGTGCCCCTAATGATTGACATTCTTGAAGAATTTTCATTATTTTCAATTGCACTGCAGTCAAGATCAACTAATATTCAGAAAGTAAAAACATTAAGTGTACCATAAAAGATTTGGAAAATTTTTAATTGGATTATGAAATATGAATCTCATGTTAGATATAAGTCAAATGAATTTAAAGACATTCCACTTAATAAATTTGAAGCTCTGTATAGGAATATATTTCTAAAAAGTAATGAATTTGTCTTTTATTAGAAACAAAGCATCTTTTATTTGTTTGTTTAAGTCATCTCCATACCCAATGTGGGGCTGGAGCTCAGCACCCTGAGATCAAGATTTCCATGTTCTACCTATCGACTAAGCCAGCCAGGTGCCCCAGAAGCAAAGCATCTTAATTACTTTGATTTACAAGAACTATTTCCTTGGATTTATGGAGATTTAACTTTGGCAGTGGGGGGAGGTTGTATCATTCAAATGAAATTTTAAAACTTAAAATAATTCTAATGACTTTCAGGAATTTGTAGATAATAATGTAGAATCACACAATGTTACAATACCTGCAACTATACAAAAAGTGGGGAAAAAATCGCACTATTATAGTAGTACTAAAGCTGAAAAAAGTCTCCTTTTAATTGCATTTGCATGAGATGAGAAATGGGAGTTTAATAGTAGAACATGTATAAAACTTAATTACACAAAACTTACTGGAAAAAGAGCAGATTATATCATCAAATGGTGGTTGTACCATTATACTTTGCTTTTCTCCTGTGTTGGGTCCTATATTTCTTTACTCCTGATTTCTCAACACTGGCACTATTGACTCATTTTTCCTTATCTGTTTTTTTGGTGTTTTATTTTGAAAATGTAACATTTGATTAGCATGTGTCTTTGAGAAATAAGTAGGACAGTTGAGAAAGAACTTAGCCTGAAAGAAATGTGCCCATCCTGGCATTCACATTCTTGAGCCTCTGTCACATCTCAGAGGGACTCAGAGATTTTTGCTAAAATTACTTTGGCCAGTGTGTGACAGCACTGTGAAAGGAAGTTCTCATCCTTAAAAATCGTAGCAAGAATGGATATTCTTAGAAAGCTATTGATTTAAAATACTCTCCCTTCTCCAGTTGTGTCAAAGTCCTTGTAAGACTTTTTTTTTTTTTTTTAAGAGCAGTTTTAGGTTCACAGCAAAATTAAGAGGATGGTACAAAAATTTCTCATATACTCCCTTGTCCCCATATAAGCACAGCTTGTCTTATTGACATTCCCCACTGGAATGGTACATTAAAAAAATTTTTTTTTAATTTGAGTATACTCGACACATAATGTTACATTACTTTTGGGTATATGGGATGGTACATTTGTTACCAAGGATGAACTTACACTGCATGTCATAATCATCCAAAGTCCATAGTTTACATTTGGATTCACTTTTGGTGTTGTTTATTCTTAGTTTAGACGAATACACAATGGCATATATCCATCACTATAGCATCATTCAGGGTATTTTCACTACCCTGAAAATCCTCTGTGCTCCACCTATACATCCTTCCTTCCACTTCAACCCTGGCAACCACTGATTTTTTAGCTATGTCCATAGTTTTGCCTTTCCTAAGAATATCATATAGTTGGGATCATGCAATATGTAGCCTTTTCAGATCAGCTTCTGTACTCAGTAATATGCATTTAAATTTCCTTCATGTCTTTTCATAGTTTCTAAGTTTTGTAAGAAACTGGCAAACTATTTTCAAAAATGGCTGTACCATTTTTCATTCCCACCAGCAAAGAATGAGAGTTCCTGTTGCTCCATATCCTCATCAGCATTTGGTATTGTCATTGTCCCAGATTTGGGCCATTCTAATAAAGGTGTAGTGGTATCTTATTGTTTTAATTTGCATTTCTCTTCCTGACATATGATGTGGAACATCTTCTCATATGCTTATTTAGCATCTGTATATCTTTGGTGAGATGCCTGTTTAGATCTTTGGGGTGTGTGTGTGTGTGTGTGTGTGTGTGTGTGTGTCCCTGGGTGGGCACAAATGGCCCATTTTGTAAATAGGTTTTCTTATTGTTGAGTTTTAAGAGTTCTTTTTTTCTTTTAATGTTTATTTAGTTTTGAAAGAGAGAGGGGGACAGAGGATCGGAAGCAGGCTCTGCGCTGACAGCAGAGAGGCCAATGTGGGGCTCAAATTCATGAACTGTGAGATCACATGACCTGAGCTGAAGTGGGACTGAGCTACCCAGGTGCCCCAAGAGTTCTTTTTATATTTTAGATAATACTCCTTTATTGGTTGTATCTTTTGCAAATACTTCTCCCAGTCTGTAGTTTGTCTCCTTATTTTCTAGACATTGTCTTTCACATAGAAGTTTTAAGTTTTGTTGAAGTCTAGCTTATCCATATTTCTTTCATGGCTTGTGCTTTTGGTGTTCTGTCTAAAACATTGCCATATCCAAGGTCATCAAGGTTTTCTCCTATGTTATCTTCTTGGAGTTTTGTAATTTTACATTTTACATTTAGATTTATCCATTTTCAGGTAATTTTTATGAAATGTACAATGTATGTGTCTAGATTCATTATTTTCATTGTGAATGTCTAGTTGTTCCAGTATCATTGGTTGAAAAAAATTATCTTTGCTCCATTGTAGTGCCTTTTCTTCTTTGTCAAAGGTCAGTTAGCTATATTTATGTGGGTCTATTTCTGGGCTGTCTGTTCAGTTGCATGATCTATCTGTCTTTCATCAATACAACACTGTCTTGATTACTGTAGCTTATAGTAGGTCTTGAAGTTAGATAGTGTCAATTCTCCAAATTTGTTCATCTTTTTCAATACTGTATTGGCTATTTTTGGTCTTTTGCTTCTCCATATAGACTTTAGAATCAGTTTGTCAATATCCACAAAATAACTTGCCAGGATTTTTATTGGGATTGCATTGAATGTACAGATCAATTTGCAAAGAAGTGACATCTTGACAACAGTGACTCTTCTTACCTGTGAACATGCAGTATTTCTCCATTTTAGTTCTTTGATTTTGACTATCAGAGTTTTATAGTTTTCCTCATACAGATCTTGTAATGCTTTATTCTTTATTGTGGGGGACTATCCATATTCATATGTGTAACTCTAGTTCATGCTTTGAAGTATTCCATTAACACATATGCCATTGCTGATAGATATTTAGATTATTTCTATTTTTCACTCTTATAAACAATATTGAAAAGACATCCGTCTGTTTGTATGCTAGAGTTTTTAGGTATATATCTCCAGTTTACCCTTTAATCTACTGTGTGTGATCTCATTTCTCTACATCCTCACCAAAAGTTGGTTATTATCAGACTTAAATCTTTGTAAGGTTGATGGGTATGGAATGATAATATCATCATTTTAATTAGCATTTGTTTAATTGAAAATGATAATATCTTTTTTTTGATGTTTATTAGCCATTTGGATTTCTTTGTTTGAATAACTTATTCTAATCCTTTGTTCATTTTCCTCCTCGTTCATTTGCTGTGGTTTTTTTTCTATAGTCCCTCCTGGTACTTGTTCGTTGGTATACATATTTTAAGTTGCATAAATGCAGTTTTATTATCATCTTACTTCTAAGTAAAAGTCATGCGTTTTGCTATTCAATTAGTATTTGTCAGGTACCTACTATATGCCAGGTACAGTGCCAAGAACTGGGTATTTACTCGAGAACAAGATAGTGATTCAGAGGGACAAATAATTAAGTTAGTAGGATGCTTTAGATAAGTACTCTGATAGAGGAAAATACAGGAGGCTACATAGCCTTTCTGATTTTCTTCAGACTTGGAAATCAGAAATCTGCCTAGAGGAATTGATGTCTAAACTGAATAGTAAATAGGAATTAGCAAGGCAGAGGGATGTATGTATGTGGCTGGTTTACTGGAAGCGATAGATAGAGTAGGATCAATAAGGGGAAAACAATGCATAGTAGGGCTATGCTTACTTTAAAAATGAGGGAAAATTCAGTATAGTTTAAGCCTTGGGTGCATGAGGTGGTAGTCACTGATGAAGCTGGAAAGGGAAGCAGGGGCCAGATTTTACAAGACATTGGAAGACATGTTAAGGAGTTTGAACTGTATTGTAGAACAACTGGGGAGCCATTAAACATTGTGCCTTAAAGTATGGATTACCTACATCAGAATTACCTATGAAGCCCCTGGGTGGCTCAGTCAGTGAAGCATCCAACTTCTGCCCCTCCCCCACTTGCACTCTGTCTCTCTCTGTTTCAAAAATAAATAAACATTAAAAAATAAATAAATAAATAAAAGCATTTAGATAAGAACCACAAAGCTGCTCAGCTTAAATATTCATCCCTCTTTTGAGATTTGAAAAAATACAGAGTTTAATTTTTTCATATATAGTTATAAAAATTATTCCTTATGGGCCTACCCAAAAAGGCAAATTTACATAATAATTTAATACAAAATTAAAATTTAAGGTTCAACTAAACCATAATGTATCTTTGTGGTCGCAAACCATTTCTTACCTTGCTTTTTGGATGTTTTCCCTTGATTTTTCTTTACACTTAAAATAATAGTCATGTCTGGAAAATAATGTATAACCTAATAAAACCCCTGTTTTCGGGTGTTTTTGGTTTTGGTTTTGGTTTTGGTTTTGTTTGCTGCATACATTCTCCTAAGGCAATTTCATCCTTTCCTGGGTCCTTTGTTACCATTTTTATGCTGATGATTTTGGCCTATAGCTCAGAAGCAAAGCCAAAGTTGTCTGAGGCCTGAAGTTTACACAATTAGGGAGACCCTCTCGAGAAAATTAATATAGATCTTCAAATATAGAATTTTCAGGGCCTGTCTCAAGGCCTTGAAAAGGACCTTCACAAGAGAGGCCTAAAGGTTAACTCCATCAGCCTCACAGCAAACCTGCCTCTGCTATAGCTGTATCTTAAACCCAGATATTTCTTTTAGCGACTCTAGAACTATCCCCTAGCTGCCTACTGGATATCTCTATTTTTAAGTCCCCCTTACAATTAATAGGCCCACAGTTGAACTTGGTGTCTCTCCTTCCTACTCTCACCATTACCTATAGAAAGTTGCTTGTTTTCCTATATTCTCCAGGTTAGAAAATAGCATCAGCATTTATCCAGTTACAGAAGTTACCTCCATATTCAAACAAACCATCAAGTCTTGACAATTCATCTTCCAAATAATTTGACATTCACCTCTCTCTAGTTCACCTACTTCTCTCCAACTCCAATCCTATTCTAGTTTAGGCCATCAACTTCTCTTACCCAGATTATTCCAATAGCCACCTATTGAGTTTCCTGGCCTCCAGTTTTACCACCTTCCAAACTATTCGTATTGCAACCAAAGTTCTCTCTCTAGAATATGCATCTGATCATATCATTCCCTAAACTCAAATACTTTACTGTACAAACTTCAATATGCATAAGAAAATACTTGGCAGTATTGTTAAAAGATACAGATTTGGGGACTTTACCCCAGTGATCTGATTCAATAAGTCTGGGGTAGCATATAGGAATGGTAATTTAAAAAAAAAAATTTTTTTTAATGTTTATTTTTTGAGAGAGAGAGAAAGAGAGACAGAGTGTGAGCGGGAGAGGGTCAGAGAGAGAGGGAGACACAGAATTGGAAGCAGGCTCCAGGCTCTGAGCTGTCAGCACAGAGCATGATGTGGGGCTTGAACCCACCACGAACAGTGAGATTAGACCTGACCCGAAGTTAGACACCCAACCAACTGAGCCACCCAGGCGCCCTTAGGAATGGTAATTTTTAACAAGATTTCTAGGTAATTTTTTTTAAATGTTTATTTTTGAGAGAGAGAAAGAGCGCAAGCATGGGAGGGGCAGAGAGAGAGAGGGAGACACAGAATTTGAAGCAGGCTCCAGGCTCTGAGGTGTCAGCACAGAGCCCAATGTGGGGCTCAAACCCACGAACCGTGAGATCATGACCTGAGCTGAAGTCAGACGCTTAACCGACTGAGCCACCCAGGCGCCCCTAAATGCTTTTAGAATTAGATGTTAACTATGTATTATATGATATATATAATATGTATATAGTACATATGTTAGATACTTTAGCCTCAAAAATCTGGTTCAAAAAACGGCCTTCTCTTCTTTATCTTAAAAATTGTCAAAGAGGGGCTCCTGGGTGGCTCAGTTGGTTAAGCATCTGACTCTTGGTTTTGGCTCAGATCATGATCCCACTGTTCTTGAGTTTGGACCCTACATGGGGCTCTGTGCTAACAGTGTGGAGCCTGCCTGGCATTATGTCTGTCTGTCTGTCTGTCTGTCTCTCTCTCTGCCCCTCCCCCACTTGCTATCTCTCTCTTTCTCTTTCTCTCAAAAATAAATAAACACCCCATGTTTATAGCAGCACTATCAACAATAGCCAAAGTATGGAAAGAGCCCAAATGTCCATTGATGGATGAATGGATAAAGAAAATGTGGTATATATATATACAATGGAGTATTACTCAGTAATCAAAAAGAATGAAATTTTACCATTTGCAACTACGTGGATGGTATTGAGGGTATTATGCTGGAGGGTATTGAGGGTATTATGCTAAGTGAAATTAGTCAGTCAGAGAAAGACAAAAATCATATGACTTCACTCATATGATTTAAGAAAAAAAGAAAGAAAACAGATAAACATAAGGGAAGGGAAACAAAAATAATATAAAAACAGGGAGGGGGACAATGCATAAGAGACTCAAAAATATGGAGAACAAACACGGTTGCTGGAGGGGTTGTGGGAGGGGGGATGGGCTAAATGGGTAAGGAATCTACATTAAGGAATCTACTGAAATCATTGCTTCACTATATACTAACTAATTTGAATGTAAATTTAAAAAAATTAAAAAAGTAAAAAAAATAAATTAAAAAATACACGTTTTAAAAAAACTTCTCTGTTTAAAAAAATTGTCAAAGAAAGGACATTATTGAATCTTTAATAATGTCACATGATCAGAAACATTTTATGTCTAATCTAGATCTCTGATTCTCACAAAGAAAAAGGACCATTTTTTAAAAATAAACTTCATTGAGGTATGTTTTGCATGCAATATGATTCATCAGTTTTTAAGTATACATTTCAATGTGTACAGCAGTGTAACCACCATGACAAGTCAGATATGTATTTCTGTCACCCCCAAATGTTCAGTTCTGCCCCTTTGCCATCAATCTCTTCCCCTAATCTTGCACTCCTTTCCCAGGCAAACCACTTGGTCTGCTTTTTGTCATCACAATTTTAACTTTACTAGAACTTTACAAACTTATGAACGTTTGTAGTCTTCTGTGTCTGGCTCTGGCTTCTTTCACTTAGCATAATGCTTTTGAGATTATCCAGGTTGTTTTATGTAGCAGTAGTTCATTCCTTTTTAATGCTAAGTAGTATATTCCATTATGTGGATGTATCATAATTTATGGACTCACCAGTTGATGGACATTTGGGTTGTTTCTAGTTTGGGGCTATTATGAATAAAACTGCTATGGACATTTACATAGCAGTCGTCATATGGACATCTGTTTTTATTTCTCTTGAGTGAATGCTTAGGAGTGTATTGCATTGTAACGTGCATTTAACTTTTTAAAAAACTGCCAGACTTTTACAAAGTGACTGTGCTAGTTTGCATTCCTGAGAGCAAGGTATGAGAGTTCTAGTTGTTCCCCATTCTCCACTGGTACTGAGTATTGTTGGTCTTCTAAATTTTAGTCATTATAGTGGGTGCTGTGATATCTCATTGTGGTTAATTTGCATTTCCTTAATAACTAATGAAGGTTCACATCTTGTATTTATACACACACACACACACACACACACACACACACACCTGTATTGGTGGGATCTTTTGCCCATTTGTTAATTGGATTATTTGTCTTATTGAGTTGTAAAAATTATTTATATTCTGGATAGAAGTTTTTTATTGGATACATGCTTTGCAAGTATTTTCTTCCAGTCTGTGGTGTGTTAATTTTTCTTAATAGAATTTTTCAAAAAGCAGAAGTTTTAAGTTTTGATGCAGTACACTTTATCAATTTTTTTCTTTTATGGCTTGTGCTTTTTGCATTCTAAGAAATCTTTGTATAACCCAAGGTCATGAAGATTTTCACTTATGTCTCATAGTTTTAGAAGTTTTGTAGTTTTAGCTCTTACCTATAGGTCTCTGATCCATTTCAAGTTAATTTTTTAGCATTTGGTGTGAGGTAAGGGTCAAGGTTTTTCCATATGGATACCCAGTTGTTTTAGGACCATTCATGGAAAAGTCTATCTGCCTCCCTCCCCCCATTCAATTACTTTTATAATTCATTTGTATTTAAATGAACATATTTGTGTTGGTCTATTTTATGTATTTATTTACTTATTTTTATTTATTTTTTTGAAGTAACCTCTACACCCAACATCGGGCTTGAACTCATGAACCCGAGACCAAGAATCCCATGCTCTACTGACTGAGCCAGTGAGACATCCCTGTGTTAGTCTATTTTGAAACATTCCGTTAAACTATATGTCAATGATTGTCACAGACTATGAGTCTGGAGTTCTAACTTGTCCAGCAAGAGAGCAGATGGAGAATTGAATATGAGAGAGGCTAATGTCTGAGAGAAGAAAAGAGCCCCGAATGGGAGTTTTGTCTCCATATTTATTGAACTCACAGGTTGTTACCCACGTGGTGAACGTGAAGAAAACAAGGTCATACACACGTGAACGTGGAGAAAACAATCAGACAATAACCATTAGAAGCAAAGGGTCTGGGGGCAAGTGGAGTTTCTGATCAAAGTACAATAGTATATTGGCATCAGGTAGAAAGTAATTTCCTGCAGGTGATATAACAAGTTACTCATGATCCCATTATAATATCTTGCTAGCTAACCTCAGGTGCTTTTGCCATATGGTGGCAGCTTTCTGTCCTAAGCTTTTTTCTAACCCCTTTATGTAAGTAGAACCTATTTCCCCACAAATGATAATCTTTCAGTAATGAAAATAATTTATTTTACTTTCTTAAAAATATTCTGAAGTTATTCTTGGATTTTATGAAAAAGGGCTGAATCCTATACTGTGAACAATTTGCATTCTTCCCAAATATCTGTTACTCAAACCAGAAATGTGTGTGAGTATTAAAAGTATTTTCCCATAAGTAATTCCTAGGATAGTGAACTATCATTGTAGGGAATGTACATTTTTTTTAAATTTTTTTTTTTTTTTCAACATTTATTTTATTTTTGGGACAGAGAGAGACAGAGCATGAACGGGGGAGGGGCAGAGAGAGAGGGAGACACAGAATCAGAAACAGGCTCCAGGCTCCGAGCCATCAGCCCAGAGCCTGACACGGGGCTCGGGAATGTACATTTTTTAAAAAGTAAACTCTACATCCAACATTGGGGCTTGAACTCATGACCCCAAATTCGAGTTGCATGCTCTACTGATTGACCCAGCCAGGCACCCCCAGAATATACATTTTTTATGTGTAAGATGTAATTAGGTATTCTTTGATTATAGCTTCATTTTCTCAGAATGTAAAAAAGGGAGTAAAATAAACTCTTGTCATTCAGAAATCTTTAAAACAATCAAAACTATGTTTTATTAATGGAGAATGATAAAATATTGAAAATTTCAGAGGATAAAGCAGAATAAATGCTGTTCTTTGGGAATAACAACCACATAAATACCACAAATCAAGGAAGGGGATTTCCTGGCTTCGGCTTCCAAGCAGTTCCAATAAATGAAGGAGGAAGTGATTTTCCTTTTTTAAAAACTTATTGTTGGCAGAATTAGTATACTTCCTTTCAATCTTTTGGAATTTTAAATACATGTATGCTAATATTCCTGAACTTCATAAACATCTGGGATTTTGTCAGAATCTTAGTTTGCAGAATGTTAAATTGTTTCAGTAAATAGTGTGTTGTAGAAACGTTACAGGAGGGAGATGGTGCGTTATCAAGTGAGAGGGAAACACCCAGGCATTAACGCTTGGCTAGGAGGGATTCCTCCTTCTGCTGGAATAAGCATAAGCTTTGGAATCAGAATTCATTTGCATTTCACCTCTTTTACTTCTTAATATGAGTCAAGGGGCAAGTTTCTTAGTTTCTCTAAATCTCAGCTTCTTCCTTGGCAATAATACTTGGCTGACAGTATTGTCATGAGGATAAATTAAATGAACACCTAGTACTCTCCTTAGCATATAACACATAGTGAGTAAATAATAGATCCCTTTCCCATTTCACCCACCCCTTTCTCATATAGGCTTAGTTTTCTGGAGGTAAATTGCACACCTCACAGCAGAAGCTGATCTGTTGGTCCTTCCTCATTCTTTTAGTAACAAAATGATAGAAGTTTGTAAAGTACTGAAAACAGGAGAACATCTGAGCTCAGGGATCAGACTCTAGGATAAGAAACTAGTTCAGCAGGAAGTATGCACTGTCAACCCCTTAAGGATCATATGCTCAAGGTGTCCAATCCTATCTCACATGTTTAATACCTCAAATGTCACTTGATGGTAGAGGACTCTCTAGGGAACTCTGTGAGAACAGTACCCAGCTGTAGTGGAAGGGTGACCTGAGAACACCTTTTAGTCTTTCTCTATCCGTCTTTGTCCTCGTGTAATTTAATTATGTCCTCTCTCGCTGGAGCTTTTAAATTCGAAGACACTTTTTATTAGTGCCTGTCACCTTAAATTACCAGATTCTGGCCCTCTTTACCTCCTCCCACCTTTATCCTGTGAAAACGATAGAGGTACTGTCTAATTCAAGTTGCTTCTGCTTCTTCCTCCCTGCTCCCCAACACACCTGCCCTTTCACAATTAATTATACTCCTAAAGGCAGAAAAAACTTTTCAAAATGCCCTAGTTATTTTTGGGGAAGATCTGCACATCACTATTAGCGAAACAACAGATTCTCAGTTAGGTGTGCAACTATCTAATTTGTACTTTTGGGATATTGCAGAAAAATTACCAATTTTTATTTTGAAGATATCTGTCAAAACACAAAATACTCTCAACCAATCAGACTGATCATACTAACTTATTACGTTTGTATCACTATCCCCATTCTAATGAAGAACAGACTTCCCATAAACTGTTTATGTACTGTATTAGGCCCTGAGAATACAAAAGTACAAGATTTGGACCTTAATACTTAAGTCACGAGGAGAGCAAGCTAAGATTAGAACTCAAAGTCTCTGTTTTTTTCACATGTGCAAAATTTTAATTGTATCATGCACTGGATCTATCTCAGGCACAAAATATATAAAACTCTTTCTCTGACTCTCTATATAAGATATATTCCCGGGGCACCTGGGTGGCTCAGTTGGTTAGGCGACCGACTTCAGCTCAGGTCATGATCTCGCAGTTTGTGAATTCGAGCCCCACATCAGGCTCTGTGCTGACCACTCAGAGCCTGGAGCCTGCTTCAGATTCTGTGTCTCCCTCTCTCTCTATCATCCTCTGCTCACATTCTGTGTCTCTCTGTCTTTCAATAATAAATAAATGTTAAAAAAAAATTAAAATATAGTCCCACGTATATATGTATGTTTAACTTAGACTATAATACCTATCAAATAATATTTCATTGATTGATTTCCGAAAGCTTATTCCTTATTCTCCTTTCATTCATGTTTAAATTGAACCTGCTCAGATGTATATACAAACTTTTTTACACATTCTGTTACAGTATCACTTATATGCAACACCTCAAGAATAAGAAAAACCCTCAGATGTTAACACTTTTTTTCTGGAGAGAGTCCTAGTTAGAAGAAATAATTAAGTATCTTTATTGTTTTAGTCTATTGTTACATGGATATTCTGGTATTTGCTGATGATAGCACCATTAAAGAAATTTTGTGATTACATTTCTGTGATTAAAGCACCTGACTTAAGTAGCTTTATTTAGGTGTTCTTTCAGATTTTCAAAGACTAGCTTATTTAAATCTTACATAAACTTTTCTAGAACATAGAAAAAGTAGCAATGCTCCTTAGCTCTTTCCATAAGACCATGATAGCCTTGATACCAAAACCAGATAGGGAGACAAAGAAAATTAAAGGCCAATCTAATTATCATAGACACAAATATTGTAAGTAAATTATTAGTAAACTGAATCGAACAGTGTATTAAATAGGTAATACACATAATCTAGTTGAGTTTATTCCAGGAATGCAAGGGTAGTTTAATATTCAAAACAAAACAAACTATCAATGTAAATTATCATAGTAACGGACTAATAGGGAAAAAACTATGATCATCTCAATAGAGGTAGAACAAGCATTTGAATTCAGTAGTCATTCATTTTATTTTATTTTTAATTTATTTGTAATTTTTTTCAGTTTATTTTTAATCGAAGTGTAGTTGACATACAGTACTATATTAGTTTCAGGTATACAAACATAGTGATTCAACATTTTATGCATTACAAAATTCTTACTACAATAAGTGTAGTTACCATTTGTCATCATTCAAAGTTACTACAATATTATTGACTATATTCCCTATGCTATACTTTAACATCTCTGTGACTTATATATTTTATAACCACAAGTTTGTACCTCTTAATCCCCTTTACCTATTTCACCCATTCCCCCCTTGCCCCTCCCCTCTGGCAACCACCAGTTCTCTGTATATATATGAGTATTTCTGTTTTGGTTTGTTTTTTATTAAAAAAAATTTTTTTTAACATTTATTTATTTTTGAGACAGAGAGAGAGCATGAACAGGGGAGGGTCAGAGAAAGAGGGAGACACAGAATCTGAAACAGGCTCCAGGCTCTGAGCTGTCAGCCCAGAGCCGGATGCGGGTCTTGAACCCACGGACTGCGAGATCATGCCCTGAGCCGAGGTCGGATGCTTAACCGACTGAGCCACCCAGGCGCCCCTGGTTTGTTTTTTTAGATTCCACATATAAGTGAAATCATATGGTGTTTGTCTTTCTCTGTCTGACTTATTTCACTTAGCATAACATCCTCTAGATCTGTCCATGTTGTTACAAATGGCAAGATTTTGTTCTTTTTTTATGGTTGAGTAATATTCGTGTGTGTGTGTGTGTGTGTGTGTGTGTGTGTATGCACATCTTCTTTATCCATTTATCTATCTGTGGACACTTAGATTGCCTATTGTAAATAATGCTGCAGTGATCGTAGGAGTGCATATATCTTTTTGAATTGGTGTTTTCATTTTGTTCAGGTGAATACCCAGAAGTGGAATTGCTGAATCATATGGTAGCTCTATTTTTAGTTTTTTGAGGAACTTCCACACTGTTTTCCATAATGGTTGCTCCCAACTTACATTCCCACCAACAGTGTACAAGGTTTCCCTTTTCTCCATATCCTTGCCAGTATTTGGTATTTTTTGTATTTTGATAATAGCCATTCTGACGGGTATGAGGTGATATCTCATTGTGGTTTTGATTTGCATTTCCCTGATGCCTAATAATGTTGAGCATCTTTTCATGTAGCTGCTGGCCATCTGTATGTCTTCTCTGGAAAAGTGTTTATTCAGGCTCTCTGCCTGTTTTTTAATTGGATTGTCTGGTTTTTCTTGGTGTCGAATTGTATGAGTTCTTTATATATTTTGGATATTAACCCGTTATCAGAAATATCATTTGCAGATATCTTCTCTCATTCACTAGGTTGCTTTTTCATTTAGTCGATAGTTTCCTTTGCTGTGCAAAGGATTTTTATTTTGATGTAGTCCCAATTGTTTATTTTTGCTTTTGTTGCCCTGAGGAGGCAGATCCAAAAAATTATTGTTAAGACCAATCAATGTCTATGAATTTATTGCCTATGTTTTATTTTAGGAGCTTTATGGTTTCGGGCCTTACATTTAGGTGTTTAATCCATTTTGAGTTTGTTTTTGCATATGGTGTGAGAAAAATGATCAAGTTTCATTCTTTGCATGTAACTGTTAGGTTTTCCAAACACCATTTATTGAAACTGTCTTTTCCCCATTGTATATTCTTGCCTCCTTTGTCATAGATTAATTTAATTAATTGACTATATAAGCATGGGTTTATTTCTGGCCTCTCTGTTCAGTTCCATTGATATATGTATCTATTTTTGTGCCAATGCCATAATGTTTTGATTACTATAGCTTTGTAGTGTATAGTTTGACATGTTGGAATGTGATTACCTCCAACTTTGTTTTTCTTTCTCAAGATTGCTTTGGTTATTCAGGGTCTTCTGTAGTTTCATGCAAGTTTCACTGTTATTTGTTCTAGTTCTGTGAAAAATGCCATTGGTATTTTCATAGGGATTGCATTGAATCTGTAGATCACTTTGGGTAGTATGGCGATTTTAACAATATTAATTTTTCTAGGGCACTTGGTTGGCTCAGTTAGTTAAGCTGTCTCCTCTTAATTTGATCTCAGGTCATGATCTCATAGTTCACGGGATCGAGGCCTGGATCTGGCTCTGCGCTGACATTGTGGAGCCTCCTTGGGATTCTCTCTTTTCTTGTCTCTCATTCCCTCCCTCCCTGTCTCTCAAAATAAATTTAAAAAAAATTGAAAAATATATTCATTCTCCAATTCGTGAGCATGGTATATATTTCCATTCATTTGTGTTGTCTTTAGTTTCTTTCATCAGTGTCTTATTGTTTTCAGAGTATACGTCTTTCACCTCTTTGGTTAAATTTATAGCTAGGTATTTTGTTCTTTTTGATGCATTTGTAAATGGGATTGTTTTCTTTATTTCTCTTTCTGATATTTTTTATTGGTGTATAGAAATGCAACTGATTTCTGTATACAGTAAAACCTTGGATTACAAGTAACTTGTTCTGCAAGTGTTATACAAGACAAGCAAACATTTCTAATAAATTTTAACTTGATAAATGAATGATGTTTTGCAATATGAGTAGTATGTGATGCTGAATGTCACATGATCACATCTGAACTTCTCTCTCTTACTGTGGGATTTTGGGTGATCCTTCCCCATGTGTGGATGCTCGGTCTCAGGCTGTGGTGTTTGGCAGAAGTCAGTGCTTTTTCAGAACATTAGAAGGTGTCTAAAACTGGCACTAGAGTATTTTTTGTCACTTCAAAGCACCTATGGACAATTCTTTGCTTTTCCATACAAGAGTAAACTTAGGAATGTTTTGCTTCATTCTAGGTTAGGCTACTTGCAGATATAGACCCTTTCCTTTGCTGCCTTATTGTCAGTTACATTAAATACAGTATATGACAAGAATTTCTTAATACTGTACTGTAGTCAACATCCATGCAAGCATATACAATGGCCCCCATGCAGGAAAAGATTGAAAAGAAAGGTGATAAGAAGGAGATGATTACGGTGGAAATTAAAAAGGAAATCATTGTGGGGCACCTGGGTGACTCAGCCAGTTAAGCATCCAACTCTTGGTTTCAGCTCAGGTCATGATCTCGCATTTCATAAGTTCGAGCCCCACATCAGGATGGGTGCTGACAGTGTGGAGCCTGCCTGGGATTCTCTCTCTGCCCCTCCCTCGCTCACTCACTTGCTCTCTCTGGAAGTGAATAAATAAACTTAATTTTTTTTAAAAAAAATAAGGAAATTATTGAGAAGTACGAACGAGTTATGCAAGTGGCTGAAATTGCAAGATTTTATAAGTCTACGTCTGCACCTCATCTGTAGAGCAGGAGGAGAAAAAGGCAGAGGAGTCCCTCACTTCAAATGAGATTAGGGAGATGTGTAAAATGTGGGAAACAGTGCAAAATTTTGTAGAAAAGCACTACCCAAGGGGCGCCTGGGTGGCTCAGTCACCCATGATCAGTATCTCGCAGTTTGTGAGTTCGAGCCCCATGTCAGGCTCTGTGCTGACAGCTCAGAGTCTGTAGCCTGCTTCAGATTCTGTGTCTCCCTCTCTCTGCCCCTCCCCTGCTCGTGCTCTGTCTCTCTCAAAAACAAATGAATATTAAAAAATAAATAAATTAGTTTTCATGCTTGCCCATTTGAAAACAGTATTTATAAAAATCATCTAACATTTCATTAACATATAGCTCTTTTCAAATAAAACAGATTGATCAATGCCATAGGTTTATTAGAACAATGATAAACTGTAGGGGGGAAACACTAGTTTACTGTATGCTCATTTTACCAATAAAAGCATACAGTTTATTTTGAATAAATTCCTAGTATGCAATTGCTGGGTTGTAGAGTAATTCTATTTTTAACTTTTTGAGGAACCTCCATACTGTTTTCCAGAGAGGCTGCACCAGTTTGCATTCCCACCAACAGTGCATAAGAGTTCTCCTTTCTCCACATCCTTGCCAACATCTGTTGTTTCCTGAGTTGTTCATTTTAGCCATTCTGACTGGTGTGAGCTGGTATCTCATTGTGGTTTTGATTTGTACCTCCCAGATGATGAACAATGTTGAGCATCTTTTCGTGTGTCTGCCATCAGAGTGTCTTCTTTGGAAAAGTGTCTATTCATGTCTTCTGCCTATGTCTTCACTGTATTATTTGGTTTTTGGATGATGTTGAATTTGGTAAGTTCTTTATAGATTTTGGATACTACCCCTTTATCAGATATGTCATTTGCAAATATCTTATCCCATTCCATTGGTTGCCTTTTAGTTTTGTTGATTGTTTCCTTTGCTGTGCAGAAGATTTTTATCTTGATGAGGTCCCAATAGTTCATTTTTGCTTTAATTTCCCTTGCCTTTGGAGACACGTCAAGTAAGAAGTTGCTGTGGCCAAGGTCAGAGAGGTTGCTGCCTGTTTTCTCCTGTAGGACTCTGATGGTTTCTTGTCTCATATTTAGGTCTTTCATCCATTTTGAATTTATTTTTATGTATGGTATAAGAAAGGGGTCCAGTTTCATTCTTCTGCATGTTGCTGTCCAATTTTCCCAACACCATTTGCTAAAAAGACTGTCTTTTTTCCCACTGGATACTCTTTCCTGCTTTGTCAAAGATTAATTGGCCTTATATTTGTAGGTCCATTTCTGGGTTCTCTATTCTATTCCACTGGTCTATGTGTCTGTTTTTGTGCCAATGCCATACTGTCTTGATGATTATATCCCCCTGACTTTCAATTTATAGGTATCTTTAGGTATGAAATGAGTCCCTGTTGGTAGCATAAATGGATCTTGTTTTTTATCCACTCTGTCACCCTATCTTGTGATTGGAGCACTTAGTCCATTTACATTCAAAGTAATTATTGATAGATAGGTATTCATTGCCATTTTGTTACTTGGTTTGTGATTATTTTTCTCTGAAACTTTCTTCTCTTGCTCTTTTTTGTGGTTTGTTGGTTTATTAGTGATATACTTGGATTTCTTTCTTTTTATTCTTTGCATATCTATTACTGGTTTTTGATTTGTAGTTACTGTTAGGTATGTATATAATATCTTCTGCATATAGCAGTCTATGTTAAATTGATTATTCATTACATTTGAACCCATTATTTATTCCTCTCCCTTCATGTTTTAGTATATGGTGTCATAATTTACATCATTTAATTTTGTGAATCCTTTGATATTTACAGATATACTTATTTTTACTGCATTTGTTCTTCTAACTTCATACCCTCACTTATGGTCTTTCCTTTCCACTTAAAGAATCCCCTTTAATATTTCTTGTAGGGATGGTCTAGTGGTCATGAACTCTTTTAGTTTGTGTTCTGAGAAACTCTTTATTTCTTTTTTTTTTTTTAACGTTTATTTATTTTTGAGACAGAGAGAGACAGAGCATGAACAGGGGACAGGCAGAGAAAGAGGGAGACACAGAATCCGAAACAGGCTCCAGGCTCTGAGCTGTCAGCACAGAGCCCGGCGCGGGGCTCAAACTCACGGACTGTGAGATCATGACCTGAGCCGAAGTCGGGTGCTTAACCGACTGAGCCACCCAGGCGCCCCGAAACTCTTTATTTCTTCTTCTATTCTGAATGATAGCCTTGCTGGAAAGAGTATTCTTGGCTACAGATTTTCCCTTTTAGCACTTTGAATATATCATGATACTCCCTTATGGGCTGCAAAGTTTCTGCTGAAAAACCAGCTGATAGCTTTATGGGGTTTCCCTTGTACATAACTGTCTTCTTTTCTCTTGTTGCTTTTTTAAAATGTTTATTTATTTTGAGAGAGAGAGTGTGTGTGCGAGTGGGGTAGAGGGGCAGAGAGAGAGGGAGAGAGAGAATCCCAAGCAGGCTCCATGCTGTCAGCAGGGCTCGATCTCATGAACCATGAAATCATGACCTGAGCCAAAATCAAGAGTTGGACACTTAGACGGAGCCATCCGGGCACCCCTCTCTTGCTGCTTTTAAGATTCTCTCAGGGCATCTGGGTAGCTCAGGTCATGATGTCACAGTTCATGGGTTCACGCCCTGTGTCAGACTCTGTGCTGACAACTTGGAGCATGCTTCAGATTCTGTGGCTCCCTCTCTCTCTCTCTGCCCCTCCCCCACTTGTGCTTGCTCACACACTCTCTCTCTCTCCCTCAAAAATAAATAAATAAGATAAACATTTAAAAAATAAAAAAATAGGGGCGCCTGGGTGGCTCAGTCGGTTAAGCGTCCGACTTCAGCCAGGTCACGATCTCGCGGTCCGTGAGTTCGAGCCCCGTGTCAGGCTCTGGGCTGATGGCTCAGAGCCTGGAGCCTGTTTCCGATTCTGTGTCTCCCTCTCTCTCTGCCCCTCCCCTGTTCATGCTCTGTCTCTCTCTGTCCCAAAAATAAATAAACGTTGAAAAAAAAAATTTAAAAAAAAAAAATAAAAATAAAAATAAAAATAAAAATAAAAAAATAAAATTCTTTATCACTACTTTTTGCCATTTAAATTACTTTGTGTTTTGGGGCACCTGATTGGGTCAGTCAGTTAAGCATCAGACTCTTGCTCTCAGCTCAGGTCATGATCTCATGGTTTGTGGATTTGGGCCCTATGTTAGGCTCTGTGCTGACAGTGTGGGGCCTGCTTGGGATTCTCTGTCTCCCTCTTTCTCTGCCCATCCCGTGTGCATGCTCTCTCTCTCTCTTAAAATAAATAAACTTAAAAAAAGAAGTTTTAAATTACTACATGTCTTGGTATGGACCTTCTTGGGTTGAACTTGGGGGAACCTGGATATCTGTTTTCTTCCCCAGATTAGGGAAGCTAAATCCACTAGAACATAGGTATCAACATGCTAGTTCTGTAAAGAATCAGTTAATAAATATTTTAGGCTTTGTGGGCTATATACAGTCTCTGTTGCTTCTTCTCCTCCTTCCTCTTCTTCTTTTACCTGTATGTTTTTAAGGCAAAAACTATTTTAGCTTGTGAACCATACAGAATATGCCATGGGCCAGATTTGGCCCACAGGTTATAGGTTGCCAACTCTTGCACTAAAACATGCAATTTGATTTCTGTAGATTTTGTTGAAATTAGCTCAGCTAACATTAAGTCATTAACTGCTTATTGTAATCTGGTGATATATATTGAATATAACAACTGACATTTTAGACATTGGAAATTGAAGTAAAGAGACGTTAGGTGACTTACATAAGATCATACACTCTGTGTAGTAGACCTCAGACTTATTACTCTTTGTATCATTTGTGTTTTAAATTTGTCTTAAAATATTCTTTCTTTGTAAATAAACTGGGAAAAGTAGAGTAAAAGGAACTAAAAGTTTTAGCTATTGTAATTGTCAGAAACACGGTTAACATTTTCCAGATCCTAACATAAAAGGAGTATCCCCAGAACTAGGTCCATTGGATGATTGTGTGGAATATTGGCTTGTGTTAAAGTATGTTGGAATAAGTACATATAATGCCTTCCCAAAGAGTGAGAAAAGGTCAGTAATATCATCCAGGCTATAGCCTTAAGGGAACTGACCTCATCTCAGAAGCAAACTGTTTATTCAAATCATTTAAATATGACAAGAAGCTCCTGGTAATTGTGCTCTGGTTCTAAATAGTAATCCACAGATTCTTTAATCTGAAAGAAGTCCCAGATACACTCAGCTCATCTCCTCTCTCTGGGAGACTTTTAATTAGATTTATTAGAGAAGTATAGATTGTGTTTTAGGGTTGCTTGATTGATTTTGCTTTTTAAGTATTAGAGAATGCCCAGGATATGGTAAACCTGAGTTTTTAAATAGAAGGTCAATAGAATTAGAAATATGAACTCCAGTTAGGTCATTTTTTAGTTTATTGATTTATTTTAATGTTTATTTATTTATTTTGAGAGAGAGAACACATGCAAACCAGGGAGTGGCAGAGACAGAGGGAGAGAGGGAGAGAGAGAGAATCACAAGCAGGCTCCATGTTCAGTGCAGGGCCCAACATGGGCTCAATCCCATGACTGTGAGATCATCACCTGAGCCAAAATCAAGAGTTGGTCACTTAACTGACTGAACCACCCATGCATCCCCGTTCATTTACTTATTTTGAGAGAAGGGGGAGGGGCAGACAGAGAATTCCAAGCAGGTTCCACAGTATCAGTGTGGAGCCCGACTTGGGGTTTGAACTCACCATGAGATCATGACCTGAGAGCTGGAATCAAGAATTGGACACTTAACCTATTGAGCCATGCAGGTGCCCCTTATTGAGCACGCAGGTGCCCAATACCTAGCAGCATTGGAAGTCAAGACTTTTTAGTTTAGTACTCTTGTAATCACAAATTTGTACTTCAAATGAAGGCTGACCATATTTTTTAAATCTTGATATCTGTTAGGTAGTTCATTTATTGAACAGCTAAACTAGATAGAAAAGAAAGACAAGGTCTTTCATGAGTAGCTTTTATCGTAGTTGGAGATAATCACCACATACATACAAAAAAGACTTAATACTTATACTTATCCTCTTATTCTGTCCTCTGCTTGAGGCTCTTGATCAAGGCAAAGCCCTTTCAATTCAAGCAGAACCAGGTCCAAATCTTTAAATTGCACTATTTTTATTTTTTTAATTTTTTTATCTTTATCTTTTTTTTTAAAATATATGAAATTTATTGTCAAATTGGTTTCCGTACAACATCCAGTGCTCATCCCAAAAGATGCCCTCTTCAATACCCATCACCCACCCTTCCCTCCCTCCCACCCCCCATCAGCCCTCAGTTTGTTCTCATTTTTGTAAGAGTCTCTTATGCTTTGGCTCTCTCCCACTCTAACCTCTCTTTTTTTTTTCCCTTCCCCTCCCCCATGGGTTCCTATTAAGTTTCTCAGGATCCACATAAGAGTGAAAACATATGGTGTCTGTCTTTCTCTGTATGGCTTATTTCACTTAGCATCACACTCTCCAGTTCCATCCACGTTGCTACAAAGGGCCATATTTCATTCTTTCTCATTGTCACATAGCACTCTATTGTGTTATATAAACCACAATTTCTTTATCCATTCATCAGTTGATGGACATTTAGGCTCTTTCCATAATTTGGCTATTGTTGAGAGTGCTGCTACAAACATTGGGGTACAAGTGCCCCTATGCATCAGTACTCCTGTATCCCTTGGGTAAATTCCTAGCAGTAAATTGCACTATTTTTAAAAGGTCTTTGTCTTGCAAATAAGTCAGATAATGTTGGAACATTCCCATTAGTGAATCATGCTGACCAAACATAGTTTCTGTGTATTTCTTGCTGGAGCTTTTTATCTTCCCATTCTTCCTTTCTTACACCTCTTGAATGACTACTGTGAATGCAGAACTCAAAACTTAACAGGCTCTTGTAGTAGAGTAGTTTTCTGATTTAAGAAACTTCTGTTATCTTAGTATTGACAGTTTTTTTTTTCAAAGATCAATTTTTTATTTTAACAGAAAAAACAATCAAAAATTTTACTTTTGGTAGGTACATACAAAGGCATTATGGCTTCATCTTTTCTGTCTCTCTTGGGTCACTTATGATATTCCCTTGAGTATCACATATCAAAAAGCTCTTTGGAGACATCCATATTGCCTCTAGCCAACAATTATGTGAGTGAGCCAGTTTGGAAGCAGAACCTACAGCCACAATCAAGCCTTCAGATGATTGAAGCCCAAGCCAACATTTGGTCTCATGAGAGACCATAAGCCAAAACCAGCCAGCCAAACCAGTACTGAACTCCTGACCCACAGAAATTGTGACATAATATATGTGTGTTGTTTTAAGCCACTACATTTTGTTATGCAGCATCATGTAACATTTTGTAGTAAAAGATTGATAAACCTTTTATCTGTCTTATAAGACTGTCTTATAGATCAACATTGTTTAGTTCTCCTAAATTCTTACTTTTTTTTTGTTTCTATTCTTTCTTGGACTGTCTTGAAATGAGAGATATGCATTAAAGTCATTATTAGCATTTTCTGTCCATTTCTTCAATCTTCTGTAGTTCCTACTTTACCAAAGTCATTGCTATATTATTTATTGCATAGATATTCATGACTATAATATCTTCATAGTGACTTGTAGCAACTTGGGATATGAGTACTTTGGTCCTGAACATGGTGTGTGGAGAGGGTTCCACAGGATTCACTACAATTATATATCTTGTAGTTTAGTCTTAATTTCTGCTTTGGGTTAGCAATTTCTGCTTTGGTATGCTTTCATCTGTCAAAACTCGTGATTGTTTCTGTGTGTGCGTGTTTTTTTATAGTAACTTTATATGGATACTGAAGTTTTGTTGTTATTGTTATTCATGTTTGAATATGTTAGATTTTCTGAGTTTTTAGCAGGTGGATCTTTCAAGCCAGAATGGACAGGGTTTCAAGGGCTTTCCTGATTTTTTTTCAGCTCAAGGGCCCCCTCTTCTGTTACTAGAATGAAAAGCAGTTTTCTTAAGTAGGTGCTTTTTTTACGGTCAGATTTCTGATTCTCCTATTCACTTTTTCAGTGGGGTACTTATTACCAGTTACTTATTTTCTTCCGTTTACCACTGGTTGCTGTTTTCAAGGAACAATGACTACTTTCCAAAGTGCCTCTTTCTCCTGAAAGTGACACTTTCCCAAGCACCTTCCTTCATATGAATTTTCCCAGCCCATATGTTTTGACTCCTGTTGCCAGTGCTGATCTGCCAGGTTTCAGACTAGCTCTCAGCTGTTCCAACTAATGGCTGGGTGATTTCCTTCTGGGAGCAAATGCTTGTTATTACCAGGTTCTACCAACATTAAGACTGCAAATCCTCCACACTTTCAAGCAGATTCTGTGCCTCTACACATTTGTGGGAGTTCTGAATGGTATGTACTTTATCTCTCTCAACTTGCATTTAAATTAGAGATTGTAGGATTTTTTGCCTGCATTTTAGTATCAATTGTAGGCATTTTGATTCGCTTTCCTTTTTTGCTGTGCGTAGTTTTTAACAAGAGGTATAGGAAGTGGGGTGCCTGGGTGGCTCGGTCAGTTAAGTGTCCAACTCTTGGTTTCAGCTCAGGTCATGATCTCACAACTTGTGGGTTTGAGCCCAGTGTCGGGATCTGCTCTGGCAGCTCAGGGCCTGCTTGGGATTCTCTGTCTCCTCTCTGTCTCTCTCCATCTGTCCATCTGCTATTCATGCATTCTCTCTCTCAAAAATAAATAAACAAACAAACATTTTTTTAAAAATAAAAAAAGAGGTACAGGAAGACTACATACAAAGGTGTGTATTTATTTTTAACATGCATAAGTAATATTATACTTCAAATATCCTATTTTTTTTCTTTTTAAACTTAACATTATGTGTTTAAAATCTATGGACTATATGTACACTCAGTTTGTTGCTTTTAGTTGCTATGTTTCTTCCACAGTCTGCTTCCATCCTATTTTATGTAAGTGTTCCCCTGGTTAGAACACCTGCTTTCATCTCCCTGCTATCTTGCCAAAAGCTAAGTGAACATTTGTATATGTTCCCGTGATAACGCACATGACACTTTTTTTCTAAGACATATACCCAGGAGATGGTAATTTGGGATTCCAAGGCACACACACACACTTAACTTCATGAAAGTGTTTTCAGGTTGCTTCCCAGAACAGCTAAGACAGCTTATACTTCCACATCCTATGCATAAGAGCTCAGTCTTCCCACATATTTTGTTTGCCAAGATTGGTACTAACCACTCTTAAGTTTTGCCATGCTGGCAAATAATCCATGAAGTTTGGGCCTTAAGTTTCATTTTGGTTTTGTTTTTATTTTATTTTCAGCTTTATTGCAGTGTAATTGAGGAATAAAAGTATAAGATATTTAAAGTATAAAGTGTACATAAAGTATTAAAATATACATAAAATAAAACTGTAAGGTATTTAAAGCGATTTAAGTTTTGTATTTTTGGATCCTGTTTAAGAAACCTTTCCATTCCCTAGATCACAAAGATATTTTTCTACATTTTCTTCTATTAGCCTGATAGTTTTATTTATTTATTTTTATTAATACCTTTAAGTCATGGGGTGCCTGGGTGGCTCAGTTGGTTAAGCATTGGACTTTGGCTCAGGTCGTGATTTACAGTTTGTGAATTTGAGCCCTGCATTGGGCTCTGTGCTGACAGCTCAGAGCCTGGAGCCTGCTTCAGATTCTTTGTTTCCCCCTCTCTCCTGCTTGCACTCTGTCTCTCTCAAAAAATGAATAAACATATGGAATGCAAGCTGGTGCAGCCACTCTGGAAAACGGTATGGAGGCTCCTCAAAAAACTAAAAACAGAACTACCTTACGACCCAACAATTGCACTACTAGTCATTTATCCACGGGATAAAGGTGTGCTGTTTCAAAGGGACACATGCACCCCCATGTTTATAGCAGCACTGTCAACAATAGCCAAAGTATGGAAAGAGCCCAAATGTCCACTGATGGATGAATGGATAAAGAAAATGTGGTATGTATATACAATGGAGTATTACTTGGCAATCAAAAAGAATGAAATCTTGCCATTTGCAACTATGTGGATGGGACTGGAGGGTATTATGCTAAGTGAAATTAGTCAGAGAAAGACAAAAATCATAGACTTCACTCATATGAGGACTTTAAGAGACAAAACAGATGAACATAAGGGAAGGGAGACAAAAATAATATAAAAACAGGGAGGGGGGCAAAACAGAAGAGACTCATAAATATGGAGAACAAACTGAGGGTTATGGGAGGGGTGGTGGGAGGGGGGATGGGCTAAATGGGTAAGGGGCACTAAGGAATCTACTCCTGAAATCATTGTTGCACTATATGCTAATTTGGATGTAAATTTTAAAAAATTTCTATAATGTATTTTTTAAATTTCTATAATTTCTATAATGTGCCAGCTCATAATAGCTATATTATTAACCCCTTTCTCATTTTCTTTTTCAAAAGTGATCCTCTTTTCATGTGCTGTATGTTTTCACATACAGTTTAGAATGAGTTTGTCAAGTTTCTAATAAAGTTCCAGCTAACATTTTAAAATAAGATTTTCTTAAAGTTTATTTATTGGGGTGCATGGGTGCCTCAGTCAGTTAAGTGTCCAACTTGGGCTCAGGTCACGATCTCACAGTTTTGAGTTCAAGCCCCAAGTCAGGCTCTGTGCTGACAGCTCAGAGCCTGGAGCCTGCTTTAGATTCTGTGTCTCCCTCTTTCTCTGCCCCTCCCCCGCTCATGCTCTGTCTCTCTCTCCCTCAAAAATAAATAAACATTAAAAAAATTTTTTTTAAGTTTATTTATTTATTTTTGAGGGAGAGAGAGTGCAAGTAGGGGAGGGACAAGAGAAAGAGAGGGAGAGAGAGAATCCCAAGCATGTTCGGCACTTTCAGCACAGCGGCCAGTACAGGGTTTGAATTCACAAACCATGAGATAATGACCTGTGACAAAATCGTCAGATGCTTAACCTTAACCAACTGAGCCACCCAGGCACCCTTTAAAATAAGATTTGAACTTATAGGTTATTTTTCAAGGAACTGACATCTTTACTAAGTTGTCTTAACTAAGAACATACTTTATCTATTTTTTTTTTTTTAGATCTTCTTTTATATCCTTGAATAGAGTTTAAATTTTTTTCAGGGTAAACATTGTGCCACATTTGTGAACTAATTGTTAAATATGTTATAATTTTTGGTACTATTGTGAATGGTATTGCCATTTTTGGTTCATTATTGCTTGTATAGAGAATTAATATTTCTGTTTTTCTGAAGACATTTTAAATACAAATGTGTAACCTTATCAAGTGTATTATACCACAATTCTTGGAAAGATTATGTGATTTTTCTCCTTTAATCTATAGATACGGTCAATAACATTGATTGCTTTGTCATGTTAAGCCATAGTTGGATAATATTTCTTTGCATTTATTTTTTAAAATCTATTTTCATCAGTAACATGGGTTATGATTCTCTTTTCTTGTACTGATTTTGGAATAAATCATTATGCAGCTTTTTCCCTTTTCCTATTTTCTGGAACATTTAATTGATAAAGGGATTATCTGTCCCTTGAAAGCTTAGTAAAATTCACTGTAAAACCATATAAGCCTAAGGTCCCCCTGCCCCCCAGGGGGGAAAGGTCTTTAATTGCTATTCAATGTGTTTATAGGTATTTAATCTGTTCATATTTTTAATGTTTTCTGCCAATCTTGGAATTTTATAATTTTCCAAAAATCATCTAGCTTTTAGTATATCAGCTTATAATTGACCATCATATTCTTTTCTATCTCTGTTGTATCTGTACTAGTTCTTTTGATTTCGTTATGTGATTTGATTATTTGAATAGTCTCTTTTTCCTAATCAGCTCATTAGGGAGTTTTCCATCTTACTCATCTTTATAAGATGGCAAAAATAAATCCTAATATAACTGAAATTACAATAAATGTCGATAAGTTAAATCCCTCAATGAGAAGGCAGAAACTCAGGTTGGATCTCAGACTGGATTTAAAAATTAAGGTCTAACAATATATTATCTATAAGAGACATATTTAAAATGAAAGACTACAGACAAATGGAAAGAAATATAAGTAGGTATTCCAGGCTAATATGAACAGAAAACACCAAAAACAAAACAAAATGAAAAACAGAAACAAAGTATCTATTTTATATAAGATGAATTGAAGCTACAAATTCAAGGCAAAAAGTGTCATCAGGGACAAAGCATAAGGAATAGGTCTGTTGCTATCAGGAGCTCAGCTAAGTGAGATATCAAGTGGATAGTTGGATATATAGGACTAGAATTCAGGGGCAAAGTTCAGAGGCAAAGTCTGAGATATAAATTTGGAATCATCAGCATTGTATATACCATATATTGGTATTTAAAGCCATAAGGCTGAGACCATCAAGGGACAGGACAAGAGGCCTGTAGACAGGACAAGAGGCCTAAGAAGTAAACTCTGAACCACTGCAACATTTTGAGGACAGGGAGATAAAAAGGAACCAGCAAAAAGATATAAAGGTGGCCAGAGAAGAGGCAAACCAGGAGAGTACAATGTCCTGGAACCCATGTGAAAAAATTATTTCAAGGAAACAGAGTGATCCATAGTTTCACATGTTGCTGATATATCAAGTAAGACCTCAAAACTGATCATTTGATTTAACAGTATGAAGGATGTTGGTGACCTTGCTAGGAGCAAGTTCGATGATGGAGTAGAAGCAGAAACCTGATTAGAGTAGGTTCAGGAGAGGAGAGAAATTAGTTAGCTTACATAATTTTTAAAAGGAATTTTGGCGTGAAAAGAAAGGGAGAAATGGAGCAATAACTGTTGAAGGAAGTGGATCTAAGAGAGAGAGTTGTTTGCTTTCAAAGTTGAGAAAAATAACATCATGTTATAGAGGAAAAATTGATGGTACAGAGAGAGATGGGAGAATTGCTGAAGCAATGTCCTTGAATAGAAAAGAGGAGATAAGATCTAGTGTACATTGAGGGGCTGGCATTAGATGGAAGTGAGATACTTTATCCACAGGTAACAAGAGAGAAAGTAGATATATGGGTACAAATGCAGATAGTTAGAGAGATGTGGTAGAAGTATGTGGACTTAATAATGATTGCTTCCATTTTCTCAGTGAGAGGAGGAGCTTGGTCATAAGCCAAGAAAGAAGATGAAAGGGAAAGTCTCAGGAATTTAAGGAGATAGGAGAAAACCTGTCCAGCAAAGTCAGAGTAAATGGATTAAGGAAATATAGTATGTTTGCCAGGCAGTATTATGGGGCCAGTTGAGGTTAATGATTATTTAATGTAAGACTAGTCAGCAAATTTGAATGTTTATCTTAAGCTACATTCAGCTGCCAGGATGCAGGTATCGAGCAGGCAGAGCAAATTTGATTTAAGCTGGACGGTGGTCAACCAAGGAGTACTTGGAAGCAAGAGAGGAATAAGTGAGTTTGAGTTGAGAACATATGCAAAGGACTGATTATAATTATCTATCTATCTATCTACCAGATAGATTATGTAATCTATCTGACTGTAATTATCTATGATTTAAAGTAGATTACAAAGGAATTGAGGACATGAAAGGATGAGGGACACTGTGAACATGGTGGAATCGATGAAATAAAAGGTCTGTGAAGATCAGAGGATTGTTGGAGTTGGGATACTAGTGGGAATGAGCTGTAAAGAGGTGATGTTTGCAGAATGAGTTATTTGGAACTGAAATTACAGATTGGTTGCAGGGTATTTTTGTTTCATTTTGTTTTTGCAATGACAAGGTCAAGGGTATGACTAAATAGCTAGAGGATTAAGTCACCAAAGGAGAAAAATCAAAACATTGCAAGGTCAGGTATTATAAAAAGTTAAATGAATATTGAAATTGCTAGGGATTATGACAGAAGTACTGGACAGAGTGACAGTAAACAAAGAGGAGGTAAAGGACTGCAGCAGAGAAGGCAATGGGGGGGGGGGGGTATATGGCATAGTAACAGGAGATTGAAAGTTGAGTATTATTAGAGAGTAGGGAAGAATGATCTAGAAGTGGCATTGAGGAGTAAGACCCCCAATTCATTTCCAGGCCAACTGATGAGGGGGATATGGGAGTTAAAACCGACATCATTTTAGAGGGCTGCAGGGAGAGGCAGGGGTCAGCTACTATTTTGTATATTTTGAAGTTTTGTCATAATCACCTGTATTAATAAAGATGCATTATATTTTCTGTATATTCCATGTTCTTTAGCTATAGTTTTCCTTTGCTTCTGGTGATACTTTTTGCCTTGAATTCTATTTTTGACCTGATATTAAACATATGCTTGGCTTTCTTTTGGTTAATTGTTGCCATTTCCTGTCTTTTTGTTTTAACTTGTCCAACCTTTCTTTTAAATGTCTCCAGGGGTGCCTTGGGTGGCTCAGTCGGTTTAGCATCTGGCTCTTGATTTTGGCTCAGGTCATGATCTTGTGGTTTGTGAATTCAAGCCCCATTTTGGGGCTCTGCGCTGTCAGTGCAGAGCCTGCTTAGGATTCTCTCTCTCTCTCTCTCTCTCTCTCTCTCTCTCTCTCTGCCCCTCCTGCACTCGCTCTCTCTCTCTCAAAATAAATAAACTTTAAAAAACTGTGTCTCATGTAGACATTATATTCTTAGATTTTTTTTCTTTTTTTTTAAATGTTTATTTTATTTTGAGAGAGTGTGCATGAGCAGGGGGAGGAGCAGAGGGAGAGGAGAGAGAGAGAATCCCAAGCAGGCTCCCACTGTCAGCGCAGAGCCCTATGTGGGGCTTGATCTCATGACTGTGAGATCATGACCTGAGCTGAAATCAAGAGTTGGTCCTTTTACCAACTGAGCCACCCAGGTGCCCCTAGATTTTTTTCTTTTTTTAAGTTAGGCTCCATGCCCAATGTGGGGCTTGAACTCGTGACACTGGGATCAAGAGTTGCATGCTCTACCGACTGAACCAAACAGGCACTCCACTAGATTTTTTTAAATTCAATCTGAGAATTTTAAGTTTAACTAATATATTATTTCTATGTTAGAACTTTTATTCCATTTTAGTTTAATTTTTTTTTTGCTTCTTATTCATTTCCTTGGATAAATCGGTTTTATCTATGAGTTTGAAAAGCACGCATTTTATTTTAATTTTATTTAATGTTTATTTATTTATTTTGAGAGAGAGAGAGACAGTGTGAGTGGGAGAGGAGTAGAGGGAGGGAAGGAGAGAGAAAGAGAATCTCAAGTAGGCTCTGCACTGTCAGCGCAGAGCTCGACATGGGGCTCAAACCCACGAAACAGTGATATCATGACCTGAGCAGAAACAGAGAGTCAGACACTTAACTGACTGAGCCACCCAAGCATCCCAGAAAAGCATGCATTTTGTATTTGTTCTTCATTGGTAATCCCTAACTTATTAAGGCCTTTACTTGTATTTTTCTCCCTAATTTATGAAACTTATCAACATCTATCTGTATCTTCCCCTTTAGTAGTACAGATACTTTAACACATACACTCTTACCTACCTCTGGAGGTTACACTCTGTCCCCTACTTTGTTATATCTGGGGTGTGTGTGTGTGTGTGTGTGTGTGGGTAAAATGCTTTTTTAGACAACATACTTTACAAAGGTATTTTATCATTCTTACTGTTTTATATTTTATAGCATTTCCTAAAGTGTTTGTTTGATACCTTACTTCCTCCAGGAATATTTTCAGGGGATCTTTATGATAATCTGCTGAGACCTTGAAGGTCTGAGAATATTGTATCCTCACATTTAATTGATAAGTTAGCTAAATATAAAATTTTAGAGTCAAAGTTTCTGCTCTTAATATTTTAAGAATATTTCATTGTTTACCTTCCCCTAATGTTGCTCTTGAGACATCTCACATTATTCTGATTTGTTTTCTTTATGGATAAACTGCTTTTCTCAGAGAGGCTTTAGAATTTTCTCTTTGCCTTTGGAATTCTTAAATTTCATTAAAATATTAGTAAGTGTGCATTTTCCCATATCAATTCTATTTATTTATAGCCTTATAGCCTTTCAATAGCAACCTTTCTTTGGAAGTTCTCACTTTTTTTTCATGAATCATCTTCCCTCCATTTACTTTTTTTCTCTCTTATTAGCACTCCTGTTATATAAATGCTGTCATTTCTATATCTAGCCTCCATATTTCTTAGTTTTTTATATCTTTTATCTCTAATTCCTTCTCAGTGTCTTTTGGAAAAGTTTCTTGACCTGATCTTGGGCTGTGTCCATTTTGCTGTTTATGTCATCCAATGAGTTTATTTCAATTGTGTTTGAATATTCAGTAATCCTACTTGTTACCTTTTTTTTTAAATTTATTTATTTATTTATTTATTATTTTTTTTTGTTATATCCTTCTTTATTTTATTTTTTTTTATAAATATGAAATTTATTGACAAATTGGTTTCCATACAACACCCAGTGCTCATCCCAAAAGGTGCCCTCCTCAATACCCATCACCCACCCTCCCCTCCCTCCCACCCCCCATCAACCCTCAGTTTGTTCTCAGTTTTCAACAGTCTCTTATGCTTTGGCTCTCTCCCACTCTAACCTCTTTTTTTTTTTTTTTTCCTTCCCCTCCCCCATGGGTTCCTGCTAAGTTTCTCAGGATCCACATAAGAGTGAAACCATATGGTATCTGTCTTTCTCTGTATGGCTTATTTCACTTAGCATTACACTCTCCAGTTCCATCCACGTTGCTACAAAAGGCCATATTTCATTTTTTCTCGTTGCCACGTAGTATTCCATTGTGTATATATACCACAATTTCTTTATCCATTCATCAGTTGATGGACATTTTAGGCTCTTTCCATAATTTGGCTATTGTTGAGAGTGCTGCTATGAACATTGGGGTACAAGTGCCCCTATGCATCAGTACTCCTGTATCCCTTGGGTAAATTCCTAGCAGTGCTATTGCTGGGTCATAGGGTAGGTCTATTTTTAATTTTCTGAGGAACCTCCACACTGCTTTCCAGAGCGGCTGCACCAATTTGCATTCCCACCAACAGTGCAAGAGGGTTCCCGTTTCTCCACATCCTCTCCAGCATCTATAGTCTCCTGATTTGTTCATTTTGGCCACTCGGACTGGCGTGAGGTGATACCTGAGTGTGGTTTTGATTTGTATTTCCTTGATAAGGAGCGACGCTGAACATCTTTTCATGTGCCTGTTGGCCATCCGGATGTCTTCTTTAGAGAAGTGTCTATTCATGTTTTCTGCCCATTTCTTCACTGGGTTATTTGTTTTTCGGGTGTGGAGTTTGGTGAGCTCTTTATAGATTTTAGATACTAGCCCTTTGTCCGATATGTCATTTGCAAATATCTTTTCCCATTCCGTTGGTTGCCTTTTAGTTTTGTTGGTTGTTTCCTTTGCTGTGCAGAAGCTTTTTATCTTCATAAGGTCCCAGTAATTCACTTTTGCTTTTAATTCCCTTGCCTTTGGGGATGTGTCGAGTAAGAGATTGCTACGGCTGAGGTCAGAGAGGTCCTTTCCTGCTTTCTCCTCTAAGGTTCTGATGGTTTCCTGTCTCACATTTAGGTCCTTTATCCATTTTGAGTTTATTTTTGTAAATGCTGTGAGAAAGTGGTCTAGTTTCAACCTTCTGCATGTTGCTGTCCAGTTCTCCCAGCACCATTTGTTAAAGAGGCTGTCTTTTTTCCATTGGATGTTCTTTCCTGCTTTGTCAAAGATGAGTTGGCCATACGTTTGTGGGTCTAGTTCTGGGGTTTCTATTCTATTCCATTGGTCTGTGTGTCTGTTTTTGTGCCAATACCATGCTGTCTTGATGATTACAGCTTTGTAGTAGAGGCTAAAGTCTGGGATTGTGATGCCTCCTGCTTTGGTCTTCTTCTTCAAAATTCCTTTGGCTATTCGGGGCCTTTTGTGGTTCCATATGAATTTTAGGATTGCTTGTTCTAATTTCGAGAAGAATGCTGGTGCAATTTTGATTGGGATTGCATTGAATGTGTAGATAGCTTTGGGTAGTATTGACATTTTGACAATATTTATTTTTCCAGTCCATGAGCAGGGAATGTCTTTCCATTTCTTTAAATCTTCTTCAATTACCTTCATAAGCTTTCTATAGTTTTCAGCATACAGATCCTTTACATCTTTGGTTAGATTTATTCCTAGGTATTTTATGCTTCTTGGTGCAATTGTGAATGGGATCAGTTTCTTTATTTGTCTTTCTGTTGCTTCATTGTTAGTGTATAAGAATGCAACTGATTTCTGTACATTGATTTTGTATCCTGCAACTTTGCTGAATTCATGTATCAGTTCTAGCAGACTTTTGGTGGAGTCTATCGGATTTTCCATGTATAATATCATGTCATCTGCAAAAAGCGAAAGCTTGACTTCATCTTTGCCAATTTTGATGCCTTTGATTTCCTTTTGTTGTCTGATTGCTGATGCTAGAACTTCCAGCACTATGTTAAACAACAGCGGTGAGAGTGGGCATCCCTGTCGTGTTCCTGATCTCAGGGAAAAAGCTCTCAGTTTTTCCCCGTTGAGGGTGATGTTAGCTGTGGGCTTTTCATAAATGGCTTTTATGATCTTTAAGTATGTTCCTTCTATCCCGACTTTCTCAAGGGTTTTTATTAAGAAAGGGTGCTGGATTTTGTCAAAGGCCTTTTCTGCATCGATTGACAGGATCATATGGTTCTTCTCTTTTTTTTTGTTAATGTGATGTATCACGTTGATTGATTTGCGAATGTTGAACCAGCCCTGCATCCCAGGAATGAATCCCACTTGATCATGGTGAATAATTCTTTTTATATGCTGTTGAATTCGATTTGCTAGTATCTTATTGAGAATTTTTGCATCCATATTCATCAGGGATATTGGCCTGTAGTTCTCTTTTTTTACTGGGTCTCTGTCTGGTTTAGGAATCAAAGTAATACTGGCTTCATAGAATGAGTCTGGAAGTTTTCCTTCCCTTTCTATTTCTTGGAATAGCTTGAGAAGGATAGGTATTATCTCTGCTTTAAACGTCTGGTAGAACTCCCCTGGGAAGCCATCTGGTCCTGGACTCTTATTTGTTGGGAGATTTTTGATAACCGATTCAATTTCTTCGCTGGTTATGGGTCTGTTCAAGCTTTCTATTTCCTCCTGATTGAGTTTTGGAAGAGTGTGGGTGTTCAGGAATTTGTCCATTTCTTCCAGGTTGTCCAATTTGTTGGCATATAATTTTTCATAGTATTCCCTGATAATTGTTTGTATCTCTGAGGGATTGGTTGTAATAATTCCATTTTCATTCATGATTTTATCTATTTGGATCATCTCCCTTTTCTTTTTGAGAAGCCTGGCTAGCGGTTTGTCAATTTTGTTTATTTTTTCAAAAAACCAACTCTTGGTTTCGTTGATCTGCTCTACAGTTTTTTTAGATTCTATATTGTTTATTTCTGCTCTGATCTTTATTATTTCTCTTCTTCTGCTGGGTTTAGGCTGCCTTTGCTGTTCTGCTTCTAGTTCCTTTAGGTGTGCTGTTAGATTTTGTATTTGGGATTTTTCTTGTTTCTTGAGATAGGCCTGGATTGCAATGTATTTTCCTCTCAGGACTGCCTTCGCTGCGTCCCAAAGTGTTTGGATTGTTATATTTTCATTTTCATTTGTTTCCATATATTTTTTGATTTCTTCTCTAATTGCCTGGTTGACCCACTCATTCGTTAGTAGGGTGTTCTTTAACCTCCATGCTTTTGGAGGTTTTCCAGACTTTTTCCTGTGGTTGATTTCAAGCTTCATAGCATTGTGGTCTGAAAGTATGCATGGTATAATTTCAATTCTTGTAAACTTATGAAGGGCTGTTTTGTGACCCAGTATATGATCTATCTTGGAGAATGATCCATGTGCACTCGAGAAGAAAGTATATTCTGTTGCTTTGGGATGCAGAGTTCTAAATATATCTGTCAAGTCCATCTGATCCAATGTCTCATTCAGGGCCCTTGTTTCTTTATTGACCGTGTGTCTAGATGATCTATCCATTTCTGTAAGTGGGGTGTTAAAGTCCCCAGCAATTACCACATTCTTATCAATAAGGTTGCTTCTGTTTATGAGTAATTGTTTTATATATTTGGGGGCTCCGGTATTCGGCGCATAGACATTTATAATTGTTAGCTCTTCCTGATGGATAGACCCTGTAACTATTATATAATGTCCTTCTTCATCTCTTGTTACAGCCTTTAACTTAAAGTCTAGTTTGTCTGATATAAGTATGGCTACTCCAGCTTTCTTTTGGCTTCCAGTAGCATGATAAATAGTTCTCCATCCCCTCACTCTGAATCTAAAGGTGTCCTCAGGTCTAAAATGAGTCTCTTGTAGACAGCAAATAGATGGGTCTTGTTTTTTTATCCATTCTGATACCCTATGTCTTTTGGTTGGCGCATTTAATCCATTTACATTCAGTGTTATTATAGAAAGATACGGGTTTAGAGTCATTGTGATGTCTGTATGTTTTATGCTTGTAGTGATGTCTCTGGTACTTTGTCTCACAGGGTCCCCCTTAGGATCTCTTGTAGGGCTGGTTTAGTGGTGACAAATTCCTTCAGTTTTTGTTTGTTTGGGAAGACCTTTATCTCTCCTTCTATTCTAAATGACAGATTTGCTGGATAAAGGATTCTCGGCTGCATATTTTTGCTGTCTAGCACCCTGAAAATCTCATGCCAATTCTTTCTGGCCTGCCAAGTTTCAAAAGAAAGATCAGTCACGAGTCTTATAGGTCTCCCTTTATATGTGAGGGCACGTTTACCCCTTGCTGCTTTCAGAATTTTCTCTTTATCCTTGTATTTTGCCAGTTTCACTATGATATGTCGTGCAGAAGATCGATTCAAGTTACGTCTGAAGGGAGTTCTCTGTGCCTCTTGGATTTCAATGCCTTTTTCCTTCCCCAGTTCAGGGAAGTTCTCAGCTATGATTTCTTCAAGTACCCCTTCAGCACCTTTCCCTCTCTCTTCCTCCTCTGGGATACCAATTATGCGTATATTATTTCTTTTTAGTGTATCACTTAGTTCTCTAATTTTCCCCTCATACTCCTGGATTTTTTTATCTCTCTTTTTCTCATCTTCCTCTTTTTCCATAACTTTATCTTCTAGTTCACCTATTCTCTCCTCTGCCTCTTCCATCCGAGCCGTGGTGGTTTGCATTTTGTTTTGCATTTCCTTTAAAGCGTTTTTCAGCTCCTCGTGACTGTTCCTTAGTCCCTTGATCTCTGTAGCAAGAGATTCTCTGCTGTCCTGTATACTGTTTTCCAGCCCAGCGATTAATTTTATGACTATTATTCTAAATTCACTTTCTGTTATATTATTTAAATCCTTTTTGATCAGCTCATTAGCTGTTGTTATTTCCTGGAGATTCTTCTGAGGGGAATTCTTCCGCTTGGTCATTTTGGATAGTCCCTGGTGTGGTGGGGACCTGTAGGGCACTTCCCCTGTGCTGTGGTGTATAACTGGAGTTGGTGGGCGGGGCCGCAGTCAGACCTGATGTCTGCCCCCAGCCCACCGCTGGGGCCACAGTCAGACTGGTGTGTGCCTTCTCTTCCCCTCTCCTAGGGGCGGGATTCACTGTGGGGTGGTGTGGCCCGTCTGGGCTACTTGCACACTGCCAGGCTTGTGGTGCTGGGGATCTGGCGTATTAGCTGTGGTGGGTAGGCAAGGTGCACGGCGGCAGGGGGGGCAGGCTTAGCTCGCTTCTCCTTAGGTGATCCACTTCAGGAGGGGCCCTGTGGCAGCCGGAGGGAGTCAGATCCGCTGCCGGAGGTTTGGCTCCGCAGAAGCACAGAGCGGAGCGAGCAATTTCCCTGGCCGGAACCGGTTCCCTTTGGGATTTTGGCTGGGGGATGGGCGGGGGAGATGGCGCTGGCGAGCGCCTTTGTTCCCCGCCAAACTGAGCTCTGTCGTCCGGGGGCTCCGCAGCTCACCCTCCCTTTGTCCTCCAGCCTTCCCGCTTTCCGAGCAGAGCTGTTAACTTATGACCTCCCAGACGCTAAGTCGCGCTTGCTGTCGGAACACAGTCCGTCAGGCCCCTCCGCTTTTGCAAGACGGACTCGGGGGCTCTGCTTGGCTGGCGAGCCGCCCCTCTGCCCCGGCTCCCTCCCGCCAGTCTGTGGAGCGCGCACCGCCTCGCCGCCCTTCCTACCCTCTTCCGTGGGCCTCTCGTCTGCACTTGGGTCCGGTGACTCCGTTCTGCTAATCCTCTGGCGGTTTTCTGGGTTATTTAGGCAGGTGTAGGTGTAATCTAAGTGATCAGCAGGACGCGCGGTGAGCCCAGCGTCCTCCTACACCGCCATCTTCTTAATTCTAAAAACTATATCCTGAGTCCTGGAGCTGAGAAGTCCTGGTGATCTCTGCTAGTTTCTCTGTTCAGGGTCTCGCAAGGCTTCCTTATGACGCTGTCTTTTTTTAATTTATTAAAAAAAAAATTTTAGGGGCGCCTGGGTGGCGCAGTCGGTTAAGCGTCCGACTTCAGCCAGGTCACGATCTCGGTCCGTGAGTTCGAGCCCCGTGTCAGGCTCTGGGCTGATGGCTCAGAGCCTGGAGCCTGCTTCCGATTCTGTGTCTCCCTCTCTCTCTGCCCCTCCCCCGTTCATGCTCTGTCTCTCTCTGTCCCAAAAATAAATAAACGTTGAAAAAAAAAAATTTAAAAAAAAAAAATTTTAATGTTTATTTATTTTGAGAGAGAGAGAGAGTGTGTGTGAGAGAGAGAGAGAGCTGGGGAGGGGCAGAGAGAGAGAGAAAGAGAGAGAGAGAGAGAGAGAGAGAGAGAGAGAGAGAATCTCAAGCAGGCTCCACACTGTCAGCACAGAGCCTGACCCCATGAACCATGAGGTCATGACCTGAGCAGAAATCAAGTTGGATTTCTCACACTCACCCGACTGTGCCACCCAGACTCCCCCCATACTTGTTTCTTTATAATCGTTTCTGCTTCGTTAGCAGTATCCTCTTTTAGGGACATTTATTTGGCATGTATCCTACTTTTTCTTGTCATCTAGGGTAGGATATTTAGTTTATTGCCTTTCTAATTTTCTAGTTATTTTTCCCTGTGAGGTCATTTTCCTCATAGGTATCAATTATCAATTATCTTGGCAGGTAATGGATGGAGAAAGGGGTAGGAGGAATCAAAACATAGACCTTAGCTTGTATCACCTCTGATGAGCAGGTTTCCAACTTTAATATCCTCATGTGTGTCATTCTTATCAGAAGGCTTTGTCCTTCAGCAAACCTCTCTGTATCTTACCCTAGGCTTCGTTCTTTTCTAAGAATGTATTATTTAGTCCTCTGGATGGGAAGAAGGCCTATGGGTTGGGGGTGGGGGGTGGGTAGGAGAAACCTGTTGATGCTTGTTGGTTAAGCCAGCATTTGCCTTTTTTTTTTTTTTTAAAACCCTACATAGTGTTTCCCTATGAATCTGCTAGGGAAGGCAATGATGTAAGTATGGGCAGTGTTGGGAGGGGGAGTAGAAAAGAATCCAATTCAAAATTTCTCCACAAATCCACTCCCCACGTTGGAAGCCTGGCTTTCCTCTGTCCCAGGCTACTATTTCCCTTCTTTACCAGATCATAATCACCTTTTGACTCTCCAGGGGTTTCTGCTGGTTTTCCTCCTCCTCCTCCTCCTCCTCTTCCTCCTCCTCCTCTTCCTCCTCCTCCTCTTCCTCCTCCTCCTCCTCCTCTTCCTCCTCCTCCTCCTCTTCCTCCTCCTCCTCCTCCTCTTCCTCCTCCTCCTCCTCTTCCTCCTCTTCCTCTTCCTTCTTCTTCTTCTTCTTCTTCTTCTTCTTCTTCTTCTTCTTCTTCTTCTTTTATATCCATTCATTTCTTATTTCTGAGGCATCTTTGGGTTTAGGTTCTGGGAGGTAGACTGTGCTACTTTGCCATCATGTGAGGGGCCATATTATGTCCCTTTTATGACAGCCTACCACAGTGTTTGTTGAAGCTTTGTGTTTCCAGTAATCTAGAGCAGAGGATATTCTTTCTTGAGTGGTCATGTTAATAGTCTGGAAGTGAAGATGTTTAACCTAAAGAACTATAGGCAGAATGTAAAAGCACAGAATAGGTAAAGCAATGCATGTACATGAAAGAAAGCAAAACAGGAATTCTACTGTAACTTTGAAATTTACTTTCAACATGCTTGTACTTAATTTTACAGTCACTTGGGAATCTTCTTAAACCTGGAAACAAGACAAGAAAATTAATCTTATTACAAATTGCTCTTAAATACATTTATAGGAATATAGATGATTCATAAGGAAAATAAGAGTGCCTCCAGAACTCCCAAAGTTAAACTAGTAAAATTGATATGTAATCTATATTTATAAAAGTCACCTTGACAAGGCAGAATGTCTCCCAGGAAGAGCAGAGCTTGGCAATAGCTTATTACTTATTAGACAGTCTTCTTACACCTAAAGTTAGAACTTAAGTGTTAACAATGGTTATTTCTGGGCATGGACTTCTTGCTCTTTTCCAAATTTTCTATGATAATCATACTTTACTTTTGTATTGAAAGAAAATTAATATTATTTTAATGACATTTTTATAGGGAAATCATCATACGACTATGCAAACTTATGTGAGGATATTTGCTGCGGCATTGTTTGTAATGTTGAAGAATATTCAAACTTCCATCAGTAGGCAGACAGTTCAATAAATTGTGATGGAACTATACAATGAGCATCATGCAATCAATAAAAATGATGATGTAAGTCTATACTGACATAGAAAAAATTTAAAGATGTACTGTTAAGTGAAACACTAAACAGATTTAAAAAAACATGTCAAGTATGAGCCCATTTTTGCAACCAAAAAGTAAGTGTATTGGAATTTGTTGAAGAATACATGCAAGAAGTTGCTACTCCATCCTAACAACCTACATTCAGAGAAATGAGGTCACAGGGAAAACCATTGCCCTGCAAATTGGAGGGACAGGCAATACAGAGAATCACAACTTACTGGAGCCAAAACCCATGAGCAGACACTTCTGCAGGATCCAGTGCCTGGTAAAAAACTTGAACTTTAATTGATGAATTGCTGGAAGCTCAGTACGGGCAAGTCTGAGAGTTAAAATCTCCAGGAGGACCCAGTAAAAGGGACCTCCAGAAACTACCATGTCCTCACAGTGAAGATTGGAGAAAAATTTCCTGATGTTTCTCTCAGGGGGATGGGTAAAGTAACCATTTTGAAATATACCAGAGCATCTTGTTCTTCTTAACAAGGTCTGCCCTTGAGAGAGACTATTTTACAAAGCCTAACCAAAGCGTAGGGTTTCATCAGGACCTACCTTATTTGGAGGAAGGAAAATACCCAACTCCAGTCAACTCTAGCCTTCTTTGTGAGAGAAGAGAAATACCCAATTCCAGTTCCCTCTATCCATCCTGTGACACCAAAGGTGGGAGTGAAGGATATTAAGAAGAACTGGTGAAGTTCACAGACAAGAGGCATAGGCTTTTCAAAAGACTAAGACCTAATCACAGGACTATACAATGTTTCCCATTCTTCCATACCTTATATCACACCATTAAAGTCTTATTTATTTGCCAGAATTCCTTTCACCTAGTACATCATGTCTGGATTTTAACAAAAATTACAATGCATACTAAAAGGCAAAAAACACAGGAGAGACTGAACAAGCATCAGAATCAGAGTCAGATATGGTAGAGGTATTAGAATTATTACACTTGGAATTTAAAATGAGGATAATTAATATGCTAAGTACTTTGATGGGAAAAGTATACAACATGCAGGAATAGACAGATACTGTAAGCAGAGAGATGGCTATTCTAAGAAAAAACCAGAAAGAAATGCTGGAGATCAAAAACACTAACAGAAATGAAGAATATCTTTGATGGCCTTATTAGTATACTGGATATGGCTGAGAAAAGAATCTCTGAGTTTCAGGATATGCCAATAGAAATTTCCAAAACTGGGCACCTGGGTGGCTCATTCGATTGAACATCCAACTTCGACTCAAGTCATGATCTCACGGCTAATGAGTTTGAGCCCCGCATCAGGCTCTGTGCTGACAGCTCAGAGCCTGGAGCCTGCTTCAGATTCTGTGTCTCCCTCTCTCTCTCTCTCTCTCTCTCTCTCTCTCTGCCCCTCCCCCACTCACTCTGTCTCTCTCTAAAAATAAATAAATAAATAAAAACATTAAAAAAAAAAAAGAAACTTCCAAAACTGAAAAACAAAGAAGAAAAAGACTGAAGAAAACAGAATATCCAAGAACTGGAGGACAACTGCAAAAGGTGTAACATACATATAATGGGTATACCAGAAAAAGATAGAAAAGAACAGAAGCAATATTTGAAGCAATAATGATGGAACATTTCTCCAAATGGATGTCAGACACCAAATCACAGAACTAGGAAACTCAGATAATACCAAGTAGGATAAATGCCCCAAAAGTCACACTTAGGCATATCATATTTAAGGTAAAAGTCTTGAAAGAAATCAGAAGGAAAAAACACCTTACAGAGGTGCTTTTTTGCTTACAGAGGTGTATCTTTGCTTACAGAGGAGCAAAGATAAAAAGTACATCCAACTTCTCAGAAACCATGCAAGCAAGAGAAAGGAGTATAACGTTTAAAGTGTTGAGAGAGTGGTGCCTGGATGGCTCAGTCAGTTAAAAGTCTGACTTGGGCTCAGGTCATGATCTCATGGTTCATGGGTTCAAGCCCCACGTTGGGCTCTTGTGCTGACAGTTGAGAGCCTGGAGCCTGCTTTGGATTCTGTGTCTCCCTCCCTCTCTGTCCCTCCCCTGCTTGCACTTGTCTCTCTCTCTCTCAAAAATAAATAAACATTAAAAAAAATTAAGTGTTTAGAGAAAAACTACCTACTTAGAATTCTGTACCCTGCAAAAATTTTTAAGTGAAGAAAAAAATACAGACTTTCTCAGACAAAAACTGAGAGAATTTTATAGCCAGTAGATCTGCCTTGCAAGAAGTGTTGAAGGACGTTCTTCAGAAAAAAGGAACATGATATAAATCAGAAATTTGGATCTACATAAAAATAGGAAGAACATTTGAGAAGCAATAAATAAAAATAAAAGGTTTTATTTTTCTTAACTGGTCTAACATAATAAATTGTGCAAAATAGTAATAATAACAATGTATTCAATGATATATGCATGCTAATGTATAGATTAAATGGATGACAGAAATGATACAAGGGATGGAGTGGGAGAAGAATTAGGAATATTTTGTTATTATAAGGCACTTGCAGTATAGTGTTATTTGAAAGTAGGCATGGGTTTGTTGTAAATGTATAGTGCAAAGTCTAGGGCAGCAACTTGAAAAAGTAATGAAAAAAGTTTAAATGAAGAAAGGAGATAAAATGGAATTATAAAATCTCAAAACTAAAAAGTGCAGAAAAAGTATGAAAGACTAAAGAACAAGGGCAATAAATAGAAAACAGTAACAAATATGGTAGATATTAATGCAACTATATCAATAACCATCTTAAACGTTAATGATCTAAATATGCCAATTAAAAGACAGAGATTATCAGAGTGGATCCAAACACAAGACCCAAATATATGTTGTCTATAAAAAACTGACTTTGAATATTAAGATATGTAGGTTAAAAGTAAATGGAAGGGAAAAAATACCATGATAACACTAATCAAAACAAAGAAGTAGTTATATTAATTTAAGACAGACTAGACTTTAAAGCAGGGAAAGCTATCAGGGACAAAGAAGGGTATTTTATAATGATAAAGGGGTCAATATGCCAAGATGACATAACTGTTTTGCCTAACAACAGAGCATCAAACTACATGAGGCAAAAACTGATAGAACTGCAAGGAGAAACAGGTGAATCCTCTGTTGTAGTTGGAGACTTTAACATTCCTCTATCAGAAGTGGACAGATACAGCAGGCAGAAAATTATTAAGGTTATAGTTGAACTCAACAGCACCATTAATCAAATGGATATAATTGGTGTCTCTAGACTACTTTATCTAACAATAGCAGGTTACACATTCTTTTCAAACTCACATGACTATAAGCAACAGAATCCTTGACCAAACAAAGGCTCACTTAACAAAAGCCCAGAGGCACGTATACTCAGGGTTGTTCTAGCAATTAGATGTCATCAGGGACAGGGTTTTATTTATTTTCCTTCTCTGTAATTCCTGGTGTATTGTCTTTTTATCTTGTGGTTATCACCTCAGGGTTGCCAAAGATTGCAGTAGCTCCAAGCATCACAAAACACATCCAGACAGGAAGAGAAAAAAAATCTTAGTTCTAGTCACCTCTGTTGGAAATAGGAAGAAAGGGAACTGAGGAGTAGGGGGAAATATTATTTAGTTTAGTTTAGTTTTTGTTGCTGTTTTTTTAAGGAGATACAGCAAAAAGAAGCAATATGGTATTGACCCTAGATTTTGCACAAATTTTTCCTTCTTCCTGTCATCTATGATCTCTTGAGCCCTTCCCACATATTGTATCTCGGTGCCTAGGTATAGTACCTGGCACGTAGTAAGTAGTCCATAAATATTTTTGAAAGGAAAGCAGGCAGAGCAAAGGTAGTGGCAGTTCAGCACAAAGGCAGCTAATTTCTCCAAAACATGTTTGAAATCAGGGGAGGAAAATAATGAGGCACAATATAGAATGGTAAGTGCTAGGATACTATTTAATTATAAGATGCTATGGGAGCACATAGGAGGAATTAGAGAAGACAGATCAGAAAGAATAATTGTTTAAATTGAGCTCTAAGGAGTGGTAAATAACTAAAACCAGAGGGAAAGAAATTCTCTTGGTTTGTACTTTAATTTTCACAAAGTAAAATAAATATAATCCTTTTGGGGGGAGGAAGACCTTGAAGAGATTCTAGTGAGGAAAAAAAAGGGAGCATGGCAAGTAGTAACTGATCATATAGTGCCCATTATTACTAACTTAAGATGTCTTAAAGTGTATATTGTCTATATTTCTATTTTTAGTGAAAAATAGCAAAATTCCAAGACTTCAGTTCTCCTATTTCCTATAATGTCTTAATTTTTTTCACTGTTTTCAGCACCTCTTACTCTGAATGTTTTCAGGCATCTAACTAAACAAGTTAGAGACTCCTAATACATATTTTGTATGTGGTAGAATATCAAAGTGAAAGTTTTGACAAAGCACAATGGAAAAGTTGTCAGATTAAATTCAGGTTGACTGGATAAAGTTGAATATTAGTTAAACTGACTCTTAATCTTCTAACTCATACTCAGAGTATGAAATGGTCAAGGAGAAGAGGATTTTGAGAGCATGCCTACCCATTCTCCACTCCAAGAACTTATCACAGCATTTTGGAGGCCCAATAGAATGGGGCCTGATTCAATACCTAAAAAAAAGCTAAGGCAGTGATTGATTGGCTAGCTGTACTAATAGCAAAGAAGAGGCTGCTGCTGCATTGGGATAAGCCTTCAACCTCAGAGTTTACTTGGACAAAGAAAGGCCCACTGTTTCCAGTAGACTAGATGTGGGCCACATCTATGCATATGTATACCCAAGAAAGATGGCATAGGGCTGTCATGGGTTCTGTCTGCAAGGGATGCCAAATATGCAAACACATCTCAGCAGAGAGAAGCTGGAAGTATCACAGATGTAAACAACCAGTTGGGATAAAACTATATTTGACAAGATCAAGAAATCTGCAGATAAGAGATCTCCAGTGATGGTGATCTCCAAGGAACTAATCAAAGTACCTCATGAGTCAGCTTTAAAAATCTGCCACATCCAGGAAGCACTGATGTTAGAAAATGCAACAGTGATAGTAAGAACTTTCCATTTACCGCCTCTCTTCTTCCTTCCAAGACCTCTAATTCCTAAAGGGTCCCATAGTAGCAAGCTGGGAAAGTGAGAAACAGTAGGGCAGAAAAAAGCAGCTGTTCATATCCTCCTTCTCTGACTCTAAGTTGTAATAAATAGTCTTAGCTGGAAGAGAGGAGAAACCTCAACTTTGAAATAAAATCCAAGTTTTACTTGTACATGGTTCTGGACATTTTACTAACCAGATAAACATAGTACTGAAAAGTTACCGGAAATGTCACAGAACCATCTAGGTTTTCATCCAGAGGCAGGACAAGAACTAGCCCCACTGAATAAATACAGAGATGAAAAGTCACTTTGGAAAAAAGCTTGGCAATTTCTTATAAAAGTTAAACAAATGCTTATCTAACCCATCAACCCCACTCCTGGGTATTTATCTAAGAGAAGTAGAAACTTACATTCACCCCAAAACCTGTATATGAATTTTTATAGCAGTTTTATTTATAATGGCTCCAAACTGGAAACAACTCAAATGTCTTTCACCTGATGAATGAATTAAAAAATGTGGTACAGCCTATAATGGAATAATACTAGTCAGTAAATAAAAAGGAATGAATTAATAATACACATAAAAACATGGATGAATTTCATAGGAGTTATGCTAAGTGAAAAAAGATTCAAATGGTTACATACTGTATACTTCTGTTAATACAGCATCCTGGAAAAGGTAATGTCTAACTTTACACCAAGCACCTACTTTTGGTAATTCCCTGGTGCTATAAGGTAAGGTCAAGGTAGGGAAACAGAAGGTATATGACCAAAGGCCCAATTACCAGAGTTCTCCCAGTCCTTAACTTACTGTGATTTAATGGATCCAAGAGATTTTCTGAAGGTAGATTGAACATCTAACTGGAGTAGCATAGGAATATCTGGGTACCCACCCAGCTGGGCCCAGAGTGAATGTATTGATGTCTTCTCTGTTACTGGGTAGCTTGAAGTCGACAGATCAGCATTCCAGATGGCTTCCATTTGGTCTTCTTGTCTAAAGAACCAGAGAGCACTAACTGGAAGCACCAAACTCTCCTGGGCTCCATATTCAATCAAAATGTATGACTCTTATTCTCCCCTTTTCTCTTCACCACCACCTTGTCCTATGATGCCCTCTCTGGCACTGAAGAACATTAGTTACGCCCACTTTGACTGAGAGAGAGATTAAAACAGCAGAATTTGCTAAAATAGCTTTTTTTTTCTTCTTCACCAAAAGCTGCATTTCCATTTCCATGACTTCACCTAGTGATCTATTTTAAAACTACCTTCTTAGCTTCATAGAATATGTAAACCATATCGAGACTATTTTCTTCCCACCAACATTTTCCCCCTTCCTTCCCAAAGCTCTTACCTTCTCTCTCTCTCTCTCTCTCTAAAAAAAAAAAAAAAAAAAAAAAAAATGGAAAACAGGAAAAAAGTAACCTAAGTTTCTTCATTCTGTGTTAAAATAATTTGTTTCATAATAAAGAATAAGCCTCCTTCTTTCTCTGACCCTCCCCTGTTCATGCTCTCCCTCTCTCTGTCTCAAAAATAAACGTTAAAAAAATTTTTTTGGGGGGCGCCTGGGTGGCGCAGTCGGTTAAGCGTCCGACTTCAGCCAGGTCATGATCTCGCGGTCCGTGAGTTCGAGCCCCGCGTCGGGCTCTGGGCTGATGGCTCGGAGCCTGGAGCCTGTTTCCGATTCTGTGTCTCCCTCTCTCTCTGCCCCTCCCCCGTTCATGCTCTGTCTCTCTCTGTCCCAAAAATAAATAAAATTTGGAAAAAAAAAAAATTTTTTTTTGGAAAAAAAAAGGGGGCGCCTGGGTGGCTCAGTCGGTTAAGCAGCCGACTTCGGCTCAGGTCATGATCTCGCGGTCCGTGAGTTCGAGCCCCGCATCGGGCTCTGTGCTGACAGCTCAGAGCCTGGAGCCTGTTTCAGATTCTGTGTCTCCCTCTCTCTGACCCTCCCCTGTTCATGCTGTCTCTCTCTCTGTCTCAAAAATAAACGTTAAAAAAATTTTTTTGAAAAAAAAAAAAAGAATAAGCTTCATTTTTTAGCAAGACCAGCTTTATTAACTTAATTTAATTTAAATTTAAAGTTGAACTGAATTAAGTGGGCAAAAATAAAACAATTCACATTCAAGTAGAATATCACAAATTAACAAATGTTCCACAAATCTATAAATGTATGTCCTCATATGATTAATGAAATTAACCTTTTATCTGAAAAAATCTATTGACACTAGTTATGATTCAGTTAGATATAAGCTCAAAAGTATGGGAAAAGAATTCTAACACTTTATTCAAAAAGTTCTGCTTCATCCAATGATTTAGTTAAAGTCTTTAGCATTCACAATTAATGACATGGAAAATTAAACTCCTAGTTGAATCTTTGGAGTAAGCCCATGCATGTGAGATGAGGCACCCAAACATTATAAGGAAGGGATGCCATCAGTCTGTCTCCCTCCAGGACCATTATTGTCATATCACCTGTAGGGGCAAGAGAGCCCCAGTCTTGAAATTGTTATGAAGGGGAGTCACTAAAAAGAAAACTGGACTTATATCACCCCTGGAAAAGAGCAGGCAAGGAGCAGACCAGCATCAGTTTTTAAAAAAAGGAACTCAAAATTAGATGTTAAATATTTAAGTAGAAATATATGTAAGTAAGCCTCTTGTTAAATTAGCTAAGAAAAGTAATACTACCTTAGACTCTCCATTGCACCACATCATAATTGAGGGGAAGGAGAAGCTCTTGGACAGGAAAAAAAAAAAAAAGCAAGAGGTCCCACATGTCGTCCAAAGAAGGTTTAATGTCAGTCTTTCCTACCACATACCGAAATTTCTTCAATGTGTCAGACTTTCTGTCTTCTTCTATTAGCAGCTCTAGGAATGATTGTTGAACAGATTTGGTAGAGGCAGGTATCTGCTTTTTGTCGATGATGCAAGGGATAGGTTGACTAAGATTCAATCTATACGTCTGTTGAAGCTAAAAATAAATAAATCAGAAAAGGAAACCATGGGGAGAAAAGATAAGAGTCTTTAGGAAGATCTGAGCTAGCCCTAGCTAAACGGTGACTCTTCTTTTCCATGGATTTACAAATCCATTTCCTCCATCTTCTTTCTCCCTTCCTCCTAAACACACCTTCACCTCCAACACAAAATTGCAGAGGAGGCACCTATGTTATATAAAAGCCTGCATAAGCTATAGTCCTACCCCTCCAATTTCCTAGCTTTGTGAGTTTGGGTTAGTTGCTAATTTTATCTAACCTCTTTCTCCCTACTTCTAAAACAAGGATAATGACACAGGGTTGCTGTGAGTGTTGTATAAGATAATATGTATTATGGCAGCACCCCATATATTGTGAAGCGCTATGCAAAGCTTATGATAACACCTACTGAATACTTACTGAATGTCACATGCTTTTTATATATTAACTCATTTGGCATTTACAACAACCTTATGTGGTGGTGGGTACTGTTGTTACCTTTGTCTTACACATAGAGATCTGAAGCTCAGAAAATTTTAGATCTTGCCCAAAGTCTCGTAGCTAATATGTGGTGAGGCTGATTTGAATCTGCACGATCTGTTAGCAGAACCAAACTCTTGAGCGTTGTAAGGCATTTATTCACTTGTACCCTCTTCTCCCTTTTGCTTTTCCCTCTCCCTTCTTCTGCATTAATAATCACCTCATCATCTAGATCCTGCATTCCCTGATCACAGACCCTTATTCATCCTCTGAAGCACTCTAGATGTTGTGATTCCTATTAGACACCTCTTGACACTGCCAGCTCATTTTGCTTTATTCCATCTACATTGGCCATGTTTTTTAAACCAAAAACTGTCCAAAATATCCTTTTTGTTTTTTAATTTTTTTTAACTTTTTTTCTTTTTTTAATTTTTGAGACAGGGAGAGACAGAGCATGAACAGGGGAGGGTCAGAGAGAGAGGGAGACACAGAATCTGAAGCAGGCTCCAGGCTCTGAGCTGTCAGCACAGAGCCCCACGCAGGGCTCGAACTCACATTCTGTGAGATCACGACCTGAGCCGAAGTTGGCTGCCCAAACGACTGAGCCACCCAGGCGCCCCATCCTTTTTTTTTTTTTTTTTTTTAAATCAAAGAGCTTTGATATTTAAAAAGTAGCTGTCCTGGAAAGTTATGTCTAATTTGGATCAGGCTATGATGAGAAATCTGTATCTTTTAAAGTAGCAAGTAATTTGGGGCACCGGGGTGACTCAGTTGGTTAAGTGTCCGACGTCAGCTCAGGTCATGATCTCACGGCTCGTGGGTTCAAGCCCCGCATCAGGATCTGTGCTGACAGCTCGGAGCCTAGAGTCTGTTTCGGATTGTGTGTGTGTGTGTGTGTGTGTGTGTGTGTGTGTGTGTGTGTGTCCCTCCCCCGCTTGCATTCTGTCTCTCTCCTTCAAAAATAAATAAACATTAAAAAAAATATATGGGGCGCCTGGGTGGCTCGGTCGGTTGAGCATCTGACTTTGGCTCAGGTCATGATCTCGCAGCTGGTGAGTTCAAGACCTGTGTTGGGCTCTGTGCTGACAGCTCAGAGCCTGGAGCCTGCTTCGGATTCTGTGTCTCCCTCTCTCTCTGCTCCTCCCCTGCTCACACTATGTCTCTCTCTCAAAAATAAATAAAGATTAAAAAATAAAAAAAAAAGTAGCAAGTAATTTTATAAATGAATTTAGTGAAAGAAAAAGATATATAGATATAAAATAGTCCTAGAACTCCAAGAATGTTCCAGAACTCCATTTTGAGCATGTAGTCCCAGAACAAATAATTCTAATCTCAGCCCTGTAACTTTCTGGAAGGCCACTGTCACCCCCAAAAGCATACTGATGGTTATCTTAGAGGGGCTCTGGGACATAATGAGTGTTTGCCAGAGTTTAACAGGATCAGATTCTGTGTGTGGTGCTATGTAAGCAAGTTCAGTAAACTCTTATCTCCTTTATTGACTCATGCTATTAAAATTTGCTTTCTGATAGTTTTGAGGAGAAAAGTAACCATCATGAATCTGTTGGAGAGTGGTGACTTAAGAGGTTTTATACCTAGAGACTGGTAGATGTGGGTTGACTAGGAAGGAGTTGAGCATTTCTAGAAGTCTCTCCAATTCTAATCTTTTCCCATGTAGGGAGTCCAGTCAGCATCCCTGTTGTCAATTTAAGAGTTTTCACTGAGGTCATGGTGTGCTGGCTTGAATGGTAAACCCCTCAAAAGATATATTCACCCAGAATCTGTGAATGTGACCTTATTTGGAAAAAGGGTCTTTACAGATGTAATTAAGGACCTCAAGATGAGATCATCCTGGATTAATCAGGTGGGTCCTATATCCAATGATACATGGTGTTATAAGAGACAGAAAAGAAGATATAGGACACATTGGGAAGAAGGCCATGAGAAGGCAGAGGCAGAGACTGGATCTATACAGCTACAAGCCAAGGAATGCTAAGGGTTGTTGACAGCTACCAGAGTCTAGGAGAGAGGCACGGAACAAATTTCTCCAGAAGGAACCAGCCGTGCCAACATCTTGATTCCACAAACTCTCCCCCACAACGGAGAGAATATATTTCTGTTGTCTTAAGGCATCAAGTTTGTGGCAACTTGTAACAGCGGCTCTAGGAAACTAATATACACAGTATCTCCAGGTAAATGTTATTTTCAAAGCTTACCACTTTCATTTTTCTTACAACACACTGGGAGAGGGAATAGAAAACAAGATACCTGGCTAAATAGGAATATCATTTTCCTCAGGCACTGATTCCGTTTCTGCTCTAAAGACTTCTGCTTGTTGGTCCAGACCTGCATCACCTTTTTCTGGTACTCATCAATTCTGCTCAGCATTATGTAGAGGTTCTGGGTTTCATAACCTTTCCCGGTGTTTTTGATCACTTGTAATCGCCTGATTAGGTTGTTTCTTGAAAAAAAAAATTAACAAGAGTGAGATCGGTATAACTACTGATCCTACTTTAAGCAAACCTGAACCTAGTTACTTTCAGTTCTCATCAGTAGTAAGTAGAGAGGGATGTGATAGGGGTGGGAGGCATGCTTAATGAGACCTTAATCTGGTTCGTTACATGACTAAACTTTCAAAAAAATCTATATGATGGTCAAGTTTTCATTAACTCTGGAGTTTTTTAGTGTTACAGTAGTGTTGTTTATTATTATGTTAAAACTTTAGTACTGATAAGACCTATAGAAGGTACTCGATACAGTTATGAGAAAGACAGTGTCCTTGCCTTTAAAAGCACTTACAAGCCAGAATAGGAGACTAATAAATTAACTGTGTCAAATAGAATGAAATAAGGCTAAACAGAAATATAAAAATGCTGGGGCACCTGGGTGGCTCAGTCGGTTGACTGTCTGACTCTTGATTCCAGCTCAGGTCATGATCCCAAGAGGAATAAAGAAGACCTCATAGGAAGTTGTTACATAGGATCTTGAGGAACAGTCATAAAAATATACTCTCTCTTTACTATAATGCATACCACCAAGTTTGTGTCTCTTAAACAGATAGTGTTTTGCCATCTCTGTTCTATAGGAGAGGAAAAGCAATCTGAGCAAAGTTAAGTAATTTTTCGAAGTTACATAATTAATAGATTGGGGAAGCAAACCCAGATCTTTTCTCTTTCCATGATACCAATATTTCTCAAAATGTGGACCTTGATCACCTGAACTGATCATCTGGGCAAGGTGATGGGGTGGTGGTGGTGCTTATTGAAAATGTAGATTCCAGGGTGCTTTCCTAGACCTCTTAAATCAAAATCTTGTAGGATTCAGAATCAGTATTTTAAACAAATTCTCAGGTAAATCTTTCTGTCACTAAAGTTTAGGGAAAGAGGAGGAGGAATCGAGGGAATACTATAAACAAAGGCAGGAAAATGAGTTATATTTTGGGAGTGGTGAGTATTCCGAGACTTTTAGACCATAGATCTGTGAAAGGATACAGTGGAGGACAATACTGAAATTGCTGGCTTCTGAAAGATCATAAAAGGCACGTTAAGAAGTTTGGATTTTGGGGGGTGGGGTGAGGAGAGTAGGCAATGATAACCCATTGCAGATATTCTTCTGAATATATGTATTTTACACACACACACACACACACACACACACACAGAATAACTCTTAGGTCTCTTGTGGGCTATAATTAGTAACTCAGAACATACTATATATATGGATTATTTAATACATAAATGTGTTAACTCCATATTAATTGGTTAATTTTAATTATTTTCCAATAGCTTATTTTTTTCATATCTTATGATTTTTTTTTGCTCCTATAACCATCCTTATTACACATGTTTTTAATCATTTCTCTACACGCATTACAGAATGCCTACCATATCCTTTCCTACAAATAACATTGTTCCCACATATATATAATGGTTATATGTTGTATATATAAGAGATGCAAATGACATAACATTGTGTAAGTTTAAGGTGGACAATGTGTTGATTTGATACATTTACATTGCAATATGATTACCACTGTAACCTTAGCTAACACCTCTATCACATCCCATAAGTATCTTTTTTTGGGGGGGGGGTGGGGAGAGCAATCAAGATTTGGTTTTTGAGCAACTTTAAGTTTATAATACAATATTGTTGACTGTAATCACTATGCTATGCATTATATCTCTCCAATAAACCTTGGTTTTCACACCAGATCTTTCCTACTATTTTTCTGTGTATTCACACAGTGTTTTAGATTTTCTCCATAATTCTTCCTTATTGAAATCACATTTAAACTTCATATTAAAATCATAATTCAGTAATGAATTCTTGGAAACTTCAGAAAGTTCATAGTTTCATTTCACGCTTAGAGAAATTATTTTTCATGGATTTGTAAAAATTTTTTTCATGTTTATTTATTTTTGAGGTAAAGAGAGACAGAGCGTGAGTGGGGGAAGAGCAGAGAGGAAGGGAGACACAGAATCTGAAGCAGGCTCCAAGCTCTGAGCTGTCAGTCCAGAGCCGGACATGGGGCTCAAACTCATGAACGTGAGATCATGACCTGAGTCAAAGTTAGAAGCTTAACCGACTGAGCCACCCAGGCTCCCCTATTGTTCATGGCTTTTTTTTTTTTTTTAACGTTTATTTATTTTTGAGACAGAGAGAGACAGAGCATGAACGGGGGAGGGGCAGAGAGAGAGGGAGACACAGAATCCGAAGCAGGCTCCAGGCTCTGAGCCATCAGCCCAGAGCCCGACGCGGGGCTCGAACTCACAGACCACGAGATCGTGACCTGAGCTGAAGTCGGACGCTTAACCGACTGAGCCACCCAGGCGCCCCTGTTCATGGCTTTTTAAAGATAATTAATTTTATTAATGTAAACACTGAGTCTAGTAGTAACTGCTGAAGTATCTAATTATTTAAAATGCCCTCTCTAGAATCATGGCCATTCAAATCTTCTTACCTTTTGTTCCCACTCTCTTAGAAAATTCCACTTGTATTGATAAAATCTCGCCTCCCTCCTAAGGAATATTTTTTACAGTATTTGATATAGCCTCACAATCCAAGGGAAGGTGCTTTACACTTACTGAGCATCCACTATGTGTCGATCATTGTGTTAGAAATTGTATTTATGTTTTAAAATTTACATTTAAATGTTTCATTATTTAAAATACATTATTAAAAAATAAAATAAAATACATTATTTCAGTTAATCTTTGCAACCATTCTTCGAAGTAAATATTATCACATCCATTTTACAAACAGCACAGTTGAGTCTCAGAGAGATTCAAAACTGGAAATTTGAGCCAAGGTGTTCCCGACTTCAAAGTCTGTGTTTAAGAGAAAGCATGATTAAAATTTGGATATAAAATCATTATAGTTTCCTACTTCAAGGCAGCATTCTATACTACACCATACTATATAGTATAGTACTTTAGACTTACAGGACTTTGGAAATGAGCTTTTTGAATTCATATGTAGTAGCTCTACTACTTACTAGCTGTGTAACTTTGGCAAATAGGATGAACTTCCTGAATGATTCCTCGTCTACAAGTTAAATGCAATAATGTATCTAAAGTTTCTCTTCTTTGTAGATGCTTTATAACCTCTTGTGTATGTATGTAACTAGCTTTAAATCATTTATTTAGTTTCTCATTGTCCATGTAATGTTTCCTCAAAGAATTCTAGATTAAACAAGTTTGATTTCCCTACAAAACTTATATTTCCTTTAGTCTATCAGTTTTCACTTTTTCAAGAGTGCAGTGATTCTCCTTTTATTACAGATTCCACCAGATTGCCTGGCATGGATGCCCTTCCTTGATGGGAGTTAGTGTTAAAATATCACCCTAGCATAGAATCCCTTCCAGACAACAGGAAATACTGTACATTTGGTTATTTGATTACATACCCTTATACTCCTTCAAAACTTTTGGGTGGATGCCATCTGGCCCTAATTTATGCCTCTGCATGAAGTTTTACTTGCCTTAAATCCAACTTCCATATTAGTGGCATTTTACTTCCCTTGTTAGGAATGTTTCAATTATCCTCTATCACATACAAAATAAAATACAAGTTCTTTAGCATGCCATTTAGGATTCTTTTTGACCTAGCCTATCTTTGCTAGTCTTCTCTCTTGCCATATCCTGCTTATTCTTTGTATTCTACCAGCAACAAAGTGGTTTACACACACACACACACACACACACACACACGTACATGCACTGCTTTTACTTCCTTCCTTCCTGTGCTCTGCTAGACTCTCTGCCTCCAAAGGTCTGGATGTCTAGCAGTTTTACCTAACTCTCCTGTCTTCAGTCTTCTTCTGTATACTTTGTACATGTACCATCATTGTTCTTTCCACATATAATCACCTGTTTGTGTGGGTGTCTCTCTGAGTTGACTTTGAATGTCCTCAAGGCAGGGATATGGCTTGTCCACCTTTATATCCTGCCACCCTCAGTCCCCTAGGTCTAACACAGTCCCTAGCAAATAGTGGTTGCTATGTTCAGAAATGTTGATGAGTTAAATGATAAGTCCTGACAGGTCACCATAATATTTAGTACCTTTGAGGACTTTCCTCAATATGTATGGAAATGAAATGTCTTATTATCATCATCTGGTCTAATTTTATATCCTCTCCATTCTTGCTTCTCAGATATATTACATTGATCTTGTGCTAATACAACTCTAAAACTATATTTTAGCATTTAATTATGGAATCTTCACTTACAGAGGTTCCACAAAGTGTTCTTTGCTCAAAAATAGTTTAGGGATGCCCGGGTGGCTCAGTTGGTTGAGCATCCAACATCAGCTCAGGTCATGATCTCAGTGGCATGGATTCGAGCCCCACATCGGGCTCTGTGCTGACAGATCAGAGCCTGGAGCCTGCTTTAGATTCTATGTCTCCTGCTCTCTCTGCCCCTCCCCCCCCTCAAAAAAAAATAAACATAAAAAAATTTTTTAAAAGATTATCTGGGACATATATACAATGGAATATTACTCAGCCATTAAAAATGAAATCTTGCCATTTGCAACTATGTGGATGGAGCTAAAGTATATTATGCTAAGTGAAATAAGCCCATCAGAGATAAATACCATATGATTTCATTCATATATGGAATTTAAGGATCAAAACAGATGAACACAGAGGGGAAAAAGAGAGAAGCAAACCATAAAAAAGACTCAACTCTAGAGAACAAACCGAGGGTTGCTGGAGGGAAGGCAGGTGGGGGGGATGGGCTAAATGGGTGATGGGCACTAAGGAAGACACTTGTTGTAATGAGCACTCGGTGTTACATGTAAGTGATAGGTCACTAGATTCTACTCCTAAAACTAGTATTACACTACATATTAACTAACTAGAATTTAAATAAAAATAAAAACATGAAACAAACAAAAATAATGATATGAACATATAAAAATCAAAGTTTTCTATAAGGCAAAAAGCAGAATCAAAACACAAAGATTAAAAAAAGTAATAAAAATAAATTTTTAAAAAGTCCAGTAATATTCACATGTCCTGGAAGCTGAGCATAAACTTCACTCTATGCCTGCCTAGCAGGGCCTATGTTTCTTCCTTTTACCCACACTTCTAGCTTATATATCCTTTCCTTGGTATGAAGCTCTTGGCTAGAAAAGAGTTCCATCTCTAGGATCTGAGAGAAGTGTGTGTGAATTTGGATAGTAGATACAACTGCCCTGCTATGGTCTTGATGTACAGAAATTTTCTATTTGCACTTGACAAGGTGGCACAAAATGCACTTTCAGTATAGAAAACATGCAATTTTCCAAATAACTACTTGATCAGGTGGGCATAATCAACATGAGTAGTAAGTGTGGTTTCATAAAGTGGAGCAAAAAAAAAAAGGGCATTTTAAAATAACTTTTTGAATAGTATAGCTCCCTAAGTGAGGAAAGGAGACATTTTCATGTGTCCTTGTCTAGTCATTTTAAGCACCAGTAAGTGAATAGCTCTGTATCTTTTTGGGTTTTGTACCGTGTAACGCCTTTTATACCTGTTGATTCTGTTGTTATTTTTTGTGTATTAAATATTTTTTTTATTTTGCTGGGGAAAAAAAAAAAGGTCTAGGATTATTCAGTCTGGAAAGAGAACACCAAAGACAGGTACAGAGTAAAATATTTGTCAACAAATCTGATTACTTATGCTTTGAAATGAAAAGTTCTGATTACATCTTGAATAAGTCTCTTTTATCTTGCTGTTCCAATCCTTAGTCTCAAATTAATTCAGTCCTTAAAAGTATAAATTTCATGAGAACAGGGTACTTTGTCTGCTTTATTCACTACTGTATCCTTAGCACCTAATACAATACTTGGCGCATAGTAGGCATTAATAAATGTTTGTTAAATAAATGGCATAAGTTGTTCCTGTAATTAATGATAACCCTTTCTAGTATAGGTTTTAGTGTGACCTCTTGTAATTTTAGGTGAAAGATATCCCCAAATTAATATGTTGGTAATCTCAAACATAAGTGCTAAGGATAGCAGGACAATTGTCGCTTTCCCTGACCTATTTCTGATATTTGCAATTTTTATTTTTATTTGTTTGTTTGTTTTTGAGAGAGAGAACTCATGCAAGTGCAATCATAGGAGGGGCAGAAAGAAAAGGAGAGAGAGAATCTTAAGCAGGCTCCATGCTCAGTGCAGAGCCCCATACAGGGCTTGATCTCACGACCATGAGATCATGACCTGGACCTGAGCTGAAATCAAGAGTCAGATGCTCAACTGGCTGAGCCACCAGTTGGCTGGCACCCCTATATTTGCAATCTTTTTTTTTGCAATTTAAAAAAATCAGGACCAGGACCTGTTTCCTCCAAGTTGCTTCAGCTGCAAGGTTACCATGGCAACACCTTGTATATAACCTGCCATCTCCCATTTTAAGAATCATACATCTTCTGGTGAACTCAAGAAGATGAAAGAAATTTAGAAAAACTAAAAGCATTTTTAAGCTTTTGAAGTTGATATTTTGGAGATCAATCATGATCCACAAAATATATCTGAGCATCTCTGCTAGAGATATAAATGGATGAAATAGATCATATAACATTTTTTATTTCCAAAAAGATATATCTCCTTTTGTTATCTTAAATAAGCTTCATTCCACAGACCTTCTGTAAGAGAATGTTTTAGGGGCACCTGGGTGGCTCAGTTGGTTAAGCATCTGACTTTGGCTCAGGTCATGATCTCACGGTTTGTGAGTTTGAGCCCCGTGTCAGGCTCTATGCTGACAGCTCAAAGCCTAGAGCCTGCTTCAGATTCTGTGTCTCTCTCTCTCTGCCCCTCCCCCACTCACGCTCTGTCTCTCTCTCTCAAAAATAAGCATTAAAAAAAAAAAAGAGAGAAGGGCTCCTGGGTGGCTCAGTCGGTTAGGTGTCCGACTTCACTCAGGTCATGATCTCACAGTTTGTGAATTCGAGCCCCTTGTCGGGCTCTGTGCTGACAGCTTGGAGCCTGAAGCCTCCTTCCGATTCTGTGTCTCCCTCTCTCTCTGCCCCTCACCTGCTCACACTCTGTCTCTCAAACGTAAATAAACATTAAAAATTAAAAAAAGAGAGAGAATATTTTAGAACATCTAAAACGACAAACATGTATATACTTATAGAGCAATGAAGGGAGGATATGTGAAATCAGGACTAAACCAGAAAACTGAACCTTCAATATTACATCTACCTTGCACGCTGGATCAGCCTGTAAGCAATGTACTTGTGGAATAAGTATCCCAGCCGAACTGTGTCCGTATGAAGTGTCTCAATTATGAGATTCCTAGCTGTTGTGTGTAGTTGTGAAGGAAGTCCAGAAGCTTTTGTGGCCTGATGTAAGAGTATCAGGTTCTTTCTCTGAGCCTCTACATCAACAAAATATCTCTGCTCTTTGAACTCTTGGGGAGTGGAAGGGGGCACCAGCATCTTGGGTTTCTTGGTACCTGAAACTGAAGTCAGTATCCAGGACTTGTCTATAGGGGAGAACTTGGATTTCTGGTCCCATTCAGAAGATGAGATCTGTGATGTTTTGGGTAGTTTAGTCGTAAGAGAGGGTAGTGATGTTATAGGCTTCATGAGAGTCGGAATGTAAGGGGTTTGTGATACTGGTGTCCTGTAATTGGTGAGATAGGACTGAAATGTTCTAAATTGTTCCATGGCAATAGGATCATGGCATATTGGGATTTCTTCCAAAGTGTCAGACGCCTCTGATATTTGGAACTTCTTAGTGGTGAAAGGGGCTTGAGTTACCTTGAAATCAGTAGCACTGGGATGAACAAATGCTGAATTAGGTTTCAGAGAAGAAATAATTGCCAATCTTTCCTTACTTTTCTTGGAGACAGAAGAGGACAAATCTTTCAGGGGCTTTCCAGGAGTTGGAGAGGTCCATAATGTTGGAAGATGCCCAGGGGTGGGAGGGATCCACAGTGGGGAAGCTTGACGCTGCCCAAGGGGAGAAGGGGCTTGTAGATAGCGAGATTGATCACAGGTAGCAGTGGGCTGGAATGCCTGGGGCTGCTCAGAGAGTATTAAGGGTCTAGGTTCCAGGAGCTCCCCATGGATGGAAGAGGTTCCAGGAATCAAGGGCTTCCTAGGAGAAAGAGGAGCCAAGAGATCAGGAATCTGTGCAGAGGTGAGTGGGACTCCAGATATAAGGGGCTGCCTGGAGACCAGAGGGGCTTCTGATATCAGAGGTAGCTGAGGAGTCCTAGAGCCCCAAGAGGAAAAGAACTGCTGAGGGCCAAGAAGGGTCTCCAGTGTAAGAGGCTGCCCTGAAGTTGGCAGGGTCTCAGCTATGGGAAATTTCTCAGGAGTCAGTGGGACCTCTGGTGCTACAAACTCAACAGAGGTGGATTGACCTTTAGAAAACAGGGTCTGTTTAGAGGAAGGAAAAGTCTGTGGTGCAAGGAGTTTCCCAGGCTCAGAACGAATTCTCACTCCTAGTGATTTACCAGGGACTTGGGAGAGAAGAGACTGTGATATCTGCAAAGGAATAGGAGAGACCTCCAATGCAGAGGATTTCTCAGCAATAGCAGCAGATGCTGGGGATTGCCTAGGAAGGACAGAAGCCTTCAATTTTTGAAGTGATCTAAGACTGGAAGGATCCAATGTGGGTAACTTCTTAGAAATGTGAGGAGCACTTGGTGTGACAGATTTATCAGTAACAGGCACAATCCCAACTTTCAGGGTATGTTCTAAAAGAGGATGGACCCCAAGTGGTGAGAGCTGTTCATTAATGAGAGGTGCTCTTGATTTTAGGTCATCTACCCCCATGGGATGGGGTTGTCCTGGAATGAAGGGAGCTCCCAAAGGCTGGACTTGCTCAAGGGTAAGGGGAAATCCTAAGACATGGGATTTGTCTGATTTATCTGATTCCCAGAAATGTTCTAGAGAGAGAGAAATACCTAATGCTTGAGCCTGTTCTAAGGAGAGAGGGGCACCCAAAGCCTGGGTCTGTTCAGGGGTAAGAGTGACAGCTGAGACCCAGGCATTTTCTGGAGTGAAAGGGACGCCCAATTTCTGGGCCTGTGATGCAGTGAGAGGAGACTCCCGTGAATGAACTTTCTCAAGGGTGTGTATGAAACCCAAGCCCTGGCATTTCTCAGGGCTGAGGGTGACCAGCAATGCCTTGAACTGCTCAGGGGTGAGAGTGATCCCCAGTGCCTGTGCCTGCTCAGGGGTCACAGTGATCCCCTGTGCCTGGGTCTGCTGAGGGGTGAGAGTGATCCCCCGTGCCTGGGCCTGCTGAGGGGTCAGAGTGATCCCTTGTGCCTGGGCCTGCTCAGGGGTGAAAGAGATCCCCAGTGCCTGTGCCTGCTCAGGGGTGAGAGTGATGCCCTGTGCCTGTGCCTGTGCCTGCTGAGGGGTCAGAGTGAGCCCCAGTACCTGGGCCTGCTCAGGGGTCAGAGTGATCCCCTGTGCCTGGACCTGCTGAGGGGTCAGATTGATTGCCTGGGCCTGCTGAGGGGTGAGAGTGATCTCCCATGCCTGGGCCTGCTCAGGGGTGAGAGAGATCCCCTGTGCCTGGGCCTGCTGAGGGGTCAGAGTGATCCTCTGTGCCTGAGCCTGCTGAGGGGTCAGAGTGATCCTCTGTGCCTGTGCCTGCTGAGGGGTCAGAGTGATCCCCAGTGCTTGTGCCTGCTGAGGGGTCAGAGTGATTGCCTGGGCCTGGGCCTGCTCAGGGATGAGAGGGATCCCCCGTGCCTGGGTGTGCTCCAGGGTCATAGTGACCCCCTGTGCCTGGGCCTGCTGAAGGGTCAGATTGATTGCCTGGGCCTGCTGAGGGGTGAGAGTGATCCCCCCTGCCTGTGCCTGCTGAGGGGTCAGAGTGATCCCCAGTGCCTGGGCCTTCTCAGCGGTGGGAGAGATCCCCTGTGCCTGGGCCTTTTCAGGGGTGAGAGTGATCCATTGTTCCTGGGCCTGCTGAGGGGTCAGATTGATTACCTGGGCCTGCTGAGGGGTGAGAGTGATCCCCCCTGCCTGTGCCTGCTGAGGGGTCAGAGTGATCCCCAGTGCCTGGGCCTTTTCAGGGGTGAGAGTGATCCCCTGTGCCTGGGTCTGCTCAGGGGTCATAGTGACCCCCTGTGCCTGGGTCTGCTCAGGGGTGAGAGAGATCCCCAGTGCCTGGGCCTGTTCAGGGGTCAGAGTGATCCCTTGTGCCTGGGCCTGCTGAGGGGTGAGAGTGATCCCCACTGCCTGTGCCTGCTGAGGGGTCAGAGTGATCCCCAGTGCCTGTGCCTTTTCAGGGGTGAGAGTGATCCCCCGTGCCTGGGCCTGCTGAGAGGTCAGAGGGATCCCTTGTGCCTGGGCCTGCTCAGGGGTCAGAGTGATCCCCAGTGCCTGTGCCTGCTGAGGGGTGAGAGTGACCCCCTGTGCCTGGGCCTGCTCAGGGGTGAGAGTGATCCCCTGTGCCTGGGCCTTTTCAAGGGTAAGAGTGATCCCTTGTGCCTGTGCCTGCTCATGGGTGAGAGTGACCCCTTGTGCCTGGGCCTTTTCGGGGGTGAGAGTGATCCCTTTTGCCTGGGCCTGCTCAGGGGTCAGAGTGATCGCCTGTGCCTGGGCCTGCTGAGGAGTGAGAGTGATCCCCCCTGCCTGTGCCTGCTCAGGGGTGAGAGTGATCCCCAGTGCCTGGGCCTGCTGAGGGGTCAGAGTGATTGCCTGGGCCTGCTGAGGGGTGAGAGTGATCCCCCCTGCCTGTGCCTGCTGAGGGGTCAGAGTGATCCCCAGTGCCTGGGCCTGCTCAAGGGTGAGAGTGATCCCCTGGGTCTGGGCCTGTTCAGGGCTCAGAGTGATTCCCAGTGCTTGGGCCTGCTGAGATGTTAGAGTGATCCCCCCTGCCTGTGCCTGCTCAGGGGTAAGAGTGATCCCCTGTGTCTGGGCCTGCTCAGAAGTGAGAGTGATGCCCTGTGCCTGTGACTGCTCAGGAGTGACCATGATCTCCAGTGCCTGTGCCTGCTGAGGGGTGACAGTGATCCCCATTTCCTGTACTTGGTCAGGGGTGACAGTAATTCCCGGTGCCTTGACCCCCTCAGGGGTGAGTGTGATACCCTGTGCCAGGGTCTGCTCCTCGGTGAAGGTGAACCCCAGTTCATGGGCCTGCTCGGGGGTGAGCGTGATCCCCTGTGACTGAGATTGCTGAGGAATAACAGTGGTCCCCAGTGCCTGGGCCTGCTCATAAGTGAGGGTGATCCCCAATTCCTGGGTCTGCTTGGGGGTGAGAGTGATCCCATGTGCCTGTGCCTGCTTATCAGTGAAGGTGAACCCCAGTTCATGGGTCTGCTCAGGTATGAAAGTGATCCCCAGTGCCTGTTCCTGCTGAGGGGTGAGAGTGATCACTTGTGCCTTGGCTTGCTGAGGAGTGACAGTGGTCCTGAGTGCCTGGGCCTGCTCAGGGGTGAGAGTGATTCCCAAGGCCTGTGCCTGCTGAGGGGTGAGAGTGATCCCCTGTGCCTGGGCCTGCTCAGGAGTGAGAGGGATCCCAAGTGCCTGAGCCTGTTGAGGAGTGACAGTGATCCCCAATGCCTTTTGAAGAGTGTCAGTGATGCTCATTTCCTGGGCCTGCTCAGGGGTAAGACTGATCCCCAGTGCCTGGGCCTGTTCTGGGGCCACGGTGATGCCTAGTTCTTTGGCCTTTTGAGGGGTGATAGTGATCTCCAGTTCCTGGGCCTGTTGAAGAGTTAGAGTGAGGGTCTTTGTGGGAGACTGTCCAGAAATTGGAAAGGCCCCAGGTGATTGCGATTGTGTCGATGGAGAAGGAGTGATTGGTATAGGGTGCTTTCCATCAGCAAAATTTTCTAATGTCTTCAAATGTCCATGGAACGCTTTTCTTTGGTGTAACTGGGATGCTACTTTCGGTATGCTCTTCCATTTGGGAGACACTGTCACTGAAGTTTGGCTGAACATCTTTTCTAGTGTGTCAGAATTTTTCTCATTGATCTTCCTCTGATCCTTTGTCTTTTTCTGCTTCTGCCTTCCATGGTCTTCTATGTTTCTCCTTGGCTTCTGCTTCTCTTCTTTCTCCCTATTTATTTGTAGCTTCGGGTGTCTCAGTTCCTTCTGAACTGGCCTCATCTGCTCCTCCTCCTCCTCCTCCTCCAGGGGTACCAATTGTTCTTCCATTTCTTGATTCCATGCCTCCAGCTGCTGCTGTTTTGGCTTCTGATATCCTTTCTCTTTTCTTTGCATTTGCTCGTCATCTTGCTCAGTCCGTTTTTGTTGTTCCTTCCATGCTTCCTCTTCCTGCCACCATTTCTGCTTCTGTTGCCTCTGCTTTCTCTCCTTCATTTGGAGCCATGACTCTTCCTTCTCCAATTTTTTACTTATCAGCTCATGGCTCTTCTTCCAGAAACTCCCTTCCTCTTGCAAATGGTGTTTGAGACCCTCACCAAATACTTTTTCTTGACCTTCTTGCAAATATTCATCCCACCTCTGTTTTTCCTTTTCCTTGTGGTCTCTCCCTACTGTTGAGGCTACTGGAGCATCTCTTTCACCTTCTATTGCAGTCAAGATCATTTGTATTAAATTGTCAATTAATGGGTCCATGCTCTTAGATGAGAGTAAGGTGCTAATTTCAGCCTTTGCACTAATTGGCTTCTGAAAATGCAATCCTGGCATAAATGAGACTTCCTTTTTTCGTTTCATAGGTTTCTCTCCAACTTGTCCTGCATTTTTTATGTCTTTGTATTCTCTCAAGATTTTTGCCACAGTTTCGGCCACAGTTTGGAAGTATTCCTCCATTTTTGCCTTTATGATTTCTAATTTTTCGACCTCTGCTGTTTTTAATAATAACTCCTCTTTTGGCACAGCCTTTTTATCCAAAGGCTTTCCTATGTTATCAATTTTCTCATTTAGGAAAGCCATTATAGCTTTTTGAAATTCTTCTAGGTTACTCTCTTCACTTTTGCCATCTGGGCTTTCTAGAACTCTGGTAGATTCTGAAGTCTCTTTTGCTATCCTAGATTGTGATTTAACAAGTTCAGGAGACTTGAATTTCTTGGCTAAGACTATGATATCCTCAGTTTTTCCCTCTTTGCTTGTGGTGGTTCTTGGAGAGATCTGACGTTTCTTCCCTTTTGTTTTCATTTTCTCAGAGGAATAACCAAGTTCAATCAATTTGAATTGCTCTGCTTGGCTACTCATCTCACTTTTGCTCTCTTTGTCCATTGACTCAGTGGTGGGTTCTTCTTTATTCTCTGAAGAAATCTGGCTTTTGTCATGTGAATATTCAGGTTTGACCTTCCTGAGTCTTTCCCACATACTACCTGTTCCACTTTTGCCACTTTGTCTTTTTGTGTCAGTAGAAGGGTAATCAGTAGGGACATAGCGACTTTTTGATTCTGCGAATGACTTTGGTTTGGCTTCAGAAAAGGATTTCATTTCTTTTCTATTCTTTTCCAGTGCCTGTAGCTCCAAGTCATGATCAAGTTTGGTCTCTTTCTGTTTACCTTTATCATCACTCAGATGTGATCCAGAGGTCTCATCCATAGATGAGCCTTTAATTTGCTTTTTCTTCTGTGATTGATACTGGTCATCATCTTTCTTCAGTGACACCTTATCTTCAGTGATACCTTCAGAAGACTCTTTTTGGTTTTTTTCAGGTAAAGGGTATTGCTGTTCAATTAAATCTGGGGTCATTTCAGCTGCGGCTGTATATGAAAATGCTGAGTCCCACTGGATCCCCGAGGCTTTGGTCTCTTGTGTTTGGGCCTCATCTATAATGTTTTCAAATTCTTTAGCCAAAATATTTTCCATACTGTCTTCTATGTCAGTTTTGCTAATGGCAATGGATGATTGTAGAGAAAGCTCAGGCAACGCTTTCAAGGTTGTTGTGGGTAATGCTGTGGGTAGTTGTTGCTCTGCAATACCTTTGGACCGAATAAATTGTTCATATTTTTCTTCTGCATCTTGAAGTTTCTGCTGAAGTATTTCATTTTGTTCACTGAGATCTCGTATTATTTTCAGAGAGAGCTCTTTTTCTTTTTCACTTGTCTCATTTATATACATATTAGCACTTTGGAGGATAAAAACTTTTACTTCATCATTTAGTGTATTCAAAGCTTTAGAAAGGTTTACTATTGTTGATGATATATATTTAATAGCATTGTTTTCCAATTTATTGAACATTGCAGTGTTTATGAGTTCCTGTAGCATATCTTGGATTTCTGAAACCTTTGTATTTGTTGCAAATTCATCACTAATCATCTGATCTGGTCTTAAAGCATGAGCTGTTGCAGGTCGCTTTATAACCCTTTCTTTCCAAGATTTCCATAGAGTACCTCTAGATGCTGGAGGAAAAAAACCACAAAACATAAAATAATGAGATTGCATTTCTTCTTCTGTGTGGTGCTCTATCTACGCGAAAGCCTAGGACTTTAGCCTAAATTATGGATAGGTATAGGATAAAGATTCATCAGAAAGTTTTGGCTCCAATGGGGCACCTGACTGGCTCAGTCTATAGAGCATATGACTCTTGATCTCAAGGTTGTGAGTTTGAGCCCCGCGTTGGGTGTAGAGATTACTTAAGAAGAAAAAGAAAAAAAAAAGATTTTATTTTTATTTTATTTATTTTTTTTTTTTTGAGAGAGAGAGAGAATATCTTAAGCAGGCTCCACACTCAGCATGGAGCCCAATGCAAGACTCAGTGTCACCACTGTGAGATCATGACCTGAGCTGAAATCAAGGGTCAGATGCTCAACTGACTAAGCCACATGGGTGCCCCTGAAAATAAAATCTTTAAAAAAAACAACAAAAAAACCTTTACCTCCAAAGTAAATAGTATTATTTTTTCCCACAATTACCTAGAATTTTGCTTCCAAAATTTAGTCTTTGGTCTTTAGTTATGATCTCAGCTTACCTTCAGTTATAAGTTTGGGATTAGATATAACATAAGCCAAAACTTTCCTTTGGCTTTGATTATGCTTGGTGCTTTCCATTTTCTTTCTTAGGTTCCTGTCCTTCTTTTCTCACTTTTCTGAATCACAGTTAGTCTTGGTTCTTTCAGAAGAGTCACAAAAGAGCAGAAAAAAGTCAAACATTTGAAGGGATTTCCAGAATGGCTGAATGAGAAACTCGGCAAAATTTTTTCCCATAAAAGCAATGATAAAACTTGACAAAACTGCCCAAACCAATGATTTTAGGACTTTGGAAATTGACTGCAAGCATACAACAAAATGGTAAGCATTTTTTTCAAGAAAAATTACTAAACTTCAGTAAGAACTGGAAGTCTGTGATGTTTTAGCCTGGAGCTTCTTCTGTTTCCAACTCCCCCAAGCCATGTTACCTGGTAGTTCTATAGGAGTGAGTCAAGCCTTGAAGCTCTACTGCCTGAGGGGGCTGATTTGATCTGGAATAAAGCAGGGAAAAAACACATGCCTAGGGACGTTGTCTAAAACAATACTTCCTTAACTCACACACAGATCCATTAGCAAAGAATAGAAGCCTTACTGGATCAATCTGGATCACTTAATGATTGGCCAGTTATTGACCACTAAGTTATGCTGACCCAAAGGTGACCCCTAGGAATTCAAGCTTTAAAATATAAACAAAAATGAGGGAAAAAAAATAACTGAGCAAAGGTGTCAGCAGCCACACACTGTTGGGGAGACAGACTTTACTGCAATAATCCAGACAAATCACTAAAAAGCAAAGGAAAAAAGGAGCAAAAAGAAACCCTGGAGGTTATAGGGGAAGTCAGACTCTAAAGTTGCTATAATATGTCATCTAAAATGTCCAGTTTTGGGGGTGCCTGGATGGTTCAGTCGGTTAAGAGTCCAAGTCTTGATTTCAGCTCAGGTCATGATCTCATGGTTCATGAGTTCAAGTCCTGCATCTGGCTCTGTGCTAACAGCACAGACCCTGCTTGGGATGCTCTCTCTCCCCCCCTCTCGTTGCCCCTCCCCGACTTGCTCTCTTTCTGTCTCAAAAATAAATAGATAAACATTAAAAACACTTACAAAAATAAATAAACTTTTTAAAAAAATATTGAGGAAATAATAATGGCCAAATCATCCCAAATTTGATGAAAAACATTAATCTACACATTCAAGAAGATCATTGAACTCTAAGATAAATACAAAAAGATCCATACCTAGATACATCATAGTCAATTGTTGAAAGCCAGACAAAGAATCTTTAAAGTAAAAAGATAAAAATGACTTATCACAATCAAAGGAGATTAAAAAATCAAAGCATAGGGGAGCCATAGTAAATTTAACAGCTTACCACTGATTAGAAACAAGAGGCCCAAACACAGTGAGATGACTATTCAAAGTGGTGAAAGAATAATACTGCTAACCAAGAATTCTATATCCAGGAAAACTATCCTTCAAAAAATGAAGGTAAAACATCCATTCCCTGAAATAACACTCTTCCCAAAGTACCATGCACATGCAACTCTCATAACCATCCTCATTATAAGTGTCTTTAAAGACTTCTCTAAATGGATTACAGAATTTCTATTACATCCATTCCTTGAAATAACACTCTTCTCAAAGTAGTATGCACATACAGCTCTTGTAAGCATCCTTATTGCATGTGTTTTTAAACAGTTCTCTAAATATATTACATTATTCACTGAAATAACACTCCTGTAAATGTGGCTTGCAGTGAACACTCATATATCCATGTGTTTTCAACACTTCTGTAAATGTATTACAGAATTTCTATCAGATCCATTCCATGAAATAACTATTTTCAAAGTAATCAAAGGATGTAACCTGTTATTTTTCTTTTTAATGAAGGCAAGAAATAAGACATACAGATGGCAACTAAGGATATGAAAAGATGTTCAGTGTCATCTGTCATTAGAGAATTGGAAACTGTTGTAGCCACTCTGGAAAGCACTATGCAGATTCCTTAGAAAGTTAAAAATAGAACTACCTTACAACCCAGCAATTGCACTACTAGATATTTACCCGAAGGATACAAAAATACTGATTCGAAGGGACACGTGCACCCCAATATTTATAGCAACATTATCAGTAATAACTAAATTATGGAAAGAGCCCAATTTTCCATTGACTGATGAGTGGATAAAGAAGATGTGCGATATATATACAATGGAATATTACTCAGCAAAAAAAAAAAAAAATGAAATCTTGTCATTTGCAACAATATTGATGGAGCTAGAGTGTATTATGCTAAGTGAAATAAGTCAGAGAAAGACAAATACCATATGATTTCATTCATGTGGAATTTAAGAAACAAAACAGATGAACATAGGAGAAAGAGAAAACCAAAAAAAAAAAAAAAAAAAAAAAAAGGAGGAAGACAAACCATAAGAGACCATTAACTATAGAGAACAAACTGAGGGGAGGGACACTGTGTAAGGAATAGTCTAAATAGGTGATGGGTATTAAGGAGGGCACTTGTGATAAGCACTGGGTGTTATATGTAAGAGATGAATCACTAAATTCTACTTCTGAAACCAATTTATATTACATGTTAACTAACTAGAATTTAAGTAAAAACTTGAAAAAAAAAAGAATTGCAAATTATAACAATGAAATATGTTACACATTTCTGAAAATGGCTAAATCCAAAAAACCAATAATGCCAATTGCTAACAAGTACAGGGAGTGACAAGAACTCCTGTTGAAAAATGGTGGGAATGAGAAATGGTACATCTACTTGGAAAGACAGTTTGGCAGTTTCTTACAAAGTTACTTACAAAGTAATGTAATCTTATCAAATGATCTAGCCATCATGCTCCTAGGTTTTTACATAATTAATTCGAAAACTTATGTCCATGAGAAAGAGAGAGAGAGAGAGTGTGTGTGTGTGTGTGTGTGTGTGTATATATACGTATATATATACGTATATATATATATATATATATATACGTATATATATATATATATATATATATATATATATATATATATGGCAGTTTTATTCTTAGTCACCAAAACCTGGAAGCAACCACATAAACAAGCTGTGGTGCATCTGTACAATGGAATATTATTCAGCAGTAAAAAGAAATAAGCTATTAGGCCACAAAAAGATAGGGAGGAACCTTAAATGTATATTTAAAGTGACAGAAGCCAGTCTGAAAAAGCTACATACTACATGATTCCAATTATATGACATCCTTGGAAAACCAAAACTATGGAGACATAGGGGCACCTGGGTGGCTCAGTCAGTTAAGGGTCCGACTTCGGCTCAGTTCACGATCTCGCGGTCTGTGAGTTCGAGGCCTGCGTCGGGCTCTGGGCTGATGGCTCAGAGCCTGGAGCCTGTTTCACATTCTGTGTCTCCCTCTCTCTCTGACCCTCCCTTGTTCATGCTCTGTCTCTCTCTGTCACAGAAATAAGTAAACGTTAAAAAAAAATTTTTTTTTTAAACTATGGAGACATAAAAAATTATCAGTACCAGGGACTTGGGGAAAGAGGGGAAGAATACATAAGTGAATCACAGGGCATTTTTAGGGTGGAAAAACTATTCTGTATGATACTATAAGGGTGGATACATGACAATATACATTTGTCAAACCCAGTAGAACTCTATAGCACAAAGAGTGAAACTTAATGTTTACAAAATTTTTAAATACCCTTTTAAGAGGTCAGGGGATCCCAGGAAGGAATGTAGACTGTGATATGACAATCTAACAATATAAGAAATGTATGACACAACCTCACTGAAAGGAATGAGAGGATGCAGGGAGTGCTGACCTGTAGGTAACCGGAAATGAACGGAGCCTGTAAGACTGAAGACAAAGTGCTGTACTCTAGTTGATAAGTTATTTCCCACTAGGGTATGGGTTAATAATTCTGCTACTGCTATGCATGTATACTGGAATCGAGCAATTAAGTGAAGTAGATGGTAGGAGCAAGTTTCTTATTGTTTGTCATAATTTATAGATAAGCAAGGGGAAGAAACTGGAATGATCTATGTGTGATAATGAATTAAAATTAGAGAAATCACTATAAACTTATGTTTAGTTTAAAGTAGTTACAGATGATACTATATATACATATTAATAGATATGTGTAACTGCATTGGCTCTACATACACACACACACATATTTATATATATATATATATATATATATATATATATATATATATATTTTTTTTTTTTTTTTGCTCTGTCAAATGAGAGGACTGAACAGAAATGACAGCCCAGTAGCAATGAACACACCTAGCAACCAGACGTTGCTTTTTAATACTATTCTCTCCTAAAAGTAACCAGAAATCCTTGAAGAAATGACCGATTATAAGACTGGAGCAGGATATATTCGAGATGAACCTGAAGGATCTTGTAGTGCCAGAAAGTAGGGAAGTGCTAAAAAAATAAAAAAGAAAGGGGCACCTGGGTGGCTCAGTTGGTTGAGCATCTGACTTCAGCTCAGGTCATGATCTCACAGCTTGTGAGTTCAAGCCCTGTGTCTGGCTCTGTGCTAACAGCTAAGAGCCTGGAGCCTGCTTCGGATTCTGTTTCTGTCTCTCTCTCTCTCTGCACTGCCCTGTTCATGCACTGTCTTTCTCTTTCTCTCAAATATAAATAAACATTTAAAAAATTTTATTTAATAATAATAAAAATAAAGAAAGAAAAAAGAAAAAGCCACATCGATGAGGTTATGTTAAAGGGGCACAGGAACCAACTGAAAGAGGTCCCAACGGCCAAAACTAGAACAACTTAAGCAAGTAAATAAAGTAGTATTGGATTATAACTCAAAGTCCAAAAAAAATCTGAGTTCATTTTGAGATAAATAATTGAATAAATTAATAAATGAGGAAGAAGAGACAAATTATAGTACATAAGAACTTCAAATAATTTATGTAGATATTCATCCTAAAAGAAAGGGAGCACAACTCCCTTTTCCTTAAGTATGGGCTGCACATATAGACTTATTTTAAAAAGCAAAGTATGGAAAATGAGGAAAAAGAGTAACTTTACAGTGGAGAAACCTGACAAGCACTACTTTAGCCACGTGGTCAAGGTCAACATTGAGTCATTTGATAGTACGTACCCTTGAAATTGTATGATGACAATGGTACTTTACCTCTGTGATCTTTCTCCTCAAAATCCATAACCCCAGAATAAATGTGAGAAAAACACCAGACAAATTCCCATAGGGGAGCATCTTATAATATATCTGATTGGTGCTCCTCACATGTGTCAGGAACATCAAACAGAAGGAAAAGTCTGTGAAATTGTCACAGCCAAGAAAGTCTAAGAAGACATGACAATTAAATGTAATTAGGTACCCTGGATGGAATCCTGAAACAAAAAAGGACATTAGGTAAAAACAAGGAATTATGACTAGAGTCCATAAATTATGGACTTTAGTTAATAATGTGTCAATACTGGTTTGTTAATTATAACAAATGTATCATACTAATGTAATATATTAGTAATGGGGGAAACTAAGGAGAAATATGGAATTCTCTGTACTATTTTCTCACTTTTTTTTATAAATCTAAAACTACCTTAAGAAAATAAAGTCTATTAAAAAATGAAAGTGAAATAAAGACATTCTAGATGAGCAAAACGGAAAGAATTTGCTGCTAGTAGACCAGCCTTATAAGAAAGACAAAGAAGTCCTTCAGGTTGAAAGGAAATGATACCAGAGGATAACTCAAATTCACACAAAGAAATAAAGAGCACAAGTATATGTAGCTAAAAATATGCTTTCTTTTCCTCTCTTAACTGATTAAAAAGACAATCATATAAAACAATAATTATGAACTATGTTGTTGGGCTTATGATACATAAAAATGTAATATATATGGCAAAATCCAAAGGAGGGGAAGAGAATGGAGCTAATGGAGCAAAAATTCTATACTTTGCTTGTATTAAGTTAGCACTAATCTGAAACAGATTGTGATAATTTTTTTTTTTAATTTTTTTTTCCAACGTTTATTTATTTTTAAGACAGAGAGAGACAGAGCATGAACGGGGGAGGGGCAGAGAGAGAGGGAGACACAGAACCGGAAACAGGCTCCAGGCTCTGAGCCATCAGCCCAGAGCCTGACGCGGGGCTCGAACTCCCAGACCGCGAGATCGTGACCTGGCTGAAGTCGGACGCTTAACCGACTGCGCCACCCAGGCGCCCCTGTGATAATTTTTTTAAGTGTATTTATCTTGAGAGAGAGAGAGAGAGAGAGAGAAAGTGAATGGGAGAGCGACAGAGAGAAAGGGAGAGGGAGAATCCCAAGTAGACTCCACACTGTCAGTGCAGAGCTCAACATGAGGCTCAAACTCACCAATGGTGAGATCATGACCTGAGCCAAAATCAAGAGTCCAATGCTTAACCAACTGAGCCACACAGGCGCCGTAGGTTGTGACAATTTAAAATGTGTACTGCAATCCCTAAAGAGCTACTAAGGAAATTACTCCAAAAATATAGGGGGAAAATGGAATTAAAATGGTACACTAGAAAATATTTGTTTAACACAAAAAGTAGTAAAAGAAGAACAGGAGAACAAAGAGATGAGACATGGAAAATAAACAGCAACACAACACATATAAATCCAATCATATCAATAATTACATTAAATATGAAAGAATTAAATACTCAAAAGTGAAAGATTGCCCAATTTTATGTGTATTTCTGTATTTTTTTGTGTGTATATATATTTAAAAGCCAACACGATCCAATGATAAGCAACATATCTTAGATTCAATCTTGCACAGTAACCACAGGGGAGCTGGAGAGAATAGACTAATATCAAACAAAACAGACTTTAAGACAAAAAAAAAAAAAAGGTTCTAGATACAATGAGGGACAATCTATTTATTTATTTATTTTTTTCAACGTTTATTTATTTTTGGGACAGAGAGAGACAGAGCATGAACGGGGGAGGGGCAGAGAGAGAGGGAGACACAGAATCGGAAACAGGCTCCGAGCCATCAGCCCAGAGCCTGACGCGGGGCTCGAACTCACGGACCGCGAGATCGTGACCTGGCTGAAGTCGGACGCTTAACCGACTGCACCACCCAGGCGCCCCAATGAGGGACATTTTATAATGAAAAAAAGATCAGTTCATCAGTAAGCTATCACAATATGAACATATATGCACCTAATAACAGAGCCTTAAAATATAGGAAGCAAAACCAGACAGAATTAAAGAGAGAAATAGCTAACTCAGTAATAGTAGTTGGGAAGTTCAATATCCCACTCTTAATAATAGAACAACTAGACAGAAAATCAGTAAGGATATATACAGAAGACTAAAACAACAATATAAACCAACTGTAGAACACTCCACCCAACAAAAGCAAAATATATCTTTTCAAACACACACAGAACATTCTCCAGGATAGACCATATGGTAGGCTATAAAGCAAGTCACAATAAATGTAAAAGGATTGAAAGAATACAAAGTATGTTCCACAAAATACTTCACATGGAGTAGATAGATACATAGATATACAGATAACAGATAATTTCCTACTGGTTCTGCTTCTCTGGTTGAACACTGACCAATACAAGCTTTTGTTTTTGTTTGTATTTATTTATTTATTTATTTATTTATTTATTTATTTATTTTTAGTAATCTCTGTACCCAATGAAGGGCCCAAACTCATGACCCTGAGATCAAGAGTCACATGCTCCTCTGCCTGAGCCAGCCAAGCACCGCCCCCCCATACAAGTTTTTAAAACGACACTAAAACCATGAACCACAAAAGAAAATATTGACAAATTGATTTGACTTCATCAAAATCAAAAACCATTGGCCTTCAAATGCCCCATCAAGAAAATGAAAAGTCAAACCAAAGATTAAGAGAAAATGTTTGAAAATCACGTTTCTTTCTCTTTTTTTTTAATGTTTCTTTATTTTTGAGAGAGACAGAGAGAGATAGAGTGTGAGTCAGGGAGAGGCAGAGAAAGAGGGAGACACATAATCCAAAGCAGGCTCCAGGCTCTGAGCTATCAGCACAGAGCCCAACATGGGGCTCCAACTCATAAACCAGGAGATCATGACCTGAGCCCAGGTCAGACGCTTAAATGACCGAGCCACTGAGGCGTCCCCCTTTTTTTTAATGTTTATTTATTTCTGAGAGAGAGCGAGAGAGCGCGCAAGCAGGGGAGGGGCAGACAGAGAGGGAGACACAGAATCTGAAGCAGGCTCCAGGCTCTGAGCTTGAACCCATGAACCACAAGATCATGACATGAGCTGAAGTCAGACACTTAACCAACTGAGCCATTCAGGTGTCCCTGAGAATCACATTTCAAGACTTGTATTCAGAATACATAAAGGACTCTTAAAACTCAATAATAGAAATGGGTAAGCATTTGAATAGTCATTTCAGCAAAATAAATATAAGAATGACTAATAAGCACCTGGATAGATGCTCAACATCATCAGTCTTTAGGGAAATACAATTTAAAACCACAATGAGGAAGGGGAGTAGTGCTTGGGTGGCTCAGTTGGTTGAGAGGCGGACTTCAGCTCAGCACATGATCTCACAGTTTGTGAGTTCTAGCCCTGCATCAGGCTCTCTACTGTCAGTGTGGAGCTTTGGATCCTCTGTCCTCCTCTCTCTCTCTGCACCTCACCCACTCATGCTCTCTCTCTCAAAAATAAATAAACATTAAAAAAAATAAATAAAACCACAATGGGATACCACTTCACACCTCTTGGAAAGGCGATCCTAAAGAAGTCCATAAAAAGTGTTGAGGATGTGGAGAAACTGGAACCTTAATACATTGCTGATGGGAACGTAAAATAGTGCTGTCATTTGGGCAATAAGTTAACAATTTCTTTAAAAGATATGCATAAACTTACCAGCAATAGGTAAATGACCCAGAAATTCTACTCCTGGGTATCTACCCAAAAGAAATGAAAACATACATCCACACAAAGACTTATACATCTGGGTTTATAGCAGCATTATTCATAAAAGTCAAATGTCAAAATAATCTGAATGTCCATGAACTGGTGAGTAGGTAAACAAAATGTGGTATATGCAAAAAATGATATACAATTGGTCATAGAAAGGAAGAAACTACTGATACATCCTATAACATGGCTGAACCTCAAAACCATTATTTAAGTAAAAGAAACCACATATAAAAGACTACATATAATATGATTCCATCTTATGAAATGTCCAAAAAAGGCAAACTTATTGAGACAGAAAATAGATTTGTGTATGTTTGGAACATACACACATGTTGTGTGTGTGTTTAGAACATACACAAATGTTGTGTGTGTGTGTGTGTGGGTGGGTGGGTGGGAGTGAGGATTGACTGCAAAAGGGCATGAGGGATCTTTTTTGGGATGAAGGAAATGTTCTAAAATTGAATTGTGGGGAGGGGGGCAGTGGTGGTGGCTGGCTGGCTCAGTCAGTAGAGCATGAGACTCTTGATCTCTGGGTCATGACTTCAAGCCCCATGCTGGGTGTGGAACCTACTTTAAAAAATAATAAAATAAAATAAAATAAAATAAAATAAAATAAAATAAAATAAAATAAAATAAAATAAAATAAAATAAAATATTGTGATGATAGCTACACAACTCTAAATTTACTAAAAGTCATTGAATTTTACATTTAACATATGTGAGTTTTATGGTATGTAACTTTTACTTTAATAAAGCCATTTTTTAGAAAAAGTCAAATCTGTTTCCAATGTCTTAAAGCACCCTTACTCATTTTTTTCTTTTGTCTCTTCTTTTCTTCAAATAAAGATACACTAATTCTACTCAGTATCTTGACATTGCTCTCAATAGCTCTGTACATTTCTGGTAAAAACTCCATTTTTGCTATCCAGTGATGGTGTTCCTCAATATCAGTTGCAGTCATCTCAGACAAAATGGCATCTTGAAGAGAGCAAAAAAAAAATTATTTTTGTGCAGAAAAATGATTATAATCATATAGGCTTATAATATTGGCTAACTACTTCATACTATGGTATTGAGGAATATAGGTGTCTCACACTGATTGCTCTTCTGAGGCTTTTCTCTATGAAGAAATGAAGAAGGATGAGACTTGGAATAGAAAGCTGAACAGTAAATCTTGGACATGAAAATACTCTGGTAACTAAAATGTGAACATGTGTTTTAATATTGAGGAACTAAACCTCAACTCCTTTCATAAGTTGTCTAGTATTTTAAAACCTCCATTATATGAGATTTCTTGCAACTTAATGAAATTATTCTTTTTGTATGCTTAGCTTATTCATTCTTTCATTCAACCAAATGTCTCCTTTGTCATGTATTGTTCTAGATGTTGAGGATACAACACTGAATAAAACAAGTTCTCTGACTTCATACTGCTTGCATTCTAGTGAAAGGAGACACACAAAACATAAAAATATAAACATTAATTATATAGTATGGCAGATCATAAGAAACGCTACAGACAAAAATAAAAAATAAAGAGGAATGGACAGTGCCAGGGAGTAGGGAATGGAGATGGTCAGAGAACACATCATTTTAAAGTGAGATATAGGGGCGCCTGGGTGGCGCAGTCGGTTAAGCGCCCGACTTCAGCCAGGTCACGATCTCGCGGTCCGTGAGTTTGAGCCCCGCGTCGGGCTCTGGGCTGATGGCTCGGAGCCTGGAGCCTGTTTCCGATTCTGTGTCTCCCTCTCTCTCTGCCCCTCCCCTGTTCATGCTCTGTCTCTCTCTGTCCCAAAAATAAATAAACGTTGAAAAAAAAAAATTTAAAAAAAAAAAAAAAAAGTGAGATATAAGCAGAAAATGAGCCACATGGCTACTTGTGGACAGTGTTCCAGGCAAAGGAATAGTAAGCATAAAGACACTGGGCAGAGGCATACTGGCATGCTTGAAGAGAAGCAAGGAGCCCAGAATAGCTGGCACTAAGTAAGCAAGACTACATAGTGCTTACTTTATTCTTACTGAAACAGTGGACAATAATTCTCTGAATAACCTCCTTAGTCTTCTTTTAAAGGTAGTCTGATTAACCCTTTAACATTTACTTATAGATCCTGTTCTCTTTTTCATTAACTTCATGGTTTTCCTTTGAACCACTTCAAACTTACTCCATTCTTCCAACCAGACCAGGATGTGCAAAAGAGTCTTTTCTCTAATTTCACTGTTCTTAGCATAAGTAACTATTTTATCCAGGAAATTTATTCTCCATTTCTTATGTTCTGGAAGGGAGATTTTCCTTCCGGAGTGCACATTCTCAGCAACAGTGTAGCGATTGATTATTCGCTGCACATTGAGCAGTATGTCAGCCAGTTGCATATTAATGTCCTATAAGAATAAGAAGGGGGAATATATTAATACTCAGTTTATTGACAAATCAAACATCTGTTCATAATTCTCAACAAAGTGGGTTTATTTTTTTTTAAGTTTATTTTGAGAGAGACAGAGACAGCATGAGTAAAGGAGGGGCAGAGAGAGGGAGACAGAGAATCCTAAGCAGACTCCACACTGTCAGCATGGAGTCTAATGCAGGGCTCAAACCCATGAGCTGTGAGATCATGACCTGAGCCGAAACCAAGGATTGGGCACTTAACCAACTGAGCCACCCAGGCACATCTCAACAAAGTTTAGAGGGAACATACCTCAATATGATAAAGGATGTATATGAAAAGCCCATAGTGAACATTATATTCAATAGTGAAAAACTGTAAGTTTTTCCTGTAAGATCAGGAACAAGACAAATATGTCCACTCTCACCACTTTTATTGAACATAATACTGGAAGTACTAGCCTCAGCAATCAGAGAAGAAAAAGAAATGAGGCATCTATATAGGTAAGGATGAAATTAAACTACCACTATTTGCGTATGACATGATACTATATATAGAAAACCCTAAGAGGGTGCATGGGTGGCTCAGTCAGTTGAGCATCTGACTTCAGCTCAGGTCATGATCTCCTGGTTTGTGACTTCAAACCCTGCATTGGGTTCTGTGCTGACAGTTCAGAGCCTGGAGCCTGTTTCAATTCTGTGTTTCCCTCTCTCTCTGCCCAACCCCCACTTGTGCTTTCTCTCTCTCCCTCTCTCTCTCTCTCTCAGAAATAATAACTGAATAATCTTAAAAAAAAAAAAAGAAAACCCTAAGGACTCAAACAACAAAACAAAACAACAACAAAAAACTATTACCAGTAATAAATTCAGTAAAGTTGTGGGATACAAAATCAATACCTAGAAATCAGTAGCATTCCTATACACTAATAATGAAGTAGCAGACAGAGAAATTAAGGAAACAGTCCTATTTATGATTGCACCAAAAATAATAAAATACCTAGGAATAAACTTATCTAAAGAGGTGAAAGACCTGTACTCTGAAAACTATAAAAGATTGATGAAAGAAATTGAAGATGACACAAAGAAATGGAAAGACATTCCCTGCTCATGGGTTGGAAGAACAAATATTGTTAAAATGTATGAACTACCCAAAGCAATCTACACATTTAATGCAATCCTTATCAAAATATCAAGAGTATTTTTCATAGAACTAGAAGAAAAAATTATAAAATTTATGTGGAACCACAAAAAGCCCTGAATACCCAAAGCAATCATGAAAAAAAAAAAAAAAAAAAAGCAAAACTGCAGGTATCACAATTCAAGATTTCAAGCTATACCACAAAGCTGTAGTAATCAAAAGAGTATGGTACTGGCACAAAAATAGACACATAGATCAGTGGAACAGTGTAGAAAGCCCAGAAACAAACCCACAGTTGTAAGGTCAATTAATCTTTGACAAAAGAGGTGAGAATATGCAATGGGAAAAAGACAGTCTCTTCAACAAATGGTGTTAGGAAAACTGAACAGCTACATACAAATGAATGATCTTGGACTACTTTCTTACATCATACACAAAAATAAGCTCAAAATGGATTAAAGACCTAAATGTGAAACCATAAAAATTTTAGAAGAGAACACAGGCCATAATTTCTCTGACATCAGCCATAGAACATTTTTCTAGATACAGCTCCTGAAGCAAAGGAAATAAAAGCAAAGATAAGCTATTGGGATTACATCAAAATAAAGAGCTTGTGTACAGCAAAGGAAACAACCAACAAAACTAAAAGACAGTGTACTGAATGGGAGAAGATATTTGCATTGCAAATGACCTATCCAGTAAAAGGTTAGTATCCAAAATATATAAAGAACTGATACAACTCAACACCCCAAACCCAAATAATCCAATTAACAAATGGGCAGCAGACATGAACAGACATTTCTCTAAACAAGACATCCAGATGGCCAACAGACACATGAAAAGATGCTCAACATCACCCTTCACCACAGATATGCAAATCAAAACTACAGTGAGATACCACCTCATACCGGTGATAATGGCTAAAATAAAAAACACAAGAAACAACAAGTGTTGGTGAGAATATGAAGAAAAGGAATGCTCCTGCACTGTTGGTGGCAATGCAAACGGGTGCAGCCATTGTGGAAAAGAATATGGAGGTTCCTCAAAAAATTAAAAATAGAACTGCCCTATGATCTAATAATTGCACTACTAAGTATTTACCTAAAGAAAATGAAAACACCAATTCAAAAAATATATACACCCCTATGTTTATAGCAGCATTATTTATAATGCCAAATTATGGAAGCACCCCAAATGTCCATTGATAGATGAATGGATAAAGAAGATGTGGCATATATACACAATGGAATATTAGCCTTAAAAAGAATGGAATCATGCCATTTGCAATGACATGGATGGAGCTAGAAAGTATAATGCTAAGTGAAATAAGTCAAAGACAAATACCATATGATTTCACTCCTATGCGGAATTTAAGAAACAAAACAAACAAAGGGAAAAAAAGAGAGAGACATATCAAGACTCTTCGCTTTAGAGAACAAACTGATGGTTACCATAGAGGAGGTGGGTGGTGAGATGGGTGAAATAGGTGATGGGGATTGAGTGCACAATGTGCACTGAGTAACGTATAGAATAGTTGAATTACTATATTATACACCAGAAACTAATACACTGTATATTAACTATACTGGAATGAAAATAAAAAACTTTTAAAAATGGTGGAGATACTAAATTTGCAGTTGATGTGAGATGTATGACATATGTGAAAATGTTTTATAAATGACTGCCATAAACAAGTAAGTAAAAGGATGTTCCTTTTTTGTTTTTTCTTTACCTAGCCCTCACCCGTGGAAAGCAGGTATCAGATATTCCTCAACACTTTTATTTCATTACCTCACCTTCTCAAGAATCTATCAGCAAATTTATTTTGCTTATAACTGCATACCAATATTCTCAATAGGAAAGTAAATTACTACCTCATATGTGTCTTTGGGAATTTGGGGAATCATTTTTGGTTGCAACAGTGATTGGGAGGAAGGATTTATTGATATTCAGTGAAAGGTGCTAAGGAATGCTAGCTCATTTTATAGTGGACAGTCCACACAATGAAGAACTGGCCCAATCCTGCATAGATTTTGACTGTCCTATGAGACATTCATGTAGGTAAAAAGAAAAACATCTGTTTATAATTATTTGAGCCTAGAAATTTACTCCTGTTAAAATATAAACAAAATATTTTTTGCCTAGTTTAATTATATACTGAAGTTTCCAGGAATGCAAATATTATGTAAATCAAAGGAAAGATGTTCTTTAGAATTTCTCCAATAAATTTTACCATTCTGTTGGTACCATAGTACCAACAGCAATGCACTAACGTTAATATATAATATCAGTATGATTAACCTGCTTTTGTATCAACCTATATTCATAGCTTTCACATTTATTTTAATTCTACATATAGGTACAAGCCTCTGTCTACTTCTTTATTATGTCTTCTGGTGAAGTTGGCCTAGAATTTACACACTGAAATGCCCGTTGTTAGAAATTACTTTCCTTTTATTTGCCCTCACATTTATTTATATTAATTATTTAAAGTATGAGTATAGATATTATATCTATGAATTTCACCTCAGGAATAAAAGGAATGCTAAAATATTTTATTTTTTAACGTTTATTCATTTTTGAGAGACAGAGCATGAGTGGGGGAGGGGCAGAGACAGGGAGAGACACACAGAATCTGAAGCAGGCTCCAGGCTCTGAGCTGTCAGCTCAAAGGAAGGAAGGAAGGAAGGAAGGAAGGAAGGAAGGAAGGAAGGAAGAAAGAAAGAAAGAAAGAAAGAAAGAAAGAAAGAAAGAAAGAAAAGCGCAATTGCAGCAAAAATTTAAGTCAGGAACATAGGAGAGTGGAGACACAGATTTTCAAGTGATGAAAAATAACACTATAAGCTAGCACATACCATAGTGGTCAAAGAAGAAAGAATACCAAATCTTTATCAATTATTCCAGAAAAACTAAAGAGGCAGTAGCACCTCCTAACTCATTTTTTGAGGCCAGCATTACCCTGATACCAAGGTCAGATAAAGACACCACAAGAAAGAAAGGAAAAAGACAGGGAACTATAGACCAACATCCGTGATGAATATTGATGCAAAAATCTTCAACAGAATACTCTCAAACAGAATTCAACAGCACATTAAAAGGATTATACATTATGACTAAGTGGGATTTATTCCTGGAATGCAAGAATGTTTCAATATATGAAAGCCAATCAATGAAATATACCAAATTAACAGAACACTAGGAAAAACCCCACATGTTCATTTCAATTGATTCAGAAAAAGCATTTGACAAAATTCAACACCTTTTCATGATAAAAACATACAAAAAACTAGGAATAAGAAATTTCCTGAACATGATAAAGACCATATATGAAATTCCAGAGATAATATTGTCAATAGTGAAAGACTGAAATGTTTTCCTTTAAAGTCAGGAACAAGGCAAGAATGCCCACTTTCACCACTTCTAGTCAGCATATTACTGTAAGTTTTAGCCAAAGCAATTAGGCAAGAAAAAGAAATAATAAAAGATATCCAAACTGGAAAGGAGGAAATAAAATTGTCTCTATTTTCAGGTGATATGATCTTATATGTAGAAAATCCTAAAGATTCCACACATGAAAAAACTGTTAGAACTAGCAAATGTATTCAGCCAAAGTTGTGGATATGAAATAACACACAAAAATCAATTGTGTCATTATACACCAACAATGAACAATCTGAAAAGGAAATTAAGAAATCCATTTATAATAGTATCAAAAGAATAAAACCCTAGGAATAAATCAAGGAGGTGGAAAACTTGTACATTTGTAATTTTCACTACAAAATGTTACCAAAAGAAATGAAAGAAAACACAAATAAATAGAAAGACATTCCATGTTCATGTATTGGAAGACTTAATATTGTGAAGACATCAATACCACTAAAACTAATCTACAGATTTAATGCAAACTGTATCAAAATTCCCTTGATATTTTTTGCAGAAATAGAAAAATCCATTCCAAAATTCATATGGAGTCTCAAGGTACCCTGAATACCCAAAATGGTCTTGAGAAAGAAGAATAAATTGGGCAGCACGCACTTCTCATTTTTTAAAAAGTTTATTTATTTATTCTGATGGGGGTGCAAAGAGAGAGAGAGAGAGAGAGAGAGAGAATCCCAAGCAGGCTCTGCATTGCCAGTGAGGAGCCCAATGCAGAGCTCAAACTCATGAACCATGAGATCATGACCTAAGCCAAAGTCCAATGCCACCCAGGTGCCCCACACACTTCTCATCTTTAAATCCTAGTACAAAAGCAATGGTAATTAGAACAGTGTACTGGTATAAAGACATATATATAGACCAAGGGAATAGAATAGAGAGCCCCGAAATAAACTTTTGCATATATGGTCAATGATTTTTTTAAATTTTTTAAAAAATTTTTTGAATGCTTATTTTTGAGAGAGAGAGACAGAGTACAAGTGGGGAAGGGGCAGAGAGAGAGGGAGACACAGAACTGGAAGCAGGCTCCAGGCTCTGAGCCATCAGCACAGAGCCCAATGTGGGGCTCAAACTCACAACCTGTGAGATCATGACCTGAGCCAAAGTCGGATGCTCAAGAGACTGAGCCACCCAGGTGCCCCTATGGTTGGGTGATTTTTGATAGATGCCAAGACCATTCAATGGTGGAAAAAAAAAAAAAAAGCAGTCTTTCAACAAATGGTGCTGGGAAAACTGGAGATCCATGCAAAAGAATGAAGTTGGATCATTACCTTAAAGAATATACAAAAACTAACTCAAAGTGGATAAAAAACCTAAGCATAAGACCTAAAGTTGTAAAACAGAAGAAAACATAGAGGGAAAATTTAATGATATTGGATTTGGCAATGTTCTTGGATTTGACACCAAAACCATAGGCAACAAAAGTAAAAATAGACATATTAGACTAAATTAAATGTAAAACTTTTATGGATCAAAGGACACAACAGATTGAAAAGTCAAAGAAAATATTTGCAAATCACATCTCTGATAAAGAGTTAATATTCATATTACTTAAGGAACTTCTACAACTCAATATTAAAAAAATAATAACCCAATATGAAAATGGGCAAAGGATTTAAATAGACATTCAAAAAAGATAAACAAATGGCTGACAAGCATGTGAAAAGAAGCTCAACATCATAATCATTAAGGAAATGCAAATCAAAATTACAATGAGATATTACTTCACAACCCAAATAGAAAATAACAAATGTTGGTGAGGATATAGAAAATTGGAACCCATGTGCACTGTGGGTGGGAATATAATATGGTGTAGCTACTATGGAAAACACTATGGTGGTTCCTCAAAAAATCAAAAATAAAATTACCATATGACTGAGCAACACCACTCTTGGGTATATAAAGAATTTAAAGCAATTGCTGGGTTGTATTGCACTACTACTTATTTATCCAAAGTATACAAAAATGCTAATTCGAGAGGACACATGCATCCCAATATTTATAGCAGCACGATTAACAATAGCCAAATTATGGAAAGAGCCCAAATATCTATTGACTGCTGAATGGGTAAAGAAGATGTGGTATATATATACAATGGAATATTACTCAGCAATCAAAAGGAATGAAATCTTGCCATTTGCAACAATGTGGATGGAACTAGAGTGTATTATACTAAGCAAAATAAGTCAGTCAGAGAAAGACAAATACCGTATGATTTCACTCATATGTGGAATTTAAGAAACAAAACAGACGAACATAGGGAAAGGGAAGGAAAAATAAGATAAAGACAGAGAAGGAGGCAAGCCATAAAAGACTCCTAAATACAGAGACAAACTGAGGGTTGCTGGAGTGGAGGTGAGTGGGGAGTTGGGCTAAATGGGGGGTGGACATTAAGGAGGGCACTTGCTGGGATGAGCACTGGGTGTTGTATGTAAGTGATGAATCACTGGATTCTACTCCTGAAACCAATACTACACTGTATGTTAACTAACTTAAATTTAAATAAATTAATTAAATATTTTAAAAAAGGATAAAAAAAGGATTAAAAGCAGGGACTTGAGCAAATGTTTGGACTCCTACGTTCATAGCAACATTACTCATAAGAGCAGTGAGGTGGAAACAACCCTAGTGTCCATTGATTAATGAATGGATAAACAAAATAGGATATATACACACAATGATAAAGAGAATTTATGAAAAATTTACAGCTAGCATCATACTTAACGGTGGAAGTCTAAAGTGCTCTAAGGATTCTGCTCTAATCACTTTTATTCAATATTGTATGAAGGTCCTACCCATCACAATAAGGTAAGAAAAGGAAATAAAAGAATAAAATTTGGAAAGGGAGAAGTAAAATGGTTTCTATTTACAGACAAAAACATTGTCTATGTAAAAACTCTACCAAAAACCTACCATTAACATGTTCACAGGATAGGAGACCAGTATACAAAAATCAAAACTTGTATTACTATAAAGTAGCAATAAATTGGAAATTGAAATGTAATCAAACTGTCATTTCCAATACACTTAAAAACATGAAATATGGAGGTAAACATTTTACAAAATGAGTGCAAGATCTGTACATTGAAAAATGAAAAACATTAAACAAATAATAATGAAAAGAAAAGAAAATGAAAAATGAAAAACATTGATGAAAGAAATCAAAGATCTAAATAAACAATGACGATACCAAGCACAGGCAAGGATATAGAGCAACTGGAACTCTCATACATTGCTGGTGGAAATGCAAAGTAGTAAAGCTACCTCAGATAACAGTTTGGCAATTTCTTATAAATGTATGGTTCCATATGACCTAGCAATACCATTCCTAGGTATTTACTCAGGATAAATGAAAAGTTGTGTTTGTACAAGAACGAATACATGAATGTTTGTAGTGATTTTATTCATAATTTCTCCAAACTGGAGACAACCAAAATATCCTTCAATTGCTGAATGAATACTTTATGCTAAAATGGAGTCAAATGACTACATAGGGTGATTTGATTTATATGGCATTCAGGAAAGGGAAAACTATAGGGACAGAAAACTAACAGCTGCCAGGGGCTGGGGCTTGGGGAGGGGTAGACTACAAAAGGGCAAAGAGGAATATTTTGAGAAGATGGAACTATTTTAAATCTGGATTTTAGTGATGGTCACACATCTGTATGCCTTTACCAAAATTCCCAGAATAAGACATCAAAAGGGTAAATTTTATAGCACATGAATTTTACCTTAATTTAAAAAAATCCCCCAATTAAAAAAGCAAGCCTCAAAAATCTCATGTTTGTCATATTTGAAATAGAATTAAGAATAATACCTATCCATATTGGATATTCATGGGGATTAAATGAGATAATTTATAGATAAACTTTTGCCATAGGTAACATGATAAACACTATAAATGCTACAAATTATTAAGTAGTTACTATGTGCCACAGAGGCAGAAGAGTCAGAATGAGAGGGTGGGCAGAGAAATCACCATAATTTGACCATCTAATCTAGTGTGGGGTAGAACAGAACCTGAGATGCAGGTAATAATAGCAAAAGCAAAATGAACATTTGTGTACCCATTGTCCAGCTGAAGAAACAATGTCTTTAAAGGCTCCTGTGCCCCCCATAGCAGCTATATCCCTTTCCCAATGCCAGGAGATAACTACTATCCTGAATTTTGTTCTCTGTACTTTTACTACTATAACAGATTTAATGATGACCTTCCCCCAAAGGTATCAGGTCATAGTCCCTGGAATGTGTAAATGTTACTTCGTATTGAAAAAGGTGTTGCAGACTTTCAATCTGGAGTTCTCTCTTGTCCAGCAAGACAGCAGATGCAGAAATGAAAATGAGAGAGGCTAATGTCTGGGAGGAGACAAGAACCCTGAACAGGAGTTTTGTCTCTGTTTTTATTGAGCTCTCAAGATTTTACATATGTGGCGAATGTGCAGAAGGAAACAATCAGAGAGTGACCATTAACCTGTGTGTGTAAGAAGCAAAGGGTTTGGGGGGCAATTGGCATTTGAAGTTGAGATCAAAGCACAATGATATACTGGAGCCAGATGGAAAGTGTTTTCCTGTAGGTGATACAACTAATTAGCTGTTATCTTTAAAGTTTAATATTGATGGAGCATACAGCTTTAAAGATAAATTACTCATCTCACTAGCTAACCTTGGGCGCTTTCTCCCTGCAGCACCCTATGCTTTGTTTTACTTAATGTCTAGCCCTGGACGCTTTCACTCTGTGGTGGCTTTCTGCCCTAAGCCTTGTTAACCCATTGGTGCAAGTTTAGAGAATTCTTTGAAGATGTGATTAAATTAATCATCTTGAGGTGAAGAGATTGTTTTTGAAGTATCTCAGTGAGCCCTATTACTATCACAAGTGTCCTTGTAAGAGGGAGATAGAGGTCAAGATCACTGAACCTACAGAGAAGGTTCAATGTGAAAATGAGGCAGAGAGAAATTTGAAGTTGCTGGCCTTGAAGATTGGAGTGATGTGGCCACAGCCAAAGAATGCTGGCAGCCACCAGAAGCTGGAAGGAGCAAGGGATGGATTCTCCCCGAGGAAGGGTCCATAGAGAACGCAACCTCGCTGACATCTTGGTTTCAGTCACAGTGACCAGACTCAGTGTCTGGGTCATCTGATCTCTAGAACTGTGAGAGAATAAAGGTCTGTTGTTTTATACCACCTGTTTGACAGAAATTTGTTTTAGCAGAGAGAAACCAGAACACGTCACCCCAAAATATGCCTCTTTGATGTAAAAACTATTGAGCCAAAGGCAATGAAGAAGCAACAAATGCAGGAAAATCTCCCTCTACCCTACTTCGTTTCTGCCTAAAGGCAGGATAAAACTCTTTCTACTGAAGACAGATTTATTAGCATCAAAATAATCTGGTGCATAGTAACCTTCCCACAGTTCACCACCATTGCTCTCCTTTGTCCTGTCATCTAGCCACAGATTTACTATTCTTTGTTGAAGATGCTACTATAAACTGCTTTGAGTTACTCTGTTTCAATTTCTTCTGTATGCTGTATACATACATACATACATACATTTCTTCTGTATACACTACACGTGCTAATGAGCTCTTTATCTTTTGTTAATCTGTCTTTTAAAGAGCCCTGGCTGAAAACTTAACATGGATAGAAGTGAAGTTTTGCCTCCCCTGCAGCAGACACACACGCGCATATCCCTAGACAATAGATGGTGTCGTTTTGCCTGTTCCTGAATCATTCTGTATATACTCGTGTGACTTACTTTTTTCCCTCAACATTGTGTTTTCTAGTTTACCCATGGTGAAGTGTGTATCTATAGTGAACTTACTTCCACTGACATCTATTTAATATTTTGTTGTGTAAATATGTTATAATTTATTTATTCGTTTGTTCATTCTGTATTTGTTTGTTACCAGTATTTTGATTTTACAAATGATGATGGAAACATTTCTGAAAATTCTTCCTGTTGCATATATGCAAGAGTTTTTCTAGAGCTGTGGTATCTGTAAGGGTTAAATTGTAGTGTAGGGCTAACCTGTAGCCTTAAGAAATAACAGCTTTGTTTTAACACTGTAGATTAAGAGATAACAGCCTTGTCCTATCAATCAAGGGAACAAAAGTTCAAGGAAAATCAACTGGATTAGTGTTTGATTGGATTGGGGCAAGGGCATGTCTGAACTGTTTCCACCCCCATCTGGGAACTATTTCTTTGTTCTGTTCCCAGGTGATGATAAGATGATGTGGTCACCTATGAAAACTCTGTACCAGGGCTGTTCGAGACCTCACTCTGGTCAAGAGTGTCAGTCCCGATCGGTTGGCCTTGCCTCTCATTGCAATAAACTTTGTTGTGACTGTCACTGCTGCCCGTAGCATTCTGTTTCAGGAGTCCTGTGGATGCAACAGTATCCACTATGGTAGCCACCAGCTACATGTGGCTACTGAGCAACTGTAACAGGCAAGTGTGACAGGAAATACATTTTAAATTAAAATAAACTAATCCAAATTTAAAAACTAACAATTCATTTATTGGAAAAATTTTACCTTTGAAAGAACTTGGTATGTGAATCTACTGCTTCAAATATAAATTTTATAAATCTAAATATAGATCAAATATTTCTAATGAAAATTTACCATGCAATTTGTGATGTACTGTAAGAGCAAAATACAGGCTGGGTTTCAAAGACCCAATAACGAAAACAATGTATATCTCATTAATAATTTTTATATTGATTAAATGTGGAAATGATACTATTTGGAATAAAATTTATTAATTTCACCTCTATCTTCTTACTTTTCACATAGTGGTTTTTAGGAAATTTTAAAAAATATTTTGTTTTAGGGGCGCCTGGGTGGCTCAGTCGGTTAAGCGGCCGACTTCGGCTCAGGTCATGATCTCACGGTCCGTGAGTTCGAGCCCCGTTTCGGGCTCTGTGCTGACAGCTCAGAGCCTGGAGCCTGTTTCAGGTTCTGTGTCTCCCTCTCTCTGACCCTCCCCTGTTCATGCTCTGTCTTTCTCTGTCTCAAAAATAAATAAACGTTAAAAAAAAAAAATGAGAAAAAGAAAAAAAAATTTTGTTTTAAATTCCAGTATAGTTAACACACAGTATTATAATAGTTTCAGGTATACAATATAGTCATTGAACAATTCCATTCATCACCCAGTACTCATCACAAGTACACTCCTTAATCCTCATAGCTTATTTTACCCACTCCCCAACCCACTTCCCCTCTGGTAACCATCAGTTTATTTTCCATAGCTAAGAGTCTGTTTCTTGGTTTCTCTCTCTTTTTTTCTTTTTTGATAGCTCCTTTCTCATTTGTTTCTTAAATTCCACTTATGAGTGAAACCATATGGTATTTGTCTTTCTCTGACTGATTTATTTTGCTTAGCACTATACTCTTAAGCTCCACCCATGTTGTTGTAAATGGCAAGATTCCATTGTTTTAATGGCTAAATAATAATATTCCATTGTTGGGGTGCCTGAGTGGCTCAGTTGGTTAAACGTCTCACCTCGGCTCAGGTCATGATCTCGTGGTTTGTGAGTTTGAGCCCCGCATTGGGCTCTGTGCTTTGGATTCTGTGTCTCCCCCCTCTCTCTGCCCCTCCCATGCTCATGCTCGGTCTCTCTCTGTCTCTCAATAATAAATAAACGTTAAAAAAAATAAAAAAAAAATATTCCATTGTATACATATGCCACATCTTCTTTATCTGTTCATCTATCAATGGATATTTGGGGTGCTTCCATAATTTGGCATTATAAATAATGCTGCTATAAACATAGAGGTGTATATATTTTTTGAATTGGCGTTTTCATTTTCTTTAGATAAATACCTAGTAGTGCAATTATTAGATCATAGGGCAGTTCTATTTTTAATTTTTTGAGGAACCTCCATATTCTTTTCCACAATGGCTGCACCCGTTTGCATTGCCACCAACAGTGCAGGAGCATTCCTTTTCTTCATATTCTCACCAACACTTGTTGTTTCTTGTGTTTTTTATTTTAGCCATTATCACCGGTATGAGGTGGTATCTCACTGTAGTTTTGATTTGCATATCTGTGGTGAAGGGTGATGTTGAGCATCTTTTCATGTGTCTGTTGGCCATCTGGATGTCTTTTTTTTTTAACGTTTTTTTTTTTTTAATTTATTTTTGAGACAGAGAGAGACAGAGCATGAATGGGGGAGGGGCAGAGAGAGAGGGAGACACAGAATGGGAAGCAGGCTCCAGGCTCTGAGCCATCAGCCCAGAGCCCGACGAGGGGCTCGAACTCACTGGACCGCTAGATTGTGACCTGAGCCGAAGTCGGACGCTTAACCGACCGAGCCACCCAGGCGCCCCTGGATGTCTTGTTTAGAGAAATGTCTGTTCATGTCTGCTGCCCATTTGTTAATTGGATTATTTGGGTTTGGGGTGTTGAGTTGTATCAGTTCTTTATATATTTTGGATACTAACCTTTTACTGGATAGGTCATTTGCAATGCAAATATCTTCTCCCATTCAGTACACTGTCTTTTAGTTTTGTTGTTTCCTTTGCTGTACACAAGCTCTTTATTTTGATGTAATCCCAATAGCTTATTTTTGCTTTTATTTCCTTTCCTTCAGGAGCTATATCTAAAAAAAATGTTCTACGGCTGATGTCAGAGAAATTATGGCCTGTGGTCCCAGAGAGGGGACTTACCACAGCTGCTGCCAGGATCACGATTCCACAAAGCTCACAGTTTCAGGAGATGCAGTTTTGGCAAGGTTTGTGCTGGTCTTCTGGGGGAGGGGACCTACAGCACCAGTACTGAGACAAGCCCGGCTGGAGGGGGCAGATCCCCAAAGCCTGGTGGGGGGTGGGGCATGGTGTAAGCAAGTTAAGAAGTGAATGTTGGGGTAGTGCTGGTTCTTGCAATGGCCATGTGTTTATACTGGGATAAAGGGAGGGAAATGTGCCTGCCAGCTCCTTTGTTCCTGGAGAAGTCTCCCAATGAAGCTGCCCCTCCAGTACATGCTCTGAGATTAGTAAACAAATCTCTTTCCCATATACCCCAGGCATCTTTCAAACTTCTGCTTCTGTGCTGTTTCTCCATGGGTTATTTGTTGCTCTATGGCATTAAGTGTAAGGACTCAGTTTCCTCTGGCCTTCCTGGCTCTCCCAGAGTGAGCCCACTGATTTTTTAAATTCTAGGCTTTGGCTTGTGTCCCTGAAGCACAGATAAGATGATGAGATGAGATGAGATGAGATGAGATGAGATGAGATGAGATACAAATAAAATTCTAGGCTTTAAGTTCTGCTGGTTGGAAGAATTCATGAAATTTGGCCCCTCTGGTTTTCAAAGCCAAACATTATGGAGAATCAGTCTCTCTGGTGTAATAGCAGGTTTCTTTCCCTACTCCATGCCCACAGGTCCTCCCTCCAGGGGAGAGTCCAGTGAATCCCTTTAGCTCCTCACTGTGTCTCCACCCTTCCTACCCTCTTCAGTGTGGCCTCTTCTCTACATTTAGCTGTGGAGTTTGATCTGCCAGTCTTCAGGTTGTTTTCTGGGTTCTGATGTGAGTGTTATGTAGTTGTATACATGGGACAAGGTGAACAGGGTCCTCCTACTCTGCTATCTTCCCAGCAATCTCTCTCTCAGTATATCTTTTTATGTAATCTGACTTTTACCACCATAGTAATGTTTTACAAACCATTCACATAATAAATAAACTGTTGAAACCAACCAGTATATAGGGTGACAAGAAATGGATACAAACACTAACAACTGAAGTTAATTATACACAAATGAGTAATATAACCACATTGGGAAGAAAAAAAACTAGCTAGTACCCTTGGGGGAAAAAATAATAATTTAAGGTTAAATACAAAGAATGGTTCATAAATGCTATACTAGTCAGTAAATGTATTTCTTGCATGGAAATGAGTTAGCAACTCTGAAACTACTCTATGGGTACATTAGAAATGAATGAATAAATAAATGTATTGTAGATAATAAGAACAGGGTTTCTCACTCTTATGAAAGAAGTTACAAATAAGGAATAGGAAAAGACTAAAAATGAACCCTATGGTATAGGATTGGAACCTGAACTATCAGTATTAAATCATGTTTTAAATATACACAAAGATAAATATAGATGTATATATCTACATAGGCTAATACATATACATATACATATACATATACATATACATATACATATACATATACTTTCTAGCTCTCTTTGGTAAGAGGGCCTAGAAGAAACGACACTCCAGTAATAATGAACACACCTAGCCCCAAATCTTGGTTTCTAAACATCAGTCTCCAATAAAAGGAACAAGAGTTTTTGGAAAAATCATTGATTTCAGGGCTGGACAGGGAATGTATAAGATGATCCTGGAACATCTTGTGGTTCCAGAGAGATAGATAGATAGATAGATAGCCACTTGTTGAAAGAACACAGGAGTCGAGATACGTTCATCAGATTATTCCTTTCTGCCTGTGGACACTGCTGAGTAAGCATCATTAAAGTCTCCCCTCCCACAGCTGTGACGTCTAAGTCAGAATCTACTAAAGAGCCTGAATGGCTGCAGAAGCTTTTTTATTGGAGGTTTGAGCTTCGAAACAACTGATAAGAGTCTGAAGAGCCATTTTGAGCAGTGGGGAACACTCACTGTGTGGTAATGAGAGATCCAAACACCAAGTGCTCCAGAGGCTTTGGGTTTGTCACCTATGCCACTGTGGAGGAGGTGGACGCAACCATGAATGCAAGGCCACACAAGGTGGATGGGAGAGTTGTGGAACCAAAGAGGGCTGTCTCAAGAGAAGATTCTTAGAGACCTGGTGCGCACTTAACCGTGAAAAAGATTTTGGTCGGTGGCATTAAAGAAGACGTTGAACAACATCACCTGAGAGATTATTTTGAACAGTAGGGGAAAACTGAAGTGATTGAAATCATGACTGACCGAAGCGGTGGCAGAAAGAGAGGCTTTGCTTGTGTGACGTTTGATGACGGTAACTCTGTAGACAAGATTGTCATTCAAAAATACCAGACTGTGAACGGCCACGACTGTGAAGTCAGAAGAGCCGTATCTCAGCAAGAGATGGCCAGTGCTTCATCCAGCCAAAGAGGTCGACGTGGTTCTGGAAACTTCGGTGGTGGTCACAGAGGTGGTTTTGGCGGGAATGACACCTTTGGTTGTGGAGGAAACTGCAGTGGGCAAGGTGGCTTTGGTGGCAGTCGAGGTGGCAATGGATACAGTGGCAGTGGGGATGGCTGTCACAGATTTGGTAATGATGGAAGCAACTTTGGAGGTGGCGGAAGCTGTAATGATTTTGACAATGACAACGGCCAATCTTCAAACTTTAGACCCAGGAAAGGAGGCAATTTGGGGGGGGCCGAAGCTCTGGCCCCTGTGCTGGTGGAGGCCAATACTTTGCCAAACCACAAACCCAGCGTGGCTATGGTGGTTGCAGCAGCAGCAGCTATGGCAGTGGCAGAGGTTTAAAAAAATATTTTTTATTTTATTTATTTATTTTTTAATTTTTTTTAACGTTTATTTATTTTTGAGACAGGGAGAGACAGAGCATGAACAGGGGAGGGTCAGAGAGAGGGAGACACAGAACCTGAAACAGGCTCCAGGCTCTGAGCTGTCAGCACAGAGCCTGACGCGGGGCTCGAAATCGCGGACCGCGAAATCGTGACCTGAGCCAAAGTCGGCCACTTAACCGATTGAGCCACCCAGGCGCCCCTAAAAAAATATTTTTAATGTTTATTCTTTGAGAGAGAGAGAGAGAGAGAGAGAATGAGCAGGAGAGGAGTAGAGGGAAGGGGGGGGACACAGAATCTGAAGCAGACTCCAGACTGTCAGCACAGAGCCCGATGCAGGGCTCAAACTCACAAACCGTGAGATCATGACCTGAGCCGAAGTCAGACGGTTTTAGGTTTTAATTGCTACCAGGAAACAAAGCTTAGCAGGAGAGAAGAGTCAGAGAAGTGGCAGGGAAGCTACAGGTTCCAACAGTTTTGTGAACTCAGCCAAGCACAGGGGTGGCAGGGCCTAGCTGCTACAAAGAAGACACATTTTAGACAATACTCATGTGTATGGGCAAAAAACTTGAGGACTGTATTTGTGACTACTTGTATAACAGGTTATTTTAGTTTCTGTTCTGTGGAAAGTGTAAAGCATTCCAACAAAGGGTTTTAACATAGATTTTTTTTTTTGCACCCATGCTGTTGATTGTTAAATTAAAAGTCTGATCATAACGCTGCATAAATGTGTCTTTAAAAAAAAAGAAAAAGAAAAAGAAAGAAAGAACACAGGAGTCAACCTGAAGGAGCTCCTAATGGCCAAATCTGGAACAATTGAAGCAATAACAATAATAATAATAATAATAATAATAATAATAAATTATAACCTACAGGATAAAATAAATATCTGAGTCTCTATCAATATTAGTGAATAAATAAATGGAAGAGGTAGTTCTTGCTGGCACAGAGTTCCAATTAATAAATGTGGAAGAGGGGCGCCTGGGTGGCTTGGTCGGTTAAGCGTCCGACTTCGGCTCAGGTCATGATCTCACGGTCTATGAGTTCGAGCCCCGCATCGGCCTCTGTGCTGACAGCTCAGAGCCTGGATCCTGTTTCAGATTCTGTGTCTCCCTCTCTCTCTGACCCTCCCCCGTTCATGCTCTGTCTCTCTCTGTCTCAAAAATAAATAAACGTTAAAAAAAAAATTAAAAAAAAAATAAAAAATAAATGTGGAAGAGGGAAAAGAAAATTACCCTTAGGTAACATCACAGTAATAATTGTTGCAGACAATATCTATCAATGAATTCCAAAATTCAGTGGACAAAAGTTGGAGAAGACACAGAACGTGCATAGTCTCAAAGTATCTTCCCCAAGGTATTTATTAACTACACAGGGAAAAATAGTAACTTTACAGTAAACAAATCATTTTAACCAAGTGATCAAGGTCAACATAAGTCACAATGCAGACCCCTGTAATATGATGTACTAAGGATGAAGATCATTTATGGGGTATTTTTGCCCCCAAAATGCATAATCCCAATCCCATCATGAAAAATATTAGAGAAACCAAAAGTAAGAGACATTTAAAGAAGTTACATTCTTTGAAAATGTCAAGATCTCGAAAACAATGAACAACCAAGGAAATGATACAGACCACAGAAGACTAGGGAGAAAGTAGGTGCTCTATGAGACCCTGGCTAGGATCCTGGGACAGAAAAACACATTAATGAGAAAACTGATAAAATCAAATGAGATCTTCAGTTAATAGTATTGTATAAATTTTAATTTCCTGATTCTGGTAGTGTACTATGGCTATGTAATATGTTAACATTAGGGGAAGCTGATCTGAAAATATATGGAAAATCTATACTGTTTTGTGGCTTTTCTTTAAGTCTAAAATTTTTATGAAATAAAAAAGATTGAGAAAAAATTATTTTGCATTATTTACTACAATTAAATCAATGCATACTTGATTGACCAGCAATTCCATTCATAGATGAAATGCATGCATATGTGTACCAAAAGATATTCACAGAAATGTTTATAGTGATATTATTTCTGGTAGAGAACAACAGTAGAATGGATAAAATCATAAAATGGAATGATAATAACAAAAATTAATGAACTATAGTTCCATACAAAGAATCTCCTGAACATAATATTAAGCAAAAGAAACCAGACATTAAAGAATATATACTGCATGATTCCATTTATCGGGCAAAATCAACCTACAATGTTAAAGATGAAGATAATTGTCTTTTGGGAAAATGGGGAGGTTTATGTGGTACAGGTAATATATATATATATGTGTATATATATATATGTATATATACATATATATGTATATATACATATATATGTATATATACATATATATATATTTCTGGGATTTGTATATTTTGTGATAATTCATGTAGTGCTTTTATTTATTTATTTATTTATTTATTTATTTATTTATTGGGAGAGTGCAAGCAGGGAGGGGCAGAGAGAGGGGGACAGAGGATCTGAACCTGGCTCTGCACTGACAGGCTGACAGCAGCAAGCCCAATGTGGGGCTCGAACTCTTGAACTAGGAGACCATGACCTGAACCAAAGTCAGGCGCTCAACCAACTGAGCTACCCAGGTGCTCCTCATGGAGTATTTTCAACTATGAGTTTTCACTTACGTTTATTATAATTTTTAAAGTTTTTAAAAGAAGAGTTCAACCAATGCTTCCATTCTAGATGAAGTTACATGGACAAGATTCATCCTCTTATATAAAACAACTAAAAGAAGTCCACCTAAAATGATTATAAACCCCAGGGCTCACACAGGGAGGAGAAGTATATTCTGTTCCCAGATTGACTAAAAAGCTTAGTTCATAGGACATCTTATGGAGTATTCAGACAGGCTTTTGCCTCATAGTGGGGGCAAAATTAGCTGTAGACTAAACGCTCCTATAGTCTCATCTAACAATGAACAAAAGGATCAAACTACTGCTACATAAATGTGTCCTAAAAGTTTGAAGATATTTATCAGATTAGAAAAATGCCCAGCATCTAGCAAGATAAAATTCACAATATCTGACATCCAATAAAAAAATATCAGGCAAAAGGAGTGACATCAGGGAAGATAGCTGAGGAGGAAGCACAGGAATCCATCTCTCCAACTAAACAACTGTATTGGCAGAGTCTATCTGATTTAACTAATTTGGGATTCTGGGGTTTATTCAATGCTTTACAACTTTTAAGGGAAGGCTTGACCAGTAAAGTGTAATTTCAGCCTTTAGAACTATAGCCGGTATCCATTCCCCACCTTCCACCCCTGTTACAGGAAACGTTCCTAGAGCACCTTACAAGAGCTAGAGTAGGCAATAAGTATCTTCTCTTGTAAGTAAGAGATCTTTGTTCTGATTGTGAATTATTGTTTCAGATCAGGGAGGTGCAGATACAAAGCCAGGCTAGCGTTGTTGGAATCTCCACTGAGTGAAGCAACTTTCAAGGGGTTTAAAGATATAGCTTCTGCTCTTTTCCTTTCAGTTTCTTTTTTGCCCCTTTGGGAGCCAGACATTTAAAGAGTAGGAAATCCAAAAGCAATTATATGTTTGGGGGAATTTAGAAAATCATTATGCATGCCCAAAAAAAGATGCAGGCTGATGCCTGGCACATAGAGATTAAAACAAACAAACAAAACAAAACAAAAAAACCCCTGGAGGTAGTGGAGAAGGATATTTTCATTTTCAGACTTACCATATTATAACATTCAAATGTCCAATTTTCAACAATAACAACAAAATCACAAGAGACACAGAGAAATAGGAAAGCATGTTCTATTCAAAGGGAAAAAAAGTTGTAAAAACCATCAACAAGGAAGCCCAAATTGCAGTCTTCCTAGACAAAAACTTTAATAAAATAATAAAATAAAATAAATAAAAATTTAAAATAAAATAAAAATTTTAAATAAAATAAAATAAAACAACTGTCTTAAAGATACTTAAAGAGTTAAAGGAAGACATGGACAAGGTCAGGAAAATTATGTATGAACACAACAGGAGTATCAATAAAGATATTTAAAAAAAACATAAAAAAGATCCAAAATGAAATTCTGGAGCTGAGAAGTATATCTGAAACTTCCAAAAACAAAACAAACAAACAAAAAAGAAAGAAAAGAAAATTCCACTAAAAGGATTAAAAATCAGATTTAAGCACACAGAAGAATAAGCTAACTTGAAGATAAGATAGTTTAAATGATGGAGTCTGAGGAACAGAAAGGTAAAGTGAACAGAACCTAAGGGACCTGTGGAACACCATAAAGAAAGCAATATATACATTGGAGGAGTCCACAAAGGAGACAAGAGAAAGTGACAGATTATTTAAAGAATTACTGGCTGAAAACTTCCCAAACTTAAGGAAATACATGAAAGTACAAATCTAGAAGCTCAATGAATCCCAAGTATGCTGAACTCAAAGAGACCCATGCTGCGACAAATAATAACCAACTATCAAAAACCAAAGAAAGAATGTTCAAAGTAGCAGTAGAGACACAACTATCACATACAAGGATCCCCATGAAGATTATTAGCAGAATTTTCATCAGAAGCCTTGGAGGCCCCAAGTCAATGGGTTGATGTATTCAAAGTGCTGAGAGAAAAAAAAATGTAAATCAAGAATTCTATATCTGGCAAAAGTGTCCTTCAAAAATAAGGAAGAAATTAAGACATTACCAGACAAACAAAAGCTGAGAAAGTACATTACCACTAGACCTGTCCCATAAGATATGCTAAGAAGAGTCAGGTTGAAATGAAAGTATTCAAAACTCTGTGGAGGGGAAATAAAGATCCTGATAAAGTCAAATACATAGGCAATTATAAAAGCTAACAGAATCGTAATTTTGGTTTATAACTCCATTTCTTATTTTCTACACTATTTTTTTTTAATTTTTTAATGTTTATTTTTATTTTTGAGAGACAGAGCATGAGCTGGGGAGGGGCAGAGAGAGAGGTAGGCACAGAATTCAAAGCAGGCTCCAGGCTCTGAGCTGTCAGCCCAGAGCCTGACACAAACAGTGAGATCATGACCTGAACTGAAGTCACATGTTTAACCAACTGAGCCAGCCAGGCACCCCCATTTCCTACATTAAAACACAAATGCAGGGGCGCCTGGGTGGCGCAGTCGGTTAAGCGTCCGACTTCAGCCAGGTCGCGATCTCGCGGTCCGTGAATTCGAGCCCCGCGTCAGGCTCTGGGCTGATGGCTCAGAGCCTGGAGCCTGTTTCCGATTCTGTCTCCCTCTCTCTGTGGCCCTCCCCCGTTCATGCTCTGTCTCTCTCTGTCCCAAAAATAAATAAAAAATGTTGAAAAAAATAAAAAAAATAAAACACAAATGCATAAAAAACAATTGTTAGTCTGTTTGGGGGTACATTATATACAGATGTAATTTGTGACCTCAGTAACTGAAAGGAGTGGGGACAGAGCAGTATAGGGGCAGAGTTGTTGTATGTGATTAAAGTTAAGCTAGTATAAATTCAAACTAAGATTGTGTAAATTTACAAAATTATTTGTAATCTCCTTGGTAACCAAAAAGAAAATAAGTATAGAATATACACAAAAGGAAATAAGAAAGGTATCAAAACATTTCTTTAAAATACACACACACACACACACACACACACACACAGATGACAGTAATGTAAAAAATAAGGGGGAAAGCTATAATGCAAAGAGAAAATAAGTAACAAAATGGCAAAAATTGAGTCCCTCCTTATCAGTAATTACTTTAAATTTTATGAATTAAACCATCTTATCAAAAGCTAGTGATTAGCAGAATAGATTTAAATTTTTTTTTAACGTTTATTCATTTTTTGAGAGACAGAGAGTGAGTGGGGGAGGGGTGGAGGGAGAAGGAGACACAGAATCCGAAGCAGGCTCCAGGCTCTGAACCGACAGCACAGAGCCCGATGTGGAGCTTGAACTCACAAACTGTGAGATCATGACCTGAGCCGAAGTCAGATGTTTAACTGACTGAGCCACCCAGGCACCCCTAGCAGAATAGATTTTTTTTTTAACTATGATTCAACTATATGCTACCTATAAGAAACTCATTTTATTTATTTTTAAAGATTTTATTTTTGGGAATGCAAGCTGGTGCAGCCACTCTGGAAAACAGTATGGAGGTTCCTCAAAAAACTAAAAATAGAGCTACCCTACGACCCAGCAATTGCACTACTAGGCATTTATCCAGGGGATACAGGTGTGCTGTTTCTAAGGGACACATGCACCCCCATGTTTATAGCAGCACTATCAACAATAGCCAAAGTATGGAAAGAGGCCAAGTGTCTATCGATGGATGAATGGATAAAGACGTATTACTCAGCAATCAAAAAGAATGAAATCTTTCCATTTGCAATTACGTGGATGGAACTGGAGGGTATTATGCTAAGTGAAATTAGCCAGTCAGAGAAAGACAAAAATCATATGACTTCACTCATATGAGGACTTTAAGAGACAAAACAGATGAGCATAAGGGAAGGGAAACAAAAATAATATAAAAACAGGGAGGGGGACAAAACAAAAGAGACTCATAAATATGGAGAACAAACAGAGGGTTACTGGAGGGGTTGTGGGATGGGGATGGGCTAAATGGGGAAGGGGTACTAAGGGATCTACTCCTGAAATCATTGTTGCACTATTTGCTAACTAATTTAGATGTAAATTTTTAAAAATGAAAAAAAAAAAAGCCCTCAACCACCACAACTTGTTCTTCATGCTCAATATTCAGTGATGTTAGCTAGTTTAAGGTCCTCTTGAAGCTGATTAGGTTTAGCTGTTGCAATTAGGGTCCTCCTGAAGCTGGAGATGTATCTTTGTCACTCATGTAACAAGGCTGCTATACGAAGAAGAGGAATGGATATTCAGGAGACAATCAGAATGGCAGAGAAGGTAGGGGAGAATAATAGGAAAGCTTTGGAGGCTTGAAGTATAAGAGAAGACAGCTGAAGGATTAAAAGGGTACGTGAAGAGGATATCAAGACTGACAAAGATAGAACTCACAATTTTGTCGAGAACTGGCACTATTTATCTTCATCTGGTTTTGGAGACATAACTGCAATGAAATATATTTGCCATGTTGCTCCAAACCAGGGAGACTTGTTTCTTATATTTCAAGACACTTCTCAGGGTTTTCTTTTTCTTATTAAAACATTATTATAAGGAATTTTCCCCTTAATTGCTGGATTGCCACTCAGGACTGGGTGATCTTCAAGTCCCAACACAGAGGTAGGCACTTTCTGTAGTGGGAAGATCCAATACTGAAGTGGTTGTTTGGAAATGTTTATAAAATAGATACACATCTGGTAAATGAATGAACAAAGAAATGAAGAAACATTGATAGAGGAAAGCTTTCACTCTCATTGCTGCTTTTACAATCTCAAATCTGTTTTTAAAAGGAGATTTGAAGCTTTCTGCTGGTTTTAGTTTCTTAAGATCCTTAAAGGCGGGAAACTGAACCTTTGAAATTCAATGGGAGAAAAACAAGAAAGGTATAGGCATTCAAAACCATGTGTAGCAGAAATATCAGGAGACCTCTGACAGATCATTTCATCTCCCTGAATCAGTTTCCATCTGCAAAATCATTGATGAGCTTTTGTGTCAAAAATTAGATCATCTTTGGCTTTTCAAGATGCATGGAATTGTATTGGGCAGAGCTTTCCTGGGCAAGAATGCTCTATTTCATTATACTGCTAATGTAGGAAGCTTCACCAAGCACTGGGGAAAATGGTTTCACTGTCAATGAAGGCTGCTGTGTGAAGCAGGGACCTATGTTTAGTTAGTGTCTGAGTCTATCATCACTTCAATCTTTCCTGTTGAAAAGTGAATTACTGTAATGAGCTCTTATATATGCAGTCAAGCTGAAGAAATGGGAACAGCGTGCTGGTTAACTAGAGACTCCTCTATACCTTAACAATCTTGTTTATGACTAGACTGAAGTCTTCAGGACTCAAATATTTCACTACTTCTCAAAGGGGCTATTCTGGTTATTATCTAAAAGATGTCTAATGAACCATCCCGAACTGAAAAAAAATAAAAGATTTTATTTTATTTTTAAGTACTCTCTGTACCCACCAAGGGGCTCAAACATACAAACCCAAGATCGAGAGTCACATGCTCTACCAACTGAGACAGCCAGGCACCCTATAAGAGACTTATTTTATTTTTAAAATTTTTATTTATTTATTATTATTTTAGAGAAAGAGAGAATGAAAGCTTGCAAGTTGGGGAGGGGCAAAGGGAGAGGGAGAGAGAATCTCAAGCAGGCTTCATGCCCAGCATGGAGCCCCACGTGGGGATTGATCTCACAACTGTGAGGTCATGACCTGAGCTGAAATCAAGAGTCAATCACTTAACTGACCAACTGAATCACCCAGACACCCCACAAATAGACTTTAAATCAGAAAAGATTACAAGAGGTAATAATAAAAGGTCCAATACGGCAAGAAGAAACAGTTATAAACATTTATATGTTTATAATATATAAACATATATTATGTTATTATATGTTATATTATATGTTATTATATGTCTCAAAATAGTCTCAAAATTTAAGAAGTGAAAATTGACAGAATTGAAGACAGAAATAGTTCTATAATAGGGGGAGACTTTCAGTAACAGAACAACTAGACAGAAGATAAGTTAGGAAATAAAGAACTAAAACAACACAGTAAACCATCTAGATATAACAGATGTATACAGAACACTTCAATAGAATACACAGTTTTTTCAAGTGCATGTGGGACATTCTTCAGGAGAGACCATATGTTAGGCCACAAAACAAATATCAATATATTAAAAAATATATCACATGAAGCATTATTTTTTACAAACACAATGAGATAAAGCTAGAAACCAATCACAGAAGAAAAACTAGAAAATTCACGTACATGGAAATTGACATATTCTTAAGCAATAAATGGGTCAAAGATGAAATCACAAGAGACATTAGAAAATATGTATGGATGAAAATGAAAACACAACATACCAAAACTTATAGCATGTGGCAAAAGCAGCGCTAAAAGGGACATTTAGAGGAAAAAACTTTAGGAAGTTTATATGGAAAAAAGATCTCAAGTCAATTACCTAATTTTACATGATAAGGAACTAGAAGAAGAATAAACTAAATCTGAAGCTAGCAGATGGAAGAAATTTATGAACAGTAGAGCAGACATAAATAAAAGAGTAGAGGGGCGCCTGGGTGGCTCGCTTTGTTGAGCATCCAACTTCAACTCAGGTCATGATCTCACACTCATGGGTTTGAGCCCCACGTAGGGCTCTGTGCTGACAGCTCAGAGCCTGGAACCTTGCATCGGATTCTGTGTCTCCCTTTCTCTCTGCCCCTCCCCCACTCACACTCTGTCTCTCTCTCTCTCTCTCTCAAAATAAATAAACATAATAATTAAAAAATTTTTAAATAAAAGAGTAGAGAAAATGAACAAAACAAAAGTTGCTTCTTTCAAAAAAAAAAGAAATCAACAACAATGATAAATCTTTAGCTAGATTGACTAAGAAAAACAGAGAAGACTTAAATTACTAAAATCAGAAACCAACATGGGAACATTACTACTGATTCTACAGAAATAAACAGGATTATGAGAGGGTACTATGAACAATTGTATGCCACCCAATTGGATAACCTAGATAAAATGGAACAATTCCTAGAAACACAAAACATATAAAGACTGAATTTCAAAGAAATATAAAATCTGAAAAGACATAACTATAAAGGGAAACAAATCGGTAATAAAAAACTTCCCAACAAAAAAAACCTCTATGCCAGATGGCTTCATTGATGGAATCTACCAGACTGGAGACTTGATATGTCCCTGAGGTAGGCCAGTGAATGTGTATTGCTGGCCTTGCCACCTGAAAGCAAACTGTTTCTGGTTGTCTTTATTGACAGGTATGAATTTGTCATATCAGTAGCTGCATACCAGCTACCAGAGGATGTGTTAATTTGCTCAAGCAATGAAACCACATCTGGCACACAGCTGCAATTAGAGTCACTATCTGCTTAATTAATTTTACAATAATCCACTTTTAGTCTCCAAGATCCCTCTGTCTTCTGCACAGGCTAAATAGGCAAGTTGAATGAAGAAGTGATGGGAATCTCCACTCTTGCATCTTTCCTTGATGGGGGGAACTTATCTCTACAATTCCTTTAGAGATGCAGTATTGGTTTGGGTTTACTATTTTCTTAAGTAAAGGAAGTTCTAGTGGCTTCCACTTGGCATTTCCCACCATAATAGCCTTTATTCCACAGATCAGGGAATCAATGGGGGGATAATGCCAGCTGCTGATTATGTCTATTCCATCTATGCATTTCAGATCTGGTGAAATAATCACACGATGGGTTCACCATAAATTTTTGGCAGTGTACCATAGTCATTCCTCAAAGGACCCAGCCTTGTCTTTATTCAAAGGGTTCTGGGTCTGTAAAGTGGCTCAAGTCTGGGAACTGATTGAGGGGCCATGACTCTTTTTGTGATTCAGTTTAGACTTTTGTTCACTTGACTTAGAAATTTTCTACTTACATAGTTCAAATGAGAATTTAGTATGCTTCTTATCTATTTCACTTCTAAGAACATCATAATCAACTAGCCAATGTTATAGTTCTTTATAAGGCCATTTTGATTGATGCTTTGACTCTGCTGTCCATTACAGTAACCACAACCGCCTTTGGTGGTTGAGTACCACAACTTGGCCCCTGTCACCTCAGGATTCAATTACTCCCATTGTACTTAGGTTTCCCAATTCAGTGACTGTGTTTCCCACTGTAAGGTCTGGACTAGAAAGACAATCACAGAGCTTCCCAAGGATGCCCAGGCCTCTCTCATAAATTCATTTCTCACAGTCACAGTAAAAGGTATATCTTTTGAACTTCTCTGGAGTGGTTCAGTAGGTTCTAAGTGACAAATCTGCTGTAACATTCCAGTCTCCCTGAGCCTTTGAATTCTTTCTTCTACATTAAACCAGGGCAAGTCTGGTATTTCTTTCTCACTATGGGCAAACTTCTGGTCCACATTTCAGCCAACTGACCAACCAACCAACCAATCAACCAGTTAGAACCTTTTCTAATTCCCCAAGCTGTAATATTAAATACAATTTCTCTGCTTAATGAACCCATATCAATAAATTCAGCCTGACCCAACTTTATGTTCCTCCCATACTCTTATATCCCATATCCCATACTCTTAATACCCATTCCTACACATATTCCCTGGATTTCCATCTGTAAACATGAGAAAACTCAAGTCATTCTTTGGAGTGTAGTGCATGTCCTCATGGATCACACTTTGAACCTCACCTTTAGTGTCCTGCTGCATTTGAGTATAGTTATAAGTCTAGAAACAAAAAGATGTGGTGAGTGTGATTCCTGAAAAAAACTCAGCGTTATCTTGCATGGCACCTGCCTCAAAGAGGTCATTACAGTGTCTTCAGACAATTAAGGGTTAATCCCTTCAGAAAGGAGTGGAGAGGCCACTACTACTATGGGCAAAGAGGCCACTCCCATGGATATGAAGAGGCTGCTCCTATGGAGGGTGGAGAGGTGGTTCCCCTGGTGAAGCACACTCATCAGAATTTAGAGGCTTAATGTCCCAAGGTTTATCAGGGCCTTCCCACACATCCCCATTCCAATTTTCACAGTCCTGTTCCTTCCTAATCAACATCTTCACTTTAACAGTAGACATCCTGCAAGGCTGGGAATTCAACTTGCATTGTAATTCATCCAGTCAGAGAATGAGATTCTTGGTTTAATTTTAAGCAATCTCAGCCATGCAGCTATAGGAGATAAGGGTCTCCTTCAGGACACACAAAGAAGATTTCAGGTCATTCATGTTGTGCTTCGGCTAGAAATTTGTATCCCTGAGCTCATCCTTTTCTTTCCCCCACTTTATCCAGTGACATTAGGAGCAAGCAACCAATCTCATTATATTTGTTAGTTTGCCAAAAATGTCTGAAAGTATCATATACACAGTCACCCAGATTCTTGCTTTTTAAAAGCTATTAACTAGGAGTATCCAATAGTAATATTTTACATATCTTAATTGACAGACCAAGTTAAGGACTATCAGTGCTCTCTTTAATACTGGAAATGGAGTCATTCACATCTTTAAATCTAATCAGATTAGAAAGCCAATTCCAGAAATCCTAAACCCAATTCAGAAAACTTATCCTTAAGATTCTATTCCTTCAGAACTGCTTTCTCTATACCAGACTCTGTATTAGTAGTAGTAGCATTCTCCAGAGAAACGAACACTGGAATATATATGTACACAGATAGATAAATAAATATATAGAGATATATATAAAGAGATTATAAAAAATTGATTCGCATGATTATGGAGGCTAAGAAATCTCACGATTTTCAGTTGCCAAGCTGGAGAGCTAAGATAGTCTATGGTGTAGTTCCAGTCAAAAAGCCAGCAGACTCAAGGCTCAAAAATGCTGATGTTTCAGTTCAAGTCTGAAGGCAGGAAAAGACTGATGCCCCAGCTCAAGGAAGGCAGGGAGGTCGAGCTCCCTTTTTGTTCTATTCAGGTTTTTAATTGACTGGATGAGATCCAATCACATTAGAGAAGACATTCTGCTTAATTCAGTCTGATTTGAGTGTTAATGTCATCCAGAGACATCTTCATGGACTTACTCAGAATAATATTTGGCTAAATGTCTGTGTACCCTGTGGCCTAGTCCAGTGGACACATAAAATTAACTATCACAACTATCACCACAGGAAAATATTTGCAAATTATATATCTGATAAGTGGTTAATATCCAGCATATATAAAGACTTCCTAGAACTCAACAAGAACAAACCCAGTTCCAAAATGGGCAAAGGACTTGAATAGATATTTCTCCAAAGAGTATATATACGTGGCCAACAAGCACATGAAAAGATGCTTAACATCACTAATCATTCAGGAAATGCAAATCAAAGCCACAATGAGATACTTCACACCCATTAAGATGGCTATTATCAGAAAGGGAAAAAAAATAACAAGTGTTGGTGAAAATGTGGAGAAATTGGAACCCTTGTGCACTGCTGATGGGAATGTAAAATGTTGCAGCCACTACAGAAAAAAATATGGCAGTTCCTCAAAAAATTAAAAATAGAATTACCAGGGGTGTCTGGGTGGCTCAGTCGGTTAAGTGTCTGACTCTTGATTTCAGCTCAGGTCATGATCTCACAGTTGTGAAATTGAGCCCGGTATCAGGCTTTGTGCTGAGAGCATGGAGACTACTTGGAATTCTTTCTCTCTGTCTCTCTCTATCCCTGTTCTGCTTGTGCGTGCATGCACTGTCTCTCTCTCTAAATAAATACACATTAAAAAAAATTGAAATACTATATGAGCCAGAAATTCCATTCCTAGGTATAAAAAGAATTTAAAGCAGGGACTTGAACAGATATATTATACTATATGTTTATAGCAGCCTTATTCACAATAGCAGAAAGGTGAAAGCAATGAAAATGTCCACTGATGAGTAAATGGATAAACAAAATATGATACATACATACAATGGAATATTAGCCTTCAAAAGAAAGGCAATTCTGATACATACTACAACCTAAATGAACATTGAAGACATGCTAAGTGAAATACACGAGGCACAAAAGAACAAATACTTTATGAATCCGCTTATATAAGGTATCTAAGAACAAATACTTTATGAATCCACTTAGATAAGGTATCTAGAGGAGGCAAATTCATAGAGACAGAAAATAGGATGCTGGTTGCCAAGGTTTGGGGGAAATAGGTGGTTATTGTTTAATGGGTCAGAGTTTCTGTTTGGGATGATTAAAATTTCTGAAAATAGTGTTGATGCTTATACAATACTGTAAATTACTTAACGCCACTGAATTGTATGATTAAAAATACTTAAAATAATAAATTTTATGTTATGTAAATTTTACCACAATAAAAAAATTGAAAAATGGGTAATTGCCTTTTTAAAACAATAATTGAAAGGTAAATAAATATTTATAACATATGTAGAAGTATGATATGAATACCACAAAGGCCAGGAGAGAGAAAATGGTAGAATATTGTTGTAAGGCTCATACGCTATTCAAAAGTGGTAGGTTACCATTTGAAGGTAAATGGTGTATACTACAAACCCTAAAGCAACCACTTAAAAGGTGAAACAGTGTTATAGCTAAGAAGTCAATAAAGGAAATAAAATGGAATCATAATAATATAATATATTTAATCTAAAAAAAGTTCAGAAAAAATAAAATGAAACAAGAAAACAGATGGAACAAACAGAAAACAAATAGCAAGATAGTAATTTTAAACTTACTCATATTAATAATTACATTAACTACAAATGGTCTAAACATCCTATTAGAAGGCAGAGACTGTCAGGTTGGATTTAAAAAGAAACCCAGGGGCACCTGGAGGCTCAGTCATTTAAGTGTCTGACTTCAGCTCAGATCACGATCTCACAGCTCGTGGGTTTGAGCCCCATGTTGGGCTCTATGCTGACAGCTCAGAGCCTGGAGCCCACTTTGGATTCTGTGTCTCCCTCTCTGCCTCTCCTCTGCTTACACTCTGTCTCTCTCTCTCAAAAATAAATAAAACATTTAAAAGAATTTTTTAAAAAGAAACCCAATTATATGCCTTCCTATAAGAAACTCACTTTAAATATAATAACCCAAACATGTTTAATGTAAAATAGAGAAAATGCAAAGAAGGTAACACTCATCAAAAGAAAGCTAGAGTGGCTATATTAATAACAAACAAAAATAGATTACAGAGAAAAGTATATTACTAGAAATAAATAGGGTCATTTCATGGTGGTAATATGGCCAATTCATTGAGAGGGCATAGTAATTCCATACGTTTAGCATATAAAACAGAGCTTCAAAGTACATGAAAAACTTTGATAGAACTATCAGAAGAACTAGAAGAATTCACAATTATAATTAAATATTTCTATACCTCTGTCTTGATAATCGATGAAGTTGAGAAGAGATAATGGAAGACTTGTACAGTACTATCAGCCAATTTGATGTAATCATTATTTATAGGGTACACCGCTCAATGAAAGAATACAAATTGTATTCAATGCATACATAACATTTACCAATTTAGACCATATTCTGGGCCTTAAAACAAATTTCAAGAAATTTACAAGGATTCAGATCATATGGAATAAGTTCACTAATGCCAATGAAATTAAATTAGAGATATGTAAGAGACAAAAATCTCAAAATATTTGGAAAATAAACACTGTTCTAAATAACCTATGGGTCGAGGAATAAAATCAAAAGGAAAATTGGAAAGTATATAAAACTAAATGAAAATGAAAATGAAACATTTTCATTTGCATTGCAAAGGGAGATATACCACTTCTTACAAAAGAAAAAAGTTCTCAAATCAATGACCTCAGCTTCCACCTTAAGAAACTGGGAAAAAAGAGTATATTATATCCAAAGTAAATAGTGTAAATAAAATAATAAAGATCAGTGTGGGAATCAGTAAAATAGAAAACAGAAATAGAGGGGCACCTGGGTGGCTCAGTTGGTTGGGTGACCGACTTCGGCTCAGGTCATGATCTCACAGTTTGTGAGTTCGAGCCCCGTGTCGGGCTCTGTGCTGACAGCTCGGAGCCTGGAGCCTGCTTCAGATTCTGTGTCTACCCCTCTCCTGCTCATGCTCTGTGTCTCTCTGTCTCTCAATAATAAATAAACATTAAAAAAATTAAAAAAAAAAAAGAAAACAGAATTAGAGAAAATCTGTGAAGCCAAAAATTGGTTCTTTGAAAATAGCAATAAAATTGATAAACCTCTAGCCAGACTGAAAAGAGGAGAGAGAGAGAGAGAGAAGAAAATTACTAATACCAGAAATGAAAAGTGACATTATTACAGATTCTACAGATAATAAAGAGTTTATAAGGGATTATTGTGAACAATTTTAGGCCAATAAAATTACCTAAGATAAAATGGACAAATTACTTGCAAGATGCAAACTGTGAAAGCTCACTCAAGAAGACAGATAACCTGAATAGCCCTGCAATTTTTTAAATTGAATTTATAGTTTAAAACTTTCCCATGAATTAAACCGCAAGTCTATATGTGTCTACTGATTATTTCTCCTTACCCCGCCCAAACACTTAGTGGATCCTACCAAACATAAAAGGAAATGCCAATTCTCAACAAAGTCTTAAGGAAAATTAAAAATATTTTACTTGAGTTTATAAAGCTAATATTAGTCTGATGCCAAAACCAAAGTATTAAAAGAAAACTACAGGGCACCTGGGTGGCTCAGTTGTTAAGCATCTGACTTTTGATCTCAGCTTAGGTCTTGATCTCAGGGATTTTAGGGTCATGAGCTAAGCCCCATGTTGGACTGCATGCTGGACATGAAGCTTACTTAAAAAAAAAAAAAAAGAAAACTACAAACCAACATGTTTTGTAAACATAGACACAAAAATTAACAAATGTTAGCAGATTGGATGCAAGATAATACAAAGAATATGAGTGAATGGAATTTATCCACAAAATGTGAGGTTGGTTTATCAGTCATAAATCAATGTAATTCACTATTTTAACAGATTTAAAAAGACAAAAAAGAAATCACGTGATAATCTCAATAGATGCAGTAAAACCTTTTGATAAATCCAAGTATCTATTCCCAATTAAAAATCTTGGCTGGGGCGCCTGGATAGCACAGTCAGGTAAGCATCTGGCTCTTGATCTGGGCTCAGGTCATGATGTCGGGGTCATGATTTCATCAGGGTTGTGAGATCAAGCTCCATGTTGGAGCCCTGTGTGAGGCTCCTTGCTAGACTTGGAGTCTGCTTGAGATTCTATCTCTCTTGTGCACTCTCTCTCTCTCTTAAAAAAAAAACCAAAAAAAAACCCCACAACCAAACAAACAAAAAAACCTCAGAAAACTGAGAAGAGAATTTCTCCAACTTGATAAAGAGCACCATAAAAAAATATACTGCTACAATCATAGTGAATGAGGAAGACTGAATTCTTTCCCTTAACATCAAGAACAAGGATAGGGGCACCTGGGTGGCGCAGTCGGTTAAGCGTCCGACTTCAGCCAGGTCACGATCTCGCGGTCTGTGAGTTTGAGCCCCGCGTCAGGCTCTGGGCTGATGGCTCGGAGCCTGGAGCCTGTTGCCGATTCTGTGTCTTCCTCTCTCTCTGCCCCTCCCCTGTTCATGCTCTGTCTCTCTCTGTCCCAAAAATAAATAAACGTTGAAAAAAAAATTTTTTTAAAAAAAAGAAGAAAACAAGGATGTCTCATCACTTCTATTCAACTTTATACTGTAGTTCCTTGCCTACTCAGTAAGTTAAAAAAAAAAAAAAAGCTTACTTATTTTTCCCCTCCCCCCCAAAAAACAGTTTAAAGCCACCACTGGGTGGCTCAGTCACTTAACCATGATCTCATGGTTTGTGAGTTTGAGCCCCGCATCAGGCTCTGAGCTGTCAGCATGGAGCCTGCTTGGGATCATCTGTCTCTCTCAAATTAAAAAAAAACAAAAAAGCAAACTTAAATGCACACAGACATAAAAGGAGGAATCAAACTGCCTCTATTAGCATATGATAGGGTTGTCTATGTAGAAACCCCAAGGAATATATGAAGAAAATCTATGAAGACTAGTAACTGGGTTTTATTATACAAGATGCACATACAAAAATGTATTTTATTTGTACACATTAATTGTGAACAATTGAGAATGGAAATAAAAAACCAATACTATTCACAATATAGTATAAAAAAATGTGAAATACTTAGGGACTAACAAAAGATTTGCAAGCACTTGGGAGAAAAATTAGACCTAAATAAATACAGAGATATTCTGTGTCCACAGGTCAAAGGACTCAATATTAAGTTCTCAATTCTCCCCTAATTGATCTATAAATTCAATACAATCCCAATCAAGACACCAGCAGGCTTTTTGCCCCCCGAGTAGAATTTGACAGACTGATTCTAAATTTTGCATGGAAATGAAAAGGGAGAAAGTAGTATGGATAAAGACAGTTTTTAGGTTATGAATGTTTGAGTGTGTCCCTCCAGAAAAAGAAGCCCAAGAAGAGGAAATGGAGATAGAAGGAAGATGTGAGCAAACAAGTTGGGCATAATTGAAAAAGAACAAAATTGGAGAACTAAAAATACATGATTTCAAGAATGATTATAAAACCTCAGTAATCAAAAAAGACACTGCAGTATTAGAATAAAGATAGGGGCTCCTGGGTGGCTCAGTCAGTTGAGCGCCGACTTTGGCTCGGGTCATGATCTCACGGTTCCTGAGTTCGAGCCCCCGGCCGGGCTCTGTACCTACAGCTCAGAGCCTGGAGCCTGCTTCAGATTCTGTGTCTCCCTCTCTGTCTGCCCCTTCCCTACTCGCGTTTTCTCTCTCTCTCAAAAATAAATAAACATTAAAAAATAAAAAAAAAATAAAGATAAATAAATAGATCTAGAGAACAGACTAGAGAATCCATAAACTCACACATACATGGTCAATTGATTTTCAATAAAGGTGCAATGCAATGCAATGGAGATAGGATATTCTTTTCAACAAATGAATCTAGAATAATTCTTTTTAATGTTTATTTTTGAGAGAGACAGAGTATGAGTGGGGGAGGGGCAGAGAGAAAGGGAGACAAAGAATCTGAAGTAGGCTCCAGGCTCTGAGTGGGCAGTACAGAGCCCAATAATGTGGGGCTTGAAATCAGACTGCGAGATCATGACCTGAGCCAAAGTCGGAGGCTCAACTGCCTGAGCCACCCAAGAGCCCCTGTTTTGTTTTTGTTTTGTTTGTTTGTTTTTGACACCTCAATCAATATCTGATATCATTTACAAAGTAAGATAAAATGAACCATAAAGCCAAGCCCAGAGCCAAAATCATGTTTCACAACCAGTAGGACAATGATGTGACTGTTTGGAGCCCTCAAGGCAGGAATCATCAAATTGAATATGCAATGGAAGCTGTCAAACAAGGTTCAGCCACAGTTGATCTGAAGAAAAAACAAAAAAACAACACATAGTGTTGGTTGCATTGAAGACAGCATAGTCAGAGCCTGCAGCTCATCAGAAAAAACTCTCCATGTTGACAACCATATTGGTATCTCAGTTGTGGGACTTACTGCTGATGCTAGACTGTTATGTAATTTTATGCACCAGGAGTGTTTGGATTCCAGATTTGTATTTGACAGACCTCTTCCTGCATCTCATCTTGTATCTCTAATTGAAAGCAAGACCCAAATACCAACTCAACGATATGGCCAGAGACCATATGGTGTTGGACTGCTTATTGTTGGTTATGAATATGGGCCCTCACATTTTCCAAACTTGTCTATCTGCTAACTATTTCGACTGTAGAGCTATGTCCATTGGAGCTTGTTTTCAATGAGCTCGTACTTACTTGGTGAGACATATGTCTGGGTTTATGGAGTGCAATTTGAATGAACTGGTTAAACATGGTCTGCGTGCCTTATAAGAGACACTGCAGAACAGGACTTAACTACAAAGAATGTGTCCATTGGAATTTTTAGTAAAGACTTGGAGTTTACGATTTATGATGATGATGATGTATCTCCATTCCTGGAAGGTCTTGAAGAAAGACCACAGACAAAGGCACAGCCTGCTCAACCTGCTGATGAACCTGCAGAAAAGGCTGGTGAACCAATGGAACATTAAGTCATAAACCAGTCCTTATGCATGTTATCAAATGTGTAAGAATTCAGGATCATGTACTGATGACAATAATCTATACTTTGCACCAAAATATGCAGGGTCTTATGGTATGTTTTAGGAATCAGTCCAGATGTGAGTTTTTTCCAAGCAACTTCTCTGAAACTATGTAATGGTGTGCATTTTTCTTTGAGAGTGTCTATATAATCATTTTCGAGAACGTATAATTATTTGTACTAATGTTTTTATATGAAGAGCATAGTGTCTGTGTGGTTTTAAAGACAACTATGAAATAAAATTTTTTCACTTGCCAAAAAAAAAAAAAAAAAAAGACACGTTGAACCATAGACGTAAATGTAAAGTCTATAAGTATAACTCCTAGAAGAATACATAGGAGAAAATGTTTGTGACCTTGAGTTAGTCAAAGTTTGCTTTGGAAGAAAGAAAACATTGATATATTGGACTAAGGAATTTTGTTCTTTGAAAGACACAATTAGTAGAAAAAAAGACAAGTCACAGAATTGGAAAAAATATTTGCAAACCACCTATCTGATAAAAGTTGTAATCAGAAGACATAAAAATACTCAAATCTCAATAATGAGAACATAAACCAATAAACTTTTAAAATATGGTCAAAATATTTGAACTGTTAGAGAAGACATACTGAGTGCAAATAAACTCATGGAAAGTTGCTCAAAATCACTAGTCATTACAAAAATGCAAATTAAAACCATAATGAGATACTATTATATACCTTTTGGAATGGTTAAAATTAAAGATCTAGACTCTCCAAAACTTCGGAGAGTGGAATCTATTATTTTAATTTTTTTTAATGTTTATTTATTTTTGAGAGAGACACAGAGTGTGAGGGGCAGAGAGAGAGGGAGACACAGAATCTGAAGCAGTCTCCAGGATCTGAGCCGTCTGTCAGCACAGTGCCTGACGTGGGGCTCGAACTCATGAACTGTGAGATCATGACCTGAGCCGAAGTCAGACACTTAACTGACTGAGCCCCCAGGTGCCCCTGGAATGATTAAAATTAAAAAGACTGAAAACATGAAGTGTTGATAAAGATGTGGAATAATTGAAAACTCATATACTGCTTGTGGGAATATAAAATAGTATAACTACTTTTTAATGGTTTTTATTTAAATTCCAGGTGGTTAACATACAGTGTAATATCATTTTCGGGTGTACAATATAGTCATTCCACACTTCCACAAAACATCTTAATCCTTATCACCTAGGTAAATACCTAGTAGTACAATTGCTGGATCATAGGGTAGTTCTATTTTTAACTTTTTGAGGAATCTCCATACTGTTTTCCGGAGTGGCTACACCAGTATGCATTCCCACCAACAGTGTAAGAAGGTTCCCCTTTCTCCACCTCCTCACCAACACCTGTTGTTTCCTGTGTTGTTAATTGTAGCCATTCTGACTGGTGATATCTCACTGTAGTTTTGATTTGTATTTCCCTGATGATGGCACTGGCACAAAAATAGACACGTAGTTCAGTGGAACAGAATAGAAAAAACAGAAATGAACCCATAACTGTATGGTCAATTTATCTTCAACAAAGCAGGAAAGAATATCTAATGGAAAAAAGATAGTCTCTTCAACAAATGGTATTGGGAAATTGGTCAGCAACATGCAAAAGAATGAAACTGGACCACTTTCTTTTAAAAACATTTTAATAATGTTTTTATTTACTTATTTTTGAAAGAGAGAGAGCTAGCAGGGGAGGGGCACAGAGAAATGGAGGAAGAGAATCTCAAGCAGTCTCTGCATTGTCAGCACAAAGCCCGAAGCAGGACATGAACCCACAAACCGTGAGATCATGACCTGAGCCGAAATCAAGAGTCTGAAGCTCAATCAACAGTCATAGGCTTAACTGACTAAGCCACCTAGGCACTCCTGAAACTGAAACACTTTCTTACACCACATGCAAAAATAAATTCAGAATGGATTAAAGACCTAAATATGAGACAGGAAACATCAAAATCCTAAAGGAGAACATAGGCAGTAATTGCTTTGACATCAGCCACAGCAACTTCTTACTAGATATGTCTCCTGAGGCAAGGGAAACAAAAGCAAAAAACAAAAACAAAAACAAACAAACAAACAAAACTATTGGGACTTTATCAAAATAAAAGGCTTCTGCACTGCATAAGAAACAATCAACAAAACTAAAAGGCAACCTACAGAATGGGAGAAGACATTTGCAAATGACATGTCTGATAAAGGGTCAGTATCCAAAATATATAAAGAACTTATAAAACTCTGTGCTGACAGCTCAGAGCCTGGAGCCTGTTTCAGATTCTGTGTCTCCCTCTCTCTGCCCCTCCCCTGTTCATGCTCTGTCTCTCCCTGTCTCAAAAATAAATAAACGTTAAAAAAAATTAAAAAAAAAAAAAAGAAGTGTTTCCTTCACTAGCCAAATTGTGACCTGTGACTTCCTAAAAAAAAAAAAAAAAGATAAAATCGAACATTTACATACCACGTGACCCAGCCATTCCAACCTAAATATTTACTCCAAAGAAATGAAAGCATAGGTCTACAAAATAAGTCATGAAAAAGTAAACAAACATTCATAGCAGTTTCAGTTGTAACAACCCCAAGTCCAAAGCAACCCAAATGCCCATGCCATGGAGAAATACTCAGCAATAAAAAGAATGAACTATTGGGGCACCTGGGTGGCTCAGTTAAGCGTCTGACTCTTGATTTTGGCTCAGGTCAAGATCTCATGGTTCATGAGATCAAACCCTGCATCAAGATCCGCATTGGGCTCTGCACTAACAGGTTTTTTAAACCTTAAAAAAAAAAAAAAAAGAAAGAACTATTCATATCAATAAGAATGTGGATGAATCTCAAAATAATTATGCTAAAAGAAAGGAGACAGAAGAAAGTGGATGCTGTATGATTCCACTCTCATAAAATTATTTTAAAATACAAAATAATCTATAGTAAAGAAAGCAGATTGTCAGTTGCCTAGAGATTGGGTGGGGGTGGGGAAGGGTGTGTGGGAGGAATTTTAATGGAGTGTGAAGAAACTTTTCAGGAGTGATGGGTAAGTTCATTATGCTGATTGTGATGAAGGTTTCGCAGGTTTTTATGTATATCAAAACTTTTATACTTAAAAAATATACAGTTTATTATGTGTCAATTATATTTCAGTAAAGTTGTTAAAAGCGAATACCAGGTTATTGTTCTTTGTTGTGGAGAGTTGGAACAGGAGTAAGTTTCTGCGGAGAATGAGAAAGTACAAAAATTTAGCACTCCTTAAACATAGGAAAAAACTTCCCTGAATTAATTTCTTTTAATCTGATTGGTTTTGTTGTATTCTGTTTGACAGACTAAAATGCAGTATACCCTTAATTATTTGGGGTTTATTGGATTGTTATACTATTTAAGCTTTTTGTTCATTGTCCTTGGATTTCTCTTGGCCAATGAAATCCCCTTCCATGAGGCGTTCGGGGGAAATTAAAGGAACTGGAATTCAAACCAAGCTGTTTCTTCTTGTTAACAGCTATTTGACAAAAACTCAGATGAGAACAAATTAAAACTATTGACTGAAATTAGATACTAATATTAGCTGTAGATTTTAATTTTTCTTTCTACCCCAATCACTCAATCGCATGTGTGATTTAATTCTTAAAAGGTTTGATTAATTCTGATAGGAAAGTTAAAGACATTAACATAAAACTGGAGCTTGTAATCCACAGAGTCAGGTGAAATTGTCATTTGAAATCATAGCTACCTCAAACACAAAGATCATGAAAATAAAACGAGTTCTAAAAAAAATGTAGCTTATCATTGATCATTAAAAAAGAAAGTTGTAATCTGTAAACTTCTCATTTACTACCTACCTCTCTGGCTCGACAAAGCTGTGCATGCTCAATTCTAGAGATGACATTCTGCACTGCCAGTGGGATCTCCAGCTTAGGGACCTCTGATTTATACAGGGCTTTTATGGACGTGATGGTGGAATCCACTGCTTCTTTGTCTGATTCAGATTCAGTGTCTATCCCACTTTGCATTTTGATAACTATATTGAAAAGTTGAGTGATTTTCTTTTATTTCTTCTCTTCACCGAGTGTAGGCAAATGATAATATCCACGAGGAAGAGGTGTTTCCTGCTCCCAGAGTTTGTGGTCTACCCTGTCACTAATTGGTTGTTAACCATGGTATTCCAGTCCTGGTGATGTCATAATAGATCCATTGTGTCTTCAATAACTCAAACATTTCAAGAGTGCTTACTGTATGCAGAGAAGTAGGCATTCTATATGCTGTGATTGGAGAAGGGTGAAGGGGGGTGGGAGGGTAGGAAAGAATAGACAACAGGAACGCTAGAAGAAATAGAAGATACAGTCCTGCCTAAATAAGCTTAAAATCTGGGTGTTAGAATTCAAGATCCAGTATGTCAAATGCAACTCCTGATTCTTCTCTCTTCCTGAGATTTTGCTTAAGAATTTTTAAGCCTGTAATTGATTAGGTGTGCTACAACTTCTTCAGCTGCCCCTCAACTTGTCCTAGATCTGTAATTTGGAAGATATTGTTTGGATGAACATCCCACTCTTTGCACTGCCTAGTTACTCATTTTTTCCAGGAACTTGACTGAAGATTTTGAAATTCCATAGTTGGCTGGAGAAATTGAAGGGAACGCTGGATGCTGCTTTGTAACTGGGAGAGGGGTACTCTGGGCAGCTCTGGGCAGCTCCTTTGATTGCGGAGGAGGTGAAAGGATTTAGGACCCTGGAGCAATTAAAGGAGAGGGTGGTTTTGTTGGCTGTGTAGCTTTTTTTTTTTTTAATTTAAAAAATATGAAACAGTACAGAAAGTAATATAACAAATAGCCACGTGCCTATCACGTAGAATGAACAAATATTAACTTTTTGTAATATTTGCTTCCGAAATTTTTAAATAAAATTAAGCATTGGAGCTAAAGTTGGGGTCCCTTTTGGTGTTCTCCATAGACTCCTTGCTTCCCCTCTGCCACTTTTCAGAAGTAATGACAGTCATGAATTTGTGGTATTTGTGTGTAGTCTCTGTTTATATAGTTTTATTATGTAACTAGGTATAGGTATTCATTAACTATCTAATATCATTAAGATTTTCTACAAATTATGAATGTATAAGTTAATTTCTCTACAGGAACTTCCTATGTTGAGTTCTTGGTATAAACTTGTAAATTTAAATATGTGTTTCAGTCCTTCAGAAAATGGGAAGCAGGGGATCACAAAATAGTTGTCTTTTAAGAAATCAATCAATATACAGCAAATTAAATATTTTCCCTTCTAATATCCTGCTAAGTTATCCCCTCCTTTGTGTTCCCAAAACACTTTGTAAATTTTCTATTATAGTACTTATCTCATTGAAATGTAACTGTTTTTGTCTCTGCCCATTAGCCAGTGAACTTCTCAAAACAAGATGCTGTGTTTTAGTTTTGTGTGTGTGTGTGTGTGTGTGTGTTTAATACTTGACATATTCTTCCTCAGTTTCTCTGCAGAAATTTTCTAAAGTTTGGATATTTCTTATAGTTTCAGATTCAATTTCCATGGAAATTTTTCTAAGCCCCAGAACACTTTCTTTTATTGTTAGACTGCCCCCCCATCATAGAAATTACTCCCTCCTTTTTCATAATCACAATTATGTCCAACAAAATTAATAATGTTTTCTGAAAGGAGTACAATTAAGAATTTTTAATAAATGTGAAGTTTGATTAAAATATCCATGATTATCCAGCATTTCTTGAAATTATCAATCTAAGTACTTCATTGATAATATTTGATTTTGAGATCCTCAAGTAACTTTTATTTCTTGTGACTTTTTTTACGTTGCTTACTTACCCCAGCAGGCATTCACAAAGCAGCCTACATGCGTGTATGCCTAAACTAATTTAGGATTATTGTGCTCTCTCCCTCTCTCATATTTTTTATGCAGCATGGACTTCATCAGCAACTGGAAATGAAAGTTTTTTAAAGCAAAGTTTAAAACCTCTCTTCTTCCCTTTCAATTTGTCAAACATTTGTTGAAAGATACTACTATGTAGCCAGTATTATCTCAGACTGTGAAGAAAAATGATAGGGTACCTGTGAAGAAACTAAAAAAGAAAACAAAACAAAACAACGAAAAAAAAAAAGAAGAAAAGAAACAAATTTAAGATAGAATATTTGAGCACTAATAAGGGACATGAAGAAGAAAGGGAGCAGTGTCTTTGGGAAAGCCCTATGGACAGAGAAGGTGATTGACAAATGAAGACATTCCAGATAGTGAAGACACCTTGAGCCATGGCTTTGGAGGTGAGTGTTGGGTTTGTCCTTCAGGGGAAAGGTGAGGAGATTGATTTTATTGAGATGAAGTAATGTTGAGTTTACTGTGGATCAGATTAGGGAGAGGATGGGATACAAGTATCAGGAGTTTGATGGAGGAATTAATTTGGCACCTAAGTGAAAAAGGGAGAAGATTCATTTGAGGTAAAGTAAGGGAGATTACATGGGGTCAGAATGGTAAGGTCTTGAAAGCAAGTAACAGCAGTTTGGTGAAAATGAAACCTTTAATTTAGAAAGATTTGTGAAATAATAGACTGGAAAAAATTAGTGGAAAAAAATCAACACATAATTATTTCAAAAGTAAGTGTCTGAACTGGGAAAAAGAAGTAGGACTGATAGGGAGGGCTAAAGCTTATTAGGTATTGCTCAAGATAAAAAGGAATTTGGATCATCTAACAGAAAAGTATAAAGATGATTTTTAAAATTTTGTTTTTATTGTACTTCATTTAACATGACAGAACATCAATGAAGAGGCTATCCATACTAAGTTATTAAGTAGCATAGATGTGGATACCTGATGTAAGTAAAGGGCAAAGTTCTTTAAAGGTGTGTCTAGGGGAAACCCGCCCTCCTAGAGGATTCCTTCAAGTGTAAAAAAGGGGGGATAAAACCTATTGCATAAGATCTTTTTAAAGATTAATTCACATAAGATACCTAGGATAATGCCAGGCACATAGTAAGCTTTTAATATACAGCAGCGGCTATTAACATATTTACTATTAAATCTGCTTGCTTTTTTTTCTTCTCGACTTTGTTTCTGCGAGAGCCACCACCTTTTCGGAAGGATTGGACGTCTGTCCAGTACCCCTCACACAAACTTGCCTTTTTATCAGATCTAGATTTTGAACTATGAAGACTGCGTAATTGTTAATAGCGGTAGTACCCGTCCCTCTGGCGGGGGATAAAATGCGTAGGATTTTTTCACACCCCCGTGGTACAGAATGGCGTCTTCCTCTGATCGCTTCCCTCCTCCCCCCAGGCCTGATGATAGTACATCCCATCCTGCTGCTGGAAAAGGTAGCGCAAAAGTTGAGCGCGCCGAGGGGGTGTCTCTTCTCCCGGAAGCAATTGTTTTCTAGAACCGGAAACAGTTGCTCTTTCAAGGGAGGTGGGACTGGGCGGGTCGGGCCGCAGCGGCTGACGGCGGGGGAGGAGCCGGGTCCACTGCCGGGTGGAGGGGCCAGGCGAGTGTCCTTATCCTAGCGATTGGGGCTCGGGCCTGTAAGCCCGTTGGAGTCGCGGCAGCGAGAACGATTGGGCCGAGCGGAGGAAGACATGTTGCTCTTCGTGGAGGTGAGTGGACTTGGTAATGTCGCCCAGCTGTGGGGAGAGCAGGAGTGTGGAGGCGCCGGCCGGTCCCACCGCCATGTGACTTTCCAGGCCGTACACGCCGCGGAACCGGCAGATAGGCTGACACAGCACCTGGGCCGTGCAGGCCTGCGGCTCCCCTCTGCGCTCTCGCAACACTTTAGGAAGCTGTGGGAAGTGAGGGCCGTAGTGGGAGAGAACTGAAGGTGGAGAATCGAGGCTTGTCTGGTGTGGCGTGAGGGTCTGAGGAAGGGGGAAATGTCCCATATGGACCTCCGAGAGGAGACAAACAGGCCGGGGGGGGGGGGGGGGGGGGGGGGGGCGGAGTCTACGGAGAAAAGGGTAATCAGGTGGGCGCGTGGGTGGGGGGGGGGAAGCGAGGTCTCGCGGGGCCCTCTGGGAGGGAAGCAAGCAACATGTGGGGCCGCGGAGGGAGGAAGGTGAAATTCTGTATAAGTATGTTGAAGAGAAAGTTGAAAGCTTCTTCTTAGTACCCCCCCACCAAATTTTGTTTGGTCCCCGTCCCTAAGTCTCTGGAACGTTCTGTGGGTGGAAAGCGAATTACTGTGAACGGAGGAGACGCCGATAGGCTTTGGAAGCCTTGAAAGGCACCGCTTTGACCTTTTGTAAAAGTTACTCAGGCAGTGGCTCCGTGATGAGGGGTTGGTTTTATGAACGGATAAAAGCCCTTATACAAGGAAAATTCCAAGAATGAGAACAGCCTAGTCTGGGGAAAGCCGGTTTTTATATGTTGTTTAACAATGGAACTACTTTTATTTTAACTGGAACGTCTGCTGCTGGCCTATTTTGGTTTTGAAGGTGGTGGATACCTGTCTTCCACAAATACGAGGTTTAATTTCTCTTATTTCTGTCTTTCTCTTGTGTGCAGTGAGCATCAGCTGACTGCCTGGCTAATGCTTTGAGTAGATTCCAGATCATATTGTTCTTGCATTGTGAAAACGTCAAACCAGCAAAGCTGCAACTTCGCAACTTGGCACTTGTTAACTATGCCCATAAAAAGAATCTTTTCAATGAGGGAAGGAATTTACAGGTTGTATAATTGATCGAGAAGCCGGGCCAGTCTGTGGCAGGTTTTTTTCCGGAGGGAGGGATGGATCTTACTCCGTAGTATTCCGGCATAAAGTAAATAACATGGTTTAATTTTTTTTTTTTTGTTTTGTTTTAAATCTGACAACGTGTAGCTGATAAATTTGAGATCTTTACATTGGGTTTTAAAAAGACAGCTACCTTACAGTATGTCCAGCATTGGTAACAGACATTCATTGGAATATTCCAAGTAAATCATGAAAAGACTTGAAATTACTGAACCCATTCTGTTTACCGTTTTTTATTCTCATTGTAGGTTTTTTGTTTTTTGGGTTTTTTTTTTTTTGCTTTTGGGTTTTTGTTTGTTTTTTGTTTTTTTGTTTTGCAGGATAAGAAATCAATATGATTTTAAACAGTGCCAGTTTGTATTAGGAGCGTTGTGTCATGCAAATGCTTTAGGTTTTAAGTGTGTATGTGTTCTGCTGGGCAAGTGAATGTGAAGTTTTACTTACATGAACATGAATTCCAAAATAAACTTTTGAGTTCCAAATTGATTCCTTTGGCTTTGTTAAAATGTGATCTTTAATAAGAGCTCTGTTTATTGAGTGTTTAAGCTAGCTCCTCTCCTTTCTCAAAACAACTGCAGCGTTTTACAGATGAGAAAACTGAGGCGGAGGGGCGCCTGGGTGGCTCAGTGGGTTAAGCGTCCAACTTCAGCCCAGGTCATGATCCCACGCTTTGTAGGTTCGAGTCCCACGTCAGGCTCTGTGCTAACAGCTCAGAGCCTGGAGCCTGCTTCGGATTCTGTGTCTTCCTCTCTCTCTGCCCCTCCCCTGCTTGCACTCTGTCTCTCGAAAATAAATAAGTATTAAAAACAAACAAAGCTGAGGTGGAGAGGTTAATAACGTAGAAGTAAAGTAGTGGATTTAGGATTTAGATACAGGTCATTCTAATGTCAAATCCTGTCTCTTATTAAACTGTTACATGAAATTAATATTTCCATTAATCATTTTCTTTGTGAATCAGCATGTGGTTTTTAATTTTTCTATGAGTTATTGAAAACAATGTCACTAAACATTTGGGGCTGAATATATGGTATTAAAATAAAAAAAAAACCACACACTGGTCATTTTGTGTGTTTACTCATATTTGATCCTTATAACTATAAGAATAACCTGTAAGATTTAAAAATTATTCTGAGTGAACCAAAGCTCAGTTTGATGTCTAAGGTCATTCAGGTAGGGGGCAAATTATGTGGGGGGCTAAAGTCTGAAGTCTGGCATCTAGAACACAAGTCTCTGACTCCAGAACTTATTTTTTGCACTTTCCCCTAAGCCAGGGATCCTTAATCTGGGTCCTTAGATAAACTTAAGGAAGTCAGTGAACTTCGCTGAGGAAAAAAAAAATTGCCTGTTTATTTTCACTAGCTTCTAATTAAAATCTAGAATTGAAAATAATGGAAATTTCAATGGATGCTACAAGAAATATTTTCATATATTGCAGTTTTTGCATGTATCTTGAAATACTGTTCATTAGTCCTTGTTACTGTATGTTTAAAAATCTTGTTATTTAGGGGTGCCTGGGTGGCTGAGTCCGTTGGGTGTCCCGACTTCAGCTCAGGTCATGATCTCACAGTTCCATGAGTTCGTGCCCCATGTTGAGCTCTGTGCTGACAGCTCAGCCTGGAGCCTGCTTCATTCTGTCTCTTCCTCTGTCTCTGCCCCTCCCCCGCTGGTGCTTTTTCTCTCTCTCCCTCTCCCTCTCTCTCTCTCTCTCTCTCTCTCTCTCTCTCAAAAATAAACAGTAAAAAAATGTTTTTTAATCTTGTTATTTAATGCATCAGTAAAGAAGCACATTTATTACTAAAGTAGAAATTTTAAAATATTTTGGTAACTGTAACATAATTGGTTTGTTTTGTGATTCTGTGCATTTTAAAACTTAAAAAACATATTCTGAGAAGAGATCTGTAGGTTCATTGGACTACCAAAGAGGTCCATGGCCCAAGAGAGGTTAAGAACCACTTTACTATAAACCAGGTTGCTTATGGATCATCTCTGGTGGGATTTCTCTAATCTGGAATCGGGAGTCCTTTGCAGTTGTGTTCAAAATTTTGTGTGCATTCTTCTTGAAAGACCCTAGCTTAACTAATTTATAACTGGAAAATAAATGGGATAAATAATAGTAACGATAGTACCACTATAATAATAGTGGTGTACACCTTTGTTGTGCTTACTGTGTGTCAGACCTATTAACTGTTTTTGCATGTATACATTTGTTCAAACCTGCTTGTGAGGTAGGTAGAATTGTTGTCTCCATTTTAGAGATAAACTAAGGCACAGAGAATATAAGAAACTTGCTCAGGATTATACAGTTAGTGAATATTGAAGCTAGAATTAGAATCTAGCTACACTGCAATAGAAATCTATAGGCAGACAGGGAATCCTATTTTAAGTAGCACTTAGATGTAACTTTTTTTAAACTTAGTCTTGCAAAGGGCTGTATTGACTTAAGTAGTTTATTGGTTTTTTTCTCTGTTCTGAAGGAGACAGATACAGTGTCTGGCTTTCTGAAAAGAGGTAAAAATGTTTGGATAACTCATAAATAAACATTTAAAAATTTTGTCAACAACAAAATGAGGGGGGCCTGGATGGCTCAGTCAGTTAAGTGTCCAACTTTGGCTCAGGTCATGATCTTGCGGTTCGTGAGTTCGGGCCATGCGTCAGGCTCTGCTGACAGATCAGAGCCTGGAGCATGCTTCAGATTCTGTGTCGCCTTCGCTCTCTGCCCCTCCCCCACTCACGCTCTGTCTCTTTCTCAAAGATAGATAAAACATAAAAAATATAAAAAATGAAAAAATAAAATACAGATAACATAGGGGCGCCTGGTGGCTCAGTCAGTTAAGCCTCCAGCTCTTGGTTTTGGCTCAGGTCATGTCTCACAGTTCCACTTGGGATTCTCTCTCCCCTTCTCTTTCTGCCTCTCCCTCTTGCATGCTCTGTCTCCCAAAATAAATAAACTTTAAAAAATAAGTGAAATATAAAATACAGAAAATTGAATTATAACCATTGTTAAGTGTATGTGTAGTTCTGGGTTGCTAAGTACGTTTACATTGTTGTGCAGCCATCACCATCCACATCCAGAATTCATCTTACAAAACTGAAACTGTACACATTAAACAATAACTGCCCATTTCCCTCTTTCTCCAGCTCTTACATAATTTTAAAAATAATTTATCTGATTCCTAAAGTTTTTTTCTTTTTTTAGGTAATATTTTAAATTTTCGGTTAACCTTAGAATTTGAGATAAGTGGGATAATTTACCTAGGTAATTTTCATTTGTTTTATAGTAATCATAAAGTGCCTTTCTTTTTTTTTTTTAATGTTTATTTTTGAGAGAGAGAGAGAGAGCACACAGGCGAGTGAGCAGGGAGGGGAAGAGAGAAGTCGGACACTTAACTGACTGTGCCACTCAGGCCCCACATAATGTTGTGCCTTTCACCCCAGATACAGTACTGTTTTTTCCTGTTAATTTAAGTTTGTTTATTGAAAGTTATTAGATGACTGAAAATGGTTTTTTAAAAAATGACTCAGAAGAAGAAAGTGCCTAAACAAGTTTTGAAATGATTGCCAAGAGAAGTTATAAATAAGTGAATAGTGGTTTTTGAACAACTTGGTTTTGGAATATTTATTGGAGGTAGATGCAGAATTGAAACACGAATAAAAATATTGTCAAGTAGAAATATTTTCAGATGCAATGGACTGAAAAATGAAGTAGGAACTGTTGAAATGTGAAAAGTAGAATAAAATGCTTAGAAATGAACATAAAGATGTAAAAGTACCTTATGGTGCTTTAAATTACAATGAACTGGTTCACAGTTTTCTGAAAAACTAGAAGCTATGGATATTGATATTCAACTATTTTGTATCAGTGTGGGTTTGTTTGGGCTATCAGGCAGTTCCATATTACTTCCCAGCTAATGGAATTGATCCTTAATTCTAGATGTGAACGTTTTTCAAATCTGTGATTTTGTTCTTCTACCTGGGAGCTTAAAAGATTTTGGGGGTGCCTGGGTGGCTCAGTCAGTTAAGCATCTGACTCTTGATTTCAGTTCAGGTCATGATTTCATTTCATGGCTCATGAGTGAGTTTGAGTCCCGAGTCGGGCTCTGTGTTGACAGGGCAGAGCCTACTTGGTATTCTCTCTCTCTCCTTCTCTCTCTGCCCCTTCTTCTCTCGTGTACACATACACACACACACTCACACTCTCTCTCTCTCTCTCACTCACTCACTCTGTCTCTCTCTCAAATAAGTTAAAAAAAAAAAAAAAAAGAGTTTGACCCTGTAGTTGAAATGGGGTCTGAGTCTTTACTGCAGAGGAGCGGAAAGTGGAGGAGGTTGAGAAACTCTAGTTCAGCTATCATTGTGAAGTCATAAAAAAAGATTTTTAACCTCCTCTTTGAAGATCCTTAACTGAAGATGGAAACTGACTCTAGCTCTGAAGGTGTTCATAGTATTTTATTTTATTGTTTCTGTATTTGTGTTTTGCTTAAATTTTGTTTTCTTTAACGTTTAATTCTTGAGGGTGGTTTCTAGGCTTGAAAACATTGTAAACTTTTGTATTATGCCCAGTGATTTTTCTGTAAGGGTTTTGGAATCCTAGGTTCAAATGTTAGTTATATGACCTTAGACAAGTGGCAACTTGTGGGAACCTCAAGTTCCTATCTGTAATTTGGGAATAATAATCTTTTCAGACAAAGTCAGGTAGTTCATGATGTTTATGGTGTTTATGTATTAAGCCTTGTAACACAGTCTAGAGATGGGCTTGACCCACAACTATCATTTGATCATCATAGCTATTCTATTGTGATGTAAATCGTCCAGTATGTAAATGGTAGGCTTCCAAAATTACTGAAATTTGTGCTTGATTTGTTGAACATTTTTGGAAAATTTATTAAAACTACATGATAATGGCACTGGTAACTGCAAAAATTGATTTAAGAGATACCAAGGTGTATAATACAGCCACCTGGGGTGGCTCAGTTGGATGAGCATCTTGACTTTGATTCAGGTCATGATCTTGCAGTTCATGAGTTCAAGCCCCACGTCTTCTCTTTCTCTCTCTCTCTCTGTCTCTGCTTCTCCCCTGCTCAGGCTCTGTCTGTCTCTCAGAAGTAAATAAACATTAAAAGAAAAAAGAGATATATACCTTTAAAAAAAAAAAGAGAGAGATACCTTTTTGAGTTCTAATTCGAGCCTTGTTACTAATTTACCCTGATTCTGGGTAAGCCAAACAGAGTAATTATCTTATTTTAAATTTTTTATGGTTTAAGAGTATACTTTTAATTAAGTCTTAAGAATGAGGTTTGCAGTATGTTAAAATACAGATTCATTTATATGCAAAATTTAAAGGAATACAAATGATAAAATGCAAATAGGTGATTTGTATTTCCTCTTTTAGAAATTTTTTTCTAATGTACAAGTATAGGTAAATGTAAGGAAAAGAAACTTTTGAATATCATATACTCATGTCTCTTTTCTTGTCTGTTAAGTTGTAACAGAGCCACATTTTTAAGCCAAACTTTAGTTCAGGAAATACCTCTTTATTTATAAATGAGTGGCTCTACCTAAACCAAAGACAGAGGGGGGTACTTTAGGTGAATATTACTAGAGGTAGGATATGAACTGTAGACTTAAAGCCAGACTCCGAGGATGAGTTAGGTTTGGTTTGGTTTATATATTACTGAGGCAAGAGAAAACCATTTTCTGTGTCAAAGCAGAAAAGTCAGGAGTAATCCAGGGTTTGTGTTGTACAGAGTTGGCCAGTATTTCATCCTGTTAGTTTTGGAAACTATAAAATAGGTAGTGTGATCACATCTCCCATTTTGCCCTAAGTAGTTATAACGTACACCTGTTTTCTGGAACAAATGTCCCACCCTGTTTCATTCTCAAAAACGTCCTGATTTGTATGATAACTTTTAATTTTTCAGAAGAGACAAGGAATTCACTGTGTGCTTATTGGCAGTTTCCCCCCCCCATATCACTACCACAGTGCACATAAGTTGGTACTAAAATATTTGTTGTTGAATTGGCTATGAGAAATGTAAATTTGTAGGATTTACAAAAATTTTCTGTTAAGCAAGGTAAGAGAAATACAGGATTATTCTAGCCTTTTGAGCTAAGCAAAGGAAAAAATAGGGCAGTCATTAATAATAATAAGATACATTTATCTACAAGGTTGCATAAACAAGTGGTTAAGAACAGTGCACTGGGGACAGGCTGCTGTTCAGGCTCTGCCCCTTTCTAGTTGTATGACCTTAAGCAGGTTGTTTCACCTCTGTTTATCCGTTTTCTTACGTATAAATTGAGGATAGTACTAATATATGAGTATAATGTTAACATATCACATAAGGTTATTAAGATTGACAGTTAATGTAAAGTACTTAGAGTAGTATCTGGTATATACTAAACATTACACATGAGCTGTTGCTTTCATATACACTTATGAAAAGTAGCTCTCATTTCAGTTTTCTGGTAGTTTTCATTTGAAAATAACAGACTGCTGACTACACGTTTTTGAAAAGGATTATTTTTTATTTTTAATTAAAAAATTTTTTAATGTTTATTTATTTTTGAGAGAGAGCTAGAGAGAGCACAAGTGGGGAAAGAGGCAGAAAGAGAGGGAGACACAGGATCCTAAGCAGGCTCCGGGCTCTGAGCTGTCAGCACAGAGCCCCACGCAGGGCTTGAACCCACGAACTGTGAGATCATGACCTGAGCTGAAGTCAAGACTGTTAACTGACTTGAGCCACTGAGGTGCCCCTGAAAAGGGTTATTTCGATATTTAATATTGATATTTGAAGTTGGGGGATTTTTAAAATTTCATTTGTGTAGTTAACCATTGGCTTGATCAGATGACAATTTGAAGTAAAATGGCTCAGTATGTCTAGGACTATTTAAATTATGTAAAAAAAAAAGTGCATTATAAAATGCAAGATCCCTAGATTCTTATGCACAGAATTTGAGAAACACTCGTTCAGCATTTATTCATCCATCGATTCATTCAGCAAATGTTATTTGTTGGCCTCCTGTGTGCTAATCATTGTTCAAGGTGCTAGAGAGCAGTTGACTGGTTTACCTTACACAAAGTCACCACCATTGTGGAGCTTGCTGACAAAATAATTCAGGTAAAGAAAAGTGCTTTGTGATAGAGGGTAAATTTTATTGCATAAACTGCCATGAATATTTTTTTTTTTTTTTTTTTTTTTTTTTTTTTTTTACTGAAAATTAACTGTGGCCCTAGGATAGAAAATTACCTTGATCCTGAGGTAGAAATTAGTGCAGAGCTGCATTGACTTCTGCCCTCAGAACCCTATTAAACTGGTGGTGTATCCGTATTTTCTGGGTTATTAGCTAGTCTAGGCAGAACTAAACCAGGGATCATTTGGCTTGGTGAGGAGGTCTATTATATTCCTTAGGTAGTATATAACTAACTGGTTGTCTTAAAGTTTTCTCTGAGGTAACTAACTGTAGTGTAGTGGCTAAGAGCCACTGTAAAAATGTATTGGCAGACTCTCCCTACTGCTGAGGTGAAATCCTGCCTCTGCTTTATTCGCTTTGCAACGTTGGGCAGATTACTTTAAAAAAAAAATGTTTTTTTAACATGTATTTATTTTTGAGAGACAGAGAGAGGCAGAGTATGAGCAGGGAAGGGGCAGAGAGAGAGGGAGACACAGAATCCAAAGCAGGCTTCAGGCTCCGAGCTGTCAGCACAGAGCCCGATGCGACGCAGGGCCCGAACCCGCAAACCGCGAGATCATGACCTGAGCCGAAGTCGGACGTGAAACCGACTGAGCCACCCAGGTGCCCCTGGGCAGATTACTTTTAGGTAAAATAACTTTTTTCTTATCTGCAAAATGTGTATGATAAAAATATTTAACTGAAGTTGTTAATGAAGATAAATTGAGTGTTCCATAAATGTTAGTTGTTGTTCTCTGTCAGAATGGGTGAAAAATTTCCAGTTTAATTTTCCATTTTTATTTTCCATGAAATACCCCTAAGCATCTTCTAGTAGGACCCTGAAGTTTGTATTGGATGAAATGACAGGTGTTTTGTGTCTTTTTTTTTTTTTTTAAGTACTTGTAATTTAGTGGTCTTCTCAATATTGGAGATAAAATTAAACCTGGATGATTGATTTGCTTGAAGCAAATTTAATCAGTTTATATACTTTATTTTTCAGTATTTGTAGGGTTAAGTGACATGGAATTTCTATTTTCTGATAGTAAATAGGTAAGTGAAACAAATGGTTATGTATGACCAAAGACATGGTTTTACCACATTCATGATGACTGTTTCGGACTCCTGTCTGTTACCCTAAAACTGCTTATATGAGCGGAAGGTATCATTTTTGCCATGAACTTGATGTCTCTCATTTTTCCCTTCATTTTTATCTCTTCCCACCCACATAGGATAAATAAAATGGCATAAAATGGACCAATAATGAAGACCACTTTTGGCTTATTTGGTGATGACATGTATTGCTTAGAAATAGAGGTGGTGATTTTTCTGTCAGTTTTATGGACTGACGATTTAGATGTTTTTGTGGTGATTTTGGCAGATAGTTTCCAAGTGCATTTGTACAGTTTATATCCTTTGATAGATGTTTTATGTGACTGTGTAGCTCAGGGGCTTACTTCTGGTTCTGTGGAAGAAAAGGATTTTGATGGAATTCTTCAGACAAAGTTAACCAAACATGGTTATCAAGAATTAAAATGAGAAAATAAGTCGTTGTTGCAGTTACCTGCCTTGTCAGATTCATTACTGTGTTTTAAAAACTTTATCCTAGAAAAACACAACAACTTCTTTTGTTGGATGTTTTCAGTTTCCAATTTTTCTTTATGTGGAGTAATTCTATATAGGGCATTCTTGTATATAAAGCCTTTAGGTTAAAATTCACTGCAGTAGGTCAAAGAGTGAACATTTTAAAAGTTTTTTGTATCAGTATTGACAAATTGCTTCCCAAAAGTGTTAAGACAGTTTTTACTGTTGCCCAGTTTACTGTAATTTTGTCAGCACCGGGCATCCTAATTTATAAAAATTCACCATTTGGATTAAAATGAAATAATTGATTCATTTTGCATATCTTCAGTGATTAGTGTGATTGAATGTTCTTCCATGTTTATTAGCTGTGAATTGTCTTTTTGCTTGTTTATACTTTTCTTACTTTCTTTGAAGACAATAGTCTTTTATGTCACTTGCCTAGGATGATTTTCCCAGTTGATGTGTCTTTTATTTTGGATGTTAGACATTTCATTATCTATTTATTGATTGTAAAAGTAGTAGATGTTAATTGTAGGAAAATCCAGAAAAGCACAAAAATGAGAATAAAAATGCTACTGCTCAGAGATAACCACTTATAACATTGACTTTTAGTCTCTCTAGTGTTTTCTGTGCTTGTGCATTATTTCACAAAATTTAAAGTTTCTTTCATAAGGTAGCAGCTTATTTTTTATTCTAAGTTTCTGTGAACATTTTCACTGCCTTCTACGATATTTCCCCCCATTTATAAAAATTTTATTTTGGAATAATTATGGATTCACAAGTTGCCCAAAAACCATACAGGGTGGTCTCATGTACTTTTATGCTCAGTTTCTCCGAATAGTAACACCTTGCCATAACTATATAAATGGCCAGCAAATTGATATTGTTACAGTCCACAGAACTTACTCATATTTCACCAGTTTTACATACAATATGATTTTCAGGCTCTGGGATAGTCTTTATATGGCTGGACTACAGTTATTGAACAGATCCTCTATGGTTGGTGTCTTAGTCCATTTGAGCTACTATAACAATATCACAGACAAGGTAGCTTAAAAAATTTATTGCAGATAAGCGACGCAGTAAACCTAGGAGTGCATACATCTTTCAAAATAGTGTTTTCATTTTCTTTGGGTAAAGACCCAATAGTGAAATTACTGGATCATATGGTAATTCTATTTTTAAAAGAATGTATATTTTTAAGGCTTTTGATAAACATTGCTAACTCTTAGAAAAACTGTATGAATTACAGCAATGAACTGTTTGCTTCCTTTTATACTTGTCAAAATGACATTAAGTAGTTCAATAGGTAAAAATGATACCTTGCAGTTAACTATTCCTGTTTGTCCTTTGTACATTTTCCCTGGAACAGGAAGACCTAGTTTTTCCCTTTCTCGAGCCCAGTGCTTAGCTTTAGAACACATATGTAAATAAACTATTATTGTGGTTAGCAAAATAGAGGTGTGTGCAAATAATAAGAGGGAAAGAAGAAGTAATGACCAAAGAAATGAAGTCAGGTGCCCAAGATTTGTAGAAACTATAAGGAGTTATGGTAGAGTAGGCATTATGTCTTTAAAAATGAGGAAGCTGGAGGGACTCCTGGATGGCTCAGTCAGTTAAGCATCCAACTTCAGTTCAGGTCATGATCTCGTGGTGTGTGAGTTTGAGCCCCATGTCAGGCTCTGTCCTGACAGCTCAGAGCCTGGAGCCTGTTTTGGATTCTGTGTCTCCCCTTCTCTCTCTCTGCCCCTGCCCCACTCATGCTCTGTCTCTCTCACTCTCTCTCAAAAATAAACAAACATTTTAAAAAATTAAAAAATAAATAAGTGAATAAAATGAAGAAACTGGGGCCAGTAATTGCATAATTACTGGATGGCAGAATAAAGTTAATTTTTTTGTTGTTATACCACACTTGTCTTTCGGGTGTTGGAATGACTCTCAATTTAGCTTCACGAAGACAATATTGATACTTTTTTTTTTTAAGAAATATTATAAACTAGATGTTCTGGAAAAAACTGACAATATTGGTTGAAATATTTTTTTGAGTTTTTTTTTTCTAAGTTTGTGTATTTTGAGAAAGAGTACATTTGTGCGAGTGGGGGAAGGGCAGAGAGCTAGAGAGAGACTCCTAAGCAGGCTCTGCCCTATGAGCACAGAGCCCAATCAGGGGCTCAGTCATGACCTGAGTTGAAATCAAGAGTTGGACACTTGGGGCGCCTGGGTGGCTTAGTCGGTTGAGCGTCTTTGACTCAGGTCATGATCTCACACTCCTAGGTTCGAGCCTTGCTTTGGGCTCTGTGCTGACAGCTCAAAGCCTGGAGCCTGCTTCGGATTCTGTGTCTCCCTCTCTCTCTGCCCCTCCCCCACTCGCACTCTGTCACTCTCTCTCCCTCTCTCTCTCTCAAAATAAACATAATAATAAAAAATTTTAAAAAAAAGAGTTGGACACTTAACTGACTGAGCCACCCAGGCACCCCTAAAAAAGTTTTTTTTTTTTTAAAGCAGTGCTTTAAGTTGGCAAGAAAGCAAATGAAGTCTTCAGACCAAAAATAATTAAAAAGTACTCATCCAAAGAGGTAAGCAGGTCATAAATGTAGAGCTACTCTTAATGCATCTGTTGGTTCTTACTGGCCCAGAGCTTTGGTTTTAATTGGCAGTGCTTAGAGACAGGACACATGGTAAAAAAAAAGAGGCGGGGAGGGCGGGGGAGGGGGGGGGAGAGTGAGCTTTCCCAGAGAAAAGGAAACTTGTCAGGTTTAGCTGTGACTCTGGATTGGTGAGGCAGAGGTATTCCCTAGTAATTCTAACCACAGATGTTCTTTTTGCAAAGTAGAGCTAAAATTCACACAAGTTGTTACCCAAAAAATCATGTTGAAAATTAAAGGAATACCAGATTGGTAGTTTTATAAACTGTGCAGTCATCTAACAGAGGGAAAACAAGTCCTCTCCTAAAGAGCATATTTAAAATTTTTTTTTAATGTTTGTTTATTTTTGAGAGAGCATGAGCGGGGGAGGGGCAGAGAGAGGGAGACAGAATCTGACGCAGGCTCCAGGCTCTGAGCTGTCAGCACAGAGCCGACATGGGTCTTGAACTCAAGAGCTATGAGACCTTGACCTGAGTCAAAGGCAGACGCTCAACCGACTGAGCCACCCAGGCGCCCCTAAAGAGCATATTTTAAACATAATGTTCAAAATTCCCACAAATAAAGTTCCAAGGAAAATGGGCTTACAATATAAAATCATAAAGCACGTAAGTCATAATGAGCATGGTTTAGCAGAAACAACAGATCACAAAATCAAACCCTCAAAGATTGCAGATAGTGAATTTATCAAGTTCAGACTATAAAATTAGAATAATATGCTTAAAGGAAGGAAGATACTGAAAAGATGATCAAGAAACAAAACATCAGATAGATTTGCTAAAAGAACCAAAAAGAACTTCAAGAAATGAAAATTATAAAAAGAACTTATAAACTTATTGGAAAAGTTAAGTTCATTTTAGAAGTAGATGAAGAGAGAATTGATGAAATGGAAGAAATATAAATCGCTCAGGATGTAATTTCTTGAAAGACAAGGAAATGGAAAATAGGAAAGAGATTGATACAAAGAGAGGTGGAACATAGTATGAGAAAGTACAAAATATTTTATTGGCATTCCAGAAGGAAGTAATAGAGCAGTTAGTTGGTGAAGAGGCAAAGTTTGAAGAGCTATACCTGGGAATTTTACAGAGTTGATGCATCAGATTTCAAAAGAGCACAGTGAATCCTAAGTAGATTAAATAAAGAATTTCACACTTAGACTGATGATTGTAAAACTGCAAATCACCACTGACAAAAATTGAGCAAAGAGAGATTAGGAATGATAGCTAGACTAATAGCTGGTTTCTGATCAGTAACAGTACAAAACAGAAGGCAGTGGGGATATCTTTAATAACCTGAAAGGGAATGTGTGCCTAGTAAGAATTCTTTATACAAAAAAAAAAAAAAAAAGAATTCTTTCTATAGCAGAGGTAGAGGGTAAAAATATTTTCAGGGAGGGGTGCCTGGGTGGCTCAATTCTGTTGGACATCCGACTTCGGCTCAGGTCATGATATTATGGTTCATGGGTTTAAGCCCTGTGTTGGGCTCTGTGCTGGCAGCTCAGAGCCTCGAGCCTGCTTCAGATTCTGTCTCCGAAGCTCTCTGCCCCTTCTCCCTCCTGCCCCCCTCAAAAATAAATAAACATTTAAGAAAATATTTTCAGGGAATCCACAACTTAAAGAGTTTACTACAAAAAATTTTTTTTTTCTGAATGATGTCTTTGGTGGAGAAGGAAAGAATGATGTTCAAAGATTTTCATCAGCATTTATGTAAATTTAATAAATATTGACTGGTATAAAAAAATAATGGGATATATTACATATGTACATACAGGCACAAGACGTGTAAAATAGTCTTTGATGTTAATGTACTAGGCACTATAACATTTATGCTCTGATTTGAAAAAATGTTTTTTAAGTTTTATATTTTTTATGATTCGAATTTAAGGTAATATTTTAATGGAATGCTTTATAAGGGAAAAAAAAAAAACCTTGATCAGAGTATTGTAGCAGATTGTGTTCCTCTCTAGCCCACATCTATGCTTATGCACTTTTTGCAGTTGTAATAATCTGTGAGTTGTAATCATTTGTTGTTAATATTAACTTCATACTTAGTCTCTGTATGTCTTTAGTTGGATATATGATTTCTCATTTAATAGGTTATCTGTAAAAGGGAGACACTGATGTAAGTACTAATTCCTCCAGAATTGCTTAACATGTTTGCTTTTGTTATTGTGGTGGTTATGGGTTTTTTTCACTTCATTTTGTGAATGCATTTTTCATTTTGACATTTTCATATTTGGTCAACCCTAGGATGCACATTGTTGCACACTGTAAACTTCTCTGGCAAATGGGATACATCTTAATAGTATTTGATGTCACAGTTTTAATATACAGCAATTTTTTCTTTGATTTAGTAGTACCCCTTTAGATTTTATAAAATATGGTCGTGTATCTTTATAATTTTGAATGGCTGTGCAATACTTTACCTAGAAAGTGTATCATAATTTCCCTTGTTCCTGGTTTTTTTGACTGGGTTATTTCTGTTTGTTGGCTCTTACAAATAATGCTAATAGAATATGAGTGCACCATTTTATATAGTCTTATGTAGTCTCCAGTAAAGAATGAGTTTGCAAATTTTATGCTAATGTGGGAATTATTTTTAAGTACTTTGCTAATCTAATAGGTGTTAAGTGGTACTTTTGTCATGAAATGTGAGATCTTGACCTGAGGCAAAATCAAGAGTCTGACAGTTAACCAACTGAGCCACTCACAGCCCCAAGATTTTAAGTAATGTCTGCACCCAGTGTGCAGGTTCAAACACACAACTTCAGGATCAAGAATTGCATGCTCTACTGACTCAGCCAGCCAGACACCCCACATTGCTGTTTTTGACGTGGGAAAAATTTCCAAATGTTAGAATTGTTTAGAGTCAAAGGTCTCTATCACAGTGTAGATGGCAATAAGAATTATATACTTTGGAAAATCATTCTAGATACGTAAAATATTTGCTCTAAATACATAAAAATAAGCCAAAGATAGGTGAATAGTTTGAATAAATTTTATGACAAATGCAAGTAGATTGAGGTAAAGCAGCATTTCTGTATTAATTGTTTATAGAGATATATTTTTTATTGTATAGGTAGCTAAATTTTATACATACACATTCAAGTCCATCTACTTAAAAAGACTTATTGTCAAGTTGAGCCCAATACTTTAAAGTATTATTTAATATTTATTATTAAATTACTTAATATGATTGGGGTTTCCTTCACATTTAAGTAATAGAAAAGTCCATTAAAGAGGTGACTGTGTGGCTCAGTCGGTTAAGCATCTGACTTCGGCTCAGGTCGTGATCTCATAGCTCTTGAGTTTGAGCCCCGCATCGGGCTCTGTGCTGACAGCTCAGAGCCTGGAGCCTGCTTCCGATTCTGTGTCTCCCTCTCTCTCTGCCGCTCCCCCACCCACACTCTTGTCTTTCTCTCAAAAATAAAGATTAAAAATAGACAAGTCCATTATCTAAAATTGTAATTTTAATACACTGACTTTTAAAATTTACAAATAGATCTTTTGATTATTTAGCAGGTAACATCTAAAGGAACCGGTTTAAATCCTAATGCCAAAGTATGGCAAGAAATTCCTTCTGGAAATACTGATGCCACTCCAGTAACTCATGGAACTGAAAGCTCTTGGCATGAAACAGCAGCAACATCAGGGTCTCATCCTGAGGGTAAGTCCTAAATATTTCATCAGAACAAATCATATTTTGGTTAAATATATGGTCAAACCAGTTTATAGAACTTTGGGGTACATCTTTTGATTATTTGATTAAATATATTTATAAATGTTTAATAGGCAGTTTGTACACAGTTCTTATTTTTAGTATGAATGGGTTATCACTAGTTTCAAATAGTAGCTGTGTCTTTGGGTCTAGCATTTAACCCACTTATAATATGGTATTTATAAATTAATTTTGATATACCATCATTGGCAATGCTATTTACTCACTGTTTGACCTTGGGTAAATGACTTCTCTGTGCTTGTTTCCTTCATCTGTAAAACAGTAATAATAATTACTTTTGGCATAGGATTTTCTGAGGATTAAATGAATTAAGTGCATGTGGCTCTCTGATACATAAATAGTGCTATATGAGTTTAAACTATTGTTAATCATTTTAGCTTATCCATAAGGGTCAAAACTTATCTCCCTTGGGAAGAGAATTCTTACTAAAACCATGCGGACATTGCCCAACTGGTAGAATTCTTTAAAATCTTACTATAAAAGACATAGTGCCCAGAGTTCCTAAAGATAGGATTTATTGAATTTCTATTTATTGTCATTATATATTTTTTAATACAGGTAATACGGAGCTTTCAGATGATATGTGTAAGGAATACGAAGTAATGTATTCATCTTGTGAAACCACCAGAAATACTATAGGCATTGAAGAATCAACTGATGGAATGATTTTAGGGCCAGAAGATCTGAGTTACCAAATATATGACGTTCCTGGTAAACTTTATACTTGTATTGGTAAAATGAGCATTTGGTAAACTAGTGTTTTTTCCCCTTACAGTTTCTTTATTATTGTTCTAATAAACCTATGGCATGGATCAATCTGCTTTATTTGAAAAGAACTGTATGGTAATAAAATGTTAGATGATTTTTATAAATACTGTTTTCAAAAGGGCAAACATGAAGATTGTAATTTATTTATTTTTTAAAGTTTGTTTTTTTGAGGAGAGAGAGACAGAGCATGAACTGGGGAGGGGCAGAGAGAGAGGGAGACACGATCAGAAGCAAGCTCCAGGCTCTGAGCTGTCAGCGCAGAGTCCGAAGTGAAGCTTGAACTCAGAAGCCGTGAGATCATGACCTGAGGGGAAGTCACGCTTAAGCAGCTGAGCCACCCAGGTGTCCTGAAAATTGTAATTCAAAAGAATGTTTAGAGAAAAGATCCTGTTTAGGAGAGTGTGAAATTAAAGATAAAAGGGAAAAATAGTCAATATAGTGAAAATAGACCTCAATTATAATTTTTCAGAGTCCCAACTTTCTTGATCTATTAGTTGGGATCAGTGCAAGTTCTGTCAATTTTCCCATTACTTCTGTCAGTGTGAAATGCATTTATAGATGTGAAATTGCAGGGATTAATTTTGAGAAAATCACAGTATTAAAAACATGGTTCTTCTGCAATTCAACTTGTGAAACATATTTTTTCACATTTATAAAACTAGCATGGGTTAGTAGTTGCCTAAATTTAAAATGGATGAGATTTAAAAGAAACTAAAAATGGACCATAGACCCCAACTACCTAACTTAATCTTTCTGACTTAAAGGATCTCTTTGGAAAATACATGTAATAGGGAATACTCTCTTCTATTGCTGCTTAGTTCTTTGACTTCAGTCAAGGTGTACAAACCTTTGTCCTCAATTTCCTTATTTATTGTAAACATTTGGACTAGATTTCTAAGTTTTGTCAGCTTGTAAGTTGATTCCTGAAGTAGCATGGGTGGTATTTCCATATAATAATTTAAGGTGGTAGGTTCTCCTCCCTACTTGTAGTCATAATATACTTAACCACTGGGTACTTTAAACATAGAGTTGGTTTAAGTAATGTGGCAACCAGTTGGTATTTTAATAAGTTTGCTGTAATGACATTGAAAAGTTAAATGAAGTTCTTGCTTATTTAGCACACTTGGGTGGTTGGATTTTGTATTAGAAAGATTGCATATACATGGAAATAGAATGCTTCTTTTTTTTTTAAATTTTTTTAATGTCTTATTTACTTTTGCGAGAGAGACAGAGTATGAGCAGGGGAGGAGCAGAGAGAGAGGGAGAGAGAGAATCCCAAGCAGGCCTCAGGCTTTCATTGTGGAGCCCGATGTGGGGCTCGAAATAAGGAACTGTGAGATCACGACCTGAGCAGAGATGAAGTGTCGGATGCTTAACTGACTGAGCCACCCAAGTGCCCCTTATATTCATCTTTAATGACGTTAATCTAATATCTAATACTACTTTGAATTTTGAGTAATAAGACAAGGTAGTGGTAAAATCATGCACAGAATTTATTTATCTTTATGCACATTCTGTTGTCTATACATTTAAAGGAAATTAGCCTAATCACTAATGCTTTTTAAGAAGAGGACAAATTACATGCTTTGAGTGTGTAATGTTTTGTGTAAGATTCTAATGAAAGAGTGATGGTTTTCCAGGCTTGAGTCCTGGAGGGGAAAGAAAAGTCTTGTTCTGGGTTTAAATAATATAATCATAGAAGGCTGTTAGAGAGTTGATCTGAAACTTTGGCTGTTTGAGTGTTTTAAATATTCCTAGGAAGATAAAGTGCTCTAAAATTAAGGAATGAAAAGAAAAGAGTATTAAGAGAAGTTTAAGAAGTATAAATAACATCAGATTTAGTATCAATAATACAGATGTGGAGAAATATATACATATATCCCAATTTATCTAGTTCCTTCAAATTTAGATTACTGTTACTTTTGTTCTTTGAGCTTTCATTAAAGGAATAAGTAGTTATCACATTTTAAAAGTATTGAAGGTAGTATTTTACAGAAAGCCAAGTATTTTTAGTATTCATGGTGCTTTGTTCATTTCTTGATAAAATAATTTTTAAACTGATCTGGAATTTATCTAAAGAAAGAATAGATAGGTGGAAAGAAATTAGACTTTGTGCTAACTGAATTTTAAAAATAATAGTTTTGTCATGAATTTTAATTTGTACATACTTTGTGACTTATTCTGAGTACAACAATTTGTAATATTTACCACCTACGGTAATTTGATATTAACTTTTTTCCTCTGTTTTCTACCTTCAGGAGAAAGCAGTTCAGCAATTTCTACAGAAGACCTAAAAGAATGTCTGAAGAAACAATTAGAATTCTGTTTCTCCCGGTACAGTATTCATTTTTTTTTAATTGATATTTCTCACTTTTTGCATTGTTTGGTTAGTAGATGTTAAATACCCATGAAATAGAGTGGAAGAATGGTGGTTTTAATTCCCTTCAGTGATGTATTTTGGTATTATTCTTTAATATATTTCTTAACTAGGTTTAAAGATGTAATCTCTAATTGGATATGCAAAAAGGATCTAGTCTTAGTAGGAAGGTAATTAAATTACTGGATTGGATTACTTTTGGATAGGATATTAGATACTTTTCCTATGAACATATTCAGGTTTAGGGTTCTCAAAAAAGTGGGTTATCTCTTAATTTATATTTTTTAGTAGTTGGCTCTTGTAACCTTTGATCATAGAGTTACTTTTAGCAAGATAGGTGGATGGGCATAGAATTTATGTTACCAGTACCTTCTATTAGATAAGGAGTTCTTTCAGGCAGAAGTTTCAAGATGTCTTATTTACAGATAATTATGTAGGTATATTTACAGCTTAGATGTCATAAAACTTTAGTATGTAAAACTGCCCCTTTCAAAATAAACAGAGAAGTTTGGATATGCATGCAAATGTAATGTTTTCTATTTATCCTGTATATTGTGAGAGGTAGGACCAAGTAAACCAGTTTTTCAAGCTAGAAACCTGGATTTTATCATAGACTTTTTTATATTCTTGACTCACGTTTAATTCTTTATCTTAAATAGCTCCTTTCTTTTCCCCTCCTTTTTATTCTTTGCCTTTATAGTCTAGTACAGGATAAAAGAATAAAAGCAAGAGCCTTCTGTCTTTTCTCTAGTCATTTGTGCTTACAATTCATTTTCTGTAATATACTTGTAATATTTATTTATTTATTTATTTATTTATTTTACATTTATTTGTTTTTTGAGAGACATAGAGAGACAGAGCACAAGTTGGGGAGGGGCAGAGGGAGACGGAGACATAGAATCTAAAGCCGGCTCCAGGCTCTGAGCTGTCAACACAGAGCCCAACAAGGGGCTCGAACTTACAAACTGTGAGATCGTGACCTGAGCCGAAGTCGGATGCTTAACCGACTGAGCCACCCAGGCGCCCCTGTAATAGTTATTTTTTTTTTTTCCAACGTTTATTTATTTTTGGGACAGAGAGAGACAGAGCATGAACGGGGGAGGGGCAGAGAGAGAGGCAGACACAGAATCGGAAACAGGCTCCAGGCTCCGAGCCATCAGCCCAGAGCCTGACGCGGGGCTCGAACTCACGGACCGCGAGATCGTGACCTGGCTGAAGTTGGACGCTTAACCGACTGCGCCACCCAGGCGCCCCTGTAATAGTTATTTAAACATCTTCGCCTACTAACTGGATAGTGTGTATCTGCTTATATTTCTGAGTTTTTCTCATGCTTCCCTGTCATAATTTCCTGCCTTTTTGCATGTCTTATAAATTTTGATTATATACTGGACATTACATATTAAAAAAGCTAGGAGTTGTAAGTCATGTAATTTTCCCCTCTAGACAAGACTTGAGTTTTTCTTCAGGTAGGCAGAAGCAGATTGATAGCTTCAATCCAGTCAGGAGTTGAGCTAGGTTAGTGCTGAGCAGCCACTTTTTTTTTTTTTTTTTAAATATATTGCACGAGCAGAAGAGGGACAGAGAGAGAGGGGCAAAGAATCCCAAGCAAGCTCCACCTTGTCAGCACAGAGTGCACTGTGGGGCTCCATCTCGACGACCATGAGATCTTGATCTGAGCTGAAATCAAGAGTCAGATGTCCAGCTGACACCCAGGTGTCTCTCAGCCACTTTAATTAGACTCCGTCTACCTCTGATTTATCTCTGTTCCTTAGGCATGACCTTTTCAGCCTTTTGATTCAGAAGTTGTCCTTTTCCTGTTACCTTCAGTCCTAAAACACCAAGGAAGATTCAGTCTGTTCTTGAGAGGTTTGAGATTAGCTCTTTAGTCTCTTATCCTGTAAGCTTCCAAACCTGGCAAATGTCTTATGGGGGAGACCTGTCTTGTTTGATGCAAGTTTCCTCCTTCCACTGGAACTTGCACAAAACCACAGAGATATTACAGTGCCTTTTCAGCCGGGCTCCCAGTCTCCCATCTTCCTCCTTAGAACTCGAAAACATCGTATGGAGGGAAATCTGCTGCATGTTAGGAGCTCCTTTAGTTTCCAATTCATAGTGCCAGTCCTGTGCAACTGCCTAAAGCTCTGCTGGTTTCCCCCTGGTCCCAGATCTGCAAATTCCCTAAGGAACGAAAGAACATCTTTCTGGAATATCATTTTGTCATTGTAGCTTCTCTCTTTTATCTCCAAAAGCATGGTTTTATAATTTAGCTAGTCTTTTTTAGTTGTTGCAGTAGGAGCTCTGGCTTGGCATGATCTACCACGTCCTACTCAGAACTCTGATACCATTCAAACCAGCTGTGCGATTGACATTTGTAGCTCAGCAGAATTGTTATTAATACATATTGGGTATTACTCATGAGTAGTCAAATCATATATGGGATTTATGTCTATTAATTTGACTTTTGACAAGATAGAGTTTCTTTAAGAGTTGGACACAAGATTTATTAAGAACAGACATGCTGAAGTTCAGAATTGATTTAGGATACAACGTCTTAGTTGTATAAATAGTCTGTTTATAGTTGTCTTATTTTTCAGTTCTTAAAGAATATCTTGATGAAGGTGCTATTACTGTGTTTCTCCTTTTATGCTAAAGTGAGTTTAACCTTTACTGATATCTTCTCTATTCTTTTTTGCCCCCCAAATAACCTGGTAACCAGTAGTAGTAATTACTACTTTATTTTAATAAAACTTGAAGATAAAGGTGTTTGATCCTACTCTTTGCCAGGCAGTAGAGCATTGAAATACATTTTGGGAGCACCTGGCTGGTGATCAGTAGACATGTGACTCTTGATCTTGGGTTGTGAGTTCTAGCCCTGTATTGGGTGTAGAGGTTGCTTAAAAATAAAATCTTTAAAAAAAAAAAAAAAAAACACAAAAAAAACATTTTGAATGACAGAGATCCTTCATGGAACCTGTATTCTGGCTGGTGGAGACAAACATAATAAACCATAATAAATAAACAGCTTAGAAGTTTGTTAAGTGATAAGTGCTATGGAAGAAAATTAGAGCACTGTAAGTAAGGGAAGGGGAATCGAGTGCTTGGATGATTTCTGTTTTAAATAGGGTCATTGAGAAAAGGTGGCTTTTAAGTAGAGACTTCTATCTATTTATAACCAAACTACTTCAAAGATCTGATGTGAAGAAGACAGCATGAGTTTGATTTTATTTCATTTTGTTACATAAGGTTTTATGTCTAAGATAGGAGTGTTTATATCTTTTTAAATGTATTTTAAAGAATCTTTTAAATGTTTTAGTTTTAAATTTATTACTGAAATTTAAATTAAAAAATCAAACATAAAAAGTGGAAACATTTAGAAATTTTAAATCCTTTACAGTCCAACCCATGGTTGAAGCTATAATTTTTCTCATATGAATATTCTAACATCAGTGATAAAAAGTGTTTATAAGATGGAACTACACTGTATGTAATATTTTGTAATATACTTTTCAATTTAATATTAAGCCTCTTTCCATATCAATATAATTCTATAAAGTTCAAAACTTTTTCAGAACTATTGGCCTGATGTATTTGGGGATTCAGAAACTTTCTGGAAGTTGTTAGAGTATCCTGTTGTATATTATGTGTTTTTATAGTTCACTGTATTGTTTCTGATGGCATGATTTTGTTTTCCTAGACTAAGTGACAAAAATGAATAAGGCACCTCTTCAGGTGCCTTTTAAGAATTGTTTTATAGGACTCTTCTGTTTATTTCTTTCAGAGAAAATTTATCAAAGGATCTTTACCTGATATCTCAAATGGACAGTGATCAGTTCATCCCAATTTGGACAGTTGCCAACATGGAAGAAATAAAAAAGCTGACCACAGACCCTGATCTAATTCTTGAAGTCCTGAGATGTATGTAAATCATACCTTTTAGCTTAATTTTTAAAGTCAAAAGGCTGAATATTCTTTTGATTTCTGGTTATGCAGGGTTTTTTGGTTTTGTGTTTGTTTGCCATTTATTTACTTTATTTATTTTAATGTTTGTTTATTTTTGAGATAAAAAGTGTATAAGCCGGGGAAAGGCACAGAGAGAGAGGGAGACAAAGAATCCCAAGCAGGCTCCACACCGTCAGTGCAGAGGCCGACATGGGGCTCAAATTCATGAACTATTCTTTTTTTTTCTAACGTTTTTTATTTTATTTTTTTGACAGAAAGTGAGAGAGTGGGGAGGGGCTGAGAGAGAGGGAGACACAGAATCTGAAGCAGGCTCCAGGCTCTGAGTTGTCTGCACAGAGCCTGATGTGGCTTAAACCCACAAACCACGAGATCATGACCTGAGCCGAAGTCGGACCCTTAGCCAAATGAGTCACCCAGATGCCCCTCAAACTCAAACTGTGAGATCATGACCTGAGCCAAAACCAAGATTTGGACACTTAACCGACTGAGCCACCAAGGCTCCCATTTGCCATTTATTTTTATTTTTTTTAATTGTAATTGACATACAATGTTATATTAGTTTCAGGTATACAGCATCATGATTTGACAATTCCATACAGTAAGCTCTGCTCATCAGGCAGGGAATTGTTAACTCTTTATTTTTTGTTATTCTGTTCCAATAATTTATTTTTACTGACTTGGTATTTAGCTTCTATATCATTTCTATACCTTGGTTGTTTGTCTTAATACCCACTTACACGTTGGTTTGCGAGCATAATTGATTCCAGAACCATGTTTGTAATCCAAAGCACTTGTATATAAAAGCGAATTTCAAGAACTATTGCCTCAGTTGTGATCATGTGACATTTGGCGTCACGTACTACTTGTATTGCAAGGCGTTGCTTGTTTATCAAGTTAAAATTTATTAGAAATGTTTACTCGCCTTGTGGAACACTTGCAGAACAAGTTACTTGCAATCCAAGGTTTTCTATGTAAGCAATTATATCTCACTTTTCTGGGCTATCAGAAAGTTATTTGTATCATTGTCACACCTTCTAAACAATCTGTTTCAAACTTTTGAACCCAAGTAGTACATTTTACATTAGAGCCCAGTACACACACCACACACCTATACGCAACTGAAATGTTAATTATGCAGATTAATACTAAATGCTTGTAGTTAACCCCTTTTATTTCCTAAATTGATTTCACAGGCTGTTAAAAGAATTGCTAAACTAAACTAAAAATTAGAGTTTGATAAATAGTACTCTAAAGTTTAATAAAGAATTTCAGGTTCTAAGCATTTTTATTTTTATTTATTTTTAATTTTTTTTTAACATTTATTTATTATTGAGAGACACGGAGCATGAGCGGGGGGGGGGGGTAGAGAGAGGGGGAGACACAGAATCTGAAGCAGGCTCCAGGCTCTGAGCTGTCAATACAGAGCTCGACTCAGGGCTTGAACTCACAAACTGTGAGATCATGACCTGAGCCGAAGTCGGTCGCCTAACCAACTGAGCCACACAGGCGCCCCTGGTTATAAGCATTTTTAATAGTGTTTGTGTCTTCTATCAGTGTTTCTTGGTAACCTCTCTTACCAAAGTTTTAACTACTTGCCTGAATAAAGGCAGGTCTTCACTTTTATATGAAATATATTGTTAAAAAATGTTTAAAAGTTAAATATACCAAGTCCAATAGTAGACTTATATCGGAATAGAGGATTTCCATTCTCAGAGGGCTAAATACATTTATGAAATCTCTGATTGGTTTGTGCAATGGTTTCTTAAGATGAGCCAGTCTTCTCATCCGAAGAAAGTCAGCTAAGAGACCAGCAGAATCCTCCACCTCTAAGGGAACCTAGTACTTCCACCCAACACTTCTTCCCTGTTCTGTTTTATACTGACTGCTTACCTGTTCAGAGAAATATGGCATATTATCTCTCTGAAGAGACTACAAATAAAAGTTTGGGCTATGTGGTATTATCTTCATTAAATATTTCCTCAAAATCAGCATCTAAGAGATGGCTTCTAAGTGTCTGTAATAGTATGTAAGAATAAATATGTTAACATCAAGGAAAAGTTAGAATTATTTGAGTATAATTCTTGGTTTAAGTGCTTCTTAGATTTTAAGAAGAATTTCTTCACATCAGAATGCAGTACTATAATCTGATTACAAGAGTGGAATGCAAAGACAGTGATTTCATTATCTCCAGAAGTACAGAATTTGGTAACTGTACACAGGGTAATTACCGTGTAGATATGTATTGTATGCTCCTGAAAGTTTTTCAACCCCAATGCAGTGCCAAGACACAAAGTAGGTACTCTGTATTTGTTGAAAGAATAACACTTGACAGTGTTTTTTGTAATCTTTGTTAACTGTAATCTTTGGTTCTACAACATAATTTCTTAACCTCTGCTAATTTGTTCACTTGGAAATAGAAATAAATAGTTTTTTTTTTTTTTTTTTTAGAAATAAATAGTTTTTAATGACATTCTTAATATCTCTTCTTGTCATTTTTGAATGAAATATTTTTTTAAATTGCAGCTTCTCCCATGGTACAAGTTGATGAGAAGGGCGAGAAAGTGAGACCAAGTCATAAGCGTTGTATTGTGATTCTTAGAGAGATTCCTGAAACAACACCTATAGAGGTATTATTAAGCATTGTTAAAGCTAAGTGTTCTTTAACTGTTTAAAGTGGAGGAGGTAAACAAGCAAAGTATAAGTCATTGGCCTCATATCAATCACTGTGTATACGTTAAATTTTTGTTTTGTAAATTCTGAAACACTGGAAGAATGGTACATTTTCAAAGTTGAAATATAAATAGGCTCTTTTGGGAACTTGATTCATCTGAAAGAATAAATTTAGGAATGAAGAAGAAAAATAGGAGTCAAGACTAATCGGAGTAGCTAACAAACATAAAACAAAGTTGTAACTGTAAAGATGGTGTAGTATAATAATAAAATAGGTACAATAATAAAATAAGTTTTGAATGAAACAGTATATCCAGAATAGACCCTTTAATAAAATAGTTATGTATAATAACATTTATTTAATAATTAGGTTTTACCACGTGCTGTGCAGTGTACTTTATGGTTACTTAAAGCCTAAGGTTTTGTTATCTCTGTTTTATAGATAAAGTAACTGAGCCTTAGTATGGTGAAATAAGTTGCCTAAGGACATGTGGGCTCTTTAAATGAGTATCTGATTTGATCTCACTCTGATTTCAGAGCCCCTGTTTCAAAACCACTAAACCACAGAGCTACACACTAAATTGCCAAGTTAATAAGTTAGAGAGGGGGAGAATTAATTAGTAACTGTTATGTGGTATTTACTGGCCATTTAAAACAGTTTTAGATTCTTGCCACCTAACAAATTTCACATATTAGTAGTTAATCTTTTTGCCCAGGGTCATTCCATTCACTATTAACTCTCCAGAATGAAGACTTCCTAAATTTAGAAACAGTGAAATTAGAAAAGAAACTGTCACTAGATAGAACTTCTATTTAAAAGTATGAACTATATGTCAAAAATAACAAATTGAAAGGAAAATTGCAGAATGGGAAGAATATTTGCATTATTTAGAAACAATGTAGAATATATGAGCCTGTACTCTAGAGCCAAGCTGCCTGGATTTGAGGCAGCTTGGCTCTAGAGTACAGGCTCATATGTTTCAGCTTTTTGCTTGCTAACTCTGTGACCTTGGATTGTTGTGAGAATTGGCTTAGTATATAGAGAGCTCAGAGCAGTACTTGGCATGCGCAACAAATCTAAGATTAGCCATTATTATCATGTTTTATAGTTACTGTAATTTATATTCTGAATACATAAATCACACATACAAAAAATAGTAAAAGGAAAAAGGCAGCGACGTAATATTCATTAAAAAAAAAGAAAGGAAGTGAAGATGACTAAAATAGAGAAAGCCTGGTCAATAATCATGAAAATTCAGATTAAAATGAGGGATTTGGGGTGGTGACCTTAAAGGTTCCTGTCAGGAACAAATTTTTTTTTTTTTTTTTTTTTTTTTTGCTACTTGTGACCCAGACTGCTGTTTTTTTTTTTTTTTTTTTTTTTTTTTTTCCAACGTTTATTTATTTTTGGGACAGAGAGAGACAGAGCATGAACGGGGGAGGGGCAGAGAGAGAGGGAGACACAGAATCGGAAACAGGCTCCGAGCCATCAGCCCAGAGCCCAACGCGGGGCTCGAACTCACAGACCGCGAGATCGTGACCTGGCTGAAGTCGGACGCTTAACCGACTGCGCCACCCAGGCGCCCCAAGACTGCTGTTTTTATACTTGGGAAAGTAAATCTATGAACTTAACTCTTCCTAAAGAATAATAAAGGCTGGAAATAAATTTTATTGATATTTAAATAAACAAATCAATTTTTTATGCATTGAAGGGGATTAGAAATATTTGGAGATTATGAATTTTGAAGATAGACATCAGTGGGTGGCAGTCTAATAGTTCCACAGGCAGTTTTACAAAAATGTAAATTATGGACTGGATGAGAATTTTACTAACTGAACTTGGTAGTATTTCACCACTTTCACAAATGTCACAAAACTCAGTTGGTTGCACACTTACTTGTTTTTGAGTAGTATTGGCCCAAGAAAATTTCATCGTAAGTAGAGATTTTTTTTTTTTTTAATTCAGTGTAGTAAAAATTTGAGGGAGTTAGGAGACAGGTTAGACTTCACTGTTACTATGTTTATTATCCCATCAGCATAGTAATTACCTTTTTAAAAATTGATTTCTCATGATATTTTGTTATTTCGCAGGGCATTTTAACCTGTCCGATTCTTTCTGTTTGGGAGTTATTGGTTACTACTGAATTTCTCCTTGAACTCCAGTAGCTATTAGACCAAATGGAGTTTGGAAGCATACAAATCTGGGATTGAATTCTTCTTTATGATAATGTGTGTAGGTTAAACAGTTTGAGCTACCATTTCCTCAACTGTACAATAGAGATGATAAAAATCTTTAACACAGGGTTGTTTTCAGGATAAATCTGTGTCTTACTGAGCATGGTATTTCAGTAGATGTTCCCTTTCCCTCTATAACTCAAGAGTTACTTAATGTTGACTTCCAGTTGTTTCTTTCTTTTCTTTTTATAAACTTCTTTCAAGCTGTTAATTGTTAACACAGTTCTGAGTTTTGGTAATCATCTTTTTTGAAATCCATATATTTGTTTTAGTTTTCAGTCACTGAAATTTCAGATTCAATTAAGGAAAGGTGAAGATATCTTTGCACAGAGTTCATGTCTGTGACTGATACAGATAAAGCATCTGGATTTAATTGAGAATGCATGAAAATAAACACTGAGCACCTAGAAAATGTTAATGGAGGATATACTTTTTTTTTTTTTTTTTTTGGAATGGAAGTCTAGAGAGATTTTACTGTTAGGGAGAGTTTAGCTTGCCACTAAGAGTAAAATGCTTGTTTTGCTTAGATTATTTTTATTTTTTAATTTAAATCCAGGTTAGTTAACATATTCTCTAACAATGGTTTGAGTAGAATTTAGTGATTCATCGCTTATATAAACACCCAGTGCTCATCCTGACAAGTACCCTCCTTAATGCCCATCCCCTGTTTAGCCCATCCCCCCACCCAACACCTCTCCAGCAACCCCCAGTTCTTTGTATTTAAGAGTCTCTTATAGTTTGCCTCCTTCTCTGTTTTTATCTTATTTTTTCTTCCCTCCCCCTGTGTTCATCTGTTTTGTTTCTTAAATTTCACATACAAACGAAATCATATACTTGCCTTTCTCTGACTGATTTTACCTAGCATAATACATTCTAGTTCCATCCACGTTGTTGCATATGGCAAGATTTTACTCTTTTTGGTAACCAAGTAATATTCCATTGTATATATTTACCACATCTTTATTCATCCGTCAGCGGATGGACATTTGGGCTCTCTCCATAATTTGGCTATTGTTGATAGTGCCGCTGTAAACATTGAGGTGCATGTGTTCCTTCGAATGAGCATTTTTGTATCCTTTGGATAAATAGTGCAATTTCTGGGTAGGGTATCTATATTTTTAATTTTTTGTGGCAGTTTTGCTGATTTTAAGGTAAGATTCTATCTCTAAATCATATACAGAATGTATGCTTTAAGTATGCGTATTTTTGTGTCAGAAGATAATCTACTCTCAGTAAAAGAATGGGCAGAAGGCATGACAGTTAATAAAAAGAAACAGAAAGGACCAGAAGACATGAAGGGGAAAAAATGACTATTGTTGATATACTTTTTAGAGTTAACTAAAGTTTTTCTTTTTTAGGAAGTTAAAGCCTTGTTCAAAAATGAAAACTGCCCCAAGGTGATAAGCTGTGAGTTTGCACACAATAGCAACTGGTATATCACTTTCCAGTCAGATACCGATGCACAACAGGTAAGAAGAAAACTTTTCTTCTGATTTGAAGTCCTGGTGGTAAAAGAAGTAGTAGTATGTTTTAATTGAGAAAATATGTGCTCACAGTAATATTTGTAAAGGCTATTAAGTACCTTGTTCACCTTTGTGGTTGTGCTTATTAATTGGTTTCCTTTTTGATCATTTTCCTAAAGCTTTTTCAATTTAAGAGCAGTTTGTTTCCTATCAAAAAGATTAACACACACTTTTAAAATTAACATGGGGATTGGGAACCATGTACTCAGTAGTTCCAGTGTGTACATACTACGCCAGTAAATCTGCAACTTCCATTATGATTCTTGAAATTTTGACATTAATGATACTGCTCTTACTTGTCGTGTCCAACTTAAAGGGAAGTACTATTCCACTGAAACAAAAAACCAAAAATATATCTGATAACATTTTAAAACCACTCACTGATTGATTGATTGAGTTTTAAGTAAACACTACACCCAGCTTGGGGTTCCAGCTCATGTTAGATCAAGAGTTGCATGCACCACCAACTGAGCCAGCCAGGCGCCCCACTGACTTTTTCTTTTTTTAAAATTCTTCCATCTTATAAGGCTGTCTGAACCATTTTTAAATGTGTATGTAGTGGTATTTTGGATCTATTTTGAACGTTGTGCTTTTTTTTTTTTTTTGTAGTAATCCATAGTAGCCAATCTACAGTAAATGTGAATGTTAGCTGATGTGTTAATTATTTTTTTCATTCCTTATCACCTGGTTAATGAAATTGACTTTAGAATTTTTTATTGTTTATTTTGGAGATAGTTGCTAGTACCATACTTTTGATAGAATAAAGATGGCTTTAAGAAAATGTTTGAATACTAATGAAAGTTCCTTTCTGCTTTGTTAACAGGCTTTTAAATACTTAAGAGAAGAAGTTAAAACATTTCAGGGCAAGCCAATCATGGTAAGAAACATTTTGTAAATAGAGGCTCGTGTAAAGCCAAAAAGTTTTTGTTGCTTGTCTGAGAATTTAAAAAACACAGATGGATGTTTTATTAAACCTGTAATGATTTTAAAGAAATTTCTGGGGGCGCCTGGGTGGCGCAGTCGGTTAAGCGTCCGACTTCAGCCAGGTCACGATCTCGCGGTCCGTGAGTTCGAGCCCCGCGTCGGGCTCTGGGCTGATGGCTCAGAGCCTGGAGCCTGTTTCTGATTCTGTGTCTCCCTCTCTCTCTGCCCCTCCCCCGTTCATGCTCTGTCTCTTTCTGTCCCAAAAAATAAATAAACGTTGAAAAAAAAAAAAAAAAAAAAAAGAAATTTCTGTCTCCTATGATGTGCTAGAAAATTAGTTGATAGGATAGCAATTCTTTCCAAAGATGTAACTTCAGACAGCATGAAGTTTTAATTAGATGCTGATTGCTAACGTGGCAGATCATCTCAACTCTCAAAATGAGAAGCAGGAATGATTTTTTAGTAAAGATGGAAAACATTCTCAATACTGTCATCCTCCTCTCAAAATTAACTGCATCACCACATTAACATATGTCCTTGGGATCTGTCATTGATGGCACTTGTCCACCGTCTTTACAGGTCTAATCTTTTCTCAGATCCCATGAAATCTACCTTCAAAACTTCTTTCAATCATTACTGCCATTGTTTAGGCTTGAAACATTGTTTAGCCTTTTAAATGTTATGCCTTCAGCTTTCCCCCTGGTTTTCCATTCTCCAGTTGCTACTATAGCTACCATCTAAAACAGAATCCTAAGCATGCTCTTACTTTGAGATGGTACTCATTCTCTATGTAATATTCTTATTATTATTTGTGATTGCAGTACATTGTCTTTAACTCTTAGTGAGCTCTTAATGTGTATCAGTTTCTGTTCTAAGCACTTTATTTGTATAGAGTCATTTAATTCTTACAAGAACTTAATGAGGCAGGTACTCTTGTTTTCTCCATTTTATGGCAAGGAAAAGTGAGGTGTGAGAAGTTACCTACCCAGTTTCATGCACCTGGTAAGTGGAAGAACCAGGATGAGAGAGGCTTATATTTATTAAGAGATTATATGTCAGGCACTGTTCTAAGGACTTATTTAAATCTCATTATTGGTGTGTGGTAGCTAGTATTACTACTTTCCATATTAGAGATAAAGATGTCTGCTATTTGTCATTCTGTTTCCTCTGCTTCTCCCTGTTATCTTCCTTTCCTACTTGAGGCTATAGAGATACTCTTCTAGGTCTTCTAATAGCTTTAAAGTTTTATATGTCAGATTTAGGTCTAATACATCTGGAATTAATTTGATGTACAGGATACAATAGGAATTTAATTTTTTTCCATGTATGGAAAGGCAGTTGTCTCAACATATATTTGTTCAGTGGTCTTTTCCTTCCACAACTTGTGTGTAATGTTGAATCTATCAGCTCTGCTTTACATTGTCTATTCTATTAGTCTTTCTTTATTGAACCAACATCACTGTTTTAATTACTATAGTTTTAGAATATCCTTATGTCCTTATGCAAAGCCTCCCTTATTCATTTTTTTTTTTTTTAAGATTGTCTTGGTTACTCTTAAAGCCTTAGTTTTCCATATGAATTTTAGAGTGTTTGACTGATACTAATAACCAACCAAAGAAAAACTATATTGGAATTAATGGGATTGTGTTTCATTTACTGGGAACGGTTGGCAGTTTTACCCTGCAGTATTCAATATTGTGGTAACATTATTATGATACATTTTTCTGTTAACTCAGGTCTATTGTATTTTGTAATTACTTCCTTAAAGTAATTTTTGTTGCTTTCCCCCTCTCCATGGTATCTTAGTGACTTTTTTTAAAATGTCACTGCCTGGAGCGCTTCAGTGGCTTAGTCAGTTAAATGTCCAGCTTTTGATTTCAGCTCAGGTCATGATCTAAAGGTTGGTGGGTTTGAGCTCTGCACTGACAGCACGGAGCCTGCTTCGGATTCTGTCTCTTCCTCTCTCTCTCTGCCCCTTCCCTGCTCAGCCTTGCATGCTCACTCGCTCACTCTCTCTCAAAGTAAACTTAAAAAAAATTTTTTTTAAATGTTACTGTCTGCAGGAACCTTGCTGACTTCCTTTATCATATCTAATGGAGATTATGTGTCTGAAAGAGGATATCATCTACAAATAATCACTATTTTGATTATTCCTTATACCTCTCATTTTTCTTTCTTTCTTTCTTCCTTCCTTCCTTTCTTTCTTTCTTTCTTTCTTATTTATTTATTTAACATTTATTTATTGTTGAGTGACAGAGATAGAGCACGAGCAGGGCAGGGGCAGAGAGAGAGGGAGACAAACAATCCGAAGTAGGCTCCAGGCTCTGAGCTGTCCGCACAGAGCCCGACATGGGGTTCAAACTCCCGAACCATGAGATCATGACCTGAGCATCAGTCGGATGCCTAACTGACTGAGCCACCCAGGTGCCCCTATACCTCCCGTTTCTTACAGCTGATTACATTTTCTGAGATCTTAGATATAGTGTTAAAATTATATATAAGTAGTAATATTTATCTGCTATTTTGGGTTTTGTCTATAGTTCCTTTAATTAGTCATCACATAGCATATAGCCTAGTTCTTGCTAGGAGATTCACATTAATTTTTGTAGCATTCATTAAAACCAAATGACCTGGCACCCAGAAAGACAGGTGCAGGAGCCAGAAATCCTATATTCCAACCCTTGATGCTGCTTTCAGCCACATACTCTTTGATCTTAGGCATGTCAAGTTACCTCTAAGGTCCTGGTTTGTTTCTTTGAAGTGTACATGGTTTTCATTTTGGAAATCCTGTGATTCATAAGCAGTGATCTTGGAGGACAAAGGGATTAAGGGAAGAATGTTTGTCCACCTTTGATAATTTCATTAGGAGGCAGTGTTTCATCCTGTTTTAATTGACTTTAAGACAGAATATTAAGTTTTATCTGGGTTTCATAAAGATGATATATATATATATATATTATAGAATGTCATATGGAATATATGTTTATATGTTCCTTTTATATATGTTTTTCAGAATTTAAAGAGTAAAAATACTTGCATAAGAAAGTCAAACAATATTAAATAATTAATGATTGATTAATTAATTAATTCAAATTCTCTTTACCAGATTCTTCTAGTTGTTTCCCCCAGAGGTGATAAGAGTTTTTTTCTGTGTCCATCTAGGAATTTTCTTTCTTTTTTTTTTTTTAAATGTTTATTTTAGAGAGAGAGAGAGCGCAAGCAGGGGAAGGGCAGAGAGAGAGGGAGACACAGGATCTGAAGCAGGCTCCAGGTTCTGAGCTGTCAGCACAGAGCCTGACGTGGGGCTTGAACCCACAAACCATGAGATCATGACCTGAGCTGAAGTCTGCCACTTAACCTACTGAGCCACCCAGGCGCCCTCTTTCTTTCTTTACATGAATAAGAATGTACAGCAGACACTCAGCTGCTCTTTTCACTTAATACATCTTTAAGATCTTTTCATTCACTGTTGTTTCAAGTATACATCCAGTATTGTTCATGTATATCACAGTTTAATTATCCTATCCATTTTTCTCCGTGGACAAGCATTAACTTGTTTCTCTTGTTTACAAATAATGTTGTAATGAACATTATTTCTTAAGCTTTGTTTGGAAGTTTCTTGTGTGTGGAATATACATATATATAATTTACCATTTTTAAGTACACAACTTAGTAGCATTTAATACATTCACATTGCTGTGCAACCATCACCAGTATTTATCTAGAACTTCTGCATCATTCCAAACATAAACTCTATGAAACAATAACTGCCCATTCTTCTACCCTTTAGTAACCTTTCTTCTAGTCTCTGTCTTTATGATTCCTATTTTAGATATAGCATATAAGTGGAATCATGCAATATCAGTCTCTGTATTTGGCTTAATTCCCTTAGTATAATGTTTTTTATAATTTTTTTTAATGTTTATTTATTTTTGAGAGAGACAGAATGCAAGTGGGTTGGGGCAGAGAAAGAGGGAGGCACAGAATCTGAAGCAGGCTCCAGGCTCCGCGCTGTCAGCACAGAGCCTGACGCGGGGTTCAAACTCACGAGCTGTGAGATCATGACCTGATCCATGGTTTTCTTAGAGGTTAAAATTAAATTTATAACCACCTCATTTGAATAATATCAACTTAGTTTCAGTAGTGTACAAATATTCTGCTTTATATAAACTCTGTTGTATTCGTTTTCTTTTAAATCTGATAAAAAAGAGGAATTATATACCAGAAGTATAATAATATTTTCTTTTGTATTTGCCTGTGTAATTATCCTTACCAGTGTTCTTTATTTCTTCTTATAGCTTTGAGTTACTCTCTAATATCTTTATCTCACCCTGAATAACTCCCATTAGCATTTCTTGTAGGATAGGCCTACTGATTTCCTTCAAATTGTTTTGTTCATAACATCTTTTTCCTGATACTCTTAGGTTTGTCCATGGTTTCCATTAGCTCATTGAACACTTTTAAGATAGTTGATTTGGAGTGCCTGGGTGCTCAAGTCAGTTAAGCGTCCAACTTCCACTCAGGTCATCATTCTCATGGTTCATGAGTTGGAGCCCCGTGTCGGGCTCTGTATGGACAGCTCAGAGCCTGGAGCCTGCTTCAGACTCTGTGTCTCCCTTTCTCTCGGTCCTCCCCAGCGCTCGCTCGCTCGCTTGCTCTCTCCTTCTCTCTCAACAATAAATATTAAAAATATAAAAAATAAATAGAAAAATATTTTTTAAAAATACAGAAGTTGATTTAGCATCTTTGGCCAGTAATTCCAATGTCTGGGCTTCCTTAGAATGGTTTCTATCGAATTCTTTTTTTCTTCCTGTGAATGGACCATAGGTTTCCTGTGTTTTTGTTTTTTAATTCTTTTTTGAGAACTAGATATTCTGAGTATTCTACAATATTAACACTGAAATATGATCCTCCCATTCCTGGTATTACTGAAGTATTCTAATAGATATTGCCAAGGGAATCTGCTGCTGCAAAGAGGAATGAAACTAAGGCAGGCATCAGCACTGAATCCTCAGGGATCTACCGAACCACAATAACACCCTGTATTTTTGGAGGACAGAGTCTACTACCTGCCTTGCACCAGCCAGCCACTCCAGGAACACAAGCCATTGAGGAATGGGATTAGTAGCTACTATTTGCATGCTGCTCACTTAGGAAAGATCAGTAGCCTCTCCCTTAACAACCACATTGTTGCATGTATTGATAGTTCATTCTTTTTTTATTGCCAAGTAGTAGGAATGTACTGCAATTTGATTATCTAGTCACTTTTTCAATCTTCTCTTTATTTTTTTTTTTTTCAACGTTTATTTATTTTTGGGACAGAGAGAGACAGAGCATGAACGGGGGAGGGGCAGAGAGAGAGACACACAGAATCAGAAACAGGCTCCAGGCTCTGAGCCATCAGCCCAGAGCCCGACGCGGGGCTCGAACTCACAGACCGCGAGATTGTGACCTGGCTGAAGTCGGACACTCAACCGACTGTGCCACCCAGGCGCCCCAATCTTCTCTTTATTTAAAAAAAAAATTGATTGTTGATCTTAGTATTGAATGAGAAGAAGGAGTCCTTTATATATTTTGAATATAAGTTCTTTGTCAGTTATGTATGTGTGTGTTGCAAATCTATTTCCCCTAGCTTGTGACTTGCCTTCTTGTTTTCTTTTTTTTTTTTTTTTTTTTTTTTGTCAACGTTTATTTATTTTTGGGACAGAGAGAGACAGAGCATGAACGGGGGAGGGGCAGAGAGAGAGGGAGACACAGAATCGGAAACAGGCTCCAGGCTCTGAGCCATCAGCCCAGAGCCCGACGCGGGGCTCGAACTCATGGCGCGCAAGATCGTGACCTGGCTGAAGTCGGATGCTTAACCAACTGCGCCACCCAGGCGCCCCGCCTTCTTGTTTTCTTAATAGCGTATATTTGAAGAGCAGAAGTTTTGGAATTTGTTGTTGTTGTCATTTTAATTGAAATGTACTTGATGTACAATATTATATTAGTTTCAGGTGTCTGAACGTAGTGATTCAACACTTCTATACATATGAAGTGATCACCATGAGAAATTTAGCTAATATCTGTCCCCATACGAAGTTGTTACAATATTATAAACTATATACTTACTACATTCCCATGACCTATTTGTTTATTTTGTAACTAGAAATTTGTACCTTTTAATTGTTTTCCCCTATTTCATCCATCCCTCTATTCTGTTACCCCTGGGCAACCACCAGACTTTTCTCTGTATATGTGTTTGTTTCTGTTTTGTTTTGTTTTGTTTTTTAGATAGCTGCATATAAGTGAAATCACCCAGTATTTGTCTCTCCCTGTCTGACTTATTTCACTTAGCATAATGTCAATGGTATGGCAGATAGCAAGATTTTGTTCTTTTTTTTTTTTTTTTTTTAATTTTTTTTTTTTCAACGTTTATTTATTTTTGGGACAGAGAGAGACAGAGCATAAACGGGGGAGGGGCAGAGAGAGAGGGAGACACAGAATCGGAAACAGGCTCCAGGCTCTGAGCCATCAGCCCAGAGCCTGACGCGGGGCTCGAACTCACGGACCGCGAGATCGTGACCTGGCTGAAGTCGGACTCTTAACCGACTGCGCCACCCAGGCGCCCCAAGATTTTGTTCTTTTTTATAGCTGAATAATATTCCTGTGTGCCTGTATACCACATCGTCTTTATCCATTCATCTATCAGTGGACACTTAAGTTGCTTTCATATATTGGCTATTGTAAATAGGGCTACAGTGGACATAGGGGCGCAAATGTCTTTTCAAGTTAACGTTTTTGTTTTCTTTGGATAACTACCCAGAAATCAGTGCACAGAGGGTGCCCTTTTTTCTGTATCCTCACCAACATTTATAATTTCTTGTTTTGTTTTAATAGAGCCTTGTTACAGGAGTAAGGAGGTACCTCTTTGTGATTTTGATTTGCATTTCCCTGATAGTGATGTTGAGCATCCTTTCATGGGGCTTTTGGCCATATATATGTCTTCTCTAGAAAAATGTCTATTCAGGTTCTCTGCCCATTTTTAATTGGATTATTTGGGGTTTTTTGATACTGAGTTGTGTATTTTGGATATATTTTGGATATATAGTTGGATAATATTTTGGATATTAAGCCCTTATTTTATTATTTGCAGATATCTTCTCCTATTCAGTATATTGTCTTTTCATTTGGTTGACAATTTCCTTTGCTGTGCAAAAACTTTCTAGTTTGATATAGTCCCATTTGTTTATTTTTTGCTTTTGTTTTCCCTTGCCTGAGGAGACACATCTATAAGAGTATTGCTAATTCTGGTGTCAGCTTACTGCTTATGCTTTTCTCCTAGGAGTTTTATGGTTTCTGGTCTTAAACCATTTTTTGGTTTATTTTTGTAAATAATGTAAAAAGTGGACCAGTTTCATGCTTTTGCATGTAGTTGTTAGTTTTCCCAACACCATTTATTGAAGAGACCATCTTTTCCCCATTGTATATTCTTGCCTCCTTTGTCAGAAATTAATTGACCAAAGAGCAGAAGTTCAAAAAAAAATTTTTAGAAGCCTTTAATTTTAATAAGGTCTTTTTTTATCTCACTTTTCTTTTTTTTTTTTTTGTCTGAAATCAGTGTCTTTTGGGTCATGAATATTTTCTTTTATGATTTTATTTTATTTTTTTTATTTTTATTTTTTTAAATTTTTTTTTTCCAACGTTTATTTATTTTTGGGACAGAGAGAGACAGAGCATGAACGGGGGAGGGGCAGAGAGAGAGGGAGACACAGAATCGGAAACAGGCTCCAGGCTCTGAGCCATCAGCCCAGAGCCCGACGCGGGGCTCGAACTCACGGACCGCGAGATCGTGACCTGGCTGAAGTCGGACGCTTAACCAACTGCGCCACCCAGGCGCCCCTTTTATGATTTTAGAAGTACTATGCTTTCATTACTCATATTTAGGTTTTATGATCTACTTCAAGTTTCTTTTGTGTGTTGCAAAGTAAGAGTCAGGGTTCTTTTTTAAATGTGTGTTTATTGGTTCTAGCATTATAAGATCATGGGGTACATGGGTGGCTCAGTCGGTTAGGCATTTGACTCTTGATCACAGCTCAGGTCTTGATCTCAGGGTTGTGAGTTGAAGCCCCACATTGGGCTCCATGCTGCGCATGAAGCCTACTTAAATAAATATACACATGCACACACACACATATATATATATTTTTAATCTATATATATATATATATATATAATCTCAGCCGAGTGTGTGTGTGTATATATATATATATATATACACACACATATATATGTTTCTGCTGAGATTTCCCTTTTCTTCAATTCTTTAAGAACACAGTTTCCTTATAACCCATACATATTCCTAATGGCTGGGTTAAAATCTTAGTCTACTGTTTCCTAGGTTATCTTGGAGTCTGTTTCTTTGGGCTGCCATTTTCTTTTTTCTTTTCTTTTCTCTTCTTTCTTGCTTTCTTTCATGTTTATTTATCTATTTTGAGAGAGAGAGAAAGAGCTCAAGCAGGAGAGGGGCAGAGAGAATCCCAAGCAGGCTCTGCATTGTCAACACAGAGCCCAATGCAGGGTTTGAACTCACAAACTATGAGATCATGACCTGAGCCAAAATCAAGAGTCAGATGCTTAACTGACTAAGCCACCCAGGTTGCCCCTGGGCTACCATTTTAATAATGGACCACATTAAAAAAATGTTATTCACTTGGTTTTAGTTTCTTATCAGATATTTTAAGATTTAAGTAAACTACAGTGTATGATATTACTTTAGTAAAAGCAGTAGCTATAAATTTTTTTAGGGCATACTAAAATCAATTTGATGTTTTACAGATTTTTCAAGATTGGCCATTATTGATTTCTTATTGTTTGGTTGCAATTTGGGGAGAGGGGATTTCCTGGCCTGTATCTATAAGGATCATAAAACATACCTTTCATTCATTTATTAAAATTGTAGTTTTGCTTAAATATGCATTATTTCACTTGATAATTTCCAACAAGTTGGTGAGGCTTATGATTCCTAATCTAATTCTCTCACATCTGTTTTAGCTCTATTGCAAAAGTCAGCAAACTTTTTCTTTAAAGGACCAGATAGTAGACAGTGTAGGTTTTGCCAGTCATCAAGTCTGCTGTAACTATTCAACTCTGCCATTGAGGCACAAAACACAGGCAATATGTAAACAATTGGTCTGATTTATTTTACTAAGTTTTAGAGCATTTGTTTCTCCCCCCACCTTTTTTTTTAAATTTGGTACAGGAAATTGCAAACATATAAAAGTGGAGAAAACAGTAAAATCAATCACTGAGATCCCATTAGCCAGTTGTAACAATTTGTAGAGCATTGCCATTCTTGCTTCATCCATTCCCACCTATTTTTCCATGCCCCCAATTATTTTGAAGCAAATTTGAAACTTAATTTTATCTGTGAATAAACTAGTATTAGTAGCTCTGAAAGGTAGGGATTTTTTAAAAATTATACTTACAATATCATTACACTTTAAAAAAAATGAACATTAGCTTCTTGAACATCAGTTGCTGTTCATATTTTCCTGATTCTCATTTTTTTCTCTTTTTAAATCTATAGTTTCATCCTCTACTTACTTATCTTTTCTTTTGGAAGTGTGTTGTTGAAATAACCATGTTAATTGGTTTTACAGAGTTCCTCATTTTGCTAGTTATATTTTATTGTGTTAAAATACACATACATAAGGGGCGCCTGGGTGGCGCAGTCGGTTAAGAGTCCGACTTCAGCCAGGTCATGATCTCGCGGTCCGTGAGTTCGAGCCCCGCGTCAGGCTCTGGGCTGATGGCTCAGAGCCTGGAGCCTGTTTCCGATTCTGTGTCTCCCTCTCTCTCTGTCCCTCCCCCGTTCATGCTCTGTCTCTCTCTGTCCCAAAAGTAAATAAACGTTGAAAAATAAATAAATAAATAAACTAACAATCCTTTAAAAAAAATAAATAAATAAAATACACATACATAAAATTTACCGTCTTTATATAGTGCAGTTGTATTAAACACATTCACCACCATCCTTTCTCATAATTCTTTTCATCTTGTAAAACTCACATTCTGTACCTATTAAATAATAACAACTCCCCATTCTCCCCTCCATCCAGCTCCTGAAAACCACTATTATACCTTAAACATATGATTTTTGACTACTCTAATTTATATAAATTAAATCATATAGTATTTGTTTCTTTTTGACTGGTTTATTTCACTCAGCAAAATGTTTTCAAGGTTTATCCATGTAGCATATTGCAAAATTTCCTTTTTTTTTTTTTTAATTTTTTTTTCCAATGTTTATTTATTTTTGGGACAGAGAGAGACAGAGCATGAACGGGGGAGGGGCAGAGAGAGAGGGAGACACAGAATCGGAAACAGGCTCCAGGCTCTGAGCCATCAGCCCAGAGCCCGATGCGGGGCTCGAACCCACGGACCGCGAGATCGTGACCTGGCTGAAGTCGGACGCTCAACCGACTGCGCCACCCAGGCGCCCCAAATTTCCTTCCTTTTTAAAGCTGAATAACATTCTGCTGAATGTATATACCACATTTTACTTATACCGTAATCTGTTGATGGACACGTGGATTGCTTTTGCATTTTAGCTATTGTGAATAATGCTGCTATGAACAGGGGTATACAGGTATCTCTTTGAGACCCTGCTTTCAGTTATTTTGGGTAATACCCACAAGTAGAATTGCTGAGTCATATAGTGATTGTTTTTAATTCTTCGAGGTATCTCCATACTGGTTTCCACAGCAGCTATACCATTTTACATTCCTACCAACAGTGCACAAAAGTTCAAATTTCACCACAGCCTCTCCAACACTTGTTCTTTTCTGTTTGTTTCTTTTTTTTTTTTTTTTAATAGTAACCATTTTAATGTGAGGTGGTATTTCATTGTAGTTTTGATTTGCATTTCCCTAATGATTAGTGGTAGTGAACATCCTTTCATGTGTTTATTGACCATTTGTATATTGTCTTTGGATAAGTGTCTGTTGAAGTCCTCTGCCCCTTTTTGAATTGGCTAGTTAGATTTTTTAATGTAGTTAAACATGATTCTCTGTCCCTGTACTTCATGCAAATTGATAGCCAGATTTAGAGGCTTGATCAAAATTTGGCTTGACTTGGGAGCAGCAGAGAGAGAACAAAAAGCCTGTATGTTTTTGTGTCTGTCTCTTATGCTGGATGCCACTGATCATTGACTAAATCTATAAATTAAAGCTGCAAAGAGGTGCTATTTTTAGGCTTTCTTTTTTCTTTTTTCCATTTGTTAGTTGAAGCACTTCTATAAAGAGAAGCTTTCCATTATCTTCATTATCGTGAGGTGTACAACTCATATATGGAACACATGAGAAATGCTTGGTTCTAGCTTTTCTTAGCCAGTTTTAGAAAATAATGAACCTTCAAAACTGACCATTCGGGTGTTTTTTGTTGTCGAGTATTTAAACATACTTGATGTGTTTGTTGTCCTTATCGATGAATTGTGGCCTCTTTGAGTTAACTTATCAGTCCTTTTGTCATGGTCCTAGTAATTTTCAGTGGTTTGCTTGCGTCTTCTTGTATATTTGATGTCAAAGGCCTGGGGTCAGGTCAAGTCTCCAGAGTCCCCACTTTATTTTTATGGGGAGGTGATAATTTTTAGCCTACTGGCTAGGCACAAGGAGTTCTTGTGGTTACTGGTATGGTCATTGTTTAAAAGCTTTTTCATTGGACAGAAATATGAAGTATGGATTGTTACCTTTTTTTTTTTTTTTAACAAAAATGTGAGTTTATACTGATGCTTTTGATTTAAATTCAGGATATATGGTTTTTTACTTCTTTAGTCTTACGTTTGTGTCTCCTTTCTCCCATGTGAAAATCTCAGATCTCTTTGACTCCAGTATAATTACTGATTTTTTTGTATCCCATAGTCACACACAAAAGTATCAGAATAGCAATACCAAAAGCAATATAAATCTGACAATATATTAAGAATTTTTTTGCTATACTTTGCCTTGTAGTTTATTCCTGAGGCTAACAGTTGGTTTTGTTATGGCTGAAAGTCACTTAGGATTTCTGTGTGTTGTATTACTAATTGAATGCACATGAAAGTTAATTTTGCTGGATGCTACTGAATATTATTTATTTATTTTTATAATTGATTTATTTTCAATGTGTGCATGGTTTAAAAGTAAAATATCTAAAACTTGGTATGTTAAATACATATTCACACATATATATGTATGTATGCAAGTATATCTTTATATTCCTATGTGACTTAGCTAAACAGTAGCTTACTATACATACTCCTTTATCCTCCTTGCTTTACCTTTTTTTTTTTTAACGTTTATTTATTTTTGAGACAGGGAGACACAGAGCATGAACAGGGGAGGGTCAGAGAGAGGGAGACATAGAATATGAAGCAGGCTCCAGGCTCTAAGCTGTCAGCACAGAGCCCGACGCAGGGCTAGAAGTCACGGACCACAAGATCATGACCTGAGCCGAAGTCAGCCGCCTAACCGACTGAGCCACCCAGGCGCCCCTACCTTTTTTTTTTTTTTTTTTTTAAACAATAGTATATTCTTGAATTCACTCCATAATAGTATTTAGAGCAATTCATTAGTTCTTTTTATTTCTGTTTGATACTCAGTTGTGTGGATGTACTCTGGTGTATTCAGCCATCGATGGACTGATTGTTCTGTTGTTGTGTGTGTGTGTGTGTGTGTGTGTGTGTGTGTGTGTATTGAAAATAGTTCTTTTTCTCCATCCCTATTATAGTTAGTGTTTTTGAACAGCCATGTATATCCTTTTTTAAACTTCTTTTTGTTCAGTGTATATTTGGAAAAGATTCCTAGAAGTGGGATGGGTGAGAATATGGAAAATGCATATATGACTTCAGAAGATAACTGCTAAATTTTCCTTTATAAGTGTTGTGCTATTTTACGTGTCCATCATCAGTGTATCAGAGTGCCTATTTTGCCACAATCTTATCAACAGTATGTTGTCAAATTTTTGGATTTTTGCCAATCCTGTAAGTGAGAAATGTTAATTCCATTTTAATTGCATTTCTCTTACAAGTAAGGTTTAGCATCTTTTCATATGTTTAAGAGCCATTTGCCTTCCTTTTTTCTGTAAACTCTGTTCATTTCTCTAACATTTTTTATCTTTTTAGAATTTGTATGTTAGAAATATATTAGCCCCTTTATTTGTGATAATTTGCAGTTAGTTTTACTATTTTGATATTTTGACTTTTGTAGCTTTACCTTGTTCATTGTTATATTTGCCATGCAAAAGTTTTTAAAGTAATTTAAAGCTATCAATCATTTCCTTTTGCTCTGCTGACTCTACAGTAGTCAGAAATAACATAGTTGTGTAAAATACGTTTAAAAAGTAAATTAAATATATTTGTGAGAATATACACTTTAATATGTTCCTCTTCTAGGCAAGGATAAAAGCCATCAATACATTTTTTGCAAAGAATGGTTATCGATTAATGGATTCTAGTATGTATAGTCAGCCCATTCAAACTCAAGCACAGTATGCCTCACCAGTTTTTATGCAGCCTGTATATAATCCTCACCAACAGTACTCGGTCTACAGTATTGTGCCTCAGTCTTGGTCACCAAATCCTGCACCTTACTTTGAAACGCCACTGGTAAGTGAAATCCTTACAGAATCATAAAATTTTTCACTTAAGCTGAAATTTGGAGAAATCAGCTAGAGTAGTTTATTTTTTGTTTTGTGTTGATATTGGTTATTTTCTGACTTTTAAGTAGTGATAATGATATCTAATCCCCTATACCAAATATACGCACGTGACTAAGGGTTAAGCTATTTGTTCCTATTTGCTGAGTGAATTAAAATAAGAGACTGGGTCAATCCTGAGTAGTTTAAAATGCTTTTAGTTTTGGTAAACTTTTTAAGAGAAAAATGTACTTTATTAAGTAATAGCCTAATGATTCCTTTTTCTGTAAATCAGGTAATATTGGAGGATTGCAAAAAGCAAATAGGTAAAATGCTTACAAATGTTTTTGCCTTATAAAAGAAATTGAAGGGGTGCCTGCCTAGCTTGTTCCGTAGAGCATGCAACTCTTGATTTCAAGGTCGTGACTTCAAGCCGCACTCTGGGTGCAGAGATTACTTAAAAATGAAAAATCTTAAAAAAAAAAAAAAAAAGGCGGGGTTCATTGGGTGGCACAGCCTGCTTGGGATTCATTCTCTCCCTTTCTCTCTCTCTCTCTCTCTCTCTCTCTCTCTCTCTCTCTCCCTCTCTCTCTCTCTGTCTCTGTCTCTCTCTCTCTCTCTCTCTCTCTCTCTCCCCCCCTCTCCCTCTCCCTCTCTCTCCCTTTCTCCCTTTCTCCCTCTACCCCTCTCCCCTACTCATGCACACACACACACACACTGTAAAGCAACAAAAAAAAGAAAGAAAAAGAAAAATTGATGCTAAGTTGTTAGTTCATCAGGAGTTTCTTACAGCCTTTACACTATATTCTGCCCTTTACATTAATTGGTTTTAAACACCAAATTTTCTTTTAGGCTCCTTTTCCCAATGGTAGTTTTGTGAATGGCTTTAATGCACCAGGATCTTATAAAACAAATGCTGCTGCTGTGAATATGGCTCGACCATTCCAAAAAAATCGGTAAGATGAAAATCATAGTGGAATTTAAAGAATACTGTGTTAATAGCAATGCTATTTACAGACTTTTTAACCAAAAGCTTAAACAATTTTACTCTCGAATTAATAAATACACTTTGATCTCAAGTGTTGATAATTTGTATAAAAAAAGACTTGGAACTGGGATTGTAAATGATACATACTGATTTTTTTAAATAATAAAGATAATAGAAAATTATTTTATGATAGTAGCAAAATCTGGTGTCTAAATTAGTAGTCTAATTAGTAGTTTAATATGTAACATTTTGGAGAATGGGTTTTTTGAGGATAGAAATATTAGCTGATTTGAGTATTGAATGTTGGGAAAATGAGTTACTTAAGATTTTTAAGAATTTACTTTTGAAATGATTTCCATGAACTATAGCAGCAGCTAACATTATTGAACATTTAGTGTCTAAGGCTTTGTCTTAAGGGCTTTACATATTTTATCACAGTTTTCATAACCCGATAAGATATATACAGTTATTATGTCTATTTAAGATGAGGACATTGAAACAAAAGGGTTAAATATCATGTCTATGAGCGTGTGGCTAGTAATTGGCAGAGCCAAAATTTGAGCCCAGGCAATTTGACTTTAAAGCCTACACTTTATTTTTTTTTATTTTTTATTTTTTATTTTTTTTATTTTTTAATATATGAAATTTATTGTCAAATTGGTTTCCATACAACACCCAATGCTCATCCCAAAAGATGCCCTCTTCAGTGCCCATCACCTACTCTCCCTACCCTCCCACCCCCCATCAACCCTCAGTTCTCAGTTTTTAAGAGTCTCTTATGTAAAGCCTACACTTTAAAAAGTGTTCTAGATAAATTATTGAGAACTCTGGAAACTATTTGCTATCATATAAAAGATTAATAAGTCTGTTAAGTGTTAATTATTTTTGTATAAATGTCAACTGATGATCTCAATAATTTGGTATATATTATGATTTTTGATAGAGTATGAGTAACCAAAGAAAAATGGGCTTCTGTGGTGGCTTAGATTTATTTAATAGTTTCATATTTATTGTTCCTTGTTTGCTTATTTTGTGAGCCTCCTAGGTTTGGGTTTTTGTTTTTTTAATTATTTCTTTTCAAGGATTTTCTCTTGCTAGATTTCATTCTCCCAGTTGGTTCTTTTTGGCAAGGAGACCACATGGGGTATGTTCTTCTAAAATGACTTCTAGGAACTTAATTCTTTTTTGCAAGGTTTTCCTGGAACATGCTTCACTGAGAAAGAAGACTCACAGTATTAAGTGTTCTTCTTAGTGGTTTCTGGAAGCATTCATAATGTATCATCCTCTCATAATCAGTTTTTTGTACTCACACAGTTTGTACTCACTGACAATTGGTTAAAGCATTTGAAGATAGTTTATGAGCATTAGGAAAACTTTACTACATATACCTATTCTTACTGCTTTATGAAGTTTCAAATGAGATCTCTTTCTGTTAACAAGGATGGATGGTTCTTTATAATTCAAAGGATTATTGTGCTCTTAAAGATGGTTTTTGGTTTGGTAATAAAGTAACACCCGCAAAATTCAAGTATTGCTAGGACATATGAGTAGAAAAGTACAGGGAGCCTCACACATTGTCCTTTAATCCCAATCCTGCTTTCAAAACGACTAATTTCCATGAACACATAGAGATAATGATGTTTAAATCTGGGAAGACCTTTGTTATGATATAGTTTTAAGTCATTTTACAGATGAAGAAAGTGAAAGCTGAAGAAGACAAAAATCTTGCTAGGGTTACATTGGCTGGTTATTATCAGCAGACTTGAGATTAGAACATTTCCTTTCCTCTACTATAGTTGGTAAAGTTTTTCTCCCATCCAAGTACTAACCAGGCCCGACCCTGCTTAGCTTCCGAGATCAGACGAGATCAGGCGCGTTCAGGATGGTATGGCCGTAGACGGTAAAGTTTTTCTTAAAAATAATTTAAGTAGAGCAAATAACAGCTTACAACTTCACTTGTTAGAAAATACAGATTTCTCCTGATTAGAAATGGTAGCTTTGTAGAAATAGGTTATCTATTGATTTCACTTTTTTTTTTTAAGGAGTGAATTTTGCTATAGACAGTGAAGTAGAATAGACATCTTTCTTGTAGACTAAAAGCAGTATTTCAGGGGCGCCTGGGTGGCGCAGTCGGTTGAGCGTCCGACTTCAGCCAGGTCACGATCTCGCGGTCCATGAGTTCGAGCCCCGTGTCAGGCTCTGGGCTGATGGCTCAGAGCCTGGAGCCTGTTTCCGATTCTGTGTCTCCCTCTCTCTCTGCCCCTCCCCCGTTCATGCTCTGTCTCTCTCTGTCCCAAAAATAAATAAAAACGTTGAAAAAAAAAATTAAAAAAAAAAAAACAGTATTTCAGTATTAGCTAAAAGTACTGGTGGTTTGCATATTTTTAACTAAAAAATGTATTAAATAGGTTCATGGTGTTCCTTTACCGTCACTTGTTTTTGTTTGCTGTGCTTTCTTGATAAAAAGGGTGAAATTACGATAAGAAAGCCAAGAATGACAGTCTAGTTATCCTTGCTTGTAAGGATATGTGCCTCTGCTTTTAAAGGTACAGGACAGGTTTTGCTTGTTTTTCAAAACCATTCACGTACAATTCCTTTTCATACCTGTGACCAGTACAGGTTGTTAATTTTTAATTACAAAAATTATACACAAATACTTTCTTCTTATAAAATGCAGATATTACAGATGAAACTAAAAGAACTTTTTGACCAACACAAGACCACTGTGTTTGTTTGTTTAAAGTTATCAGTCAAAGAGAAAGTAACTTTTAGAAAGCCCCTTTGCAGTTTATTAAATGACCCTTGTAACGGCCCAGTGATGATCACTAGACCTACTTGGAGAGACTAGGACTAACTTTCAGAAGTCTGGGCATTTTTCTACCTTTCATTCTTTGTCTTTCTATCACATCACTTCTTCCTTTCCGTCTTTTATCACTTACTTCTTTTATCTTTCTTTTTATCTTTTGCCTAGACTGAGATTGTAAGTCCCTCTCGGTGAAGGGTAAGATTATGAGATCTGAGGGCTGTGTAAACCTAATAACTAATCTGTTAGTTATACTGAAATACAGTGAGCAAATTTAGGTGAATAATAGTTTCTGAACAGATACATAAACGGCATATCTACCTCATGAGGTCATTTTTAGATACGATGGATAATATAAATATTTTGAAAATTACTTAGTGTTTCTTGACATACTATCATTTTCATTGCTGTTAAAAATCTATTTTGAGGATTGCCTGGCTGACTTGGTAGAGCATGTGACTCTGGATCTCAGGGTTGATTGTTTGAGCCCCATGTTGGGTGTAGAGATTACTTTAAAAAAATAAATAAAAATTTTTTAAAAATCTATTTTGACATAAAGTAATTATTTTGAAAAGTAACATCTTACATGAAACAGCCTAACTTTGTAGCCTGAGTTTTACATTTAAGTTTAATAGTAATCTAATTTTTTATTTTCTGTAAAGAATAAGGTAGGATAACTAGAGATGTTGTTGGAATTAATGCTTAATTGCTGGGTTTAGAATTATTTTGAGATTTTAAATCTCTATTCAGAGAACTAGGAATCGACAGTGTATTATTAATATAAATTTATAACTATGAAAATAGACTGTAAAAATTGAATATATAAACTACAAGTAAGGGGCCGAATATAAATCTCATACTTCCTTGTAAAATCTATTGAGCCAAGATCCTCAGTTGCCTGGGCTTACTTTAGGTGTTTTCGCTCTTGATTAAACTGTAGCCTCCTTTACCCGACCCCTAGCTTTATCCTCTTACAAATTATTAGGAGATTTGGGTGCTTATACCCATCATCCAAGATAAAAGCTACTTTTGTTCACAGTTATTTAGGTTTTTGTTTGTTTTTACCAAATTCCCTACCTAATTCATGAAATCACGCTAGGCTATTACTTGCATTATATTTCCTAGCTGTTGTCCCGTTCCCCGCCCTCCCGCCCATAAGGATCTTTGAGCAATGAACTTATTAAGAAGCTAGAATTTTAATACATTGCACTTTTTCTCTTGTTTTCATTGGCACTCCCCTAAAGAGCCTTTTTAGATTTTTTTCACTCCCTAATTTTTCCCTATGAAAATTTAGTGCTGGAGATTATTGTATATGTATTTATGTAATGTATGAATATCTATACTTTATGTATAAAAAGAGTAAGATGAGGTTTTTTGTTTTTTCCTTTTGTCCCTCTCCCCATCCCAGAACCTTTTTTACTCCCACTTGGGGTGATGTTGCCCCATTGAGAATGTATGGCATAGACTTACGAATGAGCTTAAAGCCTGACTGATTTATATGTGTCACGACTGCAGCTGGTGTTAAATTAGGTAAAATCCTACTTGTATTTTGAGTATTGAGGTAGAAGTACCTATATTTTGAAGAACTTTGGATCTTAACCCAAATCTCTCCAAACAACTTTTTTTAAATGTAAAAATTCTTTGCCTTTTAAAAATAATACATCTGGGACATAAGTTTACATTTTTATAATGTGACACTTTTATGTTTAATTTATAAAAAATCAGAATACAGTAGAAGGCGGTTTTTAACTTAGCCTATCAAATAAGAGTTTTTACCATTAAGAGGAAAGATTTTCTGTTTTGATTTATCCTCTCATGTATGTGATCTTATGTTTCTTATAGTGTGAAGCCTCATTTTAGGTCATCGAGTGGTTCAGAGCACTCAACAGAGGGCTCTGTATCATTGGGGGATGGACAGTTAAACAGATCTGGTTCAAGGAACTTTCCAACTGAACGGCATAACCCTACAGTAACAGGGCATCAGGAGCAAAGCTATCTTCCAAAAGAAACTCCCCCTTTACAGATGGAACAGAATGGGGACTATGGTAGGGGCAGGTAAGGAAATACGGAATAAATACGGATATGGTATATGAAAATTCTTTGCTCATAATATGAGTATTTGAAGAACATGATCTAGTGATTTTTTTTGTTTTAACTATTGGTGTATGTTTATGTTAAATGAATACAGTGTTCACATAATACGGGTTAATGGTTTTTTAATAAATATTACGAAATTTATAGTGCCCATATAGAATATAGCTCTGAGTCAGAGGTTTTATAAAGTTACTCTGAAGTTCTGTATGGTTCACTGAAGAAAGAATAGCTTAGAAAGATAAGATCCTATCTGCATTCTAGTTTTAATTTCTTACAAATTCTAAACTGTGGGAATGGGGTTATACATTATTGCCCAGTCTGCCTGAATGAAACCAAAAAAACTGAATAATGATATGCTTCTGGTGTGGAAGGAGCACTACCTAATAAAAATGGGCCCATCTTATTTAGTCGTGTTGGTGGTAGTAGATGAAGTTTTTGGTAGATTAGTTTAGGATCCATTCAGAAGAATATATATTCATCTCTTCAAAATAGTGGAGATACAGAAAGTAGAATTACTTAAACTAAAAGTTCACCCATCTTCAGTAGAATATATATATATATATATATATATATATATATATATATATATATATATATATACATACATTTACATTTGACAAAACGTATGAGTTGCCCCTCCCATCATCCCCACCTTTTTTTGTCGTTGCTAAAAGGAGAACTCTTTTCAGAGGTCGAAGACGACGAGAAGATGAGAGAGTCCCAGTAAGTATTTTTTTCTTTTTTACCTTTGTACATTTGTTCATTTATTTTTTCTTTTCTGATTTACTATGGCATTGGCTTGTGGTCTGTCTTTCCTTTCCAGGTTTTTGTTTTTTTGAATATAGTATTAGGCAAAGGTAAATAGAACCTGTGCTTTGACCCTAAAATACCTACTATGACTGCCACTCCCTGACCTTAAAGCACATGTATAGCTAAGGATTTGGTCTATGTTGCTCATGTGTTTTAAAAACTACTTGAATCCCTAATATATTCACATGGTTTAAAAATCAAAAAATGAAAATAATCAATGGAAACTTTATTAGTTTGTTAATGGACATTTAAGTAGTTTACAGCCATCATTTCCTGTGTGTTCAATAACATATGAAGGAGAATCCCTTTCTAGAGATTTCTAGGTCACAATTCAGTTAGTTGCTGCCAACTTACAGCTTTCTGTAGGGGTTGTGCCAATTTTCACTCGGACAGAAACTGAAAAAAAAGTTGTATTTATAGATAGCCCTACAAATATATGATTTTTTGCCAACTTTTTTTTTGATAAAGTACATCCTTCACTTTTAAAGGTCTCTGGATGGTGTTGGAAACTTAAACTGTTTATTGTCACTTGGGGGCAATTTTCTACCTTCTGCTTATTCTTCTATCCACTAATCTTCTAAACTACTTACAGATCTGAAAAGTTTTTATAGTTGTAGACATGTGTTTTTTTTGTTGTTTTTTGAGAGAGCGAGCCTGAGCAACGGAAGAGCAGAGGGAGTGGGAGAGAGAGCAGACTCCATGCCTAGTACAGAGCCTGACGCAGGGCTCGATCCCACAACCGTGAGATCGTGACCTGAGTCAAAACCAAGAGTCAGACACTTAACCACCAGAGCCACCAGGCACCCCTAGACATGTTTTTATTTGAATTTTGACTTACCTAGCTTTAAATTAATCATGTTTTAATTTTTTTTATGATTTGTTCATGGGAAATGTTTGCCATTTCTTAACTGGGAGCAAAAGTTGAGGAATCGGAATGATATAGGAACACACAGAGGTTTCAAGAAAACCCTGCCTAGAGTTTACAGATAAATCATAAATTTGTGGTACGATGCTTATTTTAAATGTGTAGTAGTGAATTTTATATATATAGTTTATAGGGTACATGTAATACATGTACAAGCATATTACGTATATATAAGTAGTGAAAAGATAAGTATTTTCAAAGAAGAAAATGTATTGCATTGTAACACAGAATAGTCCTTAGGGCAAACTGTACACCTTTTAAAACAGTACTGTTTTTTGTTATAGCTTTCTGTATACCATGAGCAGCCGTGAATGGCAACAACGTGCAGCAGTCCACATGAATCCTCAGATGACCCTAAACAATGGAGGAGAGGGAGATTAGTTTCAAAGTCCATTTAATATGTTGAAAATATCCACACTGAGGACTGAAGTTTGGGGTGAAGAAAAAGGAGACAAACATGTTCTCCAGTAGGACAGGCAGAGTGGAGGTGCCTTTGTGTGCAGGAAGGAGGTTTTAGCTAGAGATAAAATTTAGGATTTGTAAGCTTACACAAAGTAATTGAGATCATAAGAGTAGATGAAATCATTCAAAGGACTCTGCAGAGAGAGTGATTTAAATAGAGGAATGGTCAAGAATAGAACTTTGAGAACATAGTAGCTTTGTGCTAAAGAATGAGATTATTTATTTTGCTCTTTGAAGTATCCAAAATCTGAGTAGAAATGGCTGGTAGACAAATGGATGTTTAGGTTTCAGGTAAAGGTCTAAGTTGAAAATATTGAAAGCGTACGTACAATTCAATGAGTTTTGGTAAGTTTTCAGTGGTGTGTAACCAGAAAGTCCCCCAAAGTGAAAAAGATTGTTGTAAGGCTCACTGAATTCTACTCCTTAAACCAATAGGTTATGTTAGCTAAAGTCAAAAAAAATTTGAGAAAAAAATTTTTGAAAGATTGTTTGCATATAGGTAGTAGCTGAAGCCATGTATAATTGCTATCCCACAGGGAGAGTATGGAAGTGAAAAGAATAGTAACCACATAGAAACTAAGAGCATCAAAAGGCGTGGGTAGAGAGAGACAAACACATGATTGTGAGATCTGAGATTTGGGAGGAAGAGGTATCACAGAAACTAAGGGAGGAATGAAGGAGCTCCCAAAGGAAAGAATATTTACCATACCAGGTGCTACATGAGGTTTGGGGGGGTGCGGGGGGGGAGAATCTGTCAGCTTTGGCATTGTGGAAGACTTTGATGATTTGTCAAAGCAATCTTAGTGGTGATGAGTACAAAGGTGAGGAAATAGTAGAGGAAGTACAAGTGAGAGTCTTGCCAGAGGGTATATAGGGTGGTGGGTGGAAGGGCAGATCAGATTTTCAAGAAAGGATATTATTGTTCTCTCTTGAGACTATAGGTAAATAGGTTTTTGTTTTTAAGGAAGTTACCGCAAATTTAGAAAGCAAATAGCAGAGATTGGTTAAAAGGCTTATGGAGTGTGGGGTGCCTGGGTAGCTAAGTTGGTTAAGCATCCTACTCGGTTTTGGTTCAGGTCATGATCTCACGGTTGTGAGATCTAGCCCCACGTTGGGTTCTGTGCTGATAGTGTGGAGCCTGCTTGGGATTCTCTCTCTCTGCCCTTCCCCCACGCGTGCACACACACACTCTCAAAATACATAAACTTAAAAAAAAAAAAAAGGCTTATGGAGTGTAGCAGAGTTTGCAAGAGAAACAAGAGAGGGAGTTGACTAAAGGTAAGTAGGATTGATAAAGAAAAACGAAAGCTCAACTGAAATGAGAAGCCAAGAATTTATAGGAGAACGAACAGTTCTGTGCTTTAGAGTTTTGTTTCCTTGCAGCTTTTAGCTTCTGTGGTACAGGATTAGAGAATGAGATTGGCATGTGACCTGTTTTATGATTTGTGTCTTTTAGAGACCCCAGTCTTCATCAGCTGAAGCAAAGGCTCCAACGCCAAAGTTTGATTTATTAGCCTCAAATTTTCCTCCTTTACCTGGAAGTTCATCAAGAACTCCAGGTGAACTTGTTTTGGAGAGTAGGATGTCTGATGTTGTTAAAGGTGTCTACAAAGAAAAGGTAAACACTGAAGCATCAGTCTTTTACCTTATGGGACCATAGTCAGCCTTTGTTTCCAGAATTATTATTTAAAATTTTATTTGCACCTAATATGTATTTCTGGCAGTTTTTATTCGTGGGATTTTCAGCACACGTTGAGTATTATTAAAAGATTTATGATAAAGCTGCACAGGCCAATAAAATGTTGCTTCATTTTTGCATGTCTTTGTATCAGTTCAGCTTGGTAGAACTAATTGACGCAAGCTGGTGGAAAGTGGTGTTTGCGCTGAAGTGCCTGTAATTAGCCAATGATGTAAAGGGATCCTAAGTTAGTTTGCTAAACTCAGGCTTTCCAGTAGTGGAGAGTTGATGTCAAAAGATTGGGCTGCCCCATCCTAAAATATTTTTGAGTATAGACCTCTTCCTATGGTAAAATCCTTACACCACACAGATTTCTCATTTTCTTCCCTTTTTCTTCTTAATTCAGTTTTCATTTTTATCTCATAGTGTGCATGTACATAGTATATCTAGGCTTATAATGAAAAATAGATAGTAGTTCCCTGCAACCACTTCAACTCTAGCTTTTTCTTCTATTGTTTTCCCCATATAACATGGTTATACTGATATCTCTTTTCTTCTTTTTAAGTAATCTCTACACCCAGTGTGGGGCTAGAATTCATGACCCCAAGATTAAGAATCACATGCTCCCCTGACAACCAGCCAGGCATTCCAATATACTGCTGTTTCTTGACATTCCAATTTTCAGTGTCTATTAACTTCCCATTCTAGAAGCTGAGGATTTAGTTCTCTTAAATCAACATACTTTTCTCATCTTCCCTGTATATTGTACTGCGTCATATCTGGGATACCATCCATTGTAAGATGCCCCGTTATTTTAGTGTCACTAAGAAAGTAAAAGCATTGCCACTTATATTAGGATATGCCATCGTTTGTAAGTCACATCTCAATATTACATATTTTTTTCATAACTGAACTTCAGTTCAGAAAATTGCTATTATTTCTCCTTCTTGTACTCTCAGTGGCTGGCTGCACAATGCACAATCCTGTAGCTAGGGCTTTCTTTTGCCATCATCATCCTGGGAATTTTCCTTAGTCTCTTTTGTTGCATCCTCTCTTTTTCTTAATCTTGTTTTACTTTCCTGTATTATGGTGGGTCACATCTTCCTGAGCTTCCTGAATAAATGGGTTTTAGTATGTTTCTTGAGATCTTGCGTTCTGAAAATGTTTTTCTGTTCTCATATTTGATCAGTAGCTTATTTGTGTAGAGTTCTGTATTAGAAATCATTTTCCCGTGGAATTTTGAAGGTATTTTTTTGTCTTCCCTTTTAAAAAATAATGTGCAATATTGTAGTTATTTAATCAGTCTTGAGATAGACGTTTTTTTCATGTTTTCCACCTTTGAAAATCAGGCTGCCCTGTAATTAAAAGTTATTGTAGTTTAAGTGGCATTGTTTTTTTCTTAGTAATCCATAAAATAATAGTGCATTTTACAGTTGATGGCTTCTCAGATTTGTTGAGGTGTGATTCACACACACATATTTTTAAAGAAGAAGAATAATAAAGTGTGCCTTCCCTTGTAATCCCAACCCACAATTGTGGACGTTAAACATCAACATCTTAGCAGTGCCATCTGTCTCCCCCTTTATTTATAATTCTTCCTATTCCTTCCCTTCCTCCCCATCAGAGATAAACATCCTGACTTTGCAATAATAATTTTCTTGCTTTTCTTTATAGTTTTACCACTCCAGGTTGGGAAATTTTTTCTGTAGAGCTGGGCCAGACAGTAAATATTTTGGGCTTTGTGGGCCGCATGCTAAAAACTTAAAAACCATGCTTAGTTCATAGGCCGTACCAACAAAAGTCATAAACTAGATTTGGCCAGTGAGCCTTGGTTTGTCAACCCCTAATATACAGTATACTGTTCGTTGTGCCTGTTTTGAACACAATATAAATGGAATTGTATGTATTTTTCTGTTGTGTGAAATTCATCACTGCTGATACAGATGACTAGTTCATTTTGCATTGTTGTATTCTGTTGTAAGAATGTCATTATTCTGCTATTGGACACTTGAGCTGTCTTTCTGTCTGACATTATAAGCAATTATGCTATGAATGTTCAAACCATACATGACCCTATTTTAAGGGTATTACATAGTGGAATTGCTGAGTGGTAGGGCATCTTTTAAAATTTAATTTTCCATATTTTATTGGCCGTTTGAGTTTCTTCTTTTGCAGAGTCAAGTATTTGGTACTTTATCTGTTGGGTTATCTCTTATCTTGCAGATTCATGGAATTTAAAAAATTTATTTTGTATACTAATCCTTTGTCAGTTATGTATGTTTTCTACCTATGGTTTTCAGTCTTTAGTATTTGTAAGTGAAAACAAGTTCTTAATCTTATTTTATGGTTTGTTCTTTTTATATCTTGCTTAGGAAATGATCTGTCTTCCAGAGATTCTTTTCAGAAATCTATCATTCTGATTCCTGATAGTTCTGTAACTTCTTTTTTCCCTCTCTAGAGGTTTTAGGATCTTTTATTTAACCCTTCTATTCTATGAAATTTTATGAAGGTATATCTTGCTATGGCTCCTTTTTTTTTTTCTTTTTGAGGGAAAGAGCATGCACCCGTATGCGTGAGCAGGGGAGGGGCAGAGAGAGGGATAGAGAATCCCAGCCAGGTTCCACTCTGTCAGTGCAAAGCCCAACATGGGGCTCAATTTCACGAACTACGAGAAGATGACCTGAGCCAAAATAAAAGTCAAAATGCTCAACTGATTGAGCCACCCAGGCACCCTGTTGTGGCTCTTTTTTTTCTTTTTTTTTTTTTTTTAATTCATTGCTGTGGATACTTGGGAAACCCTTTCAATCTGGAAACTTGTCCTTACCTTCTAGAAAATTTTCCTGTATTACGTATTTTTTTCATGTTTGTTTATTTTTGAGAGAGAGTATGAACAGGGGAGGAGTAGAGAGAGAAGGGGAGGATACGGAGGATCCGAAGCAGGCTGTGTGCTGACAGTAGCAAGCCCAATGAGGGTCCCAAACCCACGAACCACAAGATCATGCCCTGAGCCAAAGTTGAACACTCAACTGACTGAGCCACCCAAGCACCCTGTGTTGTGTCTTTGATAAATTCTTCACCTTTCTTTTTTCTCTTTCTTGAACTTTTAATTTGATATTGCACCTTGTAGGTTGAATCTCTAATTTTTGTTGTTTTGGCTTTCCTAATATTTATTTTTGTACTTGTCTATATTTTCTACAAAGTTTTTCTGAATGTTACCTTTAAACCTGCTGAAATTTGTATTGCATCAATCGATTTTAATTTCTAGGGCTTACTGTTTTTCTTTTTTAATTGTAGTAAAATACATAAAATATAAAATTTACCATCTTCAGCATTGTTTAGTGTGTACTGTTCAGTTGTGTTAAGTACATTTGCATTGTTGTGCTTCTGATCTCTAGGACTCTTCGTCTTTTTTTTTTTTTTTTTTTTTTTTTAATGTTTATTTTTGAGAGAGAGACAGAGCATGAGCAGGGGAGGGGCAGGGGTAGAGGGAGACACAGAATCAGAAGCAGGCTTCAGGCTCTGAGCTGTCAGCACAGAGCCCGAATGGGGCTCGAACTCTCGAGCTGTGAGATCATAACCTGAGCCAAAGTCAGAGGCTTAACCAACTGAGCCACCCACGTGCCCCTAGGACTTTTCATCTTGTAAATATAAAATGCTGTAGGGGGTGTCTGGCCGGGACAGTTGGTAGAGTGTACTACTCTTGGTCTCTGGATTGTGAGATCAAGCCCTACGTTGGGTGTAGAGATTACTTAAAAATAAAAACATTTGAAAGAAGTAGATAATAAATAAAATACTATACCCTTACACAGCAATTCCCATTACCCACTTCTGTCCCCTTTGCTCAGCCCCTGTCAACCACCATTCTACTTAGTATGAATGTGACTACTCGAGGTATCTCATATAAGTGGAATCATGTAATATTTGTCTTTTTGTGACTGGCTTATTTCACATAGCATAATGTCCTTAAGGTTCATCCATTGTGGTAGTGTGTACTAGTATGTACTTCCTTTCATTGCACTGTAATGTTCCATTATATGGATAGACCTCAATTTGTTTATCCATTCACCAGTTGATGAGCTTTCAGGTTTGTACCCAAACCTAATAATGCTACTATGAACATTTGTGTATTAAGTTTTTGTGTAGACATGTATTTTCTCTTACATATATTCTGCTGGGTCACATGGTAACTCTATGTTTAGCTTTTTGAGGAACTGTGAGACTGTTTTCCAAAATGACCGCACCATTGTACATTGTCACCCTCAGTGTACGAGAGTTCCAGTTATCTCCATATCATCACTAACATTTGTTAATGTGTCTCTTACTGATTATAGCCATCCTAGTGAGTGTGAAATGGTTGGTTTCTCATTGTGGTTTTGATTTGCATTTCCCTAATAACTGATGGTAGTTGAGCATCTTTTCATGTGCTTATTGGCCACTTGTATATCTATCTTCTTTGAAGAAGTGTCGATATAAATCAATTTTGAAATATGATTTTACTTTAAGGATAACGAAGAGTTGAGAGTTAGTTGCCCAGTGCCTGCAGAGGATGAACAGACAGACTGCACCTCTGCCCAGCAACTCAGTATGAGTACCAGTCCTCCATGTACCGCTGAGCTTCCTGCACTAAGGTACAGTTTCAGTATAGAAAATCTTCCACATTGAAATTACTTTTTCTTCTGATCGTTTGCTTAGGTGTTTTTGTGTGCTGTATTAAGTCTGATATCAAGCTCTCTTTTCCTTAGCACAACTCAGCAAGTAAAGGATCCAATAGAGGATTCCACTGTTCAGAAGGATGTTCTCAACCAGACAACTATACCAGTTTCTTCCCCGAGTACTGCAAAGCCATCAAGGACAAATAGTGCTTCACCATGTAATAGTAACATAAATGCAGCTGTAGCTATGGCCCTACAGGTAACTTGATGAGTTTGCTATGTGAGAAAAAAACAATAGGTTAAATAATGAGATTTTTTTTTTTGTTTCCCGCATAAGTCTTTGCTAGAGTAGAGTCATTGGAAATAGCCCAAATTGAGGCTGCCTGCCTCAAATGAAGCTAAAGAAATTTAAAATCACTGTGAGGAAACAGGAAATTTTAGCCTTTGGGAGATAGTGAGGAAGTCACTATTCATTCTGGGTTTTTTTAATGGCTTTTTTCTGATCATCCTATAGTTAAGTGAAGCTTCTTTCTTACTCAGATTATGATGAGTGTATTGTTTTTGGGCTAGTGTAAAGAGGCTTTGAGACCCTTGAAATTCTTTTTTTATAATGCTTATTAACAAGTCTTATGAGGGCCACTCCTATTTTTATTCAGTTTCCAGAAATTGTTTTTATAATTAGGGAAATACAGAAAAGCAAGGAGAAAAACACAAAATTTATGTATAATCTTTTCATTCATTGATATAACTAATTGCAGTTTGGTTATAGTTCCTTTTTTCTAGGTTAAGAACAGTTTATTTTGTTATTTAATAATAATAGAATGGCAGCTACCAATTACTGAATAGCCTGCTCTATGCCAAGACCAGTGCTAAAGACTTTTTACATGCTTTATCCCATTCTCATAACACCCCTATTGTCCATTTTTTTCTGATGAAGTAATTAAGACTTAATCAGTCCTCTATTAATACATTATTGGTTCCCAGATGCTGTTAAGATTCTCGTGGAATCCATCTTAGGGTACTTTGTAGCCAGGGAGGACAGAATAGAATCATTTCATTTCATCACATGAATGTACATTATTAACTTAATCTGTCCTTCCTTATTAGACATTTAGGGTTGTTTCCAGTTTTTTTCATCACCGTAAACAATGCTGACATGAACATCCTTCAGATAAATTCCTCAAGTGAAGTTATTGTTACATAAATTGCCAAGGCATTTTATTATTTTCAGCGAAGTTACTGTGTTTTTGTTTTAAGATTGTTCCAATACACTTTAATAGCAATGTGTAGAGACTGCCTATTGCCCTTCCCTAGAAGATGACTTACTGGGGTGCCTGGGTGGTTCAGTGGGTTAAGCATCCAGCACAGGTCATGATCTCACAGTTTGTGAGTTTGAGCCCTGCATTGGGCTCTGTGCTGACAGTGTGGAGCCTGCTTGGGATTCTCTGTCTCCATGTCTCTCTGCCCCTCCCCTGACGCACCCTCTCATAAATAAATAAACATTACCAATAAATAAATAAATAAATAACTTGCTGATTTTCTAATGGGTCACATTATCCCTTTTTTTTTTTTAATGTTTATTTTTGAGAGAGAGAGAGAGAGAACATGAGCAGGGGAAGGGCAGAGAGAGAGGGAAACAGAATCCGAAACAAGACTCCAGGCTCCAAGCTGTCATAACAGAGCCTGATGCAGGGCTCGAACTCCCAAACCGTGAGATCATGACCTGAGCTGAAGTTGGACGCTCAACTGACTGAGCCACCCAGGTGCCCCTCACACTGTCCTTTTTGTAGCTTATTATTTAGAGAATGTGTACCATAAGTTTGTTTCTTATCTTCCCTTCAAAGGAACCCCGAAAGCTAAGTTATGCTGAAGTGTGCCAGAAGCCCCCTAAAGAACCATCTCCAGTTCTTGTGCAGCCACTACGAGAACTTCGCTCCAATGTAGTGTCTCCCACCAAAAATGAAGAGAATGGAGCTGCTGAGAAGTCCATTGAGAAATCACATGAGAAGCCAGAAGCAAGGGCTAGTAAGGAATATTCTGGTTTCCGAGGCAATACCATTCCCAGGGGAGCAGCTGGAAAAATCAGGGAACAGAGACGCCAGTTTGGCCATAGGGCTATACCTCAGGGAGTGACTCGACGTAATGGCAAAGAGCAATACGTGCCACCCAGATCACCAAAGTAAAACAAACAAACAAACTATTCAGAAACTTCTCTCTCTTCCCATTAAAACTTGAGCCGTGGCTGTATTGAACTGTTCTGGAGGGGAAGGGGTAGCCAGGAAGGAAGCAGGAGAAAAGTCTATGTCCTTAAATCATTGTGGATTTTGGAGTTGTGAGCAGTAGAATCCCAAAATTCATCTCTAAAGTGATTTTAAAATGCTGGAGGATTCCAATCAGTATAAATATATATATATATGTATACATATATAAAAATATAATTTTTCTATTTTTGTTTTTGATTTTAATTTGCAGAGATCTTCTGCCTAGAATCAATTTTGAGGGTTCAGATTTAGCTTGGGGAAAAAAACATATTACACATCCTTCAGTATAGGAGATGAGGGAGTGAGAGAAAATATTTTTTGAAGAAGCATTTCTGTAAAATTAGAAATTACTTTTTTTAATCTATTTAAAGTTTGGCTTGGAGAATGCCATCTCTGCCTCTATGGCCTTGTGTTGCAAAGCAGATCAGTGGCTGGAGTGCCTGTTGTGGTGTGAGTGTGTGCAAGAGTGATTGAAGCCAAATCTGTTGTCATGTTAGTAAATGATTTGCAAACTGAATGTAATACTGGAGTAGATTTTTTTTTCCATTTTGAAATTCAGTCTGAACAAGCTGTTAAACTCTGATTATGCTTAGAGATGTGACTATCAGTCAGCTTGATACTCAAGGAAAGAATGGGGGTTATTCAGAAAATCAAAAATTTGTTTTAGATCTGAGTGGATAGGTCAAATGGACTTCAGAGGTTTAAACTGCTTTGTGATTTCCTGCCCCCCCCACAATAGGAAACCGGTTTTTTTGTTACTTCATTTGTTTGTTATTCTCTGTTCTTTGACTACCCACCCCCAAAAGCAAAGTAACCACCATTCTACAGAATTGTATGTTTCTAACTGCCTTGACCAGTCTAGTCAAATCATATAACTGTTTTAAATTTCCGAATTGAACATTGAAGTAGTTTATTCTTCTGTTCACGTGTTTAGAATTTTAGATCCCAGAATGGTAGGTCAGACTGACCCTGCAGTAATTTATTCGTGTGTTAAAGATGAAACATTGTAACTGATCCTTAAAGTATTAAATAGTGTAGAAGTAAAAAAAAAATTTTTTTTAAACTTAATTTGGGGGCAACTTTTTTCTGTTTACAGTATATTTTATCATCTTCTTCCTTCCCTTTCTCAAAAAAAAAGAAATACAGTTTGAAATTCACAGAAACAGAACCAGCAAGTCGAGATTTTTGAGTTAAGGTGAGAAAGATAGTTGAAGAAAATTAATACATACTTTCTCAGTGAATAAAGTTGTAGCTGTCATATTAAGTAGGCAAGTTTACATGCTGGTGTTTAGAAAATGGCTAAAATATTAAAACCATGTTGCATTAATCTGTTTTAAGTCAGATCATTTTTAGAGTTCTATGTAAGGTGGGGTTTTGTTTTCTTTTTAGGGATAGTTTGTAATGGTAATAACTGTCCCTTATGTTAGTGAATTACATATGTACAAATTGAAACTGTAAATTGTGAACACTGGAAAGCACCGTTGTGAAATAGAGTAAACATCTTAGTAATATATTAAAATGAATGTAAATGGAGGTTAAAATTACATTACTGTGAAACTCATCTTCCAACTCTAAGTTAAGCTTTGGAGATTTGTATTAGTAGGTAACTAAACACTGCACATTTCTGTACAAGCCAGAATTATCATTTCTTTGTAACTTATTATTCAGCTTGGCAGTTGCTTTTGATTTGGTGAATTGATAACATGGTATATAATATATTTAAGCAGTTTGAAACTATTCATTTCTACACACTATTTTTTAAAATCATATACTAGAATGAAACATACAATAAAACTACCTGTGCTGAAATTTGGGGGAAGTTTAGGTCCTTGAAAAAAAAAAAAGTATTAATAATCATTGACTACATCTATGATAAAAGTGCTTATTTTGGTTTACTTAGATAATGCTGCAGTTGGTGGAAATGATAAACATTTAAAGTGTTAACACTCTGTGAATGCCTTGGATTTAAGAGAATAAACATTTTATAAAAATCACTTGGTAAGGATTATAAACTTAATTATTGCACTTAAAATGAAACTTTACTTTTCTTACAATGTGTCACAGAAATACGCTTGTATGCTGTGTGACTTACTGTTAGTCCACTCAGCTTCCCAAAACTAAATGTTCTAACTGAAACAAAGGAAGAGTCTTCTTCTTGAAGAAAGCAACTGTGTTCTTGCTTTTTTCCCCCCAAAATGCTATTGAAAGTAGAAATTTAAAGACATAATTGTTTTTAAATTTCTTATAAAATAGTGTTTTTAATTTAATTTGCCTCATTACAGCTAATAGTTCCCGGTTTGGTGGGATGTATACGGAAGAGAGAGAGAGAGTGTGTGTGTGAGTGTGTGTGTGTGTGTGTGTGTGTGTGATATATATATATATATATTCACAGTATTTAGCATTTATTTTATTACAGCAAATTTAAGGTTTGTATCTAAATGATGCCTATGAGTTGTGTGAACTTGTTTGGGGTTTTTTCCAGCAGTTCTCTGTAACTGATGCGGGTTGGGCATTTATTGTAGTTCAGTTATTTATTTGGTTCTTTAGAAGGAGGAATTTAAATGTCAGTTTTTTCTCTTCATCCTTCTGACTTAACACTTCCTTGGGCTGTTGAAGGCTAAAAGTATATACAGATGATATTGAGTGCATAGTACAGTGGTTTTCTGTCATAGTTCTTACTGCATGAAGAGAATAAGAGTCACACAAGTTCATCGCTTTGCACTTCATAGAGAAGGTATACGGAGATACTGCAAACCTGTCTCTCTTTCCTATGCTGATAATTGAGGTTGTCATGATCTCTAGGGCCTGCCTGTCTCTATCAGTTTTGCAAATATAGACACTGGCATTCAAAAGAGTGATCCATCTATAACTTTATTCAACTGGATTTTGGAAGAAGATAAGATCTTTCAGTGATAAGGGTTTATTGTTGTTATGTGCTCGATTTGCATGTGATCAAATGACATGCCGATTTTTATTTTCAGTTCCTAAAATTAAGGTAGCTTGAATATTGTTTCACATTCCTTTTTAAATAACCAGGTTGGCTTTGCAAAAGGCTTAATAATAATGGAGTGTTAGCATCTGCTGGAGCAGAAAATAGTATTTAAAAGTTACTGAACACTTTCTTGAGCTTTATTAGTTACAGCCTTAATATTTAGTCTCTTGGCTTAAATATCCACTGGTTTTACTTTGACACAGTTGAACAGCACTGGGGTTAGGTCTCCTGATATTTGTGTTGGGCATGTACGTTAACCCTGTTTTAAAATAACATACCCATTTTGTTTGTTTTTATAGAAAAGATAAAATGCAAAGAGGACAGTGTGTTCCTTTTGAGGATTTTTATAAATTCTTAATTATATGATGAGGTTTTTTCCCAACTTTTTATATTTCCTTACGATTTGATGGTCATTAATTTAACTTTAGGCTTTTTTGGTGTATGCTAACTTAGCTAGTCTGAGCTTCCAAGAAGATACATAGACATTTCAGTTTTTAATTAATTGAATGAGGACATTTTAAGAAGTTGAAAGAGAATTTGTTTTCAAGTTGAGAGTAAATTCTCTTTCTTTCAGAATCGTCTGATTATTAAATAATTTAAAGTTTATTTTAAAAAGTAGCAACTTTTTATGAATTGTTGAGTAGACTGTTCCTAAAAAAGTACAACTCCTATGTCAACAGGCTGTGTATAAAATAAAATGGTTTTATTTTCAGTTTTTCAGCACAAAACACTGATCAGTATATATAAGGAAACATCTATATCAAGTTGGGTTTTTTTATTTTGTTTTGTTTTTTTGCCTGATTTACATGTCTTTTGAGTGACCCCTGTCAAATGTTCGGGGTCGGGGATCAGAACCAGTTATCCGGCTTCTGTTTTGTCCATTGCTTAGGTTTGTTCCTGTTGTCCAAACTGCCCCCCCCCCCCCCCCCCCCCCCCCCCCACAAAAAAGATGGTGTGACACATGCTCATGCATACTATGTTAAAATGAGTACATCCTTGTATTTGTATTTTTGTTTTCAACATTGCCAAGGTGCTACAGGAAATTAAAGTAACACAAAATTAGAAAAAATAAAATTATTTAAAAGCAGAACTGGTTTCCTTTTCTCCAGGTGGTTTATGTCTAATGACTGCTTGTGTTTATTTTTCCCTAATTTTATATGTTGCCCACTCTCTAGTTCCATCATTATTCTGGTCTCAGCTCTTTTTTTGGGGGTGGGGTTGGTTTGGTTTGGGGGAGTGGGGTATCGGCTGTGTGAAATTTCTTCTGCAAAGTGAGGGAAGAGAGAAGATTCAGCTTTATGATCCTAGGGTTTTCTTACATTCTTTTACTGTCAGAAGCAGATGTTGATGGGGCGGGGGGGGGGGGGGGGGGTGGGTAGAACCAAGGGCAATGTGAGGTTTAAGGATTTTGCTTTCATGAGGCAGATTATAGCCTGACCTGAGTATGTAGATTCTAGGCTTTCAAACTTTTTATTTCTAAGAGAAAACCTTTAGTTTATCTTTAGCTCTTCACCACACCTTTGCTTTGTATCAAACTCTAGATAGAGCTAAATGATTTGGGGGGCTTTTTAAAGGGAAAGTTCACTGGAGAATTTAAATGAATCTTTTAATCTCTCTGTCTTTAAAACTATGTTAAGCAATAATGGAAGAAAAAGGCAAAGTGGAAAAGCTGAGAGAACCTCTGGCTCTAAAACAGCTGATTATTGTAAAAATGTGAAAACCCAACATTTCTTTTTTAAGTTTATTTATTTGGAAAGAGTGCCTGCAGAGTGTAGGGAGGGGCAGAGGGGGGGGTTGGGTAGAGAGAATCCCAAACAGGCTCCATCCACACTGTCAGCACAGAGCCCAATGTGGGGCTTGAACTCACAAACTGTGAAATGACCTGAGCCTTTTGAAACCAGGAGCTGGATGCCCAACCAAGTCACCCAGGTGTCCGTATCCACCCCCCCTTTTTAAACATTTATTGAATATAGTACTAAGAAAACACTAAAGTATTTCATAGCCATCCTGCCACAGTTTATTCTTCAATTGTTAAGATGAGCTTTTTTATGTAGCAAAATGCTACTTAGTAGCATTGCCCTTTAAACAGCTTTAATTTGATAATGAACAGTTAGCTTAATGAAGATAATATCAGTTAGTAAAATGTTTCCAGTAATAATAGGTTTACAAAGTTGTACATTAGCAAAGCCTTAGGGCCTTAAGTCAGTAGGTTAGTAGTTTATTTGGGCAAGAGATGGGGTGTATAATTTAAATTCCTTTATCATATCAGGGCACAGTGTAATTGTGTATGCTTTTTAGTGGACTAATAACCAAATTGGTGAACTCAATTATGTAGGCTTTGTGTTGTATTTAAAATGAATGGATGTGCCAGGAGCCTTATGACTAAAATAATACATATGTAACCATGCCCTTTATATTTTAATTATGCCTTTTGGAAAATATTAATCTAAATATATATGTCTCCCAAGTTTAAATTTCAGTTATATGTCCAGAAATTTTTTGCACAGTTTAAGTTACTGTTAAAGGATTGTGAATTTCCTTAAAACTCTGGGATAAAAACTATCGAGGGTGTTCTTAGTTTGTATGAGTGAGGGTTGATAGGATTAGGAATACACAGGAAATGATCAGCCCTCCCGGGAGGGGAAAGCATTAACTTCCAAGCTGACTCTTGATCAGTATGTGTTGGCTAGGTAGGTAAAGGGATGGGAAGCATACCGGCAAATAGTGCAAGTGAAAAAGGCAAATTCAGCATAATAGTTTGGAATAGATGGAGCATAGATTTCAGTAGCGTGTGGCAAGAGAAAAGCTGAAGAATTTCATTTGTAGATAAATCGTAACCAATCATCGTATGCTAAGAAAATGAGTTTTCACTTGATTCTGCAGGGAATGAGAACCACGAGAAAGCAGAGGGTTATGGTTAGATTTGAAGTTGAGAACACAATTCTGGTGTCTATGTAAATAGTTTGGGATTGGGTTGTCCAGGTGAGCAGGATGTTTGGAATTAAGGGAACAGCCATTAAGATAGTGTGGTAGATTAGGACAAAGATGTCTACATCCTAATCACCAGAACCTCTGAAAGTTACTTTATATAGCAAAAGGGATTTTGCAGCTGTAATTAACGACCTTGAAATGGGGTGATTATCCTGGATTATCCAGGTGAGCTCAATATAATCACAAAAATAATCATAAGAGGGAGACTAGAATCAGAGTCAGTAGATGTGATGATGGAAGAGTAAAGTGATGCATCCAAGAGCCAAGAAATGCCGGCAGCTTCCAGAAGTTGGAAGAGGCGCAAGGAAAAGATTCTCTCCTGGATCCCCCAGAAGGAACCAGCCCAGGCAACACTTCGTTTTGCCCCATAAAACTCAGATTTATGACCTCCAGAACTATAAAAGAATAAATGTGTTCTAAACCACTAAATTAGTGGTAATTTGCTACAGCAGCAATAGGAAACTAATCAGATGGAGAGAAAGGGTCAGATATACATGCTTTTAAGGAAGTAGAATGAACAGGATCTGTGTTGTCTGGTTGGATGTGAGAATGTGGGGAAATTTTTAGGATGCCTATAAGACATGTTTGGTAAGTAACCTGACAAGTCATGAGTGACTTAAGATCAGAAGTAAGTTAAAGAATGAGAAGAGGGCTAGGTATAGAACCCTGAAAAAATGTTGAAGTTGGCACGCGTGTGTGTGTATAATCCCCATGTTTTGGCAAAAATGAGGAAAAATCAGTTTTATGTACTGTTACAAGAGTATAAAATGATAAAACCATTTTGGAGAGCAACTTGGCTATATTTAGAGAAAGTGACAAGCACACCTTGCAAAATCATGGTTCCACTTCTGGATTATATACCCCGGGGGAACTGCTGGACTTTATTCATGGACACTACAAGAATGTTGCAGCTTTTTTATTTTTTTCCAGACAATGAGATGCTAAAAACAATGTCCCTCGATATAATGTCCAATCAACTATAGTATGTCTTAATGATGGTATACTGTACATCATTTAAAATGAATGAACAGGAACAGCTCTTATGTGTCAAAAGAGCAAGTTAGATTGGCATATAGAGTTTGATACCTTTTTTAATAGTCTTAAGATTACTATATATTATGGGTACATCTATTAAAAGTTATAAAAATGTACTAATATGTTTGGAAATGATACAAGCTGCAAGATGGTGGATACCTTTTAAGTAACCATCTTTGGGGAATCAGGAGGGTGTGAGATAGAACATTAGGGATGCATGTATAGGCCTTCACATGTATCTATAATGTCTTCAAAGTTCTGAAGCAGAAATAGGTGGTGAGATGGGTAAACAGGTATAATTCTTTACACTTAAATATGTTTTCAAGGGGCACCTGGGTGGCTCAGTCGGTTAAGCATCCGGCTTCAGCTCAGGTCATGATCTCATGGTTTGTGAGTTCAAGCCCCACATTGGACTCTGCACTGACAGTGCAGAGCCTGCCTGAGATTCTCTCTCTCTCTCGCTGCCCCTCCCCTACTTGCAAGCTCGCTCTCTCTCTCTCTCTCCCCCCCTTCTCTCAAAATCAACTTAAAAAAACTTTTCAAATAAAAACAATTTTTAAAAATAGAAAAAGTAGCAGAAGGGATGTTAAAGAAATTAAAAGAGAAAATGTAGAGTGTTCAAGATAAATGCCACATAAGTGAGATGACTGAAGATTCCATTGGATGTGAAAATTGGGCAGTTACTGGTAACAATTACCAAACTGATTGAATAGACTATGAATGGAAGCCTGGATAATACAGGGTTGAAAAGAGGTTGGAAAGTAGGTAGAGGGAAGCCAATTGCCTATTTTAAATGTCCAGTGGTGGAGCTGGATCCAACTACATAATCTTACTCTAGCCCCTATCTCTCCATCTCTCCCTTCTTCCCTCTCTTTTTTCCCCTACCCTTCCTCCCATGCCCAGTCTACTAGCTGTGTATTGGCTTCTTTCTCAAGTGAGCTTTCTCCATGTGACAGGAAAGATTGAACAGTAGCTGTTGCAGATTTATAGGGCCCTTGCAGCAACTTCCAGATAGGGAACATATTCTCCTCCCTAGTATCCACATAGCAAATCTTTTACACAACAGGACAGATCACCCTCAAGAGTTCTGCACTTTTATGGTCTCTTAGCTTATGATTTCCAGAAATCGAGAGACATGATACTAGCTAGCATCCACGTATCATTTAAGTATCTCTTATCTGTTATTGCTAAGATTAGATTTTCTTGATTTATGGTGAGTTTTAATTTTTTTCATGTTTATTAGCCATTTATTACTATTTGTTACTTATTTTTCCATTAGGTTGTCATTTTTTGTTTACTGGCATGACTCTTTTTCACGTTCTGGATATTTCATTGTTAAATATATTGGAAATAGATTCTTACCAGTATTTTTTAAGATTTTTAACTTCTGCATTGTCTCTTGTACTTTTAATTGGTTTTGAGGCCCTACCTATCAACCGTTTCCTATACGACTTGCTTAAAAAAGCCTTCCTTATCTTGAAGTTATTAAATATTTTTTTTCTATTTTCTTCTAATAATAATTTTGCTTTATAAATTTTAGCTTTAACTTTTTAAATGTTTATTTTGAGGGAGAGAGGGAGAGAATGAGCAGTTAATGGGCAGAGAGAGAATCCCAAGCAGGCTCCATGCTCCGCACGGATGGACCCTGATGTGGGGCTCAATCTCACAACCTTGAGACTGCGACCTGAACCAAAATCAAGAGTCAGATGCTTAACTGAGCCACCCAGATGCCCCTTAAATTTTAGCTTTAAATACATTCAGTTTATTTTGGTGCATTATGAAAGTGTTTAACCTATTTTCTCTGAATAGCCTTTGGTTCAAAAACCATTTGCTGAATACATGATCTTTTTTTCCCTTATTTGAGATGCCACCTTTATCATAAAGCAAATTCCCAGTTATGAATAAGTCTGTTTCTTCAGTATTTATCAAATTTCTTTTATCTCATTCCTGCATTAATAACACCCCATTTTAACTCCTATAGCCTTTCAGTATATTTTGCTGTCAAAGGGCAAACTGCTCCCATGGTTGATTTTGTTAAAATCTCTGGCTATTCTTGCGATTTTTTTCTTTAACATGAATTTTAGAGTCACCTAACAAATTTTGTTTTAAAATTCTGTTGGGGTTTCTATGGATATTATATTGCACTTGCAGGAAATTTTGGGGAAAGTAACTTTTTGGTGTTGAGGCTTATAGCTTTATAGCATGCTTTGATCTCTTCAAGAACATCCTCCTTTTAAATTTTTTACTTTTAATTTTTCTTGACTTCCCTTGAGCCTTTTATCTTCTATTTAGCATTAGCTTCTCAAGTTACAATTTAGAAAATTGGAATAGGATTTTGATAAAAATTGCACGGATTTTTAGAGATTAATTTTTGGAGTATTGATATCTTTTTTTTTTCCATTTAGGTCTTCTTTATTTTTTGTTTGTTTATTTTAAACGTTTATTTTTGAGAGAGAGTGGGAGAGGGGCAGAGAGAGAGGGAGACAGGATCTGAAGTGGGCTCTGTGCTGAGAGCAGAGAGCCCAATGCAGGGCTCGAGCTCATGAACCTTAGAACATGACCTGAGCCGAAGTTGGACGCTTAACTGACAGAACCACCCAGCTGCCCCTACTTAGGTCTTCTTTTAGAACATTCAGTTAGCTTTTATAGTGTATATTAAGCTTGTGTATTTCTTATTAGGTTCATGCCTACTTATCTTTTGCTGTAACTGTGAATGGATTTTCTTTCAATTCACTATTGCTCTAGAACAGGAAAGTTATTTATTTTTACATGTTGACCTTAATTTTAAACTCTATGAGAGGATGGGCTTATTTCAAACACTGTATCCCTAGCACCTACACAGTGCCTAACGTGTTATATTAATTCAATATGTTTGAGTAAATCAATTAATGAATGAATGATGGTACTTTAGTCAATTCTGTTGGATTTCTAGGTAGACAATATTTCTAATTTTTCAGCTATTATAGTTATGAGACTTTTAGTAAACATTGTTCTGCATGTTCATATTTTGAAGTATTCTTTCTCATACATAGACAGCAATATTAGATAAAATTACAAAGCGATGGCCTTATGCAGAAATAAGAAATGTTTCTCTGTACTTAAAAATGTTTGGATATTGGAAATTTTTAAATATATACAAAAGTGGAAGAGTATAAACAACCTGCCTATTCTCATCACCCAACTTCTGTTATGATCTTAGCCAGTACACGTCAATATCTCTGGTGAGCATAGATGCAAAAATCCTCAATGAAACATTAGCAAACAGAACATAACACATTAAAAAATCATTCACTATGATCAAGTGGGGTTTATTCCTGGGTTACAAGGGTGGTTCAGTATTTGCAAATCAATCAATGTGATACATCACATCAATAAGAGAAAGGATAAGACCATATGATCATCTCAATAGATGTAGAAAAGCATTTGACAAAGTACAATATCCATTCATGATAAAAACACTCAAAGTAGGTTTAGAGGGAACATACCTCAACAAAATAAAGGCCATTATTGAAAAACCCTTAAGAAAGTAGGGATAGAAGGAACATACTTCAACATCATAAAGGCCATATATGAAAGACCCACAGCTTACATCATCCTCAACGGGGAAAACTCAGAGCCTTTCCCCTAAGGTCGGGAAGAAGACAAGGATGTCCGCTCTCGCCACTTTTATTCAACATCGTATTGGAAATCCTAGCCTTAGCAATCAGACAACAGAAAGAAAGAAAAGACATCCAAATCGGTAAGGAGGAAGTAAAACTCTATTTGCAGATGGCGTGATATGTGTAGAAAACCCGAAAGACTCCACCAAAAGACTGCTAGACCTGATAAACGAACTCAATAAAGTTGCAGGATACAAAATCAATCTACAGACATCTGTTGTATTTCTATACACCCATAATAAAGCAGCAGAAAGAGAAATTAAGAAAATTCCATTTTCAATTGCACCAAAAATAATAAGGTACCTAGGAATAAACCTAACCAAAGAGGTGAAAGACCTATACTCTGAAAACTATAAAACATTGATGAAAGAAAATTGAAGAGGACAAAACACATGGGAAGAAATTCCATGCTCATGGACTGGAAGAACAAATATTGTTAAAATGTCTATACTCTGCAAAACAATCTACACATTTAATGCAATCCCTATCAAAATGCCAACAGCATTTTCCACAGAACTAGATCAAACAATCCTCAAATTTGTGTGGAACCACAAAAGGCCCTGAATAGCCAAAGCAATCTTGGAAAAGAAAAGCAAAGGTGGGGGCATCACAATTCTGGACTTCAAGTTATATTACAAATCTATATTAATCAAAACAGTATGGCTGGCACTAAAATAGACCCATAGGTCAATGAAACAGAATAGAAAATTTAGAAATAAACCCTCAAATGGTCAATTAGTCTTAGACAAAGCATGGAAGAATATCCAATGGAGAAAGACAGTCTTTTCAACAAATGATGTTGAGAAAATTGGACACCAACATGCAAAAGAAAGAAACTGGACTGCTTTCTTACACCATCCACAAAAATGAGCTCAATATGGATTAAAGACCTAAATGTGAGACCTGAAACCATAAAAATCCCAGAAGAGAACATGGGTAGTAACTTCTTTGACCTCAGCCATAGCAACTTTTTCCCAGATATGTCTCCTGAGGCAAGAGAAACAAAAGCAAAAATAAACTACTGGGACTACATCAAAAGAAAAAGCCGCTGAACAGCGAAGGAAACAATGAACAAAACTAAAAGGTGACCTACTGAATGGGAGAAGATATTTACAAATGACATGCCTGATAAAGGGTTAGTATCCAAAATATAAAGAACTTATAAAACCCAAAGCCCAAATAATCCAATTAAAAATGAGCAGTAGACATGAACAGACATTTCTCCAAAGAAGACATCCAGATGGCCAAGAGACACATGAAAAGATGTTCATCATCACTTACCATCAGGGAAATGCAAATCAAAAGTACAATGAAAAAAAAACAAAACAAAACACAAACCCCCACCCCCTACAATGAGATATCACCTCATACCTGTCAGAATGGCTAAAATCAACAATTCAAGAAACAAGTGTTGGTGACGATGTGGAGAAAAATGAACTGTGTTGCACTGTTGGTGGGAATGCAAACTGGTGCAATCACTGTGGGAAACAATATGGAGGTTCCTCAAAAAGTTAAAAATAGAACGACCCTGGGGCACCTGGGTGGCTCTTCCCGTTAAGTGTCTGACTTCGGCTCAGGTCATGATTTTGCAGTTTGTGAGTGTGAGCCCCACATTGGGCTCTCCACTGTCAGTGCTGAGCCCACTTCCAGTCCTCTGTCTTCCTCTCTCTCTGACACTCCCATGCTAATTCTCTCAAAAATTAAAAAACAAATTTTTTTTAAGTTTAAAAAAATAAATAAAAATAAAAATAAAATAGAACTACCCTATGAGCCAACAATCATACTACTGGGTGTTTACCCAAAGAATACAAAAACACTAATTCAAAGGGATACATGAACTCCTATGTTTATAGAAGCAGCCCAAAAGGTCCATCTATCGATGCATGGATAAGAAATTTGTGGTGTATATAAACAGTGGAATATTATTCAGCCATAAAAAATGAAATCTTGCTATTTGCAATGACATGGATGGAGCTAGAGTATAATAATAAGCTAAATAAGTAAAGACAAAGACTATGATTTCACTCATATGTGGAATTTAAGAAACAAAACAAATGAGCAAAGGAGGGGAAGAGAGAGAGACCAATCGAGAAACAGACTCTTAATTGTAGAGAACAAACTGATGTTTACAAGAGGGGAGGGGGTTAAGGCAAAGGGTTAAGTGGGTTATGGGGATTAAGCAGTGCACTAGCCATGATGAGCACTGGTGATGAAAATAAAAACTTAAAAAAGAATCTCTTATCTATAGGCTACACTTGCATCTATTTATTTTCTTGGTAATTTATTTATGGTCTGTGAACTTAAATTTTTTTTGATGTTTATTTATTTTTGAGAGAGAGAGAGACTCCGAGAATGGGTGGGGGAGGGGCAGAAAGCGAGGGAGACACAGAATCTAAAGCAGGCTCCAGACTTTGAGTTTTCAGCACAGAGCCGGACTCAGGGCTTGAACCCACGAACTGCGAGATCATGACCTGAGCTGAAGTCGGACGCTTAACCGACCTAGCCACCCAGGTGCCCCTAGTCTGTGAACTTTAAATGTAACAAAAACATAAAGCAGTGAGCATAGAGCCAAAACTTTTGTCTTGTGGGACTTATGGGCGAAGAACAGACATAATAGGCAATGAGTTTGGATACAGCAGGATAATGGGAACTAAAATTGTTTTGCATGAAGGAGGAGGAATGAAGGACAAGTCTCATTGCTTTCGAATGAACACTGTAGTCAGTCTCCCAGATATGAACAATTGTTTAAAAAAAAAAAAAAGCTGCTGCCACATGAAGAGAAGTCTTCATTGAAGCCATGAGCACGAAGAATTGGAAAGAAATGCTGGCAAGGATGTGGAGAAAAGGGAGCCCTCATGCACTGTTGGTGGGAAGGTAAACTGGTACAACCACTGAGGAAAACAGAATAATAGAAATATATGATCCAATAATTCAACTACTGGGTATTTACTACCCCCCCCCAAAAAAAAATCCTAAACACACTAATGCAAAAGATATAGGCACCCCTATGTTCATTGCTGCATTATTTACAATAGCCAAGGTATGGAAGTAACCCAAGTGCCCATCAATACATGAACGGATAAAGAAGATGTGGTATATATGAATATATCTATATTCATGAATGGGATGTTACACAGCCATATTGCCATATGAAACAATAAGGATGGACCTAAATCATTATGCCAAGTGAAATAAGTCAGACAGAGAAAGACAAACATCATATGATTTCATTTATATGTGGAATCAAAAAAAAGTCATGGAAATAAAAGGTATAACATAGGGAGGATAGTCAACAGTATTATAATAGTGTCGTATGGTGACAGATGGTAGAGACACTTGTGAGCATAGCATAATGTTTAAACTAGTTGAATCACTATATTGTACACCTGAAACTGTATATGTGCTGAAATGTAACATTATGTTTCAGCTATGCTCAAACAAAAAAAATAATAAAAATGAAAACATAGCCGTGCATCTAGAGAAATAACTACTTTAGAAGATATATCAGTAATTCAAGAAACTGAGGACATATAACAAGACAAAATGCTATGAAATTATAGTCTTGTAAACATTATATTAAAACTGTTCAATGGCAAAAAAAAAAAAAATGTCACAGACTTGAGAAAAGGAATTGAATCAAGCCACTTACAAAAGCTTAGTAACCTTGATGATTACACTGGCCATATCTTCAATATTATTATGGTGCAAGTACTTTGAATATACCTAGAATAATTTCCAGAAGAATCAGTGGAAGTAAATGGCAAAGAAACAACTTCTGGTTTTTTTTGAAAGAGAGAGAGAGAGAGCATAGTGCAAGCAGGGGAGGGGCAGAGGGAGAGGGGGAGAGAGAATCCTAAGCAGGCTCCACACTTGGCATTGAGCCTGACACAGGGCTCAATCCTATGACTGAAATCATGACCTCAAAAAATCAAGAGTCAAATGCTTAACCAAATGAGCCACCCAGCACGCCAAAGAAACAACTTTTGAGGAGAAAATAACAGTTCTCACTGAGCATTGAAGAAAACAATGAATCTTAACACATTCTGAACAGCTATGCAAGGATGAGATAAATTAAAAAGATACCTAGCCACTTTGTAGTGAAACTATAAAACGTTAGGGATAAAGAGAAAATCTTAAAAGTTTACAGAGAGAAAACGGATTACCTGTTTTCTGAATAGGAAATATTCAGTGTAAAACAGGTAGGAATAGGAATACCTGAATAGGAATACCAGCCTGATAGCAGAATTCTTACCAACAACTATACCTGCCACAGGACGATGAAGTCTCAAAATGCCAATGAAAAATTATACTGAACCTAGAATTTTATACCCAAGTAAGCTATCTTTGAGGAGTAAGGCAAAAAATAAATAAATAAATAATAAATAAATAAATAAATTAATTAATTAATTAAAATAAAATAAAAATGGGGCACCTGGGTGGCTCAGTTCGTTGGGCATCCGACTCCAGCTCAGGTCATGATCTCACGGCTTGTGAGTTCGAGTCCCGTGTCGGGCTCTGTGCTGACAGCTCAGAGCCTGGAACCTGCTTTGGATTCTGTGTCCCTCTCTCACTCTGCCCCTCCCTCACTCATGCTCTGTCTCTCTGTCTCTCTGTCTCTCTGTCTCTCAAAAAGTAAAAAAAAATTAAATAAAAATACATAAATGTTCAGACACTAAAGATCAAGGGAATTTATTTTCTATATACCTTCTCTGAAGAAAGTATTAAGGATGTACATCAGCAAGAGCAAGCCCAGAGGGGAGACATGAGATACAAGAAATAATGTTAAGCACAATGATAAAACATCAACCAAAGTTAACTTGATTATGCTTTTTATTTTTATTTTTAATTTTTTTTTTTTTTTTTTTTTTTTTAATTTTTTTTTTTTTTTCAACGTTTATTTATTTTTGGGACAGAGAGAGACAGAGCATGAACGGGGGAGGGGCAGAGAGAGAGGGAGACACAGAATCGGAAGCAAGCTCCAGGCTCTGAGCCATCAGCCCAGAGCCTGACGCGGGGCTCGAACTCACAGACTGCGAGATCGTGACCTGGCTGAAGTCGGACGCTTAACCGACTGCGCCACCCAGGCGCCCCTATTTTTAATTGTTTTAAACGTTTATTTATTTTAGAGAGAGAGAAACAGTGCAAGCGGGGGGAGGGGCAGAGAAAGAGGGAGACACAGAATCTGAAACAGGCTCCAGGCTCTGAGCTGTCAGCGCAGAGCCTGACGTGGGACTCGAACTCACTAACCGTGAGATCATGACCTGAGAGGAAGTGGGACGCTTAACTGACTGCGCCACCCAGGCGCCCCTGATTATGCTTTTTAAATGTTTGCATTTAAATAAAACTAAAATTAAAATTCTAGATCAAAATAATAAGGATGGAGATTAATAGTTAAAGCTCATTTGGATGCTCTGTTCAGGATAAATTTTTTTTTAAGTTTGTTTATTTTGAGAGAGAGAAAGTGTGCACATGCAAGTGAGGGAGGGGCAGAGAGAAAGGAAGAGAGAATCCCAAGCAGGCCCTGCACTGTCAGTGTGGAGCTGGACGTGGGGCTCGATCCTAGGAACCACGTGATCGTGACCTGAGCTGAAATGAAGAGTTGGACGCTCAACCAACTCAGTCACCCACGCACCCCAAGAGAAAATTTTTATTGTTAGAACTTTCAAAATAGTTGCAAAAATAATAATACTATCTGTACCTCCCAAACCAGCAGAATAAAGAAGTATTCAATACTTTATTAATTCAACAATAGGAAGAAAAGACAAAGATTTATAAACAAAGCCTTCAATAAAAAGGAAGAAATAGGTCTTAATATGTCAGTAATCATATTAAATATAAATACATCTAATTTGTTAAACAACCACATGGAGAAAGGGAGAAAGGTTGAAAAATAAAGTAATGAAAAAATATATTACAGTAAATACTAATTTTAAAAGGGCTGGTATAATAATACTAGGACAAAAAGAAAGTGAAAAGAACATTAGAAATAAAGTATATATTATATGACAATACAAGGAATAGTCTAGTAAAAAAGTGGCATAATTTGTTGTAAGAGTCCATCAAAAAGACACATCAAGAATTCATATGCACTTAATTATAAATTTCAAAATGCTTAACTAAAAACAATATAATAAACTAAAAACCATAACAACAAACTCAAATGGATTAAAAATCTAAATGTGAGACCCAAAACCATAAAACTCCTAAAAGAAAACATAGGCAGTCATCTCTTGGACATCACCCTTAATATATTTATGGCAAGGGAAACAAAAACAAAATTAAGCTATTTGGACTACACCAAAATAAAAAGCTTTTTCACAACAAAGAAAATCATTAACAAAACAACAAGGCAATCTAGTAAATGGAAGAAGATATTTGCAAATGATATATCCGAAAAAGAGATTAATATCCTAAGTAGATCAAGAACTTATGAAACTCAATGCCCCCAAGCCAAACCACCCAATTAAAAAATGCGCAGAGGACCTGAATAGACAGTTTTTCAAAGACATACAGACGGCCAACTAATACATGAGAAGATACTTAACATCACTAATCATCAGAAATGTAAATCAAAACCACAATGAGATGTCACCTCACACCAGTCAGAATGGCTAGCATCAAAATGACAAGAAGTAAGACTTGCGGGGGGGGGGGGGGGGGGGGGGGCATATAGAAAAAAGGAAACCTTGTGCACTGTTGATGGGAATGCAAACTGGTGCAACCACTGTGGAAAACAGTACAGAAGTTCCTGAGAGAATGAAAAATAAAAATACCATATGAGCCAGTAATTCCACTGGTGGCTATTTACCCAAGGAAAATGAAAACATCAATTTAAAAAGATATACGCACCCCTATGTTTCTTGCTTCATTATTCATAGTAGCTAAGAAATGGAAGCAACCCAAGCGCCCATCAATAGATGAATGGATAAGGAATATGTGACATCTATCATCTATCTATCGTCTATCTATCTATCTATACAATGACTATTATGCAACCGTAAAAAAGCATGAGATCTTACCATTTGCAACAACATGCGTGCATGTAGAGGGTATTAGGCTAAACGAAATAAGGCAGACTGAGAAAGACAAATGCCATGTGACTTCAATCATATATGGAATCTAAATTTAAAAAATAGGAACTCTCAGGGGCATCTGGATGGCTCAGTCGGTTAAACGTCCAACTTAGCTCAGGTCATGATCCTGTAGTTCTGGAGTTCGAGCCTCGCATCAGGCTCTGTACTGACAGTTGGAAGCCTGGAGCCTGCCTCGGATTCTGTGTCTCCCTCTCTCTCTGCCCCTCCCCTACTCATGCTCAGTCTCTCTCTTTCTCTCAAAAATAAATAAACATTAAAAAAAATGTTTTAATAGGAACTCTGATACATTTCTATGGGAGTATTAGCTGCTACAACTTTGGATAGCCATTTGACTTTCCAATAGGTAGTATATAGGTCAAGGTGATCAAATGCAAAGACCAAGGTATATATAACAAATTCTCAAATATGTACTCAAAAAGATATACACAAGAATATTCTTGCAACTTTGAATGCAAAAGACAAAAACAAAACAAACCCCTAAATCATAAATGTCCAATAAGAATAAATTATAACATATTCTGACAATAGCATATCAATCAGCAGTTAAAATGAATCATCTAGAACTACATGTAGCTACAGAAAGATGTGTACAGTATGATACCGTGCTCATAAATATACAGAAGATAATATACATTTGTAGAGCTATATTATTTACAACATACGTATGTAGCAAAAGTATAAAATCTTGCAGGAGATGAAAGGGTTCACAAGGACTCAAATTCTTCACATGTATTTCTTGTAAAAAGCAAGACATGGTAAATGTTAATATTTCTTAAGGCAGTATTAGTAGGTAGCCACGTGTTATATTACTCTTTATACCTAACTGTATGTTGGGAATATTTTATAATTTTCCTGCTGGTCCTTTATTTTAAGTGAACATTTTTAGAAGAGTTTTAAATTTACTGAAGATTTCAAGGATAGTACAGAGTTCATAGGTCCTCCTAGGCTGGTTTCCACAATCGATAACATCTTACATTACTATGGTATATATGTTACCACTAAGGAACCAGCTTTGGTACATACTATTAATTAAACTCCACGGTTTAGTTAGATTTCATTAGTTTTTCTCTAGTGTCCTTGTTATGTTCCAGTATCCCATCCAAATGCTACATTATTTGTCATTGTCATGTCTTCTTATGCTCTTCTGGACTGTGACAGTTCCTCAGATTTTTTGTTGTGTTTTTTTTTTTTTTTTTAATTTTTTTTTTTTCAACATTTATTTTTGGGACAGAGAGAGACAGAGCATGAACGGGGGAGGGGCAGAGAGAGAGGGAGACACAGAATCGGAAACAGGCTCCAGGCTCTGAGCCATCAGCCCAGAGCCTGACGCGGGGCTCGAACTCACGGACCGCGAGATCGTGACCTGGCTGAAGTCGGACGCTTAACCGACTGCGCCACCCAGGCGCCCCTGTTGTGTTTTGTTTTTGATAACGTTGACAGTCTTGAGGAATATTGGTCAGACACTCTATAGAATGTCATAGAATGTTGATTTGGGTTTTTCTCATTATTAGGCTAGAGTTAGGAGTCTTGGGGAAAAAGACTGCCAAAGTGAAATGTATTTTTTATCCCATCATATCAAGGGTTCATACTAACAACACGACTTATTATTGATGATGCTGATGTAGATCACCTGGCTGAGGTAGTGTTTGTCAAGTTTCTTCTTTCCACAGTCTACTCTTTTTTTTTTTAAATATTTATTTACTTATTTTTGATAGAGATGGAGAGCGCAAGCGGAGGAGGGGCACAGAGAGAGAGAGGGAGACACAGAATCCGAAGCAGGCTCCAGCCTCCAAGCTGTCAGCACAGAGCCTGACGCGGGGCTTGAACCCATGAACTGCGAGATCATGACCTGAGCCGAAGTCAGATGCTTAATCAAATGAGCCACCCAGATGCCCCCATACTCTACGCTTTGGAATCAAGTCACCAGCTATGGCTCACACTCAAGTGGGGAGGAGTTAAGCTCTACCTTATAGAAGGGAGGAGTTAAATTATCTGGGATTAAATTAATAAATTTCTACATAATTTTGTATAGGTTACTGTTTGCCTTTATATCATTTCCTACAGGGTATCTTCATCCAAATAGACTTGTTGTTGTTGTTTTTACCCCTTGTTATACACACAGTACATGATGGATAGCACTAGAAATAGAAAAATTTAACCAGGTTGGTCTCATCTATGACAGCATTCTAGTCCTTACTCTGGGTCTATGACTATGGTTACGACAGCTATGGCATAATGGGGATGAGTCATGCAAAGTAATTGACTATTAGAGTTTAAAAGGCTCAACTAGCTTATTCTATTTTATTCTCTGCCTGCCAGGATTTCACTTAAGATCAGAGTGAGGAAAGATGCCTTTCCTTTTGAAGCACACCTCAGCCTGCGCCAGTAACATGTCACAACACAGGAAGAGACCCTTCTTCCTGATACTTTTCTAAACCCTCCTTAGTTGAAAAGAGTTAACTGTACGTTTCTGCTGTTTTTCCGGTGGTTTCATATGGACTTAAGAACATAAAAATCTCCGGGGTGTCTGGGTGGCTCAGTCGGTTGAGTGTCTGACTTCGGCTCAGGTCATGATCTCACAACTCGTGAGTTCGAGCCCCGCATCGGGCTCTGTGCTGACAGCTCAGGGCCTGGAGCCTGCTTCGGATTCTGTGTCTCCCTCTCTCTCTGCCCCTAACCCACTCACATTCTGTCTCTGTCTCTCTCAAAAATAAATAAACATTAAAAAAAAAAAGAACATAAAAATCTCCCAGTTGATCATGAGATGTTGGTTCATCTCCCAGAACTCGTTCCTTTGTGGAATATCTTCCAGTTTCTATAGGACTTTATTATATAGTTTCAATTATAGGTAGGTTTTATGTAACCTAAATTTTCCCAGTATTCAGTTTAGGGGTACAAGTGAGAGCCTATTAACCTAAATGCAAAAAATGTATTGCTTCTTCCTCCAGGTGAGAGACTCCCTGACAGGATTCTTTTCCTGTTCTTTACCCGACTCAGGCACCTTTGGGTGTTCCCAACAGGTGGATCACAAGTCATCCCAGGTTGCTGCTTTCTGCCACCATCTTCAGGACTCGGTGGCTGTCCCTCTGTTCTGACCTTTTGTTTGCCAGCCTTACCACTGCCACTCTCTTCTGAGGGTATAATTATCCAAGAACCTAGCAGGTTCTCAGGATTCTCCTCAGATGTTCTCTGTTTATCAGGATGTAATATGTTTCCCAGAATTCTGCTCCCTGACCCCTAGCTGACTTCCATCTGGGCACCTTGACCAGGATAGGGTAATATAATAACCTAGCAGCAAAGAAGGCTGAGTATCTGGCAATTTCAGCCTCTGTGATGGTAGCTGGGCTCTCCGGACAAAGTAGAAAGGAGGGGAAATGAACTTTGGGTAGACAGCTCCCAGCCTCTGTTGCAGCCCACTCATTTGTGGCAAACCTTTATTCCATTTACACATAATTATGAATGTGTACGATTCAATCCAACAAGAGGCTATAACAATTGTAAATATCTATGCACCCAACATTGAAGCACCTAAATAAATACATAGAGCAAATATTAATGGACGTAGAGAAATTGATGGTAATACAGTAATAGCAGGGGATATGAACACCCCACTTACGTCCATGGATATATCATCCAGGCAGAAAATCAGTCAGAAAACTGTGTTTTTGAATGACACATTAGACCAAACATGTGTATAATTCGCTCACACGAAATTTCATTTCGTCCCTCAACGGGAGACAACCCCACCGCTACTTCCTCCAGCTCCAAGTCCAGACCTCTGGGACCACGCAATTTTCTCCTTCATATCTGGGGATGATGCCTCATGGACCAGCAACCTGGAGTTGTAAGTTAAGTGTTTCCAACACATGCCATAGACCAATGGTCTAGCAAACATGGTCCTCCCATCAGCAGTAGCAGTGTCATCGTGGGACTTGTTAAGGATGTAAATCGTTGGGCCATATCCCAAACCTATGGAATCATGACCCAGAGACTTGGGTTGGAAGTCACAATTTGTGATTTATAAGCTTTCCATGTGGTTCTGATGTATGCTAAAGTTTGAGAACTACTGCGTAAGACAATGCCAGACAGCGGATTGTAAGTACAATGATATTCCCATTCAGAAAGGGGAATATTTAGCAGACACTGTCCCTGAGTACATATCATACCTGTTTTTATTAGTTTTTGCTGTGTAACAAATGAACAAAACTTAGCAGCTTAAAATGGCAACCATTTTTTGTGCACATGCATTGGCCATCTGAGCTGGGATCTGTGATCAACTGGCAGTCTATGGCCTCACTCTTATACCTCGGCAGGGTGGGTTTTTTACCTAGCTAGAGCAGTGGGGATAGTTGGGCCATGTCTCTCCTCATCTAGTAGTTTAGCTCCTGCTCATTCACAAGGCAGTGGTCTCAAAAGCAGAAAGACAAATGCACAAGCACTTGCCAAGTCTCTGGGTCATGCTTATAATTGTCCCATTAGCCAAAGCAAGTCATATGATTAAACCCAATGAATAGGAGGGATTTACCTAAGGATAGCGAGTACAGTGAGGGGTAAAAGGGGTTATTGCAGGGGCGCCTGAGTGGCTCAGTCAGTTAAGCGGCTGACCGGCTCAGGTCATGATCTCGCAGTTCACCAGTTCGAGCCCTGCGTCAGGCTCTGTGCTGACAGCTCAGAGCCCAGAGCCTGCTTCAGATTCTGTGTTTCCGTCTCTCTCTGCCCCTCCCCCGCTCATGCTCTGTCTCTCTCTCTGTCAAAAATAAATTTAAAAAATTTTTTTTTTAAAAAACAGGGGGTAGATTGCAAACAGTCTACCATGTTGCCTGACAGGACTAGTGAGGATGCCCAACCCTGGTAAATGGAGTGAATGTGTTAGCTAGTCTGGCAGCCTCTGGTTCTGATCTCTGGAAGTGTCGTGTCTTAGTTATCCACTGTCCTTCATGGGCATACCTAATATGGGCATTGGGTATATGTCCTTAGGGGCAGAACTCTGGCAGCCATTTTTCTGTTGGCAGGAGTTGGAAGTTTCGAGATTGCTTATAGTGTTGAATCATTAGTGGCAGCTAAAGCCAAGTTTGGAATATCTTTGGCAATACGTATGGTACAAAAACTTAGTGGGGTTCTGGACTGTTTAATCTAGTCAATTCCATGTGCTAATAAAGCAGGTAAATATCTAGACCTGCCCTGTCCAACCAGGTAGCCACTAGCCATAGAACACTTGAAATGTAGCTAGTCTGGATTGAGATATGCTGTTTCTTTTTACTTTTTAATGTAGTAAAATTTAACATTATACATGTGGCTCACATTGTGTGTCTGTTGGACAGCACTGATCATTCCATAAACCTGAGAATTTCAGCCCCATAGTTCTTGTCTCTATACTCAGCAAATATCCTCTTCTCCTTTACTTTAAAGGACCTTGAGACAATTTGAAATTAATGACCTCAGAGGGAGGAATATCACCTTTAAAAAATTTATTTTAGTTGATTTATTTAAACATTTATTTATTTTTGAGAGAGGAAAAGCTTGAGCAGGGGAGGGGCAGCGAGAGAGGGGGACAGAGGATCCGAAGCAGGCTCTGTGACAGCAGATGTGGGGCTCAAACTCATGAACTGTGAGATCATGACCTGAGCCAAAATCACTCAGCCGACTGAGCCACACAGGCGCCCCTATTTATTTATTTTGAGAGACTGAGAGAGAGATACATAGAGAGAGGGGGAGAGAGATTCCCAAGCAGGCTCAGCGCTGTCAGCACAGAGCCCTACGTGGGATGGATCCCACAACCCATCAGATCATGACTTGAGCTCAAATCAAGAGTTGGATGCTTAACCAACTGAGCCACCCTGCAGCCCCAGGAATCCCATCTTTAATGTAATCTTTCCTGCTAGGCTTATTGTACTCATTACTAAATTTACCTCCATCTGACAAAGACTGTTTAATGAAAGGTCTTGAGGTTCTTCAGACATCAGCAGCCACAATCTTTTCAATTTTGTCACCTGTTGAATCTCCTGTGTTCTTTCTTCTGTTTATCCTAGCCTTAACTTGAGAATCTTGGCTTCCCCAAGCCAGCAAAGCTCCACCCCGTCATCCATGTCAATTTCAGTTGCAGTCAGAAAAGCTTCTTAGCAAAGACAAACTTACCCACCTGTCCTCCACTGGGACGTCTTCAGACAATTTTTCTTTTGTATGAATTTACTGAAAGCCACACCAACTTACTCCCCAAATCTTGAATTTTCCAGTTATTCCCGCTGCAAAACAGCCCCAATCCACATGTGGTGGCATAATAGTTCACTGGATGTTTTGCAACCGCACTCAATCATTTCACATTTTGCTCACTTGTAATACTCCATTTTTTGTTTTATTTTTATTTTTATTTTTATTTTTATTTTTATTTTTATTTTTTTTTTGGAGAGAGACAGAGTGAGTGTGAGTGGGGCGGTGGGGGAGCAAGGGAGAAAGAGAAACGTAAGCAGACTCCACACCCAGCATGGAGCCTGATGCGGGGCTTGATCTCACCACCCTGCGATCACGATCTGCACAGAAACCAAGAGTCAGATGCTTAACCTACTGAACCACCCAGGCGTCCCATAATACTCCATTTTTAGGTAGTAAATTGAGCATCACATGGGAAGCTTTTGGCTGTAAACAGCAGACTATGAAACTAAAACAGGCTTAAACCTATTTTCTCATGTAAGGAGAAGTCTAATATAGGTGGTTCCAGAATTCGTTATTTTAGCAGACCAATTCTGTCAAGTTCTAGGTGATGTCTCTGTGCTCCTCTTAGCTTTCCTCTTATGGTTGCAGGATGACTGCTGGCACCCTAAAGTGGACAACACCCAAAGACAGGAAGGAAGTGAAGGGGCATTTTCTCTTTGTGCATGTATCTGTCTCATCAAGAAGGGAGACCATCCACAGATGTTCCCCCTCCACTAGTTCCCCCAGGGGATCACACACACGCCAAGGAGGGCAGAAAAGTGTGTGTGTAGCATATTCAGCCTCAATAGGGTTGGTGTGGTCTAGTGACAAGGAAAGAGGGGGTAAGGGCTATTGGGAGGGTAAACAAGAACACCTGCTAAGATCTTTCTTGTGGTATTCTATTGTATAACGAACCACCCTGAGCTTAGAGGCGTAATAGGATAACCATTTTATTATGTTCGCAGGAAAGTTGGACAGGGCGTGACAGGCATGAGCTGTCTTTGCTCCACATTGTTTGGGACCTCAGCTGGGAAGACTCAAATGTCTAGGGGCTGGAGTCATCTGCAGGCTTCTTCATGTTGGGCTAGGACGATGATAAGGCTGGGCTGAGCTGGGGAGGTTGGGCAGAGCACCTCATGTGGTTTTCCATGTGGACAGCTGCCTGCATGGCTACTGAGTTCTCAGAGCACCCTGGGAGGGAGGATCTTCAGAGGGGTTCTCTGGAGAGGGAGAATTCCAAGAGAACCAGGGGAAGCTGCATGGCCTTCTAGAACCTAACTTCAGAATTTACATAGTATCACTTGTGCCATATTCTATTGGTCAAAGCTGTCAGAAGCCCTTTCAGATTCAGGGGAGCGAACCTGGACCTCACTTTTTGATGGGAGGAATGTCAACCAATTTGTAGACCTAAAAAAATTCTCAACAGTCCTACCTAAACCGGAGGACACACATATATATTCCTAAGATTCTCCTTACATTGTTGCAGTTAAAAGGAAATTTCCGTCTACTCCTCAATCAACCATGGTGTCACATTTCTTTTTTCAAGCTGAAATTCTTTTCTCAACTAAAAAATAATTTTCCTTTCAGCCCATAAATGGTACAATACTGTCTAGAAACTCCTACTGAATAGATGTTGTGGCCTTTTCTCTCAAAAGACCAATTCTGGATCAGTACAAAAGGGGCTGAAATCTCTCAAATTGTGAAGGGGAACTTTGGCATAAAAAATATATGTATAATACTATGATAGAACATGAATGAATGACTATTTAATCCGCTCCAGTATTTCCTGGTAAAAATACACAAATGTTTGGATCCTCCTTACATTGAATTAAATATTAATATTTTTGGAATATCTATTAAGTCAAACATTGAAGAGTATAAGAAGATAAGATTAAGTTCCCCACTTACAAGTAGTTAGAATTTCTAGGTAGAAGGAAGGAGATTCTCCATCCATTGCCTTAAATGCTAGAACTGAAAGAAACAGAGAGCTCCCGGGAAGTGGGACTGGGAAGTCCCAGTAAAAGAAAAGGCCGGTGATACAATTACAAAAAAAAAAAAAAAAAAGCGGCCTGAGTTCTGGTCCTCAAAAATGGGTAGATGTCAATCAGGGGGAAATGGAGGAGAGGACAAGACAAAGGCATACACTACTAAGAGAAGTGGAAAAGGTGAGGCTTGGGTCCTCTGAAAACTTGCTTATGAGCTCGTAAAAGGTAAACGCTACCCGCGTCCACGCTGACATCAACACCTCGAGCTCCTTTCGCCTAGGAGAGCTCCGGGTGGCGGGCTTGGACTCGTCGTTTTAGGAGATTCCCAGTAGAGGGCGCCGTAAGCCCGCGAGTCCTCTCTGACGCCTGGCTGCGGAGGCGGTGCGTCCTCGGTCCGGGGGCGGGGCCACAGCGATCACGTGACTTTTGCTCATGGCGGCGGCGGCGGCGGCGGCGGCAGCGGCGGAGCTCGGCGGCCGGAGCCGGATCCTGTAGCCCGGGTGTGGGCCCGCGTCAGTCCGTCCCTCCTTCGGCCCCCTCTCTTGTCTTCCGGAGTGTGGCTGGCGGAGCCCGGATGGCGGAGCGAGGCCTGGAGCCCGCGCCGGCCGCGGTGGCGGCGCTGCCGCCCGAAGTGCGGGCGCAACTGGCGGAGCTGGAGCTGGAGCTCTCGGAGGGTAGGAACCGGGCGGGGGGAGCGAGCGCCCGGGCGCCGCTGCGGATCGCGGCGACAGGGAGAGCAGGTCCCCGCCGCGCGCCCTGCTGGCCGTGCGGGCGAGATGGGAGGAGGGTGCCGGAAATCTGGCCCGTGCTCCGAAGGGTCGTCTTCCCTGCTCTCGCACCCCATGAAGTGGGTTTCCTGAGGCGTTCATTGTGTTCTCTGGGTAGGGGTTAAGCAGGGGCTTCGGGGAGAAGTCCTCCCCGGGCCCGGGCTGTTTCTGCACTCCCTGCCCCTCAAAACCCGAGACAAAGCTGCGCCCTCCCGCTTCTGCCCGGGCGTCTGGGCACGGTGGGGGTGGGGGTGAGGCTGAGGCTGATAGCAGGGTGGCTGACAGCTTTCGCCTGTCCTCTACCCTTTTCGAGGGGAGGGCCCCATGCCTGTTTCAGCTCCCCTCCCCCTTCCAGAAAAAGAGAAAGATACATGGGAAATCCGCAGCATTTCTTCTTCCTCCTTCTTTAACAATGCGAGATGCCTCCCCAGTGACAGGGGTGAGCTAGGAGCAGGGTGGGCCACTGAGGGTCCTAGGGAGATTGGAAGCAGTGGCATTAACCCAGAGAGAGACCCACTGTGCTGTTTTCACACCACCTTTGTCATAAGGGTTTTTTTTTTCCTGGTGCCTGTATTCGGGGTGAATTTTCCGCATCTGATCACCTTTTGGAGTCTTTGAAGAGAGAAGGAGGGTGACTACCGGTTACATGCAAATCCTGGCCGGCACCCTCTTTCTTCTGACAATGGGTCGGTGCAAGGAGGGTTGGATTTATTTTGAGAATTAAAAGAATGGAGTAAATCGAGCCACTGTTATTAGAGAAGTCCCTTGGACAACAATGAGAGAAACGTTGCTCTGTTGTGGGCATGTGATCAGGCTTCTTGTGCAGTTGTGATCAGTTCTCCATAAAGTTCCTGTTTTTATCAGGGGCTGACTCTGAAACAAAAGCAGCATTTTCTACAAGCTTGATGTCAGTACTGTGGTGGTGTTCTCAGAGTTGCATATTCTTACTGAGTTCCTTGCCAAAGGCCCTCTTTGCTGGCGTTTTTCAAGTGGATTAAATACTGTGGATTTGGAAGAGAAGAATGTGACAAGTTCCCAGGAGAGTTCGGACTTTTTGTTTACTTATCAAGACATTCTCTCCCCCAGCCCCCTCTCCCCCCCCATCCTTTACAATGAAAACCCAGAAGTGGATTTTGAACGTTGCAAATCCTGTTGGGCATACAAGGAAATAATTAATTTTTAATAACCCTGTTAGGTTTTCCCAATATATAGGGAGGTGCTGTTTTCATTTGCACTTAATTGCCAACATATTATTTTTCAATTAATCAGATAGGAAGGTGTTTTTTGCCCATCCCCAGAATCAGTGGTGGTGGATGAGTTGGTTTCTGTGACGTATTTAGAGCCTTACCATCGGTTCTGCCTCTCAAGATAACCTCATTCTTCTCCTATACTAAAATATTGTCATTAAATCTGTAATGATTTCCATTCAAATCTGACTTTTAAAACAGTTAACTTCATAGTAACAGATCAGCTATATTTGATTAGCCAGAAAAGGGAGCGCTTTGGCTGGTTGTTTGTGTCAGAATGAGATTAAAAATAGGAGTTGATTGCTTTTACACAGAGGGAAATCCTGGAAGCTCCTTATTCTTGGTATATCGGCTTCCAGCTGATTATTGTTTACTTCTCTGAATGTTTCTAGAAATGATTCCGAGGAACTGTTTCTAGGACTAACACTGATTAGCTCACCTTTCTCTGGTTTAGAAAGGTGTCAGACTCCTATAAACTGAATGTCAGGACAAGTTCCTGGTTTACTTTCTGATGCAGGATTGCTTTGGTTGACATATACTTAGTTTGAGTTAGTTTCGTGTAGATTTGTACCACGTTGTCCTGTATCTCTTTTAGCAATGGACAACTGGGAAAAATACAGTTGAAAAATCTTGGGCCTGCAGTATCAGCATCTTGGCCATCTGTCTTTTTCTCTTGCTTAAAAATACAGTACAGAGGACGCTTGACTAGAGAAATAGGTAGACATTTTTAGGGATTCAAGTGAAGTGAAAACAACCCACTATCCCCCAGATCTATAGCATGGGATATATTTGTGATGTCTGTAGTATATTTTGAATGAATCCTGCCTGTTTGTTTATTGTACATTTTCTCTACAGCTGCCGCTCTGACAAAAGTTTTTTTTTTTTTTTTCTTCTTTTTCTTTTTTCCTTTCGCAAAAATGTGCTTTTAACTGTGTGTTTGTCATGTGTTGCTGGTTTGGGGGAACTTATTCCGTGATTTTATTCTTTTTTTTAAACGTTCGGGCCATAGTTGGTCCTAATTATAGTGATAGCCTGAGCTGTATACTGTGAAAGAAATTTCTTTGTGCTTGTCTGTATTTTCGGCTGCAGGCTTTGGTCATAGCTCCGCCAACTCTGGGCCGAAATGCAGGTTTGTGCCTCTGTGGGCTGTTTGCCGCAGAGCGCGTTGCAGAGCCCAGGGCTGTGTCTGGTGCTTCAGTCAGGTCACCGTGGACTTAGCGGAGAAAGCTCCTCGAGAATCACTTAAAGTTGAAGTTACAAATAATCATGAGCTTCTCTGGAGATGAATTGAATAGGTAGGAGGTTTCTACAGGTATTCCCATGCTGGGTATTTTCTTCATGATCCACATATATTCTTGTTCCTGCCATATCTATTACATGTTTGACAATGAACTCTGTTGTCTGAACTTTATTCACATGTTTTACTCGAGTGTATGCATCTAAAGTAACACTAATGATGAGATTTATTTGTTGAAACCTGTCATACAAAATACACTGTATAATGATCCTGTGCATTATGTCATCTGGGCTTTGCTGCAACTTGGTGATTAGGTAGAATAGATAGATGTTATTACCACCTCTCTTACCTTTTCTTTTCCTTCCTTCTTTCTTTTCTGTTTTCACAGAAGGGAAAACTTCGAAAGGTTAAGAGGTTAAGTGTTTTGGCTAAAGTTGCTCACGTAATAAGCGCCATTATCCTAAGCTGCCATGTAATTATGGCATCTGTTACCATCGGATGATTTAAATATCTTTACTGTTAGGGCACACGCTGTTACCTCTCATTTTTACTCTAAGGAAATGCTATGTAACAGTTGTGTGCCACAGTTCTAAGTAGTCCCCTTGATTCTCTTTCTGAAATCTCTTCCTAGTCTGTCATTCACTTATTTGCTTCAACAGACATTTATTTTGTGCCTACCATGTGCTATGGATACAGAGGTGAGCAGGGCTCTGTGTCAGCTTTTAAAGAGCCCTGAATCTGGTAGGGATGTCACTTAAATACCAACCAAACAGTATATGAGACCACGATAGAGTTTTGTACAGAGGCTGCCTTCTAAGAAAAGAGGAAGCTATCTGCTTTGTTGTTGTGAAAAAGAAACAGCAGAGAACTATAAATATAAGATGGGATTGTGTGTCGAGACGGGTGTGATCTTGCCCGTGCAGTTCAGTCGTAAGTATGAAGGGAAGAGGGACATAAATCCCATACTTCTGTGGCTTGTCAGAAGGAGCTGAAGTCTTTCAGTGTCCAAAGATGACAGTTGGGAAAGTATTCAAGACAAAATAACACAGAAGGACTCCTGCCTTTTGTGACTTGAACACTTCTCTGAGCACAAACACAACAAATTCAGTCACATCCTCCCTTCTCCTAGTCCATCACTTATCTCTGGAGTCCTTAAAGCATGGTATAGGGCCCACCTTGAAGGTGGAGGGATAAGAGAGGGCCCCTTGCTAGGAGTTGAAGGGAATCCTCTTTAGGAGTGGGGAAGCAGTGGGGGAGTGGAAGAGGGAAAGGGGACGATGCTGGCTAGAGATCATATTTCACAAGTAGGCAAGTAAAATTAAGGGACCAGGAAACTGGGGAGTCCCTCCTGCTTTATCTACAATTGGGAAAGTGGTCCACTTTCCCCAAAATACGTAGCACAGTTGTGAATTCATAGGATGTCCGTTTATCAGAAAATTACATCTAAGTAGTTGTCCTACCTAATGCTCGGAGTATTAAGGAAAACAGGGGTGTGGATTTTTACATAACACAAACTGGGCATTATCTAAGTGGTTTCCCCAAAACTTGCATGTATATGTTTTTGGTGGGCTACATTCATCTTACGCTGGAACTCATCTTTAGGAATTGCAGTCAGAGCCTGTGGCACATTCCTTTGACAATCCTCACGGTGACACATTTTCTTTGAGGGTGGAGCTTCATTTTATAGGTTACTTGGAATCAAGTAGAGAAAAACTGGTGATGTTCTTTTGGAGTCCATTTCGGATCTTTTTTTTTTTTTTTAAACGTTTATTTCAGAGAGAGAGAGAGTGCGCACGCGCACGCAAGTGGGGGAGGAGCAGAGAGAGAGGGAGACACAGAATCTGAAGCAGGCTCCAGGCTCGGAGCTGTCAGCAAAGAGCCTGACATGGGGCTCGAACCCACGAACCATGAGATCATGACCTGAGCCAAAGTCAGGTGCTTAGCTGACTGAGACACCCAGGCGGCCCTATTCTTTTGGAGTCCAAACTAGGTGTGATCGAAAAAATTAGAGCGATTGTAAACTGACTTGAGTTGTGACTGTCAAAAAAGTAGAATGACGTAAACTGGTTTTGAGGGCAGTTCCAGAAGACAAGTGACAAATTGGTTGGTAGAATGAGTCACCTACTGTAAAGGAGAGTGCTTGTTTGGACACCCTCGTTCTGATGTGTTTTTTGAAAAATTATTCTTGTTTGACAGCCCCATAGCATCGGGCTGGAGTTTTGAATGAGAGAAATCGTCAACCCTTCACTTTCAGCCCAACCCCTGGTGGCTGCTTAGCACCTGTGTAAGGATTAGCACCTCAGGGGTGAAAGTTCGGATGATCAGCTAGAACGGGCCCTCACACTATATTTGTATCATGATTAGTACACTTCTCCATGGTCCTCTCTCAGGAATGCTCTTTGAAGAGCTCCTTCCTGCTTGCTTGCCCAATATATTTTCTAATATATTTCGATTGTTTTTCATTTCACCCCACTGTAAGCTCCTCCAGAGGTAATTCATATCTTAAACTTCTTTAAACAGCTTCCCAACTATTTCTTTCTTGTACTGTTTCTTGTAAATTTTGGCTCACTTCAATTTGATTTGAAGTGAGACATAAAGTCTTTGTCTTGGGGGTTTGACTTTGGTCTGAGGCAGGGTTGCGTAATCATTTGAGAAGCACAGATTTTGGCATCTGTTGGGCATGGGTCCAATTCCTGGCCTTCACTTACTAGTTCTGTGACCTTGGACAGACTTTGTCCCCTCCCTCATTTTAGTGTTTCCAGTTCTTAAAGGAATGACAATCTCATTGGAGTTGTAAGGTTTAAAATGAGCTGACTATAGTGCGTGGCATTCAGTGGTCACTTGGTATGTGTAATCTTTATTGTTTCTGATGGTGAATGGATGCATAGTGAGTGGCTGTTTTTAATATCTTGTGTTACTTAGCAGAATATGGTTCTGTAGGAAGTGATGACTGGAATCAATTTGTACACGTATTTTTTTAAAGTAAGACCTCACTCCACCATCAGTTGCTCCTGTCGGCACCCTCTACCCTTAGTTCAACACATGTTGGGTCACTGCAGACAGTTGACTGGGGCAAAAAAGAGTAGCTGGTTTGTTTCATACAGACATCTGGCGTGTGTACATTTCCAAGCCTGTAGGTTCTGGCAAATGGCTTTGAAATTTAAGCGTGGTTGCTGAGACTCAAGCATCTAACAGCTATGAAAAGGCACATGTGGGTCTCAGAGCCCTCAAATAGTTTTTGTCTCTTCCTTTTCTTAGTCCTCCGTTTGTCTTTAGTGAACAAAATCTTTCAGTTCCTCCTTCAAAAGTTTTCTTGGTCCTCTTTTTTTTTGAGTTGTGCTTACCACCAACCTTGTCTGGTCACCTATCTTTAGAGTCTGATTTTTGTCTCCCTTCAGCTCTAGATTGATCCTTTGTTTTTTAAAGATACTGCTTTTATCTAAAGTCATTGCTAAACCCAAGGCTTTTGGCTCTCATTTCTTTAAATTCTAAGTTTCCTAAAAGCAAGGATGGTCTCCTATATATCCTATTCCTAGAGTCTAATGTAGTGCTATCGTATACATCAAGTAGTGCCCTCTCTTTTCGTGATTGATCATAGCCTAGAGGCGTAAGTGAGAGTTTTTCATGTTTTTGTGTTTTTTAAAAAAATGTTTAATGTTTCTTTATTTTTGAGACACACACACACACACACACACACACACACACACACACACAGAGTGCGAGTGGGGGAGGGGAAGAGAGAGAGGCGGGAGACGCAGAATCTGAAAGCAGGCTCCAGGCTCTGAGCTGTCAGCACAGAGCTCAACGCAGGGCTTGAACTCATGAGCTGCAAGATCATGACCTGAGCCAAAAGTCAGATGCTTAACCAACTGAGCCATACAGGCACCCCATATATTTGTGTTTATAATGAGCAGTTTGCTTTCCCGTGTGGATGCTTGTCCATGAACAAGATCACTTCTGAAGGCCATTTCTTTGGAATTCCATTGCCAATCTCTTTGGATTCATGAGTTGGCTTCAGTGGACCTGGAAATGCTGAAATCATGTGTAGAATTTTGAACATGAGTCCTTATGCGTATCTTTTTGGGGAGCAGAGTTTATAGTTTTCATCAGTATCTTAAAGAGGGCTATGAAGCGGAGTTAAGAACTGTTCTTATTGGGGCATCTGGGTGGCCCAGTCAGGTAAGCATCTGACTCTTGATCTCAGCTCAGGTCATGATCTTGTGGTTCATGAGGTTGAGCCCAGGGCAGGCTCCAGAGCATGCTTGGGATTCTCTCTCCCTCTCTCTCTGCCCCTCCCCACTCTCAAAATGAATAAATAAACTTTAAAAAAAAAAAAAAGGACCATTCTCATTAGCTTGTGAGGAAAGCCAAACTCCCTCCACTTCCCTCCTCAGTACTCAAAGCCTTATCTATATCAGTTCCCACCCTTATCCCCTTTCCTTCTTTTCTCAGAGGAAGAAATATCCCCTTTCCTGTTCTACGGTGTATCCCTCTGACTGTATTCTCAGTCCCATCGCTTCTCTGTGATCTTGGCATCTTACTCCATTGATTGATCTGTTCATTCATAGTCTTCATTCATAGTCTTTTTTGTCTTTGTCTCTCTCTCATCTTCAGCCTCTCACTTAACACTTGGTTCTCAGTTCCTTCCCTTCAGCCTATAAATATGCTGAAATTTCTCCCAGTTTAAAAAAAGCAGCTTCCCACAATCGTGTATTGGAACTGTTTACTCTTATGTGCATGCATTCTCTCCCTCTCATAGCTCCTAGAAGGTGTGGCTTACATTTCCTCTCCTTTCTTTGTTTCCTTTGCTCATTCCTTCATCCATTGCTTCTGCTTATCAAGCCTCTGAAACAACAGTCTCCAAGGGCACCGATGACTTCTAATTTCAGACTGAAAAGTACCCACTGGACACAGTATCTTTCCCTGCAGCATTCAATATGGTGAACAGTTATTTTTATAAAACTCTCTCCTTCCTTACCTTTTACGGCATCATTTCCTTCCGGCTCCCTAACTGTTCCTTCTTATGCTGTCTCTTGAGCTTCTGTTTCTCTTATCCGTCTGATATGGGTGTTCCTGCTATCAGTCATTAGCCTTCATCTCACTTCACATAAACTTGCTGAGTAATCTCATCCATGCCCAGGGCTTTAGCTCTCTTGGCTGTGAGATGGCTCTCTGGTCTGTATCTCTAGGCCTGACTTCAAGCACTCTGCTCCAACATCCCACTGGTTCCCCCAGACAGCTGTAACTTAGTGAGTCCGCAACTGTTCTCCTTATTTCAGCCTACTTCACAAAACCCTGCTTCAGAATGTCCATTTACTTGGGTCAAAAATTTGAGGGTCATCCTTAACTTCTAATGGATCACTAAATCCTGTCAGTTCTTGTTCCTCCCCTCCATTGACCTCGTTTTGGTCTTTGTTCGGGCTCTTATCACCTCTTGCTGAGATTGTTGTAGTAGTCTCGTAAGTCATCCACCTGCCTCCAGACCCTTCTCCCTCCAGTCTGTCTTTCTCTATTCTGTGATGGAATGATCATTCTGAAACACCGATCTAATCATGTCCTTGTCCCTGTTTAAGATTTTTCATTGGTTTGACCCATGACCCACCCACGGGATAAAATCCAAGCATCCTTTGTGTACCAAGATCTGCTTGCCTTTGTAGCCTCATTTCCTGCGCCTTTCGTGATTTTCTCCCCTCTCTAGCCATGCATGCCTAGCTACTTGAGCTACCCTGAATGCACTGGGTTTTTTCATTTCCATGCCTTTGTACACGTTCACTTTCTCTTAGAAATGCCCACTCTGGCATGTTCTTCCCCTTTTATGCCTGGTTTACTTCTTTTCCACTCAATTTCTTATAAGAAGCCAGCTTTTCTTAAGCGCTCTTAAGAAGTTAAGATCTCTGTGTAAGTAGCCATCAATTATCGAGTGCTTATTATGTAACAGGCCCTGTGCTTAGCTCTTTATATACCCTAGCTGGCTGGTAAGTAGCTGCTGAATAAATAGCTCTTCTTACCATAACGAGAGAACTGAGATAGCTTTTAAAAAGCACCTGAAATGGAGAGGAATACAGTGTGTACCAGACCTGGTCCCATAACCTGATCTTTCCCTTTCTCACTACCAGTGACAGTATCATTCTGAAACAAATGGCAAAGAGATCAGAACAGTGGATTTAACGGGGCATCTGGATGGCTCAGTCGATTGAGTGTCCGACTTCGGCTAGGTCATGATCTCACAGTTTGTGAGTTCGAGCTCCATGTTGGGCTCTGTGCTGACAGCTCAGAGCCTGGAGCCTGCATTGGATTCTGTCTCCCTCTCTCTCTGCCCCTCCCCTGCTCATGCTCAGTCTCTCTCACTCTCAAAAATAAATAAACATTTAAAAATTTTTTTTTTCAACATTTTTAATTTATTTTTGGGACAGAGAGAGACAGAGCATGAACGGGGGGAGGGGCAGAGAGAGAGGGAGACACAGAATCGGAAACAGGCTCCAGGCTCCGAGCCATCAGCCCAGAGCCCGACACGGGGCTCGAACTCACGGACCGCGAGATCATGACCTGGCTGAAGTCGGACGCTTTACCGACTGCGCCACCCAGGCGCCCCTAAATAAACATTTTAAAAAACCAAACAGGGGCGCCTGGGTGGCTCAGTTGGTTAAGCGGCCGGCTTCGGCTCAGGTCATGATCTTGCGGTCCGTGGGTTCGAGCCCCGCGTTGGGCTCTGTGCTGACAGCTTGGAGCTTGGAGCCTGTTTCAGGTTCTGTGTCCCCCTCTCTCTGACCCTCCCCCATTCATGCTCTGTCTCTCTCTGTCTCAAAAATAAATAAACGTTAAAAAAAATTTTTTTTTAAAAACCAAACGGTGGACTCAATGGTCATTTAGAATTGGGTTAGGTCTTGTGTTTGCCATTTATTGTGTGATCTCAGACAGGTCTTAGAAATGTGCTTCTAATCTAAAACTGCTGAAGATAGGTGTGTGATTTCCGTTTTGTGGAGACTTGTTAAAGAACGTGAAGCCTGAGAGTACAGTGTGCTGGGATGGGAACCCAAGTCTGCTTGGCTCCAAACTCCATGGGTTTCCACACTGCCATCTGCCTCTGTCTCCCTGAATCATGTTTCAAATCATTTCAGCAAAATTCTTTTCCATCCTAACTATTGGGCTCTAGTTTTCTTAGGATGCAGCTTCTGTCTGTGGAGTTTTGGAGGTGGGGCTGCCTGGAGAGGAAAGAATGGGAATGTTCTGTCCTATTTTCTTTTTCTTTTTTTTTTTTTTTTAATGTTTATTTATTTATTTTGAGAGAGAGAAAGAGAGAGAATCCCAAGCAGGCTCCATGCTGCCAGCACAGAGCCTGACGTGGGGCTCAATCTCATGAACCGTGAGATCATGACCTGAGCCGAAATCAAGGGTCAGACGCTCAACCGATTGAGCCACCCAGGCGCCCCTGTTCTGTCCTATTTTCAGAGAAGAGATGTGAAATTAATTTTTCTTCCTTGAATTGAGATGATGATGATGAGAAGCTGAAAGGGGGAAATGCAAGAGGAAAATATTTTGGATGCTACACAGGACAGTCCTAAATGAAGATCCACGGGTCTGTTGTCTTTGAAAGGTCCTTGGTTTGCACTGATCTTGAGCTTCTAGACTGTAGAGAGGATTGTGGTTTACATTCTTGTTCAGAAAGTGTTTTTAGTGTTTTGTTTTTTTCTTAGGGTATTTAATGTTCAAATTTAAAGTCAACATAGAAGTTAATGCAGGTACTTCTGTGATGTGTACTTTATTTATTTATTTATTTATTTATTTATTTATTTATTTTGAGAGAGAGCATGTGCATGCGCAGTGGAGGGGCAGAGAGAGAGGGAGAGAGAATCTTAGGCAGGCCCCATGCCCAGTGCAGAGTGCAACTCGGGGCTTGATCCCATGACCTTGAGATCATGACCTGAGCCGAAATCGAGAGTTGGATGCTTAATGGACTGAGCCACCCAGGTGCCCCTGTAAATGACATGTACTTCAATTGATTATTTTCTTGGAGTTATTTCTTGTTTTGTGAAGGAATAGTGCTCTAATATCTCTTTATTTTTAGAGCATTATTGCTTTCATGGATGAATTAAAGCTTCTTAGGGTTTTTCTTTCTTCTCTCTGTCTCCTTTTTTTTCTGAAGAACCTTGGATCCTGTTGTTTCAAGTTACTCATAGCCTGGAACTTGTGGGTTTTAACTCAGGTCAGGCATGCTTGCGTTACAGTGCTGACCAGTCTTGTCACTGAATCTCCTTTTAAAAAATCAACCCCGCAGGAATTACTAGGTAGAAACTTCTGATAGTTTTTTGTTTAGTAAATCTGTGACTGAGGCAAACAGGTTGTCTTACATTTTTTTTAATTGAGGTAAGGTTTCACATACAACATTATATTAGTTTCAGGTGTACAACATAACACTTGGATATTTGTGTATATTGTAAAATGATCATAATAACTATAATAATTTTCATCACCATATGTAGTTACAAAATTTTTTTTCTGTCTGAAAATCTTAAAGAGTTGCCATTCTTTATTGGATTTTTCTCTGGTCTGGAGAAACTTTCATTTTTAAATTAAACATGTAGAAAAAGCATTGGTATGAATTTTTCTCCCATAGTTCTTTGCTTGTTTTTTTTTTCAAGGACCAAGGGAAGTACTGGAAGATGAACTTCCTGTTCAAAAAACCACCTACCTCATTTGTTGGTTCTCTAAGCTCTGATTGCTAACATTACCCCTGTATTATAGCTATTTTTCAGATGATCTCAAACATAGAAGTTATTTGCATACATATTCTCACCTCCCTTTGTAAGCTGTTTGAGGACAGCATGTGACATCCTTCAGCATAAGTGCTTTTCAATACTTATTCAACCAGTGAATGAGTCTAGACCCTGTCATCAGCCTCCCTGTCTATTCTTATTTTTTACTAGTCTCCACCGGAGTCTTCTATTATAGTCAGACTGGTTTCCTCACCCTTTTTCCTGACAGGCTCATTCTTTTCTTTCTGCCTTTGCAGTGACTCCTTTCTTTGTCAGGACTGCCTTCTTTCCTATTAAAATTTCCCCATATTCTAGGGTCTGGCTAATGTTCCCTTGGTCATGAAGCCAGCTGACTGGTTTAGTTCATATTAATCTCTTCTATTTTTAGACCATCGTATGCGGTAACAGAGTTTAACACCTAACTGACCACTATTATTTGTTTCAATTATTTTGCCCCCTCATTTGGACTTTTGTGAGTGTAATGGCAAGGTCTTCTACCTTTTGGAACTCATATAAAGTGCTCAGCATGTCAATATATCAGTAAAGGTGTGCTGGACACATTTATTTATAAGACCTATTGAAAGGATGAGAGATGCAAGGAAGGCAAATTGCCTTCTTTCAGGGAGCTTTCAATCTAGTAACTTCCCAACAAATAGCTGTTTGGGCTTAAACAATATTAATGTTAATTTAAGTAATTGTTTTTTAAGCACGTAGAAGCATTTTTGTTTTCTGCTTGAATGATGACATAGCATTTAAAAGGGTCCCATTTGAAATGATTCTGGGAAGATGGCAGCTTTAGCACATCTCTACTGCCCTCTTTTTATAAACCCAGTTTAAATTTGAGAGCTTAGAACAAGAACGCCAAGAGTTAGAGTGGGAACTTACGAAGGCAGAGGACTCAGAGACTAGATCCAGGAAACCTAAGATGCATACAATAAAATTTTAGAAGGAGAAATAAGTAATAGAAGAAAAATGCCCTGAGCTGAGAAAAGATTGCAAATTGAAAAAGACTGCAGATTTGAATGAGTGTGCTGTGTTCCAGGCAAGACTGATGAGGAATGGCATAAACCTAGGCATCTCCTGATAGAATTCCTGAATTCACTGATAAAGAAAAAGACATCCTATGAGCTCCTAGGTAGAAAGATGAAGTTAAAACAGCAACAACAAGAAAACAGACTGTTCTCATTTGCAATACTGCAACTTTGATGATGGTGTGAGAAACATCCACAAACTATTGAGAAAAGAGGTCTCTACTCCAAGAATCCTGTATGCAGAATAGATATGTACCCTTTGGGGAAAAGAAAGCTCTGTGAGTGTGCAAAGATTCAGAGATTGTATCACCCACAGGCTCCAATCTAAGCAGTGTACCCTAATGAAACAGATAATGTGAAACAGAGACCCCAAGATTGGAGGAAGAAAGGGAACAGTGATGGATAATGGACTTTGACATAAGGGTATATATGTTATATATATATATAATTACATTCATAGCAAGTGACAAAGAATGTGTAATATAAATGCTAAGTAAGAATTTTTGAAACAGAAGAGACCTATTACAGCAGAAAACCTGGTTGTCTGAATGAAATAGACTAGGGGTGCCTGGATGGCTCCGTCAGTTAAGCATCTGATTCTTGATTTCAACTCAGGTCATGGTCTCATGGTCGTGGGATGGAGCCCCGCATCGAGCTCTGTGCTGAGTGTGGAGCCTGCTTGGGATTCTCTCTCACCCTCTCTCTCTGCTCCTTTCCTGCTCACGCTACATGTCCACACTGCATGCAGTGCTCTCTCTCTCTTTCAAAATAAATAAATAAACATTAAAAAAAATAGTCTAAATGATTTCAGCAAAACTCAGACGTTGTGGATCAGGGTAGTATGGGGATGGGTGGGGTGTAATAGCATTCTTTGCTATCATTGGGATGTTGGCAGGGGTAAGTATGGGAATGAACTGCCTTGGTGAGGAGAAAAAGGCTCTGTAATAGTATTAAAAAATTTTTCAAATACTTCAGGGTAAATATCACAAAAAAGGCACAGGATCCATGTGAAGAAAATTATAAACTCTCAAGGATGTAAAAGCAAGATCTGAAAAAATGTAAATATATAACATATTCCCAGATGGGAGGACTAAATATATATAAAATTAACAGAAATTCATTACAGCTTCAGTGGAGAGTTCTTTGGGTAGTGGGGAATTAGATAATGATCTCAGTGTGCATATAGTAGAATAAATGTTTTGGAATAGCCAAGCAAATTTAGAAACAAAATAGTGAGGTGGTCCTTGCTTTACCATGTATTAAAGCAGAGTCTAAAATCACTATGCTCTAAGCAGGATGGTATTAGCATTTGAATAAAGACGAATGAACAGAATAAAGTGCCCAAGTCCTTGTATATGTAGGAAAAATAATTCTAAAAACATGAAAGTTTCATGAGCTTAGACCACTTGTCTTCTCAAATTCTCAGATTAGCAAAGATCTTAAAATAAGCTGGCTGGGACTCCATAGGACATCAGAAATACTGAACTTCTTTAAAAAAATGATTTTTAAACGTTTATTTATCTTAGAGAGAGAGGCATGAGCAGGAGAGGGGCAGAGAGAGAGGGAGGCACAGAACTCAAGGCAGGCTCCAGGCTCCATGGTGTCAGCACAGAGCCTGACATGGGGCTCAAACTCAGGAACTGTGAGATCATAACCTGAGCCGAAGTCAGATTCTCTACTGACTGAGCCACCCAGGAGCCCCAGAAATACTGAACTTCTTGATGTTCTATTTATGCTGCCAAGAGGAGCACACTGGAACCAGAAACAAAAGACCTTTCCTCTTGCAGTGTCTGTAGACCAGCTACAGACTAGCTTAACGTTCAGGCATCAGGCAAAAGAAAATTATTTAAAGGGTCCATCTTAATTTTCACAGAACAGGCAATGAAGGGTAGATTGGGAGCTGAGAAGCAATAAATTGAAAGCTGACATACCCTTGATTCTTCTTTTTCTTTCAGTCCAACTCTCCATATGTAGTTCCTCTGTAGTTTTTTTCATTTTTTATTTTTTTCATTTTTCATTTTTGAGAGAGAGGGAAAGACAGAGTGTGAGTGGGGGAGGGGCAGATAGAGAGTGAGACACAGAATCCAAAGCAGGCTCCAGGCTCTGAGCTGTCAGCAGAGTCTGACATGGGGCTGGAACCCATGAACTGTAAGACCATGACATGAGCCGAAGTTGGACACTTGATTGACTGAGCCACCCAGGCGCCCCAGTTTTTTTGGTACCACCTTGAAAAGTATCCTTAGTCTGTTTCTCTCTAACACTGTTCACTGCTAATCATTGCCTGGCCTGTTCATCTCTGGCTCTGGCTTGGCTAGCTCCTTCCTAGTATCCTTGCTGTCTTCTCTGTCACTGATTTCCACATAGCAGCTACAGAGAGCTTTTTGTTTATTTAGTTTTTTTTTTAAGTTTATTTATTTATTTTGAGAGACACAAAGAGAGAGAGTGCGCATACAAGTTGGGGAGGGGCAGAGAAGAGAGGGAGACAGAGAATCCCAAGAGGCTCCGTGCTGTCAGCACAGAGCCCCATGCGGGGCTCCATCCCACGAACCGTGAGATCATGACCCAAGCTGAAATCAAGAGTTGGCTGCTCAAGCGACCTTGCCACCCAGGCGCCCCTACAGTGAGCTTTTTGAACCACAGATTTGATCATGTTGCTTTTCTGCCATAAGACCCTTCGATGGCTTCTTTTTGCATTAAAATAAAATTCAGACTCCATTCTATGGTCTCTAAGGCCTACACAGTCCCAGCCCCTCATCTGTTGATCTCATCCACTGTGCTTCAGCCACATTGGCTGACTTCTCTCCGTCCTCTTCTCTTCCTTCTCTCTGTTCTGGTTTTTACTCTTTCCTCCCTCCCCCTGTTCTCTTTCCCTTTCCCTTTTATTTATTTAGCTGCTATTTATTGTGGCCTACTATGTGCCACACAAGTACAGGCAACAGAGCAGTGGTTACAATAACAAAAATCCCTGCCCTTAGGGGGCTTACATTCTGTAGGAATAGACAAAAATTAGTAAGTAATCTATTTTGCTTGTCAGATGGTAAAAATTTCAAAGGAGATCAATCATGAAGAGGGATACAGAATACGGGGGCTGAGTCAGTGGGTACAATTTAAAATAGGGTGGTCAGGGATCCTAAGATGGCATTTGAGCAAAAACCCAAGGGCAGTGAGTCTCTTTTCCTCTTCCTTGAACTCACCATGCTTGTCCCCACTTCAAAGCCTTGTTTTTTGCTTTGCTTCTGCTTGGAACGCTCCTCTCCAAGATCTGTGCTTGGCCAACAACTCTGCCTCCTTTCTGTCTCAGCTCAAAAGTTACCTTCTCAGAGATGCCTTCTCTGACTGCCAGGTTCAAATAAGTAACTCTTCCCATTTCTCTCCATCACATCTCTCTTGTTACTTTCTTTTTCTGTTTTAAATTTTCTGATTAATGCATACCGTCATTTGAAATGATCTTGTTCCTGTATTTATTTATTATCTGATGCTCCCCTAGGAAAATGTTAGTTCTGTAGGGGACCTTGCTGTCTTGTTTCCCTGCTGGATGTCCACGGTCTAGAATAGAAGACTCTCAGTAGACACTTGTTCAGTGAACAGATGGATTTTGCAGGCAGAAGATTCCAACGGGATTCCTTAGATGGTGTAGCTTTACAGGGTAAAGAAGTGTGGGCTCTGGCCCCAAGGCCTCTGGCAGGAAAGAAAGGGAGCCCCTGTGGGAACTGGTCAGGACTGGAACTCAGGGGCTCATGGTGTTCCTGGCATTTTCTGGTTAGTTTCTGAAGTGAATTTGTTTTTCCTTTGTTTCCTCACCTGTTTGTGCCCTCTTATTTTCCATATGACTTTTATAGCGGGTGATGTGTCACAACTTTCCATTTCATCAGCCTACCTGGCTACTTTGCGCATTCAGTTCAGCTGGTGTTTATTACAGAAGATCCAGTCCCACACCTGGTACAGTGCTTCACGACCGCTGGAGCCACACCACTGAGCACTTCGCTCCCTGCATGCAGGGGACGCACACCCCTTCTGTATTTTGCCCATGCAAAGTTGATTCTCTTTTTGTTTTACTTTAACCAAATGTATTACCCACATGATCTGATCTGAGGTGTAAGCTAATTGGGTGGGTTTTTCTGTAGACCAGATATTGTCGGCAACCTTCATTTTGGTTTAACTGGTTGGTCCTGGTTGAGAAAAGCTAAATATTTCATATGCCTGTTTTTCGTACATCTTTTCTTGGCCACATTATATCTTTTGCAAAATGTTGGAAAACCAGGGGAGTGAAATATTTAGCCGTGTGATAAATATTAGGTTTGTTGAACTAGATCAGGCCTTTGGTCAGTTTAACCTAGCGTGTGCCAGCTAGACTCTGAGGACACTCATGAGCCACCCATAGTATGTCCAGCTGTACACACATAACACTTTTATCCTGGGTCCTACCAGTTTTTTCTCAGGTGCCTATTTGAATATCTGTGTCCAAGATATTGTTCAAACACTAACATAAGTTGGCACATTGCATAAATACAGTAAAATCTCAAATATTCCATTTATTTATTATTCTGTCATGAGCTTCTAGTTTATCTTTGTGGTTGAGAAATAGAGCTTGTGAAACATCTTAATAATTAAGGTTATCTTATTTCAGTAAAGACTGAAAGAAACATGATTAAAATGATTACCGTGTTGAAAAAACATGACTAAGGTGATTGTTGTTAATTAGCAGAAGATCACCATTATCAGAAGAAGTAAATTCTTCAGAATCCTGAATTTGATTTGATCACCTTCTAAGTTTTCCTTATAATTGTTCAAAGAAAGAGTTATTCATTAGTGGTGGGGCTTCTTTCTTTTTCATTTTCTTGTACTCAGTTTCAGTTGTCTCAGTTTCCTTACCTGTAAAATGTGGATAATAATAGTGTTTACTTTATAGGATTTATGTGGGAACAAAATCAGTTAATACATAAAAAATATTTAAGTGTTATTAGAACAGTGCCTGGCACCTGGTTAGCACTGTCTTTTATGCCATTATGCTGCTTTTAACTTTATATATTCCAAAAGTGCTATCTTTGCAGAAGTGGTGATAGTGAAGACTATCGGAATCGGGTGTATGAACCCAAATTTGGTTTCTAGCTTTACCTAAAACAGGATGATAGTTAAAGCCATGAGAATAGATGAGTTCACCCAGGAAAGAGCGTGTGTCATGAACAGAGAGTATTTCAGACAGACCCCTAAGAAATGCTGACATGGGCAGAGGAAATGAAAACCTGTAAAGTCAAGTAGGAGGAAGTGGCTGGGGGTTTAGCAAGAAAGCTGGAGAAGGAAAATCAGGAGAGTTTGAGGTCAGAAAGACAAAAGAGGAAATGATTAAATGTTGCAAACACAAGAATGATAAGGATATGATGGATTTGTTGGATTTAGCCACCAGGTGGTTTATGAATTTGGTGAGAGTGATTTTAATGCAGTGATGTGGGAATCTGAAGCCCAATTATAATGGGCTAATCAGTGAATGAGAGGAAATAGAAGAATTTCAAAAACAAAACAACTTTCAGTAAATTTGACTGTTATCAGGAGGATGGGACATGACAGTTTTTTGGTAGTTATTTGTAGAGATAAGATGATGTGAACAGCATCTTTATTGCCTCATAAACCACCTAAAGAATGCACGTATAAGCACTGAAGGTGCTTATGCAAGGGGCATTAGTGTACCTGGAGCATTTTGGGAAGGAGCGCCTGTAGTAGTATTGCACGGTCTCAGAGTTGACAGTTGGATAGGAGTTCGGTGAGCACACAGACAAGGGAGAAGGATACTTTAGGTTTTGAGAAAAGCATGGATTTGTGCATCATTGTAGCATGTTTGAGGAATTCTGATGATTTAGTAACTGCTAGAGCATAAAGGTAAGCTCAGTAGTCCAGTGGGCCTGGACAGGTGAGCAGAGTTGAGAGCATGGCAGGGGTGGGCCTTAGAATCTTAAATTTTATCGTGTGGGTCCTTGCTTCTCAGCGGAGTTTGTGTGGATGTGCCAGGAGGTATGCAAAGCTATAGGATACGCACGATACGTCTTCTTGGAGTAGACATTTAATTGGATTTGGGGGAAATTATGGTTGTATTAAAACATGAATATATTATACAGAATCAAAAATTAAAGACAGAATATAATTTTATATTTAAAGGTTTTTAAATAACATATTTTCCTGGCTGGCTTCTTCAGGCTGTGCCTTGTGCCTCTTCTAGCCCTCCCTCCCCCATCACTTTTCTTCAGGTGAAAGAGTTGATCCATCCATATAGGTGATGTGCAATCATTGCAGAATTGTAAGTAGGAGTGGTTGACCTCTGTCTTTGGTAAAGATTGCCCCAGAGGAGGGTGATTTCAGCCTTCCGGGTCATACAACCAAGGGGCACCACTCCCATTGAATATAATGAAGAATAGCCCTGAATAGATAAGAACAGAGCAGGAGGACAAGACAGGACAGGGGAACTTCTTTTTTTCTTTTTTTTTTTTAATATATGAAATTTATCGTCAAATTGGTTTCCATACAACACCCAGTGCTTATCCCAAAAGATGCCCTCTTAGGACAGGGGAACTTCTTTTTTTTTTTTTAATTTTTTTTTTCCAACGTTTATTTATTTTTGGGACAGAGAGAGACAGAGCATGAACGGGGGAGGGGCAGAGAGAGAGGGAGACACAGAATCGGAAGCAAGCTCCAGGCTCTGAGCCATCAGCCCAGAGCCTGACGCGGGGCTCGAACTCACGGACCGCGAGATCGTGACCTGGCTGAAGTCGGACGCTTAACCGACTGCGCCACCCAGGCGCCCCAGGACAGGGGAACTTCTAATGAGGCCACTGAAATGAGCTAGTGGTCTCTGCAAGTAGGATTAGGGAAGAGGGAACAAAAAGAGGTATTTGAGGAGGCAGAATTGATGCAACTAGTGTAGAAGAGGAGGGCCTATGATATGATAGCAGAACCGGGGCTGACTCCAAGTTTTCTGGCTTAGCATCTTGAGAGGATGATGGCACAATTTCCTAGTACAGGGAATAGAGGAAAGAAGAACAGTTTTGCCTACAGGAAGAGATAAATTCAGTGTTATTGAGAGGTCTTTGGGCCATGCAGGTGGAGAAGCAGGTGGTTGGCGGTGTGTGTGTAACTCTTTAGAAAAGCCTGTCCTGAAGATACACATTCAGTATTCCTGAGTGGTCATCACTGACCATGGAAGCCATGGGCATGACCGAGGTGGTCCAAGGGGAGCACACTGAATGAGAAGAGATTAAATGTAGAGCTCTGGAAGTACCACCGTTTAAAGAGGAAGCTGAAGAAAAGGAATCTGAGAAAGAGTGGCCAGGGAGGTATGCATGACCAAAGTGGGAGAAGAACAGAGTAACAGGGAATTGCAAGAAGTGCCTGTTGCTGCTGAGAATTTAACCAAGAGTGGACTGAGAAATGCCCTTGAAATTTACAAGTGGAGGAAGTCATTGGTGATGACTTTTCCCTGAGCTGTTTTAATTGTGTTGTGGCAGGGGACTGGACACCTGTTGGGAGTAGTGCAATAAGGAATCCAAGGTGGAAGAGGAAGTGGAAGTAGAGGCAGGCAGTGTATACTGCTCTTTCAAGCTGGGCTGCGTGAGGTGAAGGAGAGAAAGAATAGTAACTACAATGCTTATATGTTTATCTCTCTGCATACGAGAAAGCAAAGTTGCGTGAGGAGAGGAATTTCCTTTTATTCACCCCTTTAGCTTGAGGTAGAAAAGAGCTCCTGGCACCCAGTAGGCGCTCAATAAATATGTGGTGGCTGTATTAATGAATTATGTTAAGAAGGGAGAGACTTGAGCATGCTCCTTTGTGGGGGCAAGGGTAGAGGTTTTGGAGAGGAGAGGTTGAAGGTGTAGAGTAGAAAGGACATGATGGAACGTGGTCTCCGTGAGTCAGGAAAGTGAGATCCCAAGCACTGCTGGAGTGGTTATCCAGGATACGGGAGTGACTCCTGAAGACACAGAAGGAAAGGAAGAAAGGACGGGAACAGAGGCAGATATTTATAGGTGGTGGAGGAGGAAGTTGGGGGAGTTCTCTCCTGATGGTCTTATGAGTAGTCTCTGAGTTAAAAATAAGAATGAGTATCATGTATATATCCTTGGAAAACGCTTTGTGAGGTCATACAAAAAAGCCACTCCCACTCAAGCAGCTATGCTTATGTGGAAAGTCCTGGATACGTAATTGTAGGCACACACGAGGTTGTGGTCAGTGACATAAAGGGTAGGTGAGGTAAGGCTGCGCCAGGGAGCATGAGTAAGAGTAGGTGAGACAAGAGGTCTCCAGTCTCCGACATAAATGTAGGGAGTGGCTGAGAGCTGAGAGAAGGGAATATACATACCAGTGAGAACCCCAGTTTGTTGAGACCCACAAACAGCACGAGATTGTCCTTGGACTCCCTAAGGAAGTCAAAGGAAAGGCAGTGCATGAGGCTCACTTTTCCCACTTTGAATACAGTGAAGAGAAACTTGAGCCTTGAGTCAGGTAGAGTAACTCTTTGTTAACAAGTCCTCTGGTTCTAACCAGGCTGGTTTTCCAGTGATTTATTTCTGATTCATTTCACAGGAAACTGCTTTCCCAACTTTTGACAACCTGTTATCTAAAATGATTGGTCTGTTTAGAAGCAGAGGTAGTAGAAAGAGGATGTGACAGTATCTCAGTGAGTCATAAGGAACAAGACATGACCATATTTGTTCACCTCATCAGGTTTTATCTAGAATTAAAGAATATTAAAGTGTCCATTTTGTTTCAATTAACAGTTTAGTAATAAATTCTCACTTGTTGAGAAGTCTCTCTTTTTGATCTCATCAAGTTCAAGACTACATATTTCTCAGGAATTTCTGACAGGGAAAATACAGCAGTCAGGATGGGTTTTATGGTCTTCTAGATTTCTGTTGAATTTAAATAACCCAAACAAGCTGATTTTTTTTTCTTTTGCTATTAACCTTATGAGCCATTATTACAAATTGACCTCTGACAGTGAAGCTGTACAAGGCAGGCTAGAGTTGGCCTTGAGTCTGGCTGCTTCTGTTTTTGCGTTTCTCACATGTTAAAACATGTTCCCTGTAAAGTGAACACAGGATCTTTCAGAAGGGGATCAGATTCTAAGAGTAAAAGGTGTTTTGCTTAGAGCAAGTTGCAAATTGTAATCACTTACTTAACTGCCCTATCAGGGAAAACAAGTTCATAATGTGAAGAGCACCTGTCACTTTTTGGAGGTGGAGAAAAGTAGCTTTTTTTCTTTTCTTTGACATAAGGTGAAATCAGAGGCTGACTAAGCTATGCTAATTATGACTTGGTATCACAATTAGCTCAATACTTAGAATTCATTTTTTTGAAGCCATCCAAGATTTGATGGGTGGTGGGGGAAAACCCTCTGTGTCCCCACCTCACTCCCCCACGTTCTAAGCTTTTTAGCCATTAGTTGAATAGTTAGAACTCCAGGTAGGCCTTTATTTGGAGGAAGAAAATTAACTTTATTGGCATTCTTGATGAGAACCAAGGGAAGGAGAGTTATCTAGTCAGTTTGGCATCAACAAGCTGAGAACCCATTTCTCATTTTCATGGACAACTAAGTTGTAGCCAGATCCCTATTTTCCTGAGTTTAGTGTGTGTGTGTGTGTGTGTGTGTGTGTGTGTGTGTGTGTGTCTCAGAGACAACACTCAAGAATTCTGAAAGAGACCAGACGTCTGGACCCTTTTACCAGATTCTCATTTCTGTTGGCTTTTCTGGGAATCAACTGGGAAAGCATTCTGAGGTGAGAGACACATCAGAGGCAGTGAGTGAGGTAACTTGGAAAAGATCACTGAGTTCAGGTCCCATTTCTGCTATTTACAAGCTGTGACCTCTCTTAGCCTTTGGGAGATGAAGTGGCTAGATGAGAGAACCTAGGTCTTTGCAGCTTTTCATTCCTGTGATGACCTGTATGTTTATGAAAATATATGAAAAGGAAATCCTATTTTAAATTCATCAGGATAGTTATTATTTAAAGAAACCCGTATATAGTGGGAATCATCACTGCCTAATATGTAGTCAGTCAAAACTTATGTTGAGTTTTCTCAAAGTAAGGCACACACTTAACCATTCAGGATGTGTGCTGTTGTTGTTTTGGTCTGTTGAGGATTAAGGGACAGGACTTTAATTCTGAGTCTTATAATTTACAGCTTGTTGAATCCCCCCTTTAGTGCATCTCCTCTCCCCTTTGCCCTCCCCTCCTCTCCAACCTCAGCATCCTGTGCATTTTTCATCTGTACTGCTTATCAGATTACTTTATAGTTGTTTGCTTACATTTCTCTCTGTCCTTCCCAGAGGCTGGAAACCACGTCCTATTCATCTTTACTTTTCTTATAAAACATTGAGGAGAAGAAAGATGGTGAGATGTCAGGAAATAGGCAGCAGTAGAGTCAAAGATGGCCCAGGGAAGCCCGGGTGGCTCCGTCGGTTGAGCTCCTGACTGTTGATTTTGGTTCAGGTTGTGATCTCAGGGTTGTGGGATCAAGCCCTGTGTTCGGCTCTGCACTGAGCATGGAGTCTGCTTGGGATATTCTCTCTCTCTCTCTCTCTCTCTCTCTGTCTCTCTCTCTCTCTGTCTCTCTCTCTGTCTCTCTGTCCCTCCCTCTCTCTGCCCCTCTCCCTAGCTGGTGCTCGCTCGCTCTCTCAAAAAAAAAAAAAAGCCCAGATTTTGGTTTGGGTGACCAGGGGAATGATGGTGTTACATATAGAGACAGCTGAGGTGCTGGTTTGGAAAGAAGGTGGTGTAATCTTGGACAAGATTGAATCTGTGGCACTGTCAGAACATTCAGGCAGACTACTCAGTAGGCAGTTAGCAGTGATGACTTATGTCCTGGGGCAGTTGAAGGATTTGGGCATCATCTACAGGAGGCTCATCAGGGTGAATCAGATCTTTGAAAGGGAAAGTAAAAAATGAAGGTAATGGGGAATGCTGCCCATATTTAGGAAACTCCAGGATAAAGAAGAGTCCTCCAGAGTGCCAGGAATGATGACAGAAGCAGGAGATGGACTGGGGTGTGTGGTACCATGCTTTTATGGAGGTAAAGACTTAACAGTGTTAAAGCTGTAGAGAGGTTAGGAGAATTAGATGAGGGAACGCAGATGGTTGGATTAGTCAGTTCTGGTCCTGTGGCTGAATCAGAGGCTAGATTAAAAAGTGATGAGGACATAGAAACTATGAGTGTAGGCTTCTCATTTTGAAATTGGGAAAAAGGGTTGAAAGAACAAGAGCAGATTCAAAGGAAGACTTATTTTACTTTGTTATTATTTTTTAATAATAGAGGTTACTGAGGAATCTTTATAGGCCTGGGGAGGCTAAGAAAGGAGGCTAAGAAAAGATTGAGTTGGCTAGGGGGGTTTGGACACAGACTAGATCCCTGAGGGTGGAAGGTGAGCTTGAGATCAGCAGGATTGTGGGGTTGCCGTCCCGCTGCGGTGGTGGGAGGGGCGCCTCTCCCAAGACTGTAGGAGGGTTTGGTTGTAAAAACTGATTGGGGCTGGGAAATTGGTGTGGGATTAATGGGAAAAGATTCTTCAGAAAGACGGAAGCATGGAGTTTTGAGAAATGTGAAAAGAATTAGAGCTGTGGGAAAGTTTGAGAACAATTAATGAAACAATGAAAACAGAGCCAGAACCCGTGAGGCCAGAGCCAGTGTGGTCAGCATGGATTTGGAGTGGACACGGTTGCGTGATGTTTGTGTGGAACTATGATATCAGGATGTCATACAAGTCATTAGTGTGAATGTCAGTGGCCCCCTGGTCCAGAGAAAAGCAGAAGGCAGGTTGTAAAGATGGGAACGTGCTCTGAGGAGGGGTGGGCTTCAACACTGTGCCATCATCCTTGACTTCACAGCTCCAGACTGTCCCATGTTGTTGATCACTGAGCATTCCTGTGTTACTGTTTTTGCCTGTATGTGTTTGAAGCAGGAAAAAAGATTATCTTATTTAAGGGTTATTGAGGGGAGAAAAAGGTATGAGAATACTTGTAAGAATGCTATGCTCCCCCCCCCCCTTTTAATTTAAAAAAGAATGGCATGGGAATTGTTGAAAAACTCTGTGAAATGGAAAAATAGTTTCCTCCCTCCCCCAGTCCTGCTTCCCAAATGAAATCACTTTTTATCAGTTCTGGTGGGTAACAGTATAATTTTCAATAATATGTTAAGTCAACTTACAATGAGAAATTTATCCATTCCTGTATTCTTTTCCTCCTGAATTTTTTCAGTTATACTATTGTTCTTACATTGTCAAGGTAAATAATGTTTATATTGTTTTGTGTAACAAGAAGTAGTCTTTGTGCTGTGTATACACATTAAGCCTAAGGGTTTATACCCCACAAATACCACTTTGCAATATTATTATTAAATAAATATTACTTTAGAACCTAGAAGTGCTGTTGGGCATGTGGAGAAGGAAATAGGATGCTTTATCATCAAACCCCTGCCTCAAAGAGAATGGTGCAAACAACAAGATCTCCTGAATCCTCTTTTAATTTCTTTTTAGCTTTCTATGCTGTCTAGGTCTTACTCAGCCTATTGTTTCTCATACTTTAAGTTGTCATTTTCCTTATTTTTAAAAGAATTTTGGAATAGTTATTTTTAGTACGGGGTGCATGAGTGTTAAACTTTAAGTCCTTGCCTAATGTCGTTACCTCCCGTTGATTGTCATTTCTCTGAATGTAACCTATTTTTATATCATGGAGGCTTTTCGGATTTGCCTTTTGTCCTTGGAGTTGTGAAATTCATTAGGATGTGTCTAGGTGCGTGTCTTCTTCATCCTGTTTGGCACTTGGTAGACTTCTTTCAATCTGTTTTTATTGGCTGTCTTTCTACAGCTCAGAGGGACTTTGTTTTATTACTTCTTTCCTTCCATGTGTCTTGTTTTTAAAGTATTTTGTGTTTTCTCTTTCTTTTTTAAATTTCCTCTCTTTTAACAGCGGTTTATTCTTTTTTTTTTTTTTTTTTTTGCACATGATAGCCTCTTGAATCTGTGTAGATTAAAAAAATTTTTTTTTAATGTTTATTTATTTTTGAGAGAGACAGAGTGCAAACAGGGGAGGGGCAAAGAGAGAGGGAGATACAGGATCCAAAGCAGGCTCCAGGCCCTTAGCTGTCAGCACAGAGCCCGGTGTGGGCTGGAAACCACGAACCACAAGATCATGACCTGGGCCGAAGTTGGACACTCAACCGACTGAGCCACCCAGGTGCCCCACTCTGTGTAGAACTTTTTAAAAGTTCTCTTCTTTTTTTTGGGGCGCCTGGGTGGCGCAGTCGGTTAAGCGTCCGACTTCAGCCAGGTCACGATCTCGCGGTCCGTGAGTTCGAGCCCCGCATCAGGCTCTGGGCTGATGGCTCGGAGACTGGAGCCTGTTTCCGATTCTGTGTCTCCCTCTCTCTCTGCCCCTCCCCCATTCATGCTCTGTCTCTCTCTGTCCCCCAAAAAATAAATAAACGTTGAAAAAAAATTAAAAAAAAAAAAGTTCTCTTCTTTTTTTAAAAAAATTTTTTTTTAATTTTTATTTATTTTTGAGAGAGAGACAGAGTGTGAGGAGGGGAGGGGCAGAGAGAGAGGGAGACACAGAATTCAAAGCAGGCTCCAGGCCCTGAGCTGTCAGCACAGAACCTGACGTGGGGCTCCAACCCACGAACCGTGAGATCATGACCTGAGCTGAAGTTGGACACTCAACCGACTGAGCCCCTTTAAAAGTTCTCTCCTAATTCCAGAAATATTTCATATTTCTTTTGGGGGCACGTTCTCCCAGTGGTCCATCTTGGCCCATTTTTTCCATTTCGTAGGGAAACATTTCCTCAAATGTCATCATTGTTCATGATTAATGTGAATGGCTAGGTTGATTAATTAGTATAGGTAGTTGGCATGGTTTTCTTCTGGAGTTAAATTGGTCTTATTATTTGAATTTTTCTTGTGGAATATCACATACAAAAGAGTATATATTATGTGAAACACTGTTTAAATAAGAGTAGTAAATTATCCATGATCTAGTTTAGCAACTAAAATCTTAATAGACCCTTGAGGGCCCTGTGGACTGATTATTCTCCCTTGCCCTCAAATGTAATCATCATTCTGAATTTGGTTACTCGTTACCTAATTTTCCTTTATAGTTTGTATATATCCCAACAAAATATTTAGGTTTGTAAGTTTCTGAACTCTTCTAGTGGAATCATGCTTTTTTTTTTCTTTTTTTTTTGCTTAGCATTGTTTATGAGATTGATTCCTGCTGATGCAAGTTATTGTACTTCTTTTTGTTTTCCTGCTGCTCTAGCATTCCATTGCATGAATTCATCTCAGCTTGTTAGTCTATTTGCCACTTGGCAGATACTTTAGTTGTTTCCACTATTTTGCTGTTGCAAACATCATTGCTATGAATATGCTTATATATGTCTTCTATATTTAAACATATGTGTATATGACTCTAGAATGAAATAGAACACAATCTTTGGATAGGAAATTGTGAGGGATTAAAAATTCTTTAATAAACTTCTTTGTATTTTCCGTAGTTCCTTAAATGCCCTTGGTTTTATGTTCTGGAATTAAAAAAAAAAAAATTAACATCTACATTCTTTTCCTTTGGAAAATACAGAAAAGGGTATGGCTTAATAAGAGAAATTTGCATTAGTAAATGTGGAAAGAATCAGTGCAACTTTCATGTGTTAAGTATGATTTTTGCAAGCTTACTGATTTTGTAGAATCTTTGGCAGTGCTTTTGTATCAAATAAGTCTATTTGTAACTACCTCAGGCTTGAATTATAAGTGTTTCTGTCAAGTTTGTAACTTTTAAAACTTGTTTTCTGTTATTTTCTTATTCATCTGCTGTCAGTCACTCAAATTTCCTTTGCCAGCATTATTCCCAATAAAGGAGATCCATCAAAAACTTTTGGTATCTTAGCCATCAAAAAGAATGAAATCTTGCCATTTGTAAAGACATGAATGGAACTAGAATGTATTATGTTAAGCCAAATAAGTCAATTGGAGAAAGACAAATACCATATGATTTCACTCATATGTGAAATCATAGGAGTTTCATGTTTCATCAAAACAGATGAACATATGGGAAGGCAGGGGAGAGAAGAGGGAAACAAGAGACTCTTAAGGATAGATACTCTTAAGGATAGAGAACACACTGAGGGTTGATGGAAGGAGGTGGGTGGGGATGGGGGATGGGCTAGATGGGCTATGGGTACTAAGGAGGGCACTTGTGATGAGCACTGGGTGTTGTGTGTAAGTGATGAATCACTGAATTCTACTCCTGAAACCAATATTACACCGTATGTTAACTAAAGTGTAATAAAAAAAAAAAAAAACCTTTTGCTATCTAAGCAAATAGAATAATTTTAAAGTGTTGAAAAGATTTAAGAGTTTTATTATAGGTCAATTGGCTTATGGATTATAAAGTTTTGGGGTTTTGTTTTTAGAGCCTCAGTTTCTTCAGACTAAGGCATACCTGTGCTTTTGATAATAAACTTTGATACTCTGCCTAAATTACATAGGCTTGCTTGGGGTAACAATTTTTCTATACCTCACTGACTCGGCTGAAGGTGATTGAGCAAATAGAGGCATTCAAAGCAACTGATCACAGAGCTCAGGAAGTTTTGATTGATCGATAATAGATCTAATAAACTTGGCCTCAGACATAGAGGAAATCCATTTTAAATGCCTCTAAACTTTGTGGAACCATTTTGTGTGGGCCTTCATTTAAAGACGCACCCCCTCGGATAAGCAGTCATGGGCCTCTGGAGTTCTCTCTCTAAGGCAGGCATCCTTGAAATATTATGGGAGTTGGTTGAAACTTTTCTGGTGATCACCATTGTAAGTAAATTTGGATAATGGAACTGGTTTGAATACAAGAAAGCGCAAGCAGTTTTCCTCAGTTGAGTTTATGAATGAATGTATACCTTGGATTTTGGAGGGATTCCATAAGTTTCTTGCACCATCTCTTTGCAGCAACATGTACTGAACAGACTCGGGAAAAATTTGGCTATGATGCCAGTCTCGGTTCAGGAAAGTCAAGTTTCAGAGTTGGGGTGGATGAAGAAAGTTTCTTGATAATAGCTCAGACTTAGTGTATGGCTCAAGAGATCAGAAAGTAAAAATTGGAGTTGATGCAACAACCCAGTTAATGTCCATATTGACTAAAATGTGAATACTTAATTTTTGTATTATCTCCTTTTTATATGTCACCGAACAAAATACTTGTGATCTTTCTGTGCCCTACTGTGGGAAAGCCTTATTAGAAGGTGTATTGTGGTCCTGGCTGACTTAAAAATATTTGTGAATGTATTGTAGAGCAATGTTAGTTTTTCCCATACAGTATGTAATGTTCTTTTTTTTTTTTTAATTTTTTTTGATCTTTATTTATTTTTCTTTGAGAGAGAGAGAGAGTGTGCAAGCAGGACACAACAGAGAGAGAGGGAGACACAGGATCTGAAGCAGGCTCCAGGCTCTGAGCTGTCAGCACAGAGCCCAACGCGGAGCTCGAACTCACGATCCACAAGTTCATGACCTGAGCGGAAGTCAGACGCTTAACCGACTGAGCCACCCAGGCGCCCCTAATGTTATTTTTTGATTAGCCCCATCCCAAACAAAATTTAGAGAGTCTGGTGGAGAAAATGACTCAAAATGTTGTATTCAGCGTTTTTGTTACTACTTTTAAGACATGTTAGTAAGTGAAAGGGATCCACAGGACTTGGTTTGAATGATACTCAAAACCCCTGAGAGTGCTTAATGTGTTAGTAATAGTTGTAATTCTGGTTTGAAATTTGCATCACAGCAGTATGAGAACTGAACTGCTGTACTTAACAGTTGGAAGGGGAATTGTTTTTAATCCATGGTCACAAACAACTTCTGTTTAGGGAACAGAGGGAGGCAGAGTAGGAGAAATACAAATGGAAAATGTTACTCTTCTGTTGTGGTTTACTGTAGTATTTCATATTCCCTTAGGTTTTGGACTAGATTTCTGCCAGAATTCCATAAACTTGAGGGGTATGTGTGATTGTAGGCTATCTGACCTTTCTAGGTTGGAACTTTGTGGAATCTAATGTCTTCTACTTTCTAACTTGTTTGGTGAGAAAGTACACACACATGTGCGTGCATGCACACGTACAAATAGGGCAAGCAAGAAAATCTCATAAGAATGGTGAAAGGCTGCAGCTGTCTTAGAATTCATAAATGTGTTCCAAAACTTAAGTTTTTTTCATCGCTGTAGATGTGTGTTGCAGTATAGTTTTTCCTGTCTTCATTTTCCCTTATGAAAGGAAAAGATTTGATATTTCTGAGTTACCACTTTCCTAAAATCTACTCATTTTGCTCAGATCTGTGCTATGTATAGGGTGTTATATTCCTGCCCACGTCTGATGGTGGAAGAAGAGACACAGACAGGAGAGTGGGTGACTGACTCAGAAAGATGTAAATGATCTTATTATACTTGAGCTGCGACCACACCTAGAAACCTTGACAATAACAAGGCCTGTGTTTGATATACCTCACTTGTTAAATCCTGTCTGGATTTTAGCGTGTCACATGTGTGTTGTTCATCAGCAAAGTTAAACAGGTGCTAGAACAATTACAAAGCTTTAATCAGACTGATGATTACACTGTTTCCCACTTTGACCATACAAAGAAAATGAAACATAACCAAAACAAATTTCTAGTTGTTTCTTGTATTGTTGGTTCTAGTTCAGTGGTTTCAGTGCCCTAGGTCCTCCACCAAGATAGATTTTCATAGGCACATTCATTAAGGTTAAAGTAATTGCAGTATTTGTGGCAAGTTGTTAATGTTTTTAAAATAGCTTTCACCTCATTATAAAAACAACTCATGTTGTTAAAAAAAAATAAAAAGGAAACTGAAGAAGAAAGTGAGTATTTCCTTATACCTAACACCCAAGTATAAATACTAACGCTACTTAAGTAAACTTTTTTCTGTCACTTTTCTATCTAGATCTTTTTAAAAACGGAGGTAATACAAACACTGTACATTAATTATTATAATGGAATTTTTAAAAATAAAAATAAGAAAATTGAGGTAATACAGTAAATTCAGTTATATCAACTTAAAATTTTTTTTAATGTTTATTTAGTTTTGAAGGAAAGAGAGACAGAGTGTGAACAGGGGAGGGGCCGAGAGAGTGGGAAACACAGAATCCGAAATGGGCTCCAGGCTTTGAGCTGTCGTCAGCTCAGATCCCAACGTGGGGCACGAACTCACAAACTGCGAGATCATGACCTGAGCTGAAATCAGTCGCTTAACCAACTGAGTCACCCAGGCGCCCCAGTTATAGCAGTTTTTATTTTGAACGTTTCCTATTTCATTGTTCTTTAAAAGCACTTAGTAATGTTTCATTGGTTTGGATATAACATAATATTTGAACATTCACCTACCATTGGAAGTGTAGTTACCTTTAAATTTTTCTACAGTAAACTTTTTAAAGTAAACTTAAAAAAAAATTTTTTTTTAAATGTTTATTTATATTTGAGAGAGAGAGACCAAGCACGAGCTGGGGAAGGGCAGAGAGAGATGGAGACAGAATCTGAAGCAGGCTCCAGGCTCTGAGCTGTCAGCACAGAGCCCGATGCGGGGCTCAAACTCAGGAGCTGTGAGATCATGACCTGAGCTGAAGTCAGATGCTGAACCAACTGAGGCACCCAGGTGCCCTAAAGTAAATTTTTTAATAGACGTGTAACTTACATGTAAAACAGTCCAAATAATAAACATATAGCTTAGGAAATTTGTAGTGACTTTTTACAAAATGAACACACCCCTGAAACTACCACCTAGATCAAGAAAGAGAGCATTTTTTAAAAGTTTATTTATTTATTTTGAGAGAGAGAGAGAGAGAGAGAGAGAGAGAGAGAGAGAGAGAGCATCAGCAGGGGAGAAGCAGAGAGAGAGAATCCAAAGCAGGCTCCATTCTGTCAGCATGTGCTGTCAGTGCGGAGACCAATGTGGGGCTAGAACCCATGAACCGTGAGATTATGACTGAGCCAAGATCAAGAGTCAATGCTTGGGTGCCTGGGTGGCTCAGTCGGTTGAGCATCCAACTTGAGCTCAGGTCATGATCTCATGGTTTGTGAGTTCAAGCCCCACATCAGGCTCTGTGCTGACAGCTTGGAGCCTAGAGCCTGCTTTGGATTCTGTGTCTCCCTCTCTCTCTGCCCCTCCATGCTTGTGTTCTGTCTGTCTGTCTCTCAAAAGTAAATAAACATTAAAAAAAAAAAAAGTTGATACTTAACCCACTGAGCCACCTAGGTGCCCCAAGAAAGAGAGCATTAATTACCAGCATCCAGGAAGTCATGCCCCTTCCCAGTTATTAGATTCCCGAAGTTAATCACTACTGTGACTTCTGTCATCACTGATTCGTTTTGCCAATTCACAGTTTGCCAATTGAATTTGATTGGTTTTTGAATTTCACATAAATAGACTCCTACGTATGTTCTATGTCTGACTTCTATTCAACATTGTATCAGTGAATTTCATCCATGTTGTTACTTATTAGAAGTTAATTCTTTTTCATTTTGTACAATATTTAATTATATGACTGTACCACAACTTATTATTCATTCTGTTGTTCATGGGCATTTAATTTGTTTCCAGTTGGGCCCTTATGAATTTTTTATATATATGTCATTTATATGTATATGTGGATATATGTCCAGTAGAGGAATTGCTTGACTGTAGGAATGTGTATGTAACGTTTTAACAGATTTTTTATCATACAGTTTTCCAAAGTGTTTATACCAACTTGCATTCCCATCAACAATATGAGAGTTCAGTTTGCTCCTATAGTCATCGACACTTAGTATTGTTATTTCTTACTTTTAGCCATCTAGTAAATATGTAGTAGTAGAATTTCCTAGTGATTTTAATTTGCATTTCCTTGATGTCTAATGATATTGAACACCTCTTCATATGCTCATTTACCTTTTGGATGTCCTCTTTTGTAAAGTCGCTTGTTGAAGTGTTTTGGCAATTTTTAAATTGTGTTTGCCTATTTCTTATTGTTTTGTAGGCATTCTTTATCTGTCCTGAATATGAGTTCTTTGGTTGTATGCATTGCAAATATATTTTTTCTGTGGCTTGACTTTTTACTTTCTTACTGGTATCTCTTTCTCACATAGTGCCTTTTAAGAAATTGACAATGTTATTTTGGTAAAAACGTACACACATATCCAGGGCACTCCCTTGGAGGGTAGTGCATAAAAGGAGAATAAAATCAGAAGTTGTGGTGTAGTTAGCTCTGCCCAGCATCATGGCGATGGTTAGCGTCTCCGGAGGTGCTCGCTGTCTTACAAGTAAATATGGGCCCTTGGCTGCAAGAGGAACCAGTGGAGCACATGGATGGATCAGTAAAAAATTTTCTCTAACCCTGATAGACTACTAAAAGCTCAATCCCTGATAATACTGCCTTAGTAGAGTACTTGTGTTTTAAGATTTTTTTAAAAAAAAATACAGCGTGGAGCTCAAACTCACAACCCCTGAGGTCAAGAGTTGCATGCTCTACCAACTGAGCCAGCCAGGTGCCCCGGTAATTTTTATATGAAGTATTGCACAGATAACTTAATGCTTAAGTTGCACACAGTAGTTTAGGATCTCAATACATTTTAATCTGCCCATTTGAAAAATAGGGATTATATAAACAAGTAAAAGTTGGCTTTATTTTTCTACCGAGTTAGAATAAAATGAGAGCTGCAAGCCAAAAGTTAAAAATGTAGGTACCAAAGGCAAAAAAAAAAATAGAAAGGTAGTATGATTTAGTGGCTAGGAACTCAGGTTCTGTGTTAAATTGGAATTCTAGCTCTTGAATTTACTGATTTGGCAACTTAGGTATGTTATTTAGCCTCCTTAATTAAGCTTTAATTTCCTTATCTTTGGAATGGGGATAATAGGGAACGTGTCTCATGAGGGTTTTGTGAGGATTAAATGTGGTAATTAATGGTAAGTATCTGGCCCATAGTGAGATCTCAGTAAATATTTACTATTATTAGGAAGTAAAGGTTAAAAATAAAGATTAAAAACATTTATTTATTTGTAAGGACAAACTGAATTTACACATGCTTTCAGGAAATAGGGTTTTTAAGGGAATGAGAATAAAATAGATATTGGTGATTTCAGAGAGTTAAAATTTTATATATTCAAAAATTGTTTTATCCCACATTTCTTCTTTCGGGTTCAAAGTCATATCTGGGTTTCAAGTTGCCTCTCCTGTTGTCTGAGTTTTTGTTCTTTGTAGGCTCTTCCCGTCAGCATTTGGCCGTGGACACCAGGAGTTCATCCTATACAGCCCAACCATGTGCACTTAAAAAAAAATTACTTGCACAGTGTTTTTATTTATTTATTTATTTATTTATTTATTTATTTATTTTTTTATTTTATATATGAAATTTATTGTCAAATTGGTTTCCATACAACACCCAGTGCTCATCCCAAAAGGTGCCCTCTTCAATACCCATCACCCACCCTCCCCTCCCTCCCACCCCCCATCAACCCTCAGTTTGTTCTCAGTTTTTAACAGTCTCTTATGCTTTGGCTCTCTCCCACTCTAACCTCTTTTTTTTTTGTTCCTTCCCCTCCCCCATGGGTTCCTGTTAAGTTTCTCAGGATGCACATAAGAGTGAAACCATATGGTATCTGTCTTTCTCTGTATGGCTTATTTCACTTAGCATCACACTCTCCAGTTCCATCCATGTTGCTACAAAAGGCCCTATTTCATTTTTTCTCATTGCCACGTAGTATTCCATTGTGTATATAAACCACAATTTCTTTATCCATTCATCAGTTGATGGACATTTAGGCTCTTTCCATAATTTGGCTATTGTTGACAGTGCTGCTATGAACATTGGGGTACAAGTGCCCCTATGCATCAGTACTCCTGTATCCCTTGGATAAATTCCTAGCAGTGCTATTGCTGGGTCATAGGGTAGGTCTATTTTTAATTTTCTGAGGGACCTCCACACTGCTTTCCAGAGCGGCTGCACCAATTTGCATTCCCACCAACATGCACAGTGTTTTAAAAGAACTTTCTTTGCTAAGAAATTTATCTCCCTCAAGAACACTGCCATAATTTTTTGTGGCAAATCATCCTTTGATTCCTTTGGAGAACAGTGTGGGGATCCCAGAATTAATTATCTTCTCTAAGGGTAGAGAAGTAACACATAGGCACTGCCTCCTGGTTAAGAATTCATCTCTATCCTTGCCATGATTTGAGGTTCCAAAAAGAAAATAAGATGTATTTTTAATATCTCATAAGAAGGGAACTGAGGACTAGTTAAGTTTTTAAATACTTCTTCTTCCATAGATCTTTAAATGAACGAAAGGAAGGAAGAAACTTCATGAGTATCATTCTCTTCTCTACTGTTATAGATTGTCTAGTGCTTTTTTTTTAAAGCACTTTTTATTATGGAATATCTCAAACATTAACAAGAGTGGAGAGATTAGTATGACGAATCCCTGTGTACCCATCACCCAGCTTAACAATTATGAGCTTATGACCAGTCTTATTTCATACATTCCTGCCATCTTCTCCCCCACCCCCTTACTATTTTAAAGCAAATTGCAGGTATATCATTTCATCTATAAATGCTTCAGTATGTAGCTCTAAAAAATAAAAACAAAAAAATCTTGGAAATAAAAACAAAAGAATCTTTAAAATACAAACAAAAACCTTAATACCATTATCACCTAAAAAACACCTTCATTTCCTCAAATACTGGGGCATGTGTTCAGAATTCCTCCAATTGGCTCATTGATTTCTCTCTTTAATTTTTTTTTTTTTTTTTAATTTTAGAGAGAGTGTGAGTGGGGAAGAGGGGCGGAGGGGGAGGAGAGAGAGAGAGAGCGCGCGAGAGAGTGAGAGAGAGAATATTCCAAGCAGGCTCCACGTTCAGCACAGAGCCCAAAGGCAGGGCTTGATCCCATGACCCTGGGATCATGACTTCAGCCGAAATCAAGAGTCAGCCGCTTAACCCACTGGCCACCCAGGCACCCCTTTTCTCTCTTTTTTTTTAATGGTTTGTTTGAATTGGGTGATTACAGTACTATTTTGGCTGTTGGGCCTGACTTCTGTTCCCTAGGCGTGCTGTTTGGACATTGTATTTCATGTGTGGATAGTTTATAGCCTTGGGATTTGGGGGACGGTGAGGTAGGGGACTGGTAGGGAACATAAGAACCTTTAATGAGCATAGGCCGGTTTGTGGTTCTGATGATTTGAACAGGAGGAAGTGCGCATTGGCCTATTCCTTCAATTTCACAGCACGACTCTCCTATGCTCACTGTTGCCACTCTCCTACTTTCCATACTCCCTACGTTCTGCCTCCTGCCTCCTTCACTTCCCTGGATGCGTTTAATCTGTGGCTCAAGTATTTTATGTTCTTCTGTTTTAAACCTTTGTTCTTACCCCTCCTTGGTTCCTTGCCTCATTATCTTTTTTTTTTTTTTTCTTCCTTATCTGCATGTAAACCTTTGGAGGACAGGCACTTCTTGTTTCTACCTAAGAATTCTGGTACCTAGCACAACTTAGATTGAATTAGTGCTCAGTAAACATTGTGGAATTACAAGCTAGGTTTTTTTTTTATTTTTGTTTTTTTAACATTTATTTATTATTGCGAGACAGAGACAGACCGTGAGCAGGGGAGGGCAGAGAGAGAGGGAGATTCAGAATCCTAAGCAGGCTCCAGGCTCTGAGCTGTCAGCACAGAGCCCGACGTGGGGCTCAAACTCACGAACTGCAAGATCATGACCTGAGGCAATGTCGGACGCTTAACAGATGGAGCCACCCAGGTGCCCCTAAACTAGGTTTTTAAAATTAATATTGTTATACTTGATTACAAGATTTCAGATCCGTTATAACTCATCCCTTTGCATTGAAGTAAGTCATGATGACTGAAAATCTATGTTAGGCATTGCCCTTGGCCCTTTACATGAATTTTCTCTAATCCTTGTGATCTAATAAGTTGGAATCCCCCTTTTCTATTGGTGGAAACAGAAGCTCAGGAGGGTAAATAGTCTTCTTAAGGCCGTACTTGTCTATGCTTCTCTGGCTCTTAAGCCAGCGGTCTTTCCATTACACCACAGCCCCTAAAGGGTTGGTATTGTCTGTGGGGGAGAGACTGATAGGAAACCTAGCGTACTGTCTTTGCCTCCTGAGATAGTATTCAAGAAGAGTGGGCAGAACCAAATCAGAACACAGTTATCAAGAAGGCTGTATAAAAACAGTTTCCATGAAAGGACTAGGGAGATAGGAAATAGACCAGGAAATAAATTGGGAGGGGCAAAGCAGGAAAAGCTACTTAGACATAGACTGGAAGGACTGGGGCAGATAGGAGGCTGGAGAGGCAAAGATAGAGAACACAAAAGGGTCAAGGTACAGACGTGTGAGGTTTGAATCAAATCTCACAGACATGGAGTTCTTCTAACAACAAGTCCCCTTATAGCACAGTTTAATGTTTCTTGCTTGGCTGGGGGTGGGTCCTCAAAGTGAAGCACTAAACTGAACAGAGCATGAGAGCCAGGAATGCCTAATTAATATTCTTAGCTGCTTGCATGGTGCCTGACACATAGTAGATACTTCATACAGGTTTTTGAGTCAGTGATGATCTTACTCTAATCTTTAGCGTTGCTGACGTGGAAGAGATGCTGAGAACACTATAATTTTGTAAAAGTACATTTATGTTCAACTAACAGTGTTCAAAAAGGAAGAAAGAAGTGGCTTGAGATTTGGGCCTGACATTTGGGAGAAATACTGAGAGATGTGTTCAGAAAAGGAATTCCTTTCATATTTGGACTTTGAAAAGAAAAAAAAAGGGGGCAAGATAGCTGAGGTTAATAACTTGGTACTTGGTCACCGATGTAATTAAAGTCAGTAAATGCCTTTTGAACACCTATTAATGTGCCAAGACAGTATGCCAGATACTGTGCTCAGCTGGCAATATTGCATAAATTTGTAGCACCCTCTTTGGGAACTCACAGTCTAGACTAGAGGGAGACAGCAAACAAAAACAAAAAACCAGCGGCAGTGCTTATCATTGGTGCCTTTGTGAGAGTTTCCCAAAGGAGTCAAGGGAACACAGGGAAGAAATTCTGTAATAGAGTTAGCTTCAGCTGAGATAGAAAACCCAAATTAACAGTGGTTTAAGTGAGATAGAAGTCTGTTCCCTCTTCTCTAAATGTTTGGTTGTGTGGATTAGGGCTGGTGTGCTATTTCATGACGTTAGAGTATCTGTGTTGTCGCTCCGCCGTGTGTGTGGTCCCAGACTCATGGTCTGAGGTCGCAGCTTCTTCCCTCAGGCTGCAGGATGGTCAAAGCAGTGAAGAAGACAAGGCGTACAGCTACCTTTTAAGGAAGGTTCGTGGGAACTTGTGCTTACATTACATTGGTTAGAACTTAGATATATGACTCCATACCTACCCATGTGCTTAGTTAAAATGGGGTGGAGTCTCTAACTTAGGATAAGGGGAGGATGAATTTTGCAGATCAACTAAGTCTTCCGCCACTAGTATCAGATTTTACCTTTCATAGAAGGTGATGCTGAAACCAAGAACCTGAAGGTGATCAGGGTTAGCCAGAAGGACAAGAGAAGGAGGGCCAAGGAGGCACAGAGACCGAAGAGAGGTTGGCAGTTCATAGAACTGCAGGTCTTAGATTTGGCTTCAGCATTGGGGAAGTAGAAGGGAATGGCCTCAGATGAATCTAAAGAACTATTTTAATGAATTTGTATTTCATTCTGTAGTCAGTGAGAGCCCCTGAAAAATTTTAAGCCGAGGAGTGACTTGATAAATTTTGAAAGACAAAGTTTTGTGCGTGGTAAGTCTAATTCATCTCAAAGGCCACTGAGAGAATTGTAGTGTTCTGGGGGAGAAATGATGAGGTGAATTTCAAAGTGATCATAACAAACTACTTTTAGTTCCCCAAGCTTGCTAAATGTTTTTTGTTTTGTTTTGGTCCCTCACTTTTTATTTTTATTTATTTATTTATTTTCGTTTCTCAATTTTTAAAAATCAAACTCACATACCATAAAATGCACTCTTTTATAGTGTACAAATCACGGGTGCCTGGCTGGCTCAGTTAGCAGGGCATGTGACCGTTGATCTTGGGGTTATGAATTCAAGCCCCATCTAGGGTGTAGAGATTACTTAAAATAATAAAAATCTTTTTTAAAAAGTGTACAAATCAGTGGTCTTTAATAGATTACAAAGTCATGCAACCATCACCACTTTCGAATTCCAGAACATTTTTATCACTCTAAAAAGAAACCCTAACCTATTAGCGGTCCTTCCCCATTCATCCCATCATCCAGCCCCTGGAAACTACTAATTATATTCTGTCTGTGAATTTGTGTATTCTGGATGTTTCATATAAATGAAATCATACAATATGTGGCCTTTTGCATCTGACTTCTTTCACTTAATATAATATTTTTTTCAGTATTTATCTTCATTGTAGCATGTATGATACTTCATTTCTTTTTTGGCTGAATAATACTCCATTATATGGATATAACATATTCTGTTTATCCATTCATCCGTTGATGAATGTTTGGGTTGTTTCTCCTTTTTGGCTGTTATGAACAGTGCTGCTGTGAACATTCACCTACAACTTTATGTATAAACATATTATTTTCAGTTCTCTTGGGAATATACCTAGGAGTGAAATTGCTAGATCATATAGTAACTCTAAGTAGCTGTACCATTTTATCTATCTATCTATAAATATTCAAAAAAAATATAAAGCTGTTTGGCTTTAGTGAACATCACTTTCTAAACAGTGAATTTCACTCTTTTTTTAGGGGAGAGAAGGGTATCCTTTTTATAAAAGTGACAAACTTACATGTTTAACTTTATTGATTCAACTGGTAGTTAAAATCTGGCTGAAAAGAATGAAAGATTTCTGAGAGGTAATAGTTTTCCTTGTGTAATTGAATGATGACCGTACAGAACTAGCCAAGAATAATTTAAAAATACTTAGTGTCAGTATTAATTGGTACCATCTTTTTTAGATCATTTGGGAGTAACAGCAGGGTTAATTTTGTATAACCTGGGATACCACAGTTGCACATCTAGGAATCTCTCACAATAACAGTAGCATGAACAGTAAAAATATATGCAGTGAGATGTTAATTGAAGCATTATTTGTAAGAGGAAAAGTGGGAAATATCCTAAGCTCTTGCCAGCAGAAAAACAGTGACATTATCTTTACTGTTCATCCATTTTTAAAAATGAGCTAGAAGGGCACTTGGGTGGCTCAATTAGTTAAGTGTCCAACTTGAGCTCAGGTCATGATCTCACTGAGTTCGATCTTCCTGAGTTTGATCTTCCTGAGTTCGAGCCCCACATCAGGGTCTCTGCTGTCAGTGCAGAGCCCACTTGGAGTTCTCTGTCTCCCTCTCTCTGCCCCTCCCCTGCTTGTGCTCTCTCAAAAATAAATAAACGTTAAAAAATAAAGTAAAAATGAGTTAGAGCTGTATACGTGTTGAGCTAAAAGATGTTTATGAAATACTGTTAAGTGAAACTAATCAGGCTGTGACACTGTGTATAGCATGATTTCATTTTTGTTTAAAACGAGTATGTATATATTAAATTTTATATAAGCATAGGAGAAAACACATGAATTTTAGTCGTAGTTTCCTCTGGAATTGGGTTTAGAGAGGCAGAGTAAGGAACTTTCATTTACTGGATGTACTTTGAAAAAAAGTGAGAATTATAGGTGACTTTTACAGTTTTTGTGTGTACTTTTCTCTCATTTTTCAAATAAAACCATCTTAAGAAAAAACAATAACAGAAGGTATAGATCCAAGTAAGCTACTTTAATTTTTTTTAAGTTTATTTCTTTTTGAGAGAGCAAGCGCACTTGTGCGTTTGCACGCGTGCTAGAGCAAGGGAAGGGCGGAGAGAGAGAATCCCAGGCAGGCTCCACGCTGTCATGGCAAAGTCCAGCATGGGGCTCGCTCGACGTCACGAACCGAACCGTGAGATCCTGACCTGAGCTGAAATCAAGAGTTGGATGCTCAACTGACTGAGCCGCCCAGGTGCCTCTACGTTAATTTTTAATTTAACAAAGATGTCCTTTAAAATTGTGTGTGCATACCCATGTATATATTTACATATACATACACATGCACAAACACACTTACAGATTGAGTATAGTTGGATATTCAGTTAAACACAAATGCTTCGTATTGGCATTTATTTAAAGTACAAAACACAAAGAAGTATTTTTTGCATATCACAGTATACAGTAATAGTTAAGTTCTTCAAGAAGTGACAGGATTTGTTCTGGAAATGTACAGAGAGATTTCTACCTTTGCAGTGGTATGCGTTAGAGTTTCTTCAATGCAGGTTACAGCTTGTTCATGTCTTTGAGTTAAAGTTTAAATTTTATGGTAATTAGCCAACTGCATGACCTTTGAAACTGAACAAAGAAAATACTCCAGAGCAGTGAAACTCTCATTACAACTGCTCCAGGTTTGGACAATGAATTGGAATTCCCTTACAGTGGCCAAGTCAGGGATAAGAGTCGGGTCTGTTAGCTGTTAAAACACATGTGTGGTTAGTTGTTAGGATTTCTAAATATTATATTTCAGAGGACATTGATAGCCTATTTAAATTTATCTTATAATGATCTTCTTGACACATGGAAATGTGTAGTTTATGTCTGTGAGTTCCTAATTTTGTTTTATCTGAATGATTTTTAAAGAATTTAATGGGGCGCCTGGGTGGCTCAGTCAGTTAAGCGGCCAACTCTTGATCTTGATTTAGGTCATGATCTCATGGTCAGTCGTGAGATCAAGCCCTGCATGGGGCTCCAGTCCCAACATGGAGTCTGCTTAAAATTCTCTCTTCCTCTCCTTCTGTTCCTATCCCACTCTCTAGCGTGCTTGCGTGTGCTCTCTTTCTCTTAAAAAAAAAAAAAAAAAAGGAAGAAAAAAGAAAACTTAATGACTTGTTCTTTTTCAGGTATAGAAATTTAAACTCTTTACATAATGAAGGAAAAGTCCTGCTCCAAATTTAAGAATCAATGTATCTGGTTTTACCAGGTTTGGAAATTTTCTTGAACTTCCCTTCAGTGTCATTGGCAATTTAGATTCTAGGGACTGTTCAGTTTGCAAGTTAGCTAGGCTTCTGTTTTCCTTCTTCAGTCCCCTGCCTGCAGAATAGCGGCCATTTTCTTTGCGCTAGTGAAGGAAAATAAGATGCCTGGAAACTATGAATTTTAGTTTTTTAGGCCTGATTAGTTTTGTATGTTAATGGATAACATTAAGTTCTTAAAATTTCTATGAGAACTCATGGGTTTTAAATTTAGAGTTAATAACAACAAACTCATGGGATCAGCTTACTTTTTGAGACTTGAAGCTTCTTGCAGATTTGGACAAGTTTCTTCATTTTTTTTTTTTGTTTGTTTGTTTTCATTCTTTTTCATGAGACCATGGCGTTCGCAACTGAATTGAGAAATTGAACTACTCAGAATCTTGACTATGAATGTTTAATGAGAGACACCCAGTTTAAAAGAACAATTAGCCTCTAAGATATTATTTATAACCATTGGTATATTAATAGCTCTATAAAAGTTTCCCATATTCCCGAGTTCCTGAGGGGAATGGGTAACCTACCAGGCTTTTCCATCCATCATGATTCATTTTTACCTTATTGAAAAATTATCTTAAACAGAAGGAAATGAATAGGCCTGGTAGAACCAGATTTTAAACAGTGCTGTTTCAGCTGGAAGGGAGTGATTTGTCAATCAGTGCTTGTGGTAGCTGTTAATCTGCAGGCAGCATATTGGCCAGCTTCTGTGCAGTTAGTAATGTCGGCCAGCAACAAGTGCTGCCTACAGCCGTCTCAAAGCAAGTGACAAATTGTTATTTTTCTAGGGATTGCGTTTAGCTACAAATTTAAGTTTTATCAATGGTGTTTTTAAGACATGAAGCATTTTGAGGACTAGACTGTCATTTACTTCTTTTGAAGTCTGTAGTCAAAAACAGTTTACATAGTGTGTATATTTGATTATCTGCTTTATGCCAAGCACTGTGCTAAGTGCTTTACATATATTCTGCAAAAGCCCTGCAAAGTAGGTAATGTTATTTTCATTTACACACGAGGATTAAACACTGATCAAATTTCTTTTGGGGTCAACTTTTGCATTTTCCTTTCCTTTATAAACCTCCTTTTTGTTTTTTTTAAATAACATCTGCATTGAGATATAATTCACATGCCATAAAATTCACACTTTTAAACTAAGTGTACAATTTAGTGATATTTACTACATTTTCAGAGTTATGGAATGATCACCACTAATTTTAGAATATTTTCATCGTCCCATAAAGAAACCCCAAACCCATTAAAAATCACTCCCCATTTCCCTCTCCCACAACTGTAGGCAACCACTAAATTACTTTCTGTCTCTGGATTTGCTTATTCTCGATTTTTCATATAAATGAAATCATATAATAATATGTGGTCTTTTGTGACTTTCTTTTACTGACTTTTACTTTAGCCTTTTTCTTTTAAAGTGTCAGTCACATGTTAAATCAGTCAGAGTGGTTGACTCAGTGACTCAAAAGAATTTCCTACGTGACCGATGCCATAGTGCATTTTAAGAGCAAAAGCCATTTAAATTTGAGTCATGGTTGATGGAAGTCAACCAAAAGTGTATGGCATATTTCTCTAATTTCTTAAACAGAGCACAATTCAACTCTTTATTAATAACATTGTGTTCGTTATTTTGAGTGTTTAGGGCCCTGTGTGCTATGTTGCTATGTTGTCCTTGGGCATTAGAGGTACACAAGACTGTTCATCTCTGTACTGACTGGCCTCTGATTGCTGTGCTTTAGCAGTTTCTGATACTTCTGACATCGATTCATTTACTTTGAATTTGAATAAATTTTTTTCTTAATTTTCACCACATTGTGCAATGCGTACACAGTATAGAAAAAGTAAAAAGATCGTAGGTAAGCAGAAGCAATATGAAAAATTACACATGTACCACAGAGATAACCATTTTTAATTTTTTGGTATATATTCCTAAAGAGAATGTGTGTGTGTGTGTGTGTGTGTGTGTGTGTGTGTGTGTATTCTTAAAAAAATAAATAAATGAACACAGGGGTGCTTGGGTGGCTCAGTTGGTTAAGTGTCCGACTCTTGATTTCAGCTCAGGTTATGATCTCGCAGGTTATGATCTCGCAGTTTGTGAGTTTGAGCCCCGCATCGGGCTCTGTGCTGACAGCGCAGAGCCTGCTTTGGATCCTCTCTCTCTCTCTCTCTCTCTCTCTCTGCCCCTCCCCTGCTCTCTCTCTCTCTCTCTCTCTGAAAATAAATGAATATTTAAAAAAAAATAAATGAACACATGTCAAAGAATTTTTACAGCCTATTCAAAAGAGAATCCAAACAGCAGATATATGTATAGGCAGTCAGGAATGCTGAAATGAACCTAGTAGTAGATGTAAAGCTGGTGTTTTTTTAAGGGTGGGGGGAGAGCCAGGTAAGTAGTAGTGATAACATTTCCTCTGGACAAAATTCATTTGCATCATTAGGAATTTTCATTTAAAAAAAGCTCAGGCAGTGATGGTGATAGGACCAGACTTCTGCAGAATCAGATAATCCTGAAAGAGTGTGTCTATATTCTATTAAAAGGACATCAGTAATTTTTCTTACAAAATAACTTTTAATAATTGCATGCTATTTCATAGTATGTTTGTAACATTGCATATTTAACCTTTTCCTCATTCTTGGACATTTAGGCTATTTCTCTTTTTTACCTTTGTTCATTTATTTATTTATTTTTAAATTTTTATTTATTTTTGAGAGAAAGAGAGCCAGAGAGCTGGAGTGCGAGTAGGGGAGGGGCAGAGAGAGAGGGAGACAGAATCCAAAGCAGGCTCCAGGCCCTGAGCTGTCAGCCCAGAGCCCAGTTCAGGGCTTGAACCCACAAATTTCGAGATCATGACCTAAGCTGACGTCGGACGCTTAACTGACTGAGCCACCCAGGTGCCCCTGTTTTTCAACTTTATAATAAACAAAGCGTGTTGCAGTTTTAAGCGCTGTATCTTTTCTTGTTTCTTTGGAATTGATTTCCCATGTCCTGCCTGTCTTCTTTAGCCCTACAGTTACACTGGAATAAGCCGTGTGTTTTTACATCTCTGTTCTTTTACGTAATATACTCCTTTTGCCATTGTAATTTTTTACGTCAAAATTTAAGTGGCTCCTTTTCTTATCTTTCACTCCTCAGGCTGGCTTCTAGGTGCCTTTCAGATGCCACATGTTAGTTCCTTTTCTCAGTTCTCTGGAAGCACTTCCCACACTTTTTTTCTGTTACCTTTCTGCTTCTTCCATTAGACTTTGAGCTCTGGACTGTGAGCTCATTGTGGGCAGCAGTGGCATCTTCTCTGTCTCCAACATTGAAACATTGCCTGGCATGTGATAGACCTCTTCCTGTTTTTATACAGGTGTTTTTTTCTATCCTCACTTTGGGAATTAAAATTTGCCTTCTCAATTCTTGTACAGCCCTTATGTCTATACTACTTGGGACCCTATACTACTTGGTATTGTAGTTCAGTGCTGAGTAAATCTTCTTCATAGACTGTCATTTCATAAGGCAGGGCTGCAAATCTCATTCTTTGTAACCCCCAGAGAACATAGGGCAGTGCCTTGTGAGCAGCCATAAATGTTTGCATTGAATTGATTCATATGCCCCAGAGGGCCTGTGTTATTCATTATGCCTCTCTTCCCACTCATCTGCCTCTTGTTTGCTTGTTTCTTCACCTACGCTTTTTCCTTCTTACAATTTTGTGTGCATGTCTGGTAGAAAACACATAGCATAACATTTACTGTCTTAACCGTTAAAAAAATTTTTTTTAAGTTTATTCATTTTTCAGAGACCGAGAGAGACAGAGTGTGGGGGGTGGGAAGGGCAGAGAGAGAGGGAGACATAGAATCTGAAGCAGGCTCCAGGCTCTGAGCTGTCAGCACAGAGCCCGACGCAGGGCTCGAACTCATAGACTGTGAGATCATGACCTGAGGTGAAGTTGGACGCTCAACTGACTGAGCCACCTAGGCACCCTGTGTCTTAACCATTTTTAAGTGAACAGTTCAGTGGTGGTCAGTATATTCACATTGTTGTGAAGCAGATCCCTAGAACTTTTTTATCTTGCAAATCTGAAACTCTGTACCCATCTAGCAGTTGCCCTTTTCTCCCTCCCCCTGGTAGGGAGTTACCAGCTCCTCGTAACCACTATTCTACTTTCTGTCTCTATGAATGTGACTCCTACAGATAGGTCATGTAAGTGGAATCCTATAGTATTTGTCTTTTTGTAATTGGCTTGTTTCACTTAGCATAATGTCCTCAAAGTTCATCCATGTTGTAGCACGTGACAGGATTTCTTTCCCTTTTAAGGCTGAATAATATTCCATTTATGCATATACCAAATCTTATTTATCCATCCATGCCTTAGTAGATACTTAGGTTGTTTCTACCTTTTGGTTATTGTGAATAACGCTGCTGTGAACATGGTGTGCGAACATTTCTTCCAGACTCTGCTTTCAGTTCTTTATTTTTTTTTTTTTTTTCAACGTTTTTATTTATTTTTGGGACAGAGAGATACAGAGCATGAACGGGGGAGGGGCAGAGAGAGAGGGAGACACAGCATCGGAAACAGGCTCCAGGCTCTGAGCCATCAGCCCAGAGCCCGACGCGGGGCTCGAACTCACGGACCGCGAGATCGTGACCTGACTGAAGTCGGACGCTTAACCGACTGCGCCACCCAGGCGCCCCTGCTTTCAGTTCTTTAAAATATGTACCCAGAAGTGGGATTGCTGTATTAGACTCCACATCCTTGCCAGCACTTGTTATTTTCTGTTTGTTTGTTTGATAGTAGCCATTGTAATGCGTGTGAGGTGATATCTCATTGTTTTTTATTTGCATTTCCCTGATGACTGGTGATGTTGAGTATCTTTTCATATGCTTGTTGGCTGTGTATATATCATTTTTAGAGAAATGTCTATTCAAGTCCTCTGTCCATTTTTTGATTTATAGATTTTTTTGTGTGTGAATTGTAGGGGTTGTTTATATATTCTGGATATTAACTCCTTATCAGATACATGGTTTGTAAATATTTTTCAAATATCATCTTTATTGATATAATTAACATCAAATTGTAGGATATTTAAAAGTGTACATCATGGTGATTTGATATATGTATACATTGTGACACGATTCACCTTATCTAGTTAATTAACACATCACGTCACATATTTTTATTCACATATGTGGGAACGTTTAAGTTCCATACTCTTAGCTAATTTCAAGTCGACGATGCAGTGTTATCAACAGTAGTCACCATATGGTACATTAGATACTCAGACCTTATTCATCTTAGAGCTGAAAGTTTGTACCTTTTCACTAACCTTTCCCTGTTTCCCCCACCCATCAGCCCTGGCAACCACTTCCTTACTCTCTGTTTCTAGAAGTTGTTTTGTCTATAAGTCTGTAAGACTTGTTTTGTTTTGTAAGTGATGTTTTTCAGTATTTGTCTTTCTCTGTCTGGCTTACTTCATTAAACATAATGTCCTCAAGGTCTATCCATGTTGTCTCAAATGGAGATTTGTAAATATTTTCTCCTATTCTGTAGGTTGCCTTTTTACTCTTGTGTCCTTTGATGCACAGTTTTTAAGTTTAATGTAGTTCCCTTTATCTATTTTTGCTTTTGTTTCTTGTGCTTTTGGTGTCAGAGGCAAGAAATTATTGCCCATTCTGATGTCATAAAACTTTTCCCATGTTTTCTTCTAAGAGTTTTATAGTTTCAGATCTTATGTTTAGGACTTTAATCTATTTTAAATTAAATTTTGCATGTGGTGTAAGATAAGGGTCCAACTTAGTTTTTTCTCATGCAGATATCCAGTTTTTCTGGCACCATTTGTTGAAGATTCTGTCCTTTCTCCACTGAGTGGTCTTGACTCCCTCTCACCAGAGCTGTTTTGCAAATTGTCATTTTATTTGTGTGATCACTTGATTAAATCTCTTTCTCCCACTGTACTGCAGTATCATGAAGGCAAAGATTTAACTGTTTTGCTGACCACTGACCACCTAGCACAGTGCCTGGCACTTACTATAAATACTCAGTATTCACTGATTGAATACATGTTCTAAGCAGTCCCGAAGGGACAATCTGTGAATTGCAGATCAGTTTGAGAATCATTGCCAGGGTGTGGTAATGTAGGACTAAGTTATATACCTAATGACGTTATTTGTTTCCTATAAATGAGAATGTTATTCTGACAGCCAATACTAAGTACTTTTAAGATTTTCCTCAAAAGAGGACTTTGGCCATTTTTGTTTTCCTTTATTCTTAATTTTTTTTACTGAAATTTTGTATTGAAGTTTTACACGCACATATTTTTTTTAAGTTTATTTGTTTTGAGAGAGCACACGTGCACTAGCACCAGTGGGGGAGGGGCAGAGAGAGGGAGAGATCTCGAGAATATCAAGCAGGCTCTGCTCTGGCAGTGCAGAGCCTCACCCAGGACTCGAACTCACACACTGTGAGATCATGACCTGAGCCTAAGTCAAGAGTCAGACACTTAATGGACTAAGCTATCTAGGCACCCCCACATGCACATATTTTATTTATTTGTTTATTTATTTATTTATTTATTTATTTTTAATGTTTATTTTTTGAGAGAGACAGAGCATGAGAGGAGGACAGGCAGAGAGAGAGGGAGACACAGAATCCAAAGCAGGCTCCAGGCTCTGAGCTGTCAGCACAGAGCCTAATGTGGGCTTGAACCCACGAGCTGTGAGATCATGACCTGAGTGGAAGTTGGACGCTTAACCAACTGAGCCACCCAGGAGCCCCACAAAGAGTTAAATAATTTTATAAGATTTCACCACCCTTTCCACCCAATTTCTTTCTGTAGAGAGAACCTCTTTTAATGAATTCTTTTAGGTTTTACCTTTATGTCTTTAAATAACGTGCATACATTACTTCTTGATTTTTATTATGTATTGGCTTCCCATCTTTGCCATCCACCTATACTTTCCATACCACTTTTCTCTCCATATAGTCATGGCATAATTTGGATTAAATGTTAGACCAATATTCATTGTTTACACTATTATGATAATGTAGATGCTGTTCACAGCTAAATTATGTAGTATACCATGATTATTTCTTTCCTGCTTAAATTTTGGGGGTTTTTTTTGGAGTTGTTAGGTTTTTAATTTACTAATTTTCTGTATATTTATCATTGGTATGTCTTCATACTGTCTCAGTTGCACGAGTCTCCCTCTGTGTGGTCATTCACATTAAGTGTTCTGTCAGTCTTGCTTTCTTGAACAAAGTCCATCCTCGAGTCTTCTGACCCACTTGGGTTCATTTAATTTTTTAAAATATATTTTTAAGTAAACTCTACACTCAGCATGGGGCTCGAACTCACAACCCTGAGATGAAGAGTCACATGCTCTACTGACTGAGCCAGCCAGGTGCCCCAGACTCTCTCTGGTTTAGATGGTTTGATCTCTGGGTCTGTGGCACAACAGTAGGTTGCTTTTGTGTCATCAGTTGCATTTTCTGTTTTCTGGGTCCTGTATCTTTACCTTTTTGGGTTTACTCCCTCACTTTGGCTGAGTGCATGTCTGAAAGACATCTCTACATGTCTCTTATTTTTTTCAGTATAGAGTTTTACCCTCAGCTGTGCCTGGTATTAACCCATTCTAGAGATGCTCTATTTTACTCTCTCTCTCTCTTTTTTCTATTTTACCCTCTTTAGAGAATAAATCTGTAGTCTCTAGTAGGGTGAGGAAAGGGCATTCTCTTGACTACATGGAGGAAGGGAGAAAGGATCTGGGAGTCTAACTTTTCTTAAACAGACATTCAACAAATCTTCCTGTTTGTAACTGACTTTCCCCCCATTTCCAGGGGGGAACTGATCCATTCCTGAACCTTTTGATTTTCATAGTGTAAGTCATCCAGCTCCCCCATTGCCACCTAGATTCAGCTTTCTTGGGTCTGTCTGCCAAGTCATCCACCCGCTTTCCAAATATCAGAATTTTGTTGCTGCTGTCTTTTAGTAAATTTTTGTCTTTGTGGGTTAATACTTATTTTTTTTCCCCTTTTCTGCTCTTTAATGAGGAAAGAGAAAGCAGAGGCTGTGTGTACATTCTACCGTCTCTGACTGGAAGCTCCTGGAACTACCCTTCAGCTCTTCTCTTCCTCGTGAGCTCGTCTTCTACTCTACTTTTATCTACTTTGCTTCTGACTTCTAACTTTTACCTCATCTTGTTCCAACCCCAGTCATCTGTAATACTTATTTTTTTTTCCAGCTTATTGGACCTTTTACGTCTTGTTTCCTTTTACCCCACACTTCTGTGGTATCTCATGTTCTTTATTTCTGGGTTCCTCTACTAAGCAGAGTAATAAGGCTTCTCTGCCTTTGCTTCTTGTCAGTTTCCCTGCTTTCCAATATATCCACTGATCAAAGGGTAGGTTCTAGCCTGTTTCATTAGTTACTCAAGAAACTGTTCTGAACAACAGCAAAAACCACACACACATCTTTAGAAATTAAATCTTTGTTGACTTAACACATGTCCTAACTTTGCTTCTCTTTCATTCTTGCTATTCTTTATGCTGTGTAATGTCTCTTTGACTTCTCATCTTTTACGAATTACTCATCTACGAATATGTCTTCTTCCCTACAGGGAAGACAGGTATTGCCTTTTTAAGTAGACTAAACATTGTGAGCGAGAGAGGAAACATTATGTCAGGAGGGCTGAGTTTATTGCCGTAGATGACATTAGATATTTTGAGACTTTCTGAATGGCTAAATCTTGATCTTTTGCCTATAAAATGGGGGTGCTGATTTCTTCCTACTTTATAGGACTCTGAGAAGGAAATGAGATAGATTGAGCAGAGTGACATGTAAGTTGTGTGCCCTGCCCCGTCTTGCTTTCTGCAGATGGTCCAGGCTGAGGTTTCGGAGCTGATTTCCTGTGTGTGGTGTGTGGCCACCAGTGGGACTGCGTAGATCCCCAGGGAACATGGCCGTGGCTTGGGTGATCTCTCTCCTTTTGGGTGGAAGCCATCCTTGCTCTGTCTCTGTAGTCTGGCAGATCGGAAGTGTCGGCTGTAGCATTTTTATAGGGACACTGGTGTTCTCAGAACAGTGGCAAGGCCCTCCCAGGCAGAAGCATCTGCAAGGAGTGCGTGATGGTGGCTGACACCTGCTGAACTATGGGTAATGGCCTGCTCTGGAGGAGATATTCTCCCTGAGGGATCTGCTGGAGCTCATGGTGGGTAAGAGACAGCAAAAATCTTGTTACCATTAATGTGACCGCTTTTGTGCGCACAGACTGCTTAGCCCTGGAGGAATTTAGGTTATATAAGCTTTGTGATTCTTTGTATGTGGATTCTAGCATTCTTGTTTTTTTCTTGTAAGGGTGAGCTTGCCCCTCTGCCATGTAATTGGTACTACTGATTTGTGTAGCTAACCATTTCTTCAAGAACCAGGAAAGCCGAATATATAAATGGTAGTGGTGTAGCTAGTAAAAGGTTAACATCAACACAATCCAGTGTAAATTGTCACAAATTTGAAGGCTTATGGAGTTCTATTCTATAAATAAACTCAGTCTCGCTCAAAGACTTTTTAGATATTGCATTGTTTTGATCAGTGTCCTTAGGGGTAATACAAATAATACAAAGAAGTGAATAGTTCTGGATAGAGCAGTGCTGACTGAAGACATCAAGGTGATTTAAGTTTCTGTGCTCCTGCCGAGGGTAATGATTGAGAATCATACACTGCTAGAATTAAAAAGAACCTTAGGAATTCTCTGTTCTAACATTTTTTATAGATATGGAAATTGAGGTCCTGAGAGGTGAAGTGGTTTGCTTGAGGTCGTGCTTAGTAGCAGCACTGTATTTCTGAATGTGTTTTCTGTCTTCTGTCTCTTTCTGTCTCTCTTACACAAATAAAAGTAAACATTAAAAGAAAGAAAGAAAAAAGAAGGAAAGAAAGAAAAAGAAAGGAAGAAAGAAAAGAAAAGAAAAAAGAAAAAAGAAAAGAAAAGAAGAAAAAAGAAAAGAAAGAAAATCTCTGAATGTGTTTTCTGCCAGTGAGGAGTATCTCAAGAACAGTTTAGGAACTTGCAGTCAGAGGCCCGACAGCCTTTGTTCTTTCCCATCCCTCACTAAATGACAGTAAAGAAAAAAACAGTAAGCGTTAACTCACAAGGAAAAAAGAAAACCCTAGAAAAGGCGACAGCAACAAAATTTTGGAAACTGGAGAACAGGTGGATGGTAACTGACTCAGCAGACCCAAGAAAGCTGAACCTAAGTGGCAGTGAGGGAACAGAACGATTTACTGTATGAAAATCCAACAGGCTCAGGAATGGGCTGGACCAGTTCCCCCTGGAAGTGGGGGGAAGTAGGTTACACGTAGGAAGATTTGTTGAAAGTCTGTTTAAGAAAAGTTAGACTCCCAGACCCTTTCTCCCTTCCTCCATGTAGCCAAGAGAATGCCCTTTCCTCACCCTATCAGAGACTACAGATTATTCATTCATTCTTTCTTTCTTTCTTTCTTTCTTTCTTTCTTTCTTTCTCTCTCTCTCTCTCTCTCTCTCTCCCTCTCCCTCCCTCCCTCCCTCCCTTCCTTCCTTTTTTCTTTCCTTTCCTTCTAGAGAGGGCGCAAGTGAGCGAGGACAGAGAGAGAGGACAGAGAGAGAGAGAGAATCCCACGACTGTCAGGGTGCGGAGAGAAGCAGGGCTCACCTGAAGCAGGGCTCGTGTTCACTGGAATTGGGGCTTGAGCTCACCCAACGTGAGGCTCTAGCTCACCTGAGGTGGGGCTCGAACTCGTGAACTATGAGATCATGACCTGAGCCAAAGTCAGATGCTCAACCGACTGAGCCACCCAGGTGCCCCAGATTTATTTTCTAAAAGGAGTAAAATAGAGCCTCTCTAGAATGGATAACACCAGGCACAGCTGAGGGCAAGGAGAGCATACTGTCAAGGCAGATCGAACTTCTGTGTGATTTTATCCATACTCAGTATCATATACTCAGGTTGATTTAGTTCCAAACACAGAACATGGGTGATCCCCTCCTCTCCCCCCACGTTCCCACCTTCCCACCTTCCCACAGGACAGACTTCTTATTAACTATTCTTCCACTGAAGGAATCATTTAGGTTTTTGGATAACATTTCATTTTTCCTTTTCTTTCCTCTCCTTAATCTTAACATAGAAGAGGAAGGTGGTGTAATGCAGTTTACAAGGTTGATGGTAAATGTTTTCTTGGATGTTATTTCAGCTTTATCCCAACAATTGTACTAATCAATAATGGTGCTTTAAAATAATTGTTAGATTTACTGGTCCCTAGATCTTTATCACTTACAGAGTATCTTAGATGTTTTGTCCATGGGTGTGGGGATGCAGTACAAAGAAATCTAAAATGTATTCTTTGGCCTTGTAGAAAGGAAAAGGTATAGCACACCAAGTTAACTGTCATTCTTTGTGTACAAGCACAAAGACCGGGTGAAGAGTAAAAAAGAAAAATCTTGTTCTCTACCCTCAGAGAGTTTGCAGTCTGAAATGGTCTTTCTCAGATTAAGTTCCAATGACTATTAATTTTAGTTGGGCATCACATCTCTAAAAGATTCAGTGGTTTAGTTTCTTCTTTTTGAGATTCACATTAAACAGTAGCACATTAAATGCTTAGGCAGTTGTCTCGCAAATAAACTGTTTTAACATTTTTATGGCTCAGTATTTCCAAACTATTCCATAGGATAAAAGACAGAAAATAGCAACCTGTGTAAGAGCACCTTCCTCTAACTCCCATGTGAATTAGATTGACAGTAAATTATATTTAAAACATCAGCTTTTCCTGCCCTATTTACTCAATTTGGATTGTTTAAGAAAAGTTAGAGCCCCACATCCTTTTCCTTTCTCTTCTCAGCCAAGGTGATTAATAATGGTGAATATTTGAGATTTTATTTTTGTTGTTATCCTTCATTTACTATGCTTAGGAGACATCATTTTATTTTTTATTTTTTAAATGTTTATTTATTTATTTTGAGAGAGAAAGGGAGAGAAAGCATGAGCAGGGGAGGGGCAGAGGGAGAAGGAGAGAGAGAGAAAGCCAATCAGCCTCTGTGCTGCCAGCGCAGAGACTGATGCGGGACTCGAACCTGCAAAACCATGAGATCATGACCTGCAAGCAAGAGTCGGATGCTCTACCGGCTGAGCCACCCAGGTGCCCTTCAGAGCCATTATTTTAAATCAGAGACATTTCAGGTTTTTAATGAAAGCTGACAAAGTTGTTTTTATGTTTCTGCAGTTTGTCATAGTATTTCTAGACATGTTAAAAGGCGGAAGACTCTTCTGTGGACATTTTCTAGTGCTTTTATACAAAGACCTTTATTTATTATTGCTATCTCAGGTTGTAACTTTGACGTAGTTAAATTGTTTTTTTGTTAAAGAGAGCTACAGATTCTTTCTACAGATAGTGTCTGTGGAACTCCTCAGAGTAGAGTGAATTAAATTAGTGCAGCTGTAAAACATTGCCTCTAAGATGATGGAATACCTTGATTTATGGAAATTACATTCCCAAGAAGTTGTCTATAAAGTAATTTTTATATGTAAAAATTTGTTTTATCACACAAATAGGGAAATTAATTGACTTAACATAATATTCTTCGATCTCTTTTGTCTGTTTTTCTTTGAGTTCTTAATCTAGTAGTAAGGGAACATGTTTTTTTTATCTCTGTATTGCTAGGACCATCAAGCGCTACTTGATTGAATTAAAGAGAATAAATAATATAGTATCATAATTCAAATATTTGGAATCACTTTCCCAAGTGATATGTGAATTGTTTTAGTTATCTCACTGACCTTGACTGCCAGGAACAAGCTTTCAAATAAAGGGTGGGTGGAGGAGGGGAAAGTGTTACAAGCTGTTCTTCCAGATTTCAAAGCAAGTCTTAAATAATGGTTATACCTCATTACAGAATACAAAAGATTATGGGGCATCATGAGGGAGTGTTTATGGTGATAAGGTTAGGAAGGAAGTTATCATTTAGGTCTCTTCTGCACACAGGGTTGGAGCAAGTGCTTTTAAAAGCACAGAGCAGGGCTTCCCCATCCCTGATTTTCAGCGATGCTATTTATATATTTGAAAGTTATGAAGGGGGCGCCTGGGTGGCTCAGTCAGTTAAGCGTCCGACTTCAGCTCAGGTCATGATCTCACAGTTCGTGAGGGCTGGTTCGTGAGTTCCAGCCCCGTGTGCATCTCTGTGTTGACAGCTCGGAGCCTCTAGCCTGCTTTGGATTCTGTGTCTCCCTCTCTCTCTGCCCTTCCCCTGCTCGCACTCTGTATCTCTCAGAAATAAATGAACGTTAAAAAAAAGAGAGAGAAAGTTATGAAGTTAATTTTCTTTTAAAATATCCTCAGATTTTTTTTATGGTCAGATTAATTTGTCACTTAAATATGATTCATTAGTACAACTTTATGGTTATTGTGGGGTGGGGAGAACTAACTGATTATAAATCAATATTGAAATGTAAGCGAAATACTTAGTCATGTTGGTGCCAAGGGAATAATTTTAATTCTTATGGACCACCAGATCCATTTTAACTACCTTGTAAGATCAGCATTTCAGTTGACTTAGTTGCCACAAAGAATGTTTGTCAAACAATTTAAGATTAAAAACCACAGCTCGATTTACTTGTGGAAGCAGCAGAAGACCAGTGCATCAATTTTCATTCAGTTCATTTGTTTGGGAGCTGCTGGTTGTTTGGTTTCAACACATGCTTATGTTTTGTTGAGATGTAATTTCTTCCACTTCTTTTCCACTTCTTTTATTTTTTTAAAAGCTGTTTTATGTACCTTATTAACTTCTTTGATTCTGAAGTCTTGAAATATTGACATGACATGGGGTGAGTTTATTTTTCACTCCTTAGGTGACACAGATTGAATTAATCATCTATCTCAGTTCATGGTCCACCATCAGCAAGTCTGTGCGAGTCCTCTCCCCTCACTTTTAAAATTAATTAATTAGGGGGGCCTGGGTGGCTCAGTCGGCTAAGCATCCGACTTCAGCTCAGGTCGTGAACTCACGGTTTGTGGGTTTGAGCCCCGTGTCGGGCTCTGTGCTGATGGCTTGGAGCCTGGAACCTGCTTCGGATTCTATGTCTCCCCACCTCTCCCTCCCCCTCCCCCACACACTGTGTGCCTCTCTCTCTTTCAAAACTAAACATTAAAAAATTTTTTTAAATTAATTTCTCTTTTACTTCCACTTTCTACTTTTGTTCCCCGTTTCCCCTAGTTAACTGTTCCAATGGGGTTGGTTTATATCCTGTATTTATATGTTTTTTTGTAAATATGTAGTAGGTTTTTTAATTTTTATTTTACTATTAATTAATTAATTAAATTTGTTTTTTTGGTGTGTGTTGTTAAATCTACCTAAATGGTACTGTGCTATATAGTCTTTGTTCTGGTTCTTATCCCCATCCACTTCCCCTGCCCCCACTGTTTAAGGCCCATTTAAGGACTGTCTTTATTTCTGTGTATATATCTAGTTCTTTGTTTTTAACTGCCATTTACTCTTTTGTGAAATGATTTGTTCTCTCAGTGTTGGACACTCGGGTTACCACAGATAGTGGGATACACAGCCTTGCACTCATTCTCTTACGGTTCTGTGGGAGAATTTCTCTGGACATATGCACAAGAGTAGATTGCAGTACTTTGTTTGATGAAGTGCTGCCAGATTTGGGCTGTTCCTCAGTGTGTGCAAAAGGATCCTGTTTCTCTTACCTTCCTGCCAGCACTTAGCTTTAGCCATCTTAATAATTTTTGCCTATCTGATAGAGCTAAAATGGTATCTTAATGTTTTAATTTGCATTTTCCAATTACTAACAAATTGCAGGATCTCTTTGTATACCACGAGGGCCATTTACAATGCCTCTTCAGTGAATTACCTGTTCATATCTTTTGCCTGTTTCTTTAATTAGGGTTCCTTTCTTTTCCTGGTTGATTTACAGAAGTCTTTTGTCTAGTTTAGAACATTAGCCTGGTATTTGTCTTTTCCTGGTCTGTCATACATTAATTTTTCCAGTGGTGTTTCTTGTTGAATGGAAGCTAAGTGTGATGTAATAGGTCTATAATATTTTACATTATGGCTTTCTAGGCCTTATTAAATATAATGATATTCTGCATTTTTAATTACGTGTTTTATAATTCAGCGTTTCACATTGGGTCTTTAATTTATCTGAGTCCATTGTTCTCTATGGCTTAGAATAGTAACCCAATTTTGTTTTTCTCCACATAGTGAGACTCTTTACCTAACCTCATGAACTAATTTGTGGTACCACTGTTCTTATATTTTATATATCATGTTTCTATATTTCCAAGGCTACGAGTTTTAGTTTGTTTTATTATTGGGTGCATTTACTTATTCTCACATCAGTACCACCTGTTTTTATTACTCTGCTTTGGGCTGTCTTAAAAAGTCATAGCATACATAAATTGAAAAGATGTATTCTTCCTCAAATTAATCTTATAGAGTCAGTGTTGTCTCAGTTAAATTCCATGTTTTTTTTTTCCTTGAGAGATTTGGCAAACATTTTATAATTTGAATGGAAAAATAAAGGTGCTTTTCAAAACTGATTTACCTCTTTCAGATCCTTTTAATGCTTAGTAATTTAAGTTCACAGCTTTTCTTGTGCCATCTTTGGCATTTTATATTTTCCAGAAATTTATTCATTTCATCTCTTTTTTTAAGAATATAATTTTTATTTTAGAATAAGTTTAGATTTATAGAAAAATTGTGAAAATGGTACAGAAAGTTCCACCTGCTGTTGACAAATTCTTTTGGCCTTCCCTCATATTTGTTTCATCTTCACTCCTGAAGAATATCTTCAGTGAATTTAGAATTCTGGATTGACAGTACTTTCAACACTTTCAAAATCCAGTTCCATTGTCTTCTGGCTTCCATAGTTTCCGATGAGAAATCTGCATTCATTTTAACTATTGTTCCCCTATGTGTAATAAGACATTTTTTCCTGGCTACTTTTGAGATTTTAAAAATAATTGTTGGTTTTTAGCATTTTGATTACAATGTGTCTGGCTGTGGTTTTCTTAAGTTTATCCTGTTTGTAGTTCTCTTCAATCTATAAATTTGTATCTTTCAAGTTTGAGGAGTTTATAGCCATTATTGTTTCAACTACTTTTTCTTCTTCATCCAGTTTTTTTCTTCTCTCCTTCTGTGGTTTTAATGACATGGATATTAGGCCTTTTCATAGTGTTTCATAGGTCTTCTGAGGCTGTTAAATTTTTTCTTTTTTTTCCTCTTTTTCAGATTGAATCATTCTGTTGATCTGTTTTTTATCTTCACTGGATTTCTCTTCTGTTGTCTCAGTTCTGCTATTCAGCCTATTCTGTGACCTTTTTATTTGACATAGTTTACTTTTCAATTGTAAAATTTCCATGTGGTTCTTTTAAAAACACTATAGGGGCACCTGGGTGGCTCAGTCAGTTAAGTGTTCGACTCTTGGTTTCAGTTCACATAATGATCTCATGATTTCTTGGGTTTGAGCCCTTTGGATTCTTTCTGTCCCTCTCTCTCTGCCCCTTCCCCACTTGTGCTGTCTTTGTCTTTCTCAAAATAAATAAAGGAACTTAAAAAAAATAAAAACACTATATATTTTGAAATAATTATGGACTTACAGGAAATTACAAAGAAATGTACAGAAAAGTCCCAGGCACTTTTCCCTCAACTTGTCCTTATGGTAGAATCTTGTATAACTATAGTATGTTATCAATACCAAGAAATTGACATTGGTACAATCCACAGAGCTTATTCAGATTTTTCCACTTACACTTTCACATGTGTGTGTGTGCATGCACACACACACGCGTGCCTGTGCAAGCATATGTGTGTGTGGTTTTGTACAGTTTTATCACAGGTGTAGTGTCATGTAACTACCACCACAATCAAACTACAGAATAATATCATGATCTGTTTGTTCTTTTTTATAGTTTCTGTTTCTCTGGACACCATCTACCTTTCTAGAGTGCTTACTTCATGGAGCATATTATAACTGCTTTCAGTTCTTTAATACTTTGAGTATCTGTTTAATTTTAGTTTTAGTATCTATTGATTGTTTTTTCTCCCAATAATTGGTTATATTTTCTTGGTTATTTGTATGTTGAGTGATTTTGGATTGTGTCCTGGACATATTGAATATTATGTTATGAGACTTTGGGTCCTGCTAAAAACCCTCTGAGAATGTTGAGATTTTTTTTGTTTTAACAGGTAGTCAACTTGATTAGTTTCAGATCTCAGGAGGTTTGGTTTTACCTTCTGTGGGTGGTAACACCACCCAGTGTCATTTCAGTTCTTTGCATTTGCTGTGCTGTTTGGAACTACTCTGCCTGTGTACCAGTTAGACTTGGGCAGTGCCTTATGTTGTAATTCAGGCTCAGAGCCTTTGCTTTCCTTCTTTGATTTGTTTCACACTTACAAACTTGGGACTTAGCCTGAGACTTGGATCTGTTCATATATAGAATTGGGATCCTCTTTCAAGTTTTCTCTTGCTTGATATATCTCCCACATTCTTACACTCCCAGGGGTCTCTGTATGTATGTAATTTTGTGACTGGACCTGACCTCATGCAGGGCCAGGAGAAGGAAAAAGGAGAGAGAGAGAAAAAAAAGGAAACTTATTTTGTACTCTGGCTTGCTTTGACTGTTTTTTCCAGTCCTCTGGGCAGAATAAGGAAGTTTCTCTCAGTTTCAGGAAGTTTCTTCCACATATTTTTAATGTGTGGATCTGCAGTGACATTTTGTGGATTGGGCCACCTGGACCAAGCCATTCTTGGGTCAAATCTGAGCTATGAAGGAGTTAAAAAAAGAAGGGGGGGGGGCAGGAAACTCACCAGTACTATATAATTCAAGTTTTGACTTCCTTCACTTATTTGTCTGCTATTTCTTTACTTTTCACAGTCCTCAGGTGAGTTTCTGTTTATATTTATTTCAGATCTTTTAGTTGTAATCAGTGGGAGCCATAGGCTGTAGTGGGCTTATTCCAACTTGGCATCTTTGGTAGAGTATAATTTGTTAATTTTAGTGCCGAGGAGCATTAAATAACAGAACAACTAGTTAAGGACTTGGATTTGTGGAAGCAGAGAAATTAGCCAGTACTCAATAGAAATTTTCCATGTAATTGCCTCTTGGTCTGGGTAGATACTGAGCTGTTAGCATCCATGAATGTGTTAAACCTTGTGGGGGTCTTTGAGTAGGGAGCTGTGGATGCAGTTAGTACCTGATCCACCTTTCTGCAGATTAAACATATTAGGCTGAATCATATGAAATTGGTAATGTTTGACTTACAAAAATGGCAGTTTTACATGAATCAATCTACAGTTAACTCTCTGTTGTGAAATTTGAAGAAAGTAAAATCTCAAGTTTAAATACTATCCGTATTAAAATAAGATCATGCTTGCTGCTTTCACAGGCATATCTAAAATCTCAGATGTATAATAAAGTCAAGAATGGACATTCTTGTTGTTGGACAGGCAATGTAGGAAACTGTTCAGGGGAGTCTTCCAGAGACCCAGAATAATGAAGGCTTTTCCATTGTTCATACATGACTTTCAGGTGTCCTACAGGAAACTGGGAAAGGGAGATGGTGACATGATGAGAAAGAATGACAAAAGCATACCAAATTTTTTTGTTAAGAGATGTTTTATTTCATTTTTATTTTATTTTAAATAGGCTCCATACCCATTGTGGGGCTTGAACTCCCGACCTTGAGATCAAGAGTTACTTGAGCAACTGAGCCAGTCAGCTGAACCAGCCAGGCACCCCAAGCATACCCACTGTCGTAATGTCATCCCAGAGTGGTCGTATTGAGTTGGTGAGAATGAATCTAGGTACGAAAGAGGCAGAAAATGTAGTCTGCATTTGTCACCTGCTTTCCAGCACCAGTTGTGAAGGAAAACATGAATCTCTGCGGGGCAGCTAGCCATCTTTGCCATACCACCTCTGGATCACGTGGAAGGTATCTTTTTTACTGTATGTATTAGTGTGCTAGGCTGCCATAACAAATACTACAGCCTGGGTGGCTTAAACAACAGAAATTTATTTTCCCACGGTTCTGGAGGCTAGAAGTCCAAAGTCAAAGTGTCAGCAAGTGTGGTTTCTTCTAAGGTCTCTCTCCTTGGCTTCTTGCATAGTGTGCCTTCTCATTGCATCTTTACACGGTCTTTTCTCTGTGTAGGGGTATTCCTGGTGTCTCTTGTGTGTCCAGACTTTCTCTTCTAATAAGAAAACGAGTTTGATTGGCTTAGGGCCCACCCTAAGAGCCTCATTTTCATTTACATACCTCTTTGAAGACCCTGTATTGCAAATGCACATTCTGTGAGGTATTAGGGGTTAGGGCTTCAATATGTGAATTTTGTGGGAGAACACAATTCAGCCCATAACACACATGGTATGCTATAAATGTATGTGTTTTCACTAAAAGTAGTCATACTTCATTAACAAAAGGAATAAAAGAATGTTAGATCTGTAATTATACTTTCACTGGATCTTTAATAAATCTTGAATTATATAGATAAATGAAGATTGCCAGTGTCTCATAAGGCATTTTCCCTTATTTATTAGTCAAGGGGAAAAGTCTAGTGATGTAGACAGTTTGGTTTTCAGTGAATGTGATCATGTGTTTTTCTCTCTCCCAGAGTCTGCTAAATGTTGAGTCCTTATTGTAGTTTTATCTAAGGAGTGTGTTAACTACTGTGATAGTAAGGAGAGTTACTAAACATGTCACTTAGAGGAAATTCTGCATCATGGGCTATTCCCTTCTCCCCACACTCTATAATGTAGAAGTATATCTTTAGTGTATATTGGACTTTTGGAGGAGAATTTTGTTTCATTGTGACTTGTTAAATGGCATTCTGTTACTAAAAACCAAGGCCGTGTTATCTGGTTGGTAACATCCTATTAACCTACCAGACATTTGAAGGTGGAATAGAATGTGCATACGTATTCCACCATCTGAACAGTTGGACCCCTTCTCTTGGCCTGCTGTTCTGTCACACCAATTTCTAGTGGGTAGAAGGTGAGACTTTTAAGGGAAGAACGAAGCTCTTAAACCCTTTATACATGGTAATTAAAGATTGCTTAGCCTCACTGTTGACTGTCAGACTTTCTTTTTTTTTTTGAGTTCTCAGTACATACTATCTTTCACCAAATAGTGGCTTGAGATTCATCTCTTTATAAAACTGTACTCCACCTTTATGTGAACTATTATTTTTAAAAGTTACATAAATATCAGGTAAATACTGGTCTTTTAAAAGATTTTGTTTTGCCATGTTTTTGTATTTATTATGAAACTAATAAGTTTAAAAATTATCTAACATCCAAGAAGTAACAGTTGAACTTCTCTGTTGATACCTGCCGCTAGTTTTTAAATTCAGAAATCTTTTGCAATTTGTTGTACAAAGTGTTCATTTCTTTCTTTTTTTTTTTAACGTTTATTTATTTTTGAGACAGAGAGAGACAGAGCATGAACAGGGGAGGGTCAGAGAGAGGGAGACACAGAATCCGAAACAGGCCCCAGGCTCCGAGCTCTCAGCACAGAGCCTGATGCGGGGCTTGAACTCACGGACCGCGAGATCATGACCTGAGCCGAAGTCGGCCGCTCAACCGACTGAGCCACCCAGGCCCCCCCAAAGTGTTCATTTCTATGAATGAAGTTATCTGACTCCTTTGTGAGAAATTCAGTAGTTTGACTGGATATTTGCTGTCATGATTCCTTTACAGCTCCTGAAAATGAACTCTACAACATTTTCTAAGTCCTGACTGAAAATGAGAATGTTCTCTAATTTTCCTTTAGATGTGATTTAACATCTTCAGATCTTGGAAACAGATCTAGGAAATTTGTCTTTACATTCTGTAGTATATAGTATCTATTCATTCTGTCTCTCTGTGTGTATGTATGTATGTATATTTGAACACCCAGAGTGTTCTAGATGTATTAATTCATTAATTATTAATTACCTTCTCAGTGCAGACATTGTGGTGCACAAGGCTGTTGCTGGCATTCTAAGGTGTAAAGATATAGGCAGACAATGTGTGGATATATGATGCATAAACAAATACTTTATTGAGCAGTTTTAAATTTGTAAAACAATATTCTCAGAAGTTTTGGCTTCATTCCCTCAACAAAACTTTTACTGACTGCTTACTGTTGAGTAGACACCGGGGATAGCAAAATGACTATGACCCAGTTCCTGTCCACAAAGTGCTCCTCGTCTAATCAGGAACTGATTTCTAATAAAAAGGAAATTAAAATTATATGCTAAGGTAAGTGATAATGGAGATACGAAAAGAAAATGCCACGGCGACGTAGGGGAGGAGTTGGTAAAGGATAGGATTGCCAGGAAAAGCCCCATACAGAGAATGCATTATTGTTGGCCGCCTCTTGAAGAATGACTTGGCTGTAGGTAGATGGGAGTCAAATTCTCTGTGACCCTTGGCTTTTTAATGATTAATAAGATTTTAACACACATCTAGGACTGGGAGTTTATTTAAAAGATGCATCTGTCTTTCCAGTGTAACCTTTAGTGTAACTAGTCCTTTAGGAAAAGACATTTATGGGTGCAGCTGTATGACAGCGTTTCAGGTGCTTGTTCTTTTGAGTCCCTTACAACAGAGCTCCAGTTATACTGCTTTGCTTAGGTTGCCCTTTCCTTTTTAACACAACATATTTCTCATTTGTCTTCGTCCAGTCTGTACCAGCAAAGCAAAACTTAAAACACACACACACACACACACACACACACACACACACACACACAAACTTGGATCTATTATTCTACTTTCTCATCCTTATTTATCTTCCTTTTCTCTTCAAAGCAAGGATGTCCATCACATGCTGATATACAAATATTATTCCCAGAATAAGAACATAGTTACCTCAAACTTTGCTGAGTAGTATATGACTCCTTTAAAAAAACACACAAAGGAGATTTGGGGTTTTTTTTCTTCATTTGTATATTTATATATTCCTTCATTTATATATGATGGAGTTTAGATATGTTTTCTAGAAGAATATTTTTGCTGTTAAGTAGAACTGAAAGCATTTGCTAAGGAGAGAGTTAAGGGTTGCTAAATTTGTGGCCAGCTGGATTGGTGGTGTGCTGAGAATGCTTTTGCAGCAGTTTGATTCGGCAAACATTTACTGAACACTGTGGTCAGAGCCCTACTCCTAGACCCTCTGATGGATAGGAAAATGAACAAAACACAGGCTCTGTTCTGAAGGACCTTCCAATTCACTACACTGTTTCTGAATCTCCTCTTTTCCATTATCCGGCTTTGTCATTTCCCAGATAGTGAAAAGCAGAGCTCTAATCTATCAATTCTGTAAGCTGAAAAGTCTGTAAAATTAGTTTGCTTAAAATGTTGGTGGCTTTTTCTCCTTCATGCTGCCAGTATTAAATAAAACAACAGGAAACATTTTGTGCCTCCTTCTGTAAATTAACATTTATAGAAGTGGCTGCTTTTCATAAAGCATCTTGATCCAGTCCCTCTCGTGCTGTGACTCTTCATTGATAGTATTAAATCAGATCTGAGCAGCTCTAGGAGACAGTTGAGAGTTTGAGAATATGCCCAGTGTCAGCAGCTTGGCTAGAGTGTGCTGTTGAAACAAAGAACACTCTTGGCACCCCAAAACTGATTAGACATGAGCCATTCTGCATGTGAACTCTAATAAATAAAGCCACATAGGGTGTTCCCTGCTTTCATTTGGGCAGAACTAAACATTTAAGTATCTTTTTAGGCTTCCCCCCTAAACCTAACCCTCACTATTAGCACATAATCCAGAAAATTTCACAGAATTTTTTGTGAATTTGTAAATTTCACAAAAAATCTTCAAATACAGCCATTTATCCAGAAGCCAGAATTCCGGCTTTATCGGCCACAACACCCAGTTCCATTCTGCTTGAACGTTTACTATGTAAAGCTCTGTGCTGGGGTGCTTCGGGGTGTAAAGAGACAAGTAAGATTGAATACCTTTCAAGTAACTTACAGATTTAGTAGAACACTCTCCTCTAGTCAGTCCACCTGCCATCCTGCTGTAAGTCCATTTCTTCCTGGCCTTCCCTGCTCTGCAGCTACCTACCGTGTGGTGTTGACTCAGACTCATTCCATATGGTGATTACAGCACAATCTGTGTAACCTTTTCCTTAATGTACAGTAGGTGTTGGAAACAGTAGAGATGTGTCTTGAGCTCTGGACAGAATCTACAGTGATTGGCGGAAAAACCCGTTGTCGCTCTCATCACTTGAGGTACTATTTCAGGGCAATTTTGTTTTTCTAATGGAGCCCTGTGATTTTCATGGTTCAGACGAACAGGACCCAGGTGGGAGGCAGTCTTTAAAAATGGTTAGTCTGATTTTGATTACATTTCCTTGTTCTTCAGAATGTGTATTTTCCCTTCTTCAGACCAAAAACTGCACGGTGCACTGAATGACAGTGTGGGCGGTATTTTGCGTGAAGTCACTAAATTCACTTATTCAAATGATTTGTCTTCTCAAGTATTTTTAAAGTGACCAGAGATAAATATTTATGAATTATATGTAAGTACTTTGAAGGGCATTTTGGAGATGTGTTTTTCTTAGCATGAGAGCTAAATTGGCTTGCTAACTGAATTCCAAAATTAGGCAGTCCTACTCCCTGGTCACAGTGGTGATTAATTGAAGGCATGTGTGGTGTACAGCCCTCCACCCACCCCATCTCCCACAAGTGGCTTACTGATGTGAGGAAGAAGGGCACAACTGGACTGTTTCTTTTCCCCAGATTTACCAGCCAGATCAATGGCTTCCCTCCCCAGGGTAGAATCATCTAAGTGGCAAAGAAATGCCAGAGCTGTTACAGCTGAGGGGCTTGCATTCATGGAAGACTTCGGATGTGAGGAATAAATGTCCCCTCTAGCACTTGGTTCCTTCTCCCATGCGTGGTTTACACAAAGAATCTCCTGGTACTAGGGTAGGAAATGGGAGCCTAAGTAGGACGGAGAGTAAACCTTTGTTTTGGGAAACAGACCTTGAAAGCAGTTGGCCTCTTGGACATTATAGCAAATGTTTGTTTACCAGAATCATGAGAATTGTGTGTCCATAGGCACATGCCTTTCTGAAACATCTGTGATTTAGCATTCTTTCCTGGGCAATAAGGTCCACAACTTGGTTTTGCGTTGTCCTTTAGCATTTTATTTAAAAAAAAAAATTTTTTTTTTAACGTTTATTTATTTTTGAGAGAGAGAAAGAGAGAGAGAGAGAGAGAATGAATGGGGGAGGGTCAGAGAGAGAGAGACACAGAATCCGAAACAGGCTCCAGGCGGTCAGCACAGAACCCGATGCGGGGCTCGAACCCACAGACTGCGAGATCATGACCTAAGCCGAAGTCAGACGCCTAACCGACTGAGCCACCCAGGCGCCCCATGTCCTTTAGCATTTTAAAATACACCTGCCTCCCTGTCTCTTCTCTGTTAATTTTCTTCACAGACCCTTTTTCTCACCGCCGCCCCCCCCGCCCCAGTGTTTCCCACAATTATAGACAATTTTCTTTTCACTTTGCCATCAGCCACTTACATGGTTTTAACTGTTTTGTATCTTGATGATTTCCAAATCTCTCTCCTGCCCAGATCTAACTCCATACCCTGCTCTGAACTCCATATTAGTCTATCTGACACTTTGTTTCATCTAAGAATAAACTTATCTCTTCCACCCGCTCTCTAAACAGCAGCTCGGAAACTCTTGCCCTTTTTTGTGTGTTCACGGTTTTTGTGAGCGGCACCTCAGCCTGTCCACTAGGTTAGGCTAGAAACCCGCATGTCACCTCCAGCTCTTCCTCCCTCTTTATTGCTTATCTCTCAGGTCAGGGGTCAGCAAACTGTGGCTGCTGGGTCAAATTCAGGCAGAGACTTGTGAGCCACGTATGTTTTTAAGCAGTTATTTTAAACAATGAAAGAGCCCCTATGTGACCTGCAAAGCCTAAGTGTTTACTGTCTAATCCTTTACAGAAAAAGTTTGGCCAACCCTGTCCTATCATTTCTCCCTCCAAAACATCACTTTTAATTGTTTCCTTCTCTCTATCCCCACTGTCCCCCTCAATCTTGCCTGTGCTGTTTTTCACTTGGACTAACTTGGTAGCCTGCTCACTTGTCTCTTCCTCCTGTACTGTTGTCAGATTTCTTTATACAAAGCTAATCATGTCCCCTCTTGTTTAAAATCCTGCATTGTATTTTGCCCTTTTCTCCCCTCTTTTCTGCCTGGCACAGCTTCTTCACCCTTTAGAATTCTGCTCAGTTGTCACCGTTTCCATTAAGGCCACCTGTCTCCTATGCAGTTATGCCCCATTCAGCCTTGTTTGTACCTCTGCATATTGCATTCTGAGAACTCATTTTGCCATTCAATCATCCGTACTCCACTATGCACACCTTGCAGGAAGGTTCTGTGTCCTATTCAATTTTATATTCTCTTTTCCTAGCAGTGCCTGTCCTGTTGTAGGAACTGTAATGAATTAATACTTATGATGAGTGCTTTGAAGAATAATTTTTATTCCTAAGATACGAAAAATATTAGTAGTCTAAAGGTATCATTAATCAGTTTCACTTTAGTAGGCAGGATTAATAGCTTCTAGGTATGGGGACACCTGGGCGGCTCAGTTGGTTGAGCATCTGACTCTTGATTTCAGCTCAGGTCATGATCCCAGGGATTGTGGGATTGAGCCCCTTGTTGGACTCTGCTCTGAGTGTGGAGCCTGCTTGGGATTCTTCCTTCCTTCCTCCCTCCCTCCCCCCCTTTCTCTCTCTCTCACTCTCACTCTCACTCTCTTTTTCTCTTTCTCCTTTTGCCCCCTCTGTAACTAGCACCCCCTCTCTCTCTCTCCAAAAAAAAATTATATATATGTATATAGTCTATACATGTATATATGTATATTCTAGATTTTTGGTACAATCATGCTACATGCTATTGATTTCTCTGTTTCTTAACTTTGAATACTAAATTTAAATTTTTTGAGATTATTATAGATTCACATGTGATTATGAAGAAATAATACAGGAAGATCCCAGCTATCTTTTATTTAGTTTTTCTAATAGTAACATATTTCAGAACCATAATACAATATCACAGCTGGGATATTCACATTGATAGACATGATATACAACATTTCTATCACCACAAGGATTCTTCCTGTTGTCCTTTTATAGCCACACCTGCTTCTCCACCCAGATTAGCTTCACCCTCCCCTACAGCAACCAGTTACCTATTTTACATTTCTGTAGTCTTGTCATTTCAAGAATATATAAGTTGAATTAGAGTATGTAAACTTTTAAGATTGGATTTTTTGTTCATTCAGCATAATTCTCTAGAGATTCATCTAGGTTGTTCTGAGTATCAGTAGTTCTTTTTGTTGCTGAATTTTCATAACTTAAAAGATGAAGCAGTCTCCTATTTGTTTTTTTTTTTTTTTTTTTTTTTTTGGGACAGAGAGAGACAGAGCATGAACAGGGGAGGGGCAGAGAGAGAGGGAGACACAGAATCGGAAACAGGCTCCAGGCTCTGAGCCATCAGCCCAGAGCCCGACGCGGGGCTCGAACTCACGGACCGCGAGATCGTGACCCGGCTGAAGTCGGACGCTTTAACCGACTGCGCCACCCAGGCGCCCCAAGCAGTCTCCTATTTGTATATCACTTCAGTTTCTTTAAAAACTACTTAAAATTTTTACCTCTTGTTCTTTATGTGCAAGAATGTTTTTCAAACTTCGTGCTCTTAAATTATTTAGGCTCAAAGAGCTTTTATGTGTATTGTATCTATCATTATCATATTAGAAATTGAAACAAATATTTTTTAAATATTTAATTTATTTAAAACATCAATAATAAGGGACACTTGGGTGCCTCAGTCAGTTAAACCATGATCTCGTGGTTTGTTTGAGCCCCGAGTCAGGCTCTGTGCTGACAGCGCGAAGCCTGCTTAGGATTCTCTCTCCTCTGCCCCTCCCCGGCGTGTGCGCCCCCCCTCCCCCACCTCTCTCTCTCTCAAAATAAATAAACTTAAAAATACCCAATAATACATCTATTTTATGTTATCACAAGTAATATATTTTTATGAGAAATTATATTTTCCAAAACAAAGAAATTTTAATGAGAAGAAAAGCACTGTTTTACATTCTTGTGACCCTAATGTCTAGATTCCCATTTCTGCTTCTTCATTTAGTCTATTATGATAAATTGTTTTGTGGAAGTACATGAAGAAAATTTGACCTCAGTTGGAAAAGTCAGGAATATTTTAATAGACTTCTTATATAACTGTGGATATTCTTCTTTGATACTATACCCAAACTCAAGTGGTAGTTTATTTACTTTTTAAAGTTTATTCATTTATTTTTGAGAGAGAGTAAGCAAGCCAGGGAGGGGTAGTGATAGAGGGAAATAGAGAGAATCCCAGGTGGGTTCCACACTGTGTGGAGCCCCATGCAGTGCTCGAACCCATGAACCATGAGATTATGACCTGAGCCGAAATCACAAGTTGGATGCTCAACTGAGCCACCCAGGCACCCATCAAGTGGTAGCTTATTAAAGGTTAGTTATAATATGGAATATGAAACCATGTAGATTAATATTTCATAGTAATGTTATGCTAAAATCCTTCTACCTGTCTTGTACTTTGAATGGAACTCTTTAAAAAATCATGTATGATTTTTTTTTTTTTAACATCATGCATTGGTCATTTGGAAAATATTGAATCACTGAGTTGTGTACATCTTCTAAATTATCACACATTTCAGTATACAAATACCAAAATTTATATTTGTTAATATCGCCTCCAATGTCATAAGGAAAAAATGCTAAGTATTGAGAAGCTGTCGAGGTCAAGTTTTCCAAAATTTTGAGTTTTGCTTGAAATCACTAAAATTTATCATTGTCATCAGTGCTGCCAGTAACAAGCTCACTTCCTTCATTTTAAAGAAAATATCTGCCAGATATTCAAATCTGAATACCTACAGTTTGTCCATCATTTTATTCCTTCAAATAGAAATGGTGTTAAATAAAAAGGCAACCGGTTCAGCTCATAACTCATTTATGCAAGTGCTTTTCCTTGAGACAACACAGAATATTAAAAAGATGTGGCCTTAGGCGTCAAGATGTAATGAAATCAATAACTTCCACTGTGAGTACGTAGCCTAGGTTGCTACCATCTTGATTTATGCTAAGGTTCCAGCAGTTTTATTCACATTACTGTTACACCATCAGTGCAAATAATTTGAGTGTGAAGTTTGAAATCCATTGTTATGGATACAGAATGAGAGGTAAAATTCCAAATAGCCTTTTCCACAATAAAAAAGGCAAATAATGTCCTATATCATTATTCAAATATTTTTTCTTTGTGGACCTCCGTACGTTCTTGCGGGACCTCCAGAAACCCATAGACATGTTGGGGAATTGCTGATTTACAGTAAAGTACTTTCTTACTCGACTTAGTTCTTTCTCCTTTCTCTAATTATTATTATTTCTCCTCCTCCTCCTTTTTCTTTTCTTTTTCTTTTCTTCCCTTTCCTTTCCTTTCCTTTTCTTTTTTCTTTTCTTTTCTTTTCTTTTCTTTTCTTTTCTTTTCTTTTCTTTTCTTTTCTTTTCTTTTCTTTTCTTTTCTTTCTGCTATACCTTGTAGGTCACTAATCTGGGTTGAATATCATTACTGGTCAAATCTCTACTCCCAGCCGGCAGCCTCTGACAGGTACTAGGCAAATGCTGGGAATGACCCTGGGAACCAAGGAGAAGACCACTTCACAGCCTTCCTCACCTTGGCCTTGAGGGACAAAAGCAACAGGGAAGGGCCACAAACCTGCTAGCCTTGTTGGCTTGCTGTGTGTGCATTCAGGAATTGGTCACATCACATGGACCTGAGTCCACAGGGAGATATTAACTATGAGTCAATGCTTTCCTTCTGAAGGAGTCTTTCAGGCTCTAGGGCAGGAGAGATTCTCAGGCTCCTCCATTGGTCTCTCAGACCCACACACTCTAGCCCCACACCTTTTGAGTCATACCATAGTCTTCTCGTTCTAATTATCTCCAGGAAAGGGCCTCCAGTTTCTTGGCTGTAATAAACCTTAGGAGTTAAGAAGTTTTCCTTTTGAGTACTCTAGATGCTCCCTTTTGTGATTTAAGTCCATTTCCTTTAGTTTTAACGAAAATAAATTGCTATGAACAGTGCTCCTCTTGCTATTGCTTTACATTTTGAAGACAGTTTTCTTTTTTGTATTTTGCCCCCAATCTACTTGAACCTTTCTTCTCCTTTCAACCAAGTTTTAGTCCAGTAGTTCTGGACTGGGGTGATTTTGTCCCCCATGGGACATTTGGCCATGTCTAGAGACATTTTTGGTTGTCACAACTTGGGGGGATGTGATCAGCATCTAGTGGAGAAAAAATCAGGGCTTGCCTTAATTTCAACAAAATCACTCATTATGCTGTTACAATGAAATTTTCATAGGATTTATGTTTAGATGATAGAAGCATCCTATAATGTGTAGCATAGCCTCTATTAACATAGAAGTGTCTAGTCCAAAGTGTTGATACTGGTCGTAGAAGATTCAGCTTTGTAATTTGTTACCTCTTTATTAATGTGTTTTGCTGAGTGAACAGTTTGGTTTTACTTTATATGTGATCTAGAATTGTGGTTATATTTTGGAGAAAATACTTTGACTATGTTCGGAATAATTAAGGATTTTAGAGGTAAGTAACTCTTTTGACTGTGACTTACTTTTTTACCTTAGGTCATAACGCATCATCAGTTTCTAAACCTGAGTGAGTAAACTGCCTGATGACTTTTAAAAATACAGATTTTGGGGCCCCAGCTGAGTCTTAGGGAAAGGCCTCTAGAAATTCCTTTAATTAGCCAGATTTGGGAATCACTGAAATAGGTATGTATTTATAAGCTAAAAAACTTCTAAGACTGCCACTGCAAAGAAAATGTTCTTTGTGGCTCTCAGTGATAATGCACACCCTCCTGGGCAACCAGTTCTGTCAGTAAAACCAGTCAGGTAACCCTCAGATTGGCAAGGCTGAACTAGAGCAATGGTGTCCAATAGGATTTTGGTTCTTTCCAGCCTTATGGCATCCAGTTCATCTTATTTGCCACAAGTTTGGTTTTAGAAGAGGGTGGGGTGAAAGGAGATGTGGGAGGGATGGAGGAGAATGCCAGTAGAATAAAAGAAATATGCTTTACCTGCTGATTTCTCTTCCATAACCTCCATTTGCTACCCACATTCATTACAATGATAATTGTCCATAAAAGCTATTTCTGGTATAAATAACCCCGACCAAAGCAGTGGGGACTGCCCAGTGGAGAAGCACAGGACTGTTCACTCCATTCCTGCTGTTAAGCATGCTCTGGACCCAGTCCTTACTTTACTGGTGGTTGGCTAAAAGGGAAATCAATGAAGATAAGGTTGTCTATTACAGTGAGTCTGTGCACTGTGGAGATTAGAACATTGTTGAGGCAGGAAAGAAAAGACAATGACCGTTATTTTACTTTTTTCTTTTCTTATGACTAAAATGCCATCTTAAAAAAATTTTTTTTTAATGTTTATTTATTTTTGAGAAAAAGAGAGACAGAGTGTGAGTAGGGGAGGGACAGAGACACAGATTCTGAAGCAGGCTCCAGGCTCTGAGCTATCACCACAAAGCCCGAAACGGGGCCTGAATCCATGAGCTGTGAGATCATGGCCTGAGACAGTTAGACGCTTAACCGACTGAGCCACCCGGGTGCCCCTAAAATGCCACCTTTAATAGTGATCAAGGCAGAGCCTAGTGTGAGAGCCTGCAGCTGAGTTTTCGAGTCAGGCCATGGTTACCCTCCTCATCTCAGGCTGCATTGGCCCCGGGCAGGCCTCATACACTAAGGTACATGGCACAGTGGGGTCGGCTTGATCCCCAAAAAAGACAAACGAAAAGGGTAGGAACTTTGGAAATGAAGCACATTTTGTTTGCAAGGCTCATTAGCTTCTTTTCCTGATTAGTTGTTAAGGAAGCAAACTAGAAATTTATGAAACTGTGGAATATTTATATTTGAAGCATAATTACATTATTATTGTTTTTACCTTTTCTTAATGGAGATTTTCTAACATATACCAGAGTAAGTAGACTAGTGTAAGGAATCTCTGTGTACCCATCACCCAATATCAATAATTACCAACACATGACTAATTTCATAATACTCTTCACTCACTTTCACTATCTCCTCCATGCCACCCTTTATTGTAAAGCATATCTTAGGCATCAGTCTATAATGTCATCCAGAAATGTATAATATATTCAGTCTGTGGTCACATTTCCCCGATCATATAATTTTTTTTCTTTCTATTTGGTTTGTTGTCTGGTTTCTTTTTAAAGGTGCCGATAATCAGATGACTGAATCAAATTCTTCGAATGTGTAGAGAGCCCATGTTATTCTATTGTGTGTATGTGTGTGGAGGGAGGAACATTTACTTGTAGTAGATCAGTGATTTCCAAAGATGATACCACAAATCTAATTCTTGATATAAATTTACATAATAAAGTTGGTGGAAGGAAATATTTACTGTGTGCAGAAAGAGTTGCTAGAGTTCCACGTAGACATAAGCCCAAGCCTCCAACAGGCCCATCACTGCCAAAAAGCCCAGCTGATTATTTGCGTTCTCAGGACTGTTTTGTACCTTTTCCTCAGACCTCACAGACTTCTGTTCTCTCAGCTGATGGCTTTGTTTCATGCTTCTCTAAGAAAATAGATCTGTCCAGAGGGATACCCTCACCTTCCGTCCACCACATCTATAAGTTTTGGGGTAGCAGGGGCTACTCTACTCTCATGTCCCTCTGGTTGGTTATAGTGGAGCACATATTCACTTCATCTGGCCCCCAGCCACTGCTTCAGTCCCTTTGTGCTGAGCATCCCATCTCCTTCACAAGGACCATGCCACTTCTGTGACCCCCCCCCCCCCCCCCCCCCCCCCCCCGCCAAATCTCTTCTCCTTCAGGCTCTCTTTTTCTGCTGGAGCATTCCTGTTCATATACAGATGTGCTCTGGTGCACTCCATCTTTAAAAAAAATCATCCCTTGTGAAGTCAACTTCTCTCTATAGTCAGTGACACATTTTTCTCCCTTTCACAGCAGAACTTTTCTTTTCTTTTCTTTTCTTTTCTTTTCTTTTCTTTTCTTTTCTTTTCTTTTCTTTTCTCTTTCTTTTCTTATCTTCCATTCACTCTTTTAGACCACTCAACTCTGGCTTCCCTTCCTCACGACTTCATTGAAACCGTTCTTGCTAGGAGCACCAAGGTCCTCTGTGATGGAATCTCGTCATTTTCATTCTGTCTCACAGACCAGCCCTTCTTGTTCTCTTTTACTGCCTCCCCTTGCTTTGCCTGACCTCCAGATGCTGGCATGCCTCCAAGCTCAGTTTTGGGGCTTGCTTCTCTTTATTTGCACACCCTCCCTGGGTGATTTCACCCATTCCCATGGCTTTGAATTTCATCTTCATGCTGATGACTCCTAAATATGTATCTGTAGCACAGAGCTGTCCTCTAAGTTCTACCTGGAGATCAGTAACCAACGATTCAGACTTTATGGGCGCACAAGAGAGTTCTGCCCGCCCCCCCCCCCAGTTCTTTTTAATTTTAGTAAGTGGACCCTTATACATACACCCAGTTGCTCAACTCAGAATCTTGGGAATCATTTTTTTTTTTAAGTTTATTTCTTTATCTTAGAGAGAGAGAGAGAGAGAGAGAGAGAGAGAGCACGAGCAGGGGAGGGGCAGAGAGAGGGGGAGAAAAAGGATCCCGAACAGTGTGGAGCCTGACGCAGAGCCCAGTCCCACAAACTGTGACATCATGACCTGAGCCGAAATCAAGAGTAAGACGCTTAACTGACTGAGCCACCCAGGCGCCCCCTGGGAATCATTTTAAATCCTTCCCTGTCCCCATTCAGCTGTTAGCATGGCTTATCAATTCTTCCTGAATACCTGTCTCAAATATTTTCACTTCTCTCTGTCTGCACTTCCACAGCTAAATCACTATCATTTCTCAGCTGATAACTACTTGAGTTTCCTAATTGGTCTTTATGTTTCCATTTTTGTCTCCTATACACGATTCTGCTTGCAGCAGGTAGAGTGCTCTATTAAAAACGTTTAACCATATCATGTAACTCCTTGCCTAGTGCTAAATGATGGCATTTCGTGTAGAATACATTACTGATTCCCATTTTATTCTATTACTATAGCAGTCAAGGTCCTGCCACCTGCTTCCAGCCTTATCTACTGCTTTTCTTTCTTCCTCATTATGCAGTGGCTACACTTGTGCCCTTTCACACCAGGATCTTCCACGCCCCAGGGCCTGGTCACTTGCTGTTCCTCCACATGGACTGGCTCTTGTCTTTATTATTCTTCGGGATGCAGGTTAAATTAAAAAAAATTTTTTTTAATGTTTATTTATTTTTGAGAGAGAGAGACAGAGCACCAGTGGGGTAGTGGCAGAGAGAGAGAGGGAGACACAGAATCTGAAACAGGCTTCAGGCTCTGAGCTGTCAGCACAGAGCTCGAGTGGGGCTTGAACTCTGGAAGGGCGAGATCATGACCCAGGCCAAAGTCAGACTCTCAACCGACTGAACCACCCAGGTGCCCCAGGATATAGTTTAAATGTTACCTCTTCTGAGAGCCCTTTTCTGATCACTCTTCCCAAAGTGTCCACTTAACCCCACCTCAGTCTGTTCTTTGTCATATCATCTGTTTTTTTTCCAGCAAATATTTAGTAAGTGCCTACTCTGTCTCTGACACTGTTCTAGGCACTGGGGAGATAGTGAACAAGGTAGACGCACTCAGGAAGCTCACATACAGCGGGGAAATAGAAAGACTGCAAATATATCCTATTCCGACTGTGATCTCTGCCGTGTAGATAAAAGAAGCAGAGAGGGTTTTGAATAAGGGATGCTATTCTAGACAGTGGCCAGAGGAGGAGACATTTCAACAGTGATTTCAATGAAGTGAGAGAGAATTCTGTGAAGGCTTGGGGGAAGAGTGTTCTAGACAGAAGAAACAGCAAGTGAGTCGCAGAGGAAGAGCAAGTGGGGTGCCTTAGACTGGCCAGTAGGTATGAGGCCAGAGTGGAGTGAATGAGAAAGAGCAGAGGGAGCAAAGCCAGATCTCGGGACCTCGTGGGCCATGATAAGGAATTTGGTTTTTATTCTGACTGTGAGAACGTTTGAACAAAGTAGAGGCGTAATCCGATTCACATTTTAAAAAACTCACTCTTTCTGGTGTGTGGAAAATAGGGCAGAGGCCAAGAGAAGACACAGAGAGACTAAACGGAAGTTGACTGCGATAATCTAGACCCACAAAAACGGTGCCTTTGTAATTACCTTGGGGATGTACTTCTTTTCCTGAAATGCATCTGGAAATATAAGCTTTATAAGGTCAGGGATCTTATCTGTCTGTTCAGTGCAGTTCCTGACACCCAGCACAGTGCCCAGCCTTCAGTCAACATTTATGAGTAAATGAATGAATGACCTTTAAGTTCTCATAATGGTGGCATTCTGTGAACCTGTGCGTTCTAGATGTGGCCCACTTACTTGTGTCTGCGGGGGCTTCTGTCTTTTCATGTGTTTAGTGAGGAGCTCCAACTCAGGAAGTGATCTCTGTCAAGGCTCTGCCGATCTCACTGTGGATGATCATGTACCCTGTTCCCTGTTTCACCAAAATGGAAAAAAAAAAAAATTGCAAAGGAGTTGAGCATGCACATAAAAACAAGATTTGCATTTAAAAAATTATTTCAGCTATGGTCTTGAGTAAAATGGCTTGGAGAAAGCAAGAGAGTTCATTACTTGGAAGAGACAGGGGAACTGGGGCAAGTCCGGGCAGGAGCTGACAGTGGCCTGGACACGGAGATAAGGGAGAACGTCAGAGAGGTAGTGGGACTTTCCCAAACTTGCACAGAGCTGAGGCGGGAGCCCAGACTTCACATTCCATTACAGCACTTCTACTTTGCCACTTCTCTTGAGACATTTTTAGTATTTTAAAGAAGACAGCTTCTTAGGAAAGTTGTGATGTATGACACCAGTGAGTTTGGTTAAAAGAAAGGCTAGTGGGAAAAAATGTCACTACAAATATCTAGATCAAAATTTGCCTGCGCGAAAATGTGATTTGCTTGTATATGTGTCTTTAGACAGATTCTCAGGAAAGCACTAGACTGGAAAACAGGAGAATGATATTTTCACTGTATGTATATCTTTTTTGTATCTCTGAATTTTGAACCATGGGTGAAATAAGTAGAAAGGTGCCTGGGTGGCTCAGTCGGTTAAGCGACCGACTTCAGCTCAGGTCATGATCTCGTGGTTTGTGAGTTCAAGCCCCGTGTCAGGCTCTGTGCTGATAGCTCAGAGCCTGAAACCTGTTTCAGATTCTGTGTGTGTGTCTCTCTCTCTCTGCCCTTCCCCCACTCACGCTCTGTCTCTCCTTCCTTCAAAAATAAATAAACACATAAAAATAAGTAGAACACATGAATTAAAACTTACACTGGCCTGCTGTTAGGTGTCTCTCTCAGGTGCAGCCACTTTGTTTTTACACCTGTGCACCTTAGGCAGATGACTTTCTGCACTCCAGCTGGAAGCATATATGAAGCTTCTAGATAAAATTGGAGCTCGATACAAAGTCAGGAGCCCCTTGTCTCTTCTCTTACCCTTTCCCTTGTCCTTTTATTCATTTTTTTTTTTTAAGGGTATACAACTGTGATGATTTGATACAAGTATTCCCTTGTCCTCTTGGATTCTGTGTATATCTGTTATTGACTCTGCCCAGCCTTTAGACCCCCTTCACATTGCCTTTCACTTGCTATCTGGACCTTATTCAAGTATTTATGTGATGACTGATTAATGCGGTTACTTTTCTGCCACTCCCTCTTTTGGATACCTGCCCTGTTAGAGGCTGTGGAGGTGTCTGATGGAGAGAGAAGATTTTTCATGAGGCAGTTTGTTAAATTTTGCCTGAAATAAAACTAACATCATCATTATAATTCATAGAGATGCATAGAAATGACTTACAGCAGACTGTGATAGCCTAGGAATTTGCCAGGACTGTCTTACTATTTTTGTCCTTGTCTCACTATTTTTTTGTTTTTTTTTTTTTCTTCCTCCCCTTAGTGTCTCCTGTGCTTTGAGATCTTACATTTTAACCTTTCACAATTCATTCTGAAAATCTGCATTATACATTGTATGTCCCCCATGCTTTTCTCATCTCCTCTTCCTGGTTCTTTTCAGTTTTCCATTTACTTGTCAGATATGCAGGTGATCTGCCTCCATTTCTGTGTTGGGGCCTCAGAGAATAAAAAGACAAGCAGTGTTATACTTTAAACTCTATCCTAGTTGTGTTTGAAAACTCTATGTAGGAAAGAAATTTTAAAGAAAATTGTCTCTTGAAATCTTTTGCCGTTATATAGGGTTGGTTTTTTTTAATCCTTTAAAAAAATGTTTATTTATTTTTGAGAGAGACAGCATGAGCAGAGGAGGGGCAGAGAGAGAGAGGGAGACCCAGAATCTGGAGCAAGCTTCAGGCTGTGAGCTGTCAGAACAGAGCCTGACGCGGGGCTCGAACTCGTGAACTACGAGATCATGCCCTGAGCTGAAGTCGGATGCTTTAAGGGACTGAGCCATCCAGGTGCCCCTTGTTTGCTTTTATAAAAATGTAATCTATAGGCTTGGATGTGTTTTGATAGCTGTAGAATACCTACAGATGTGAGGAAAGTTACACTTAAATGTTCAGATACTGCTCACCAAGAAAACCTGCCTTGAAGTAATGTATTGGTGAAACAGCTGTGGAGATTCTTTTGTTAGTACTGCTGCTGCACCGTATTTACACAAGATTCAGAGCTTCCCAGCACCTTTTTTAAATGCATGTACAGTAGTTATTTCCTTCATAGTCATTTCACTGACGATCAGAAGGACTTTTTTAGGGAATGCTATCTGAACAACATATCTTTCTATCCCCCAGGTTGTTTCCCTTTACTGGGTGCACAGGCACCCATGACAAGACCATGTTAACTCTAATTCTATCTTAACCCAGCTGCTGGGTTCTATGTTTATAGCCCCTACTGTCTGATCAGGTTTTGTGCCCGTTTTTATAGAACATTACACGTTTGGAGAGTGGCAGTGGGGTCTAGTGAGGTAAAAGCATGAGGGAAAAATCTCTTAATGTTCAGAGCTTATATTTCCTCACCTTTACTTTTATTATTATTATTGGGTTTTTTGTTTGTTTGTTTGTTTGTTTGTTTTTAAGGAAGAGAGTAAGTGGGGGAGAGCGGCAGAGGGGGACAGAGAGAAAATCACACCAAGGCTAACGCGGTTAAGTTATTTTGCATTGTTAAAATAAACCAGATAATCTTATCTAAAAACCAGTCAGGGAAAATAAAAACAGCAAAACATTTAAATTTATAGAAGACCAAGACAGACAAGCAAAACATACTTTGTCATACAGCAAACTATAAATATCTTTAAATATGTTACATCTGAACTAGGCTACACTTTTAAAATACATTATTTCAATATTTCTGGTGACCTTATCCTATTTGACAGTTAATGTTGAATTCCAGATTGATAATTTGATCATTAAGCCAGTTCACACTTAGCATAAAGGGTTATACTGATTAGGTATATAACTCTTAATCTATGTCACATGATGAGATAAGACATACCAAGCTACACATTAATATATATTGATTTTACTCCATAAAATTTTTTAAAACTCTGCTGAAGTTCTAAATTTGGCCTAAACATTCTTCTAGAGACCTCATCTATTAAAAATTATACCTAAAAATTAATTCACACAAAATCCCCTGAAGTAAAACCTATCCTTATAGGTGTGGGTATCAGATCAAAGACAAAAGAGCAAAAGAAGTCATGGTTCAGAGTCAAATTCAGCATGACATTTGGTTCTGGGCTCAAATTACTGAGACAGTAGAGAAGGGTTGGTTGGGCTCTAACATCTCATACCTGACATGAAACAAAGAGGTGCGTTCCCAACAAGAACTACTGATTTCCCGATAATGCCCACACATCATCTCCATTTGTGGCCTTAGGTGATTCGTTAATCTCTAATGGGCTCTTTGTCATATGCAAAATGAGTGGAATCATTAGTAAGGTTGGGACATATCTTTAATGAGCTGCTGCTGTGTGTTTAACACACAGTCAACATGTTTTATATCTCTAGAAGACTTCAGCTCTGGTCTTACACCAGGACATTAGTCTAGAGTTACACATAAATTCTACTTAGTGTATGGGTTTTAATTTCAACAAGTGTAGAAAACAACGAGAAAGGTTAGAGGTGAAGTGCCAAATTCAAGTTTAGCTCAGACTGAAATTTAGTTGCCTACCAAAGAAAAAGAATTAAAATAACCCTACCAGATGGATAAACAAAAAGAAAAAAATCAATATAATAAGAACTTAGAATTTCAGGCTCAACAACTGGGTATTAGATTTATGACCCAGCTTCTTGGCCTTCAAAGTACATGGAGAAGTGAGACAAATTCTTTAATTCCTACTCTTTGAAAAGATGGTATACCTAACTTGTAGAAGAAGATTCCCATGTGGTCCATAAAAAGGCTAAAATTTTATAACATCGAAATTTGATCAATGTATATTTTTATAATAAAGTCTAAAATCCTGTTTTTTTTGTTTTTTTTTTTTTTAAAATGCTTTCACTGGAAATGATGATCATAGTAATGACCCTCCAGGAGCTGGTGCTGTAACAATTACAATGATTTACTCCTTGGCCCACAGCTATGAACCCTCAGTCATTCTTCAGTGGGGGCCACAAGTGGCAAGAGAAGAAAACCACACTGTAAATGTTACTGAGAAGACAGAAAAGAGAAAGCAGCTTAAGGATCCTGGAAGATAATTAGCTCCAATCAGCATATATTTCCACTGTAATATTCAAGTTTCTCCTTTTGACCTCTTCGAAGTTTTTTATTACAATTTTTTTAATGTTTATTCTTTTTTTTTCTTTTTCTTTTTCTTTTTTCTTTTTGCTTTTTTCTTTTCTTTTCTTTTCTTTTCTTTTTTTTTTTTTTTTTTGAGAGAGAGAGAGAGACAGAGCACAAACAGGGGAGGAGCAGAGAGAGAGGGAGACACAGAATCTGAAGCAGACCCCAGGCTCTGAGCAGTCAGCACACAGCCCAACGCAGGGCTCAAACCCATGAATCGTGAGATCATGACCTGAGGGGAAGTCCGATGCTTAACTGACTGAGCCAAGCAGGCGCCCCTAATTCTTCTTGATGATCCTAAATCACTCAATTGTTAAAATTTCAGTAACACAAAGAATCCTCTCACTGATTCACAAGAGCCTGTGGTATCTGGCCCGTTTATGCAAATCTACTGACCCCATCTCCCCTCTCTCTCCTCCTGACCCACCCGCCTCACACTCCTTGCAGTGGCTCAGATACACTAAGTTTCAGGAGCCTTGAGCTAATCATCTCCTATGCCTGAGACACACCTTCTCTAGACTTGCTCATAAACTGGCTCCTCTCATCGGTTTCAGCTCAAATGTCACCTCTTCAGTAAGGCTGTTCCTGACCACCCGAGAGAGAGCAGCACTCTCTTACCTATTTTGTTTTTCAAAACGGCAAATAACACACTATGGCAATTACTTGCTAAGGAAAATCAGCCATCTTAAAGTAACTGGCAGGATTAATATCACAATTTTAGATTAATAAGACATTTAGCAATCACTTCATTCAATCAAGTGATTTTAAAGGTGACGAAATATGGGGGTGCCTGGGTGGCTCAGGCAGTTAAGCATCCGACTCTTGATTTTGGCTCAGGGCATGATCCCAGGGTCATGGTATTGAGCCCCATGGTATTGAGCTTGGTATGTCTTATCTCATCATGTGACATAGATTAAGAGTTATATACTTAATCAGTATAACCCTTTATGCTAAGTGTGAACTAGCTTAATGATCAAATTATTAATCTGGAATTCAACATTAACTGTCAAATAGGATAAGGTCACCAGAAATATTGAAATAATGTATTTTAAAAGTGTAGCCTAGTTCAGATGTAACATATTTAAAGATATTTATAGTTTGCTGTATGACAAAGTATGTTTTGCTTGTCTGTCTTGGTCTTCTATAAATTTAAATATTTTGCTGCTTTTATTTTCCCTGACTGGTTTTTAGATAAGATTATCTGGTTTATTTTAACAATGCAAAATAACTTAACCGCGTTAGCCTTGCTGCGTCTTGAATGACAAGTCTTAAAAGTCCTGTCTTAGGATCTGTGATCCACCTTTTAGATTTTAGCTGTAATATAATTCTCTTGGTTTGCTTTGACATTTTCTTCTCTGAATAACACGGTATGTCAAAAACATTGTTTTCGTAGTACCATTAGGTTAAATTGGCCATATAAATTATCCTGGAGCTCAGGTTCAAGGTCTAAAAGGAATAATACTTTGGCAGCTGTTGCCTGTAATGAGAGCAAAACTATGTCGACTCCGATAATGCGTGTTAGCAAGCTAGTGGTGCAGATAGCTGGTAGGTTTCCTGTCCCTTTGTGTATTGGTGAATATATTTAGACCCGGAGAGTAGACCAGTAAGGTTTTATTAACAGAAAGCTCTAGGTACACAAAGATTATACTTAATGTAGTCATTTAGGAGGTACTGCATCCGTGTTGCTCAAGTATGGTTTTCTCTTACTTGTGACAGTTGAATGTATTAACCAAAAGGATGCGCATTGATTGACATTATAAGTCATTTACTCACAGGAGAAAAATCTCCAGCTGAACGAAAGTAAAAATGTATGAGAAATGAGTTAAATGAGTTGTCTCACACTTGGCCTCCTGGGAATATATTGAAGGGCACCTACCTTCTCCTCTTGTACGTTTATCTGTCCCTCTTCTACCCTCAAAGAGTACGATTTCTTTGTGCCTTTATAATCTCCTAACTCTATTTCAGCTTCTGGAACATAGCTTCTTTCCTGTTCTGTTTTATGTATTTACAATGTTCAGTAAAACTGAATAATTTTATAGCACTTTTTACACAGAATATTCCAGGCTGAGAGCTCCATGGGTTTAAGACTTGGGTTCACATAAGAAGGATTCCATCTTATTTATCCGTCCTTTTTATAACTTTGCATTTAAAAGAGGCCTGTGGCAGAAACAGAATTGTTTTAGAAATATAAAATAATCATAAGTAAAAGTGAAAAATTATAAGAGGGTCTTACAGATAAAAGTTTTGACTGTATGAGTAGGATTGTGTCTAAAAGTTTTGCCTCCTGGTAAAATACGTTAACAAAAGCAATCTATGTGGATAGCTGGAGGATGGTCATTACTATGCATAGCTGGTCTGGGGCTATTGAATCTTAGAGCTTTTCTTGCTCATCTAGTCCTAATGACTGTGGAAGTGCCAGGCCAGCCTGTACTTCCCATTTGACATGTGTCCAAGACCAGTTGACCTGGTTTGGATAATCCTAAAAAAGACAGCTTTCAGTTGGAATTAAAATAGACTGAGGATTCAGTAACTGAGGAGGTCAATAACCAAAAGGTATGTAGTTAAATCTGATTTGCGTGTTTTTAAAAATAGCTATCTCTTGCTCAGTTTTATTTCTTTGAAGCTTGGTTATTTTTACTTTTTATGACAGAATAGGTAATATTTATCTGAGATGTAGTCAGATATGTACATAAGATCAGTAAAAATTTCCACTAATTCCTTTTAAAAATTATCTATATTAGTTTTTTGTTATATAGGTGGTTTCAAGCTCAAGTGTTTCTCTGGCCTTCTGTGAATCCTGCTAGCACAGGCATGCAGAGATACACTCTTTATACAGGAGGGGCTCCACTCTGCAAACTCTCCTGCACTTTTGTTACTCGGTGTATCTTAGAGAACTTTCCATTTCAGCATATACAGATTTACTTCATTATTTTAAGGGCTGCATAGTGCAAATTGGAATTGGGAAATCCATCATTTATTTGACCACAAAACTTAAATCACTTAAAAAATTATTATTATTGTTTTAAAGTTTATTTATTTATTTTGAGAGAGAGAGAGCACAAGCAGGAAAGGAACAGAGGGAGAGAGAGAGAGACAGAGAGAGAGACAGAGAGAAAATCCCAAGCAGGCTCCACACTGTCAGCGCAGAGCCCAATGCAGGGCTCGATCCCACGACTCTGAGATCATGACCTGAGCCTAAATCAAGTCAGATGCTTAACTGACTGAGCCACTCAGGTGTCCCCAAAATTATTTTAATTTAAACACAGTTGTTTAAAAAGCCTCTTATTATACTCAATATTCCTTGTCAGCATTATGATGTTTCATATAAGTGATATTCTTAATTTGTCCATTGTGCTAATAATTAGGAGCTTTAATAATATTTTACCGCTTCTCTTGTATAATTCTCTTTTCAGTCTTTGTGAATATAAAGTATATGTTGTATTAAAATGAATGCTCACATTTAAGGAAGAAGGTTGCAAACTCAACAGTAAAGTTCTTTTGATGGTTTTGCTTACTGACTTGGTTGTTTTCAGCCCTTTGGAGTTTTCTTTATCCCACTGGCACGAAGTGAGCACTCTTGCAGAATGTGGTCACACTTAATTCTGTCAGGTTGGGTCCAAAGCAGCCATGTGACTGACTGATGTAAGATTCAGAAATAACTTCAGTAATTTCTAATTATGAGTTTGACTTATTTTCTTTTCTTTAATACCATCACGTCATCCACACCTACCTATTTCTTCATTAATGAGCAGAGGACTTTTTCTTTTTTCTTTAAAGTAAGGGCAAACTAAGAATCCCAATTTATAAAAACTGGGTAATCTACCTAATTTAGGTAACGGTAATGACAGTGTCTTGGGAACAGTAGCTACAACCTGCATCACATGACATATTCTTCTTGTACATAATTTTGTTATGTAGTTTTAGCCCTGGACTTACACCCTTAAGGAGAATCTTAACAGGAGTCCTTTTGTTGGCCTGCCTCGGGTCCCTCACACACACTACCCTCCTCCTTTATCCATCCTCCAACCTCCCCTCCTTAGAGACTTTTGGAACATATTATTTTTCCTGGCTTTTTAACTGCTTCTCACGTGGCTCTAAAATGTATCCTTATACAGCTCCAGATTCTTCATGAATGCCACTGCTGCATCTCTCTGGTCATCTGTAAATGGGTAATTTTATAAGACAGTCTGTTTTCTTTTTCTCCTTTGTCTAGCAAGAATATAAAGTACCATACCTCCTTTTTCTTTTTTACTCATTCCTTCAAAAGCAGCTTTGGTGATGATGATCCTTCACTAACATCTTTCAAAAGGTTTTTAGACTTATTACTTTGCTTTGGTCCTCACATATGTGAGGTAGATATGTTGGATATTCATATCCCTACTTTACAGGTGAGGGCACTAACAGATGGCTGGAAATGACTTGCTTAAAGTCACAGAGCTAGTTAGGAATGGAACCAGATCACCAACCAGATCATTTTATATCATTTACATTATCTACCTTGTATATTCAAAAAGATCTTTTCCTAAACAAAGATAGTTTGTTTTTGCTACAGGAATTCTTAGTAAATGTCTTTTCTGCTAGATACGTAATATTCCAAAATAAATTTTAAACTGTTCCCAGTTGTTGAACTTTGGATTTTTCGCAGTTTGTCACTATCAAAAGAGCATCGAGTGGACAAATTTTTGTCTTTCTTTTGGATAGATTCCTAGAAGACCTATTGGGTCAAAACATACAAACATTTTAGACTCTTGGACATTGCACAATTGTTTTTGCCTGAGGGGATGTTCTGATTTTATTATTTCTTCATATAATCAGGTATCCATATAACATAACATAGAAAGCTTGACAGGGTGTAATTATAGCCTTTGCCGAGGGAGATTAGAGTCACTGGTTGTTATTTATTAGTTTAAGTGTTATCATCAACACCATTTCTATAAAAATTACCTGTTTTCTGTGATGGCAGTAGGAGATTTTGAGATTATGATCTTTTGTATTGTTTTGCTCTTTTCCTGGTCATGTAATTTATGACAGCAGTTCTGTAAGGACATCCGTATTTACATTCACATTCAACTGCTTCCATTTCCTGCAGCTCAACTGAACAGGAAAAAAAAATTGAAATATTGGGAAACTTTGTTTTTAATTAGTACGCCACCTCAGATGGCTGTGAGATGGTGTCAGTTTATGGAACCAGAAAGAGCTATTTTCTTGATGGTTAGTAGTTGACATTTATTCACCCCAGGTGGGAGACAAGTAAATTCCAGAAGCATATTTGTTTGAATTAAATACATTTCCACCCCTCTGCCTTGTACATATGACCAGGACAGTTAATTTAGACATCTTTCGATGTTTCAAGTGATTTCCAAAACCGCCCTGTGGCCTCTACTAGCTAGTATTTGATGAAGCCAAAATATTTCTTAGAATGTACTGTTTTGATTACTGGCAGTATTAATACCAGAATAAGTTGGTTGCTGTTCTCCACAGAAAAGCCACTGTTACAGTGTGTATAAATGTGGGTGTAAATAACACTTTACAAAAGAGAAAACAAATCTCCCTGTTAGCAATTCTAAACTGGATGTGCTTCCTGCGTGGGGAAAGAAACATATGATGATATCTCCCTGGTAGCCACATGGGGCAGGCCTGACAGAGAAGCAGGGAGGCTGGGCCCTGGGAGCCTGGCCCAGCATTAGCTGTCCACGGGCTCACTCCACCACCCCCTCCCCCGTTGGGTAGCTCGGGAGAACATTCACTTATCTGTTCAGATAACCATTTTTTTTAACAAAAATTTTTTTATGTTTATTTATTTTTGAGAGAGACAGAGTGCGAGTCGGGGAGGGGCAGAGAGAGGGGGGGACACACAGATTTCGAAGCAAGCTCCAGGCTCTGAGCTGTCAGCACAGAGCCCGACGTGGGGCTCGGATTCATGAACCATGAGATCATGACCTGAGCTGAAGTTGGACACTCAACCAGCGGAGCCACCCAGGCGCCCCCAGATAACCATTTTAATTGATTACATTTTAAATTGGAGGCTTGCTTTTAAAAATGTTTTCATAAAATCCAGGCACTCCTATTTATCTTCTTTAACTGCCTCAGACAATTATTTTCCGAAGATGAGCAAGTGTTTGGGAGAAGGCTGATATTTGCTTCTAGTATTAAAGTTTAAAAAATGTTTCTATTTCTCAATTCATTGATTTGTGTAGCTGATTCCTCTTCCTGGAAGGTGTCTACTGGAAAGCTCTTCCCAAGATGTCTGTGTGGCTAACTCTTTCAGCTTTTGCTCAGATCTCACATTTTCAAATGAGTTCTGTTTGCCCTATTGCGTACTACAGCCTGCCTCCTCCGTCTGAATCTTCTGTATATGCTGCGCTCCTTTCTCTTAAAAAAAAATTTTTTTTTAATGTTTATTTATTTTTGAGAGAGAGAGAGACACACACAGAGTGTGAGCTGGGGAAGGAGCAGAGAGAGGGAGACACAGAATCTGAAGCAGGCTTCAGGCTCCGAGCTGTCAGCACAGAGCCTGACACGGGGCTCGAACTCATAAGCCTCAAGATCATGACCTGAGCTGAAGTTGGACGCCCAACTGACTGAGCCACCCAGGTGCCCCACTGTGCTCCTTTTTCTAATCTCTCCTTTTTCCATAGCACTTTCCACTAACACTCAATGTCATTTATCTACCTCTTATCTTTATGGGTTATTGTCTGTCTCTTCCTCACATGGAAGCGCCACGAGGGAATCTTTGTCTGCCCCGGCACTCCCCAAGTGCCTAGACCAGTGCCTGACTCCTAGCATGCCATCAACACTGGCTGAATGAGAGATTAACACATGTGTATGTGCATGCTTATGTATGGTTATGTGGACAGTACAACGTGTCGGGCAGGCTCATCAGAGAGAACCTTTTCATTAAAAGGATGTTTGCTTTTTTATTTTTTATGTAAAATATTCTATGATTTTATATACTTAGTTTTTACCTCTTAGCCAGTTCAATGAACACTTGCTTCTGTAGGCTGTTTTGTTGGCCTTCTTAATGTTTCTGTGCATTCTTACTACATCTTGCTCTGTATTTAACCTGTTGTTTTTATACTGGCACTTAAATCTTACCCTGTCTCGTGCCAGTCGATAAAGAACACAAATCTGTTTGCATATAATTTTGATGCTAGGCACCGTCTTCACCGTGTTCTCTGCTCAGTCCTATCCTGGTTTGCCACAGTTATTGCTTCGATTATATAATTGAACATTCTGATCCTGAGATCAGAGAGCAAAAATTTTCTCACTCTTGTTATTAGTCACAAGGGACTGGATCACAGAGGAGCTCTTGGAGTTCTGGAAATCCCCCTTGTCAGCCTTGAGCAGGTTCATATATTTCCAACTTGAAGCTTTTATATTAATTTACTGAAGTAGTTCCCGCTTTTCCCCCCTCTTAGGAATCTATGAGTTGGAAGAAAAGAGGCAGGAATAGAGCAGGACTTTGCAGACTCACATGGTATGGTAGTACCAAAGTTTATATAATTTAATACATACATATCTCAGCAGTATAATTGGTATGTAGTTAAAATCCAGTATTTAATTAATTTTTTTTTTCAACGTTTTTTATTTATTTTTGGGACAGAGAGAGACAGAGCATGAACGGGGGAGGGGCAGAGAGAGAGGGAGACACAGAATCGGAAACAGGCTCCAGGCTCCGAGCCATCAGCCCAGAGCCCGATGCGGGGCTCGAACTCACGGACCGCGAGATCGTGACCTGGCTGATGTCAGACGCTTAACCGACTGCGCCACCCAGGCGCCCAAAATCCAGTATTTAATTCAATATTTAAAATGACTTTTTTTCAAGCAAATAAACAAGTGATATAGATATAAAGGGGAAAAGACAAAGTCATGCCTTTTTATAAATTAGCAAAGCATGTAGTATCCAGAAGATATGTCCAGGTTGGAAAAGAGGCCCAGGCAGAATGCAGGAATTGGGAAGAGAGAATATCACAGCGCAGGAAATGGATGCGTAGCTTTGTCTCTGTCTGACGACTGCCTAGTCTAATAAGAAGCAAGTACAGTAGTTGGGAACTGAGTCTTTTTCAAAAGGCTCACATCGGTCAGTGACATTGAGCCTGGAAAGGAGAAGGAAGACTTATAACTGGGTACGCCATTTTAACCATGAGGAAGGTAATTGGCGTTATTTCAGAGTTTAAAGCTAGTTGGTTCCCTTGGGTGATTAAAGCCTGGCCCCATTTTTCTGCCGGGATAGGACCCAGTGGAGGCCTTTTCTCAGGAACTGCTCAAGGATAAATCCCCAATGATGATAAAGCCATGGACTGGTTCCAGTCCTTGGCTTGCTGAATTAGAACACTGGGGGAAATGTTGACCTTGGCACTGACCAGAGAACCGAATTCCTTTCTGTGCATTGTTTTGCATCTCATGCAAGCTCCTGATGGGTTGTACTCTCCTAGATAATGATAGTACAGTGAACGCTCTGCTAAATACAGAATAAGCTTTTGAAAGAAAGAATTAGCTACGGATGAATTAGGCAATAATTATAATACAGATAGATTTACTCCATGAATCCTTCAAATGGCAAATTCTCTAATGCTTCTAAATATGATTGATTATATACATTTTTTTTTTTTTGAGAAACAAATGTATTAAACATAGCGAGGAAATCTGTTGGCAGTAAGCAAACATATATCCAACCTCAGCCCATTTTCTTACATGCTAATAACTTCAAGTGATAGTATACTATGAACTCAAAATGGCACAGCAAAAGTCCATTTTTTATGGCTGGGCTTTAAAAAAGTTATCTTTTACTGATTTATAACTTGGTTACATTGTTGACAGATGAAGTGGTCTGTATGATACCAGTTCTTTGAAAATTTTGTAACTTGCTTTATGTTCTCATGTGTGGTCAGTCTCAAAGTATTCAATTTGTTTGAAAAGAGTATATATCAGTATTCCACAAGAGAATTAAGCTGTACAGAAAATTGAGCGGCTCTTCTCAGTTCTCCCAAGTAAGATACAAAGCTGATACAGTTTTAGATGAAAACTAGATAAGGCATCCATGAAATGTAATGAATAGAAATAAATAACATGGCAGACTGCTAAAAGTTCCTATACGTGACTTAGAAATTTAAATACACATGCCCACAATGTATTTTCCAGATGACTAGTATATTTTGAATAGCTGTGATTTGGCTTATTAAATTTTAGATGCAGTGTAATTTGTTGTTGTTGTTGTTGTTGTTCTTGTTGTTGTTGTTGTTTGTATCCAGCCTTTATTTTTGTTTGTTTGTTAAAGATTTTATTTTTTAAGTAATCTCTATGCCCAACATGGGGCTTGAACCTACAACCCTGAGATCCAGAGTTGCATGTTCCACCAACTGAGCCAGCCAGGCTCCCCTATTTAATTTTTAATTATATAGTTGACATGCAATGTTACATTAGTTTTAGGTATACAACATAGAGATTCGATAGCTCTATACATTATGCTGCGTTCACAAGTATAGCTACCGTCTGTCACCATACAATGCTATTATTATACAATTGACTGTATTTCCTATGCTCTACCTTTCATCCTGTGACTTATTTGTTCGATAACTGAAAGCCTGTATACCTCCCACAGCCTTTCACCCATTTTGCCCATCCTTCCCTCCCCTCTGGCAACCTCACTTTGTTCTCTATACTCCTGGGTCTGTTTCTGCTTGTGTGTTTGTTCATTTGTTTTTTGGATCCCACATATAAGTTAAATCATATGGCATTTGTCTTTCTCCGACTTCATTCTCTGACTTCTCTTACTTCATTTTATTTTTTAATTTTTAATTTTTTTTTTTACACAGAGAGGGTGCAAGTGCAAGGGGCAGAGAGAGGGGGAGAGAGAGAGAGAAGCAGGGCTCATCCGATACTGGGCTTGAACTCACAAACAGTGAGATCAAGACCTGAGCTGAAGGCACATGCTTAACTGGATGCTTAACCGACTGAGCCACCCAGGTAACCCTGACTTAATTCACTTAGCATAATCTCCTCTAGGTGCATCTATGTTGTTGCAAAGGGCAAGGTCTCATTCTTTTTTCATGGCTGAGTAATACTGTATTGTGTATATACACCGTATCTTCTTTATCCATTCATTTATCAGTGGATACTTAGATGGCGTCCGTGTCTTGACTATTGTAAATAATGCTGCAGTAAACATAGGGGTGCATATATCTTTTTGAATTAGCATATTCTAAGTGTTTTGGTTTTTTTAGAGCTTTATCGAGATATAGCTCCCTTACCCATTTAAGTATCAATTCAGTATTTTTTAGTAAGTTCACAGTGTTGTGCAGCCACCATTATTACAATCTAATTTTAGAACATATTCATCACCGCCCCCCCCCCCCCAAAAAAAAAACCCCATACCCATTAGCAGTCACTTCCCATTCTCCCCCTCTTCTGGACATTTCACATAAATTGAATCATGCAAAATATGGTCTTCTGTGAATGGCTTTGTTGACTTCGAATATTGCTTTCAAGGTTTATCCATGGTATAGCAGCAGGTAGCAGTGCTTCCTTTCTGTTTATGGTTAAAAGTGTTAACATTGTATGGATATATCACATTTTGTTTATCCACTCATCAGCCGATGAACGTTGGGCTTTTTTTCTATTTTTGGTTATAAATGATGCTGCTATAAACATGCATGTACAGATTTTTGTGTGAATGCATGTTTTTCTTCAGAGAAGTGTTTAGCCAGTCTACAACATAAATATCACCCATTGCAAAAAGGTATTCAACCCACACTAGAACCCTTTCATTTGTAATTCATTTTGAGACTTTGATGGTTGATGGTAAGAGCAGAGTGGGTGGAGAGGGAAACTAACAATTATTGTCTACTCTGGATTAAACATTCTGCTAGGAGCTTTGCTTACATTATCTCACTTAATCTTGTTAACAGTCCTGTGAGATAGTGTGGCTTTCCTCATTTTACAGATGGAAAAAACAAGGACCCACAACCTTAAGTAACTTGTTCAAAGAGACAAAGCTGGTAAGTGATGAGCCAGGCTTAGAATCTAGATCTGACTTCTAGAGGATCACACAGATATAGAAGATCCAGACATTTTTAAATGTAAAAAAATAATAAAATTTAAAGATAATATCACTACTTCTTTTCATCAAAACAGTTCTTTCCAGTGATCTCTCCTTTTTGTTTTTTGTTTTAAAGTAAACTCTGTGCCCATCGTGGGGCTTGAACTCACAACCCTGAGATCAAGAGTCGCATGCTCTGCTGACCTACCCAGTGAGGGTGCCCCCCAATGATCTATCTTTCTTCCTTTCCTTTACCTGACAGCATTTCTTTTCAACTACTGAAAAGAAGGCTGTTCTCTACAACTATCAGCTATATATTCAGTAGTTTTAAAATTTTTTGACCGAGGTGAAGGTCTTTGTTCAAACACAATCTTATACTAAAGCATGATTTAGGGTAATCGGAAAAAGCAGAGTTTCTCTGGTTGAAGCTTGGAGAATTTCCTGGAATAGCTCTGGTACAGCAAGCTTTTAGTTTGAAAACAGAGGAAAAGCATCATTCCTCATACAGCTTGCTTATTTCCAGGCTGTAGTTATTCAACAATTGGCAAATTAGTAATTGGAATTGTGTTCACATAGACTTTTTTCTATTTTTAACTGATAGTTTATTTAGATAACATTTTGATGGGGAACTCTTAGCGTATCAAGTGGTTGCTGTTTCAACTTCAAGAATAAAAATAAACACAATACAATGCAGAAATGCCATTTTAATTGTTAAAGCCTTTCATGGAAATAATATCAGAAGAATTAACACTGGCACAATGTATGGCTAAACCCAGTTCAAGACTCTTAGGTATGTACTTAGATAATTTTACATTAGTTTAAGGGTTGTTTTGCAGTATTCTGATTTCAAGTAAGTAAACCAGATTTACTTTGTAAGAATTCAGCTTAGATCAAAATCTCATGATGTAAAATGGTGTGAAAAAAGATTTATCAAGGGGATTAACGTTGAAAAGTTTGTGAGAGTATATTTCACTTATATAAGAGTTAACTTTTAAAAGTTTTAGTAACCCTGGTTTATAGTTCTGGTGAGGACATCAAGTAGCAGCAGTTACTTGCTGCCACTGAGTGGAAATCAGCTCATTTATTAGGTATTTGTTGGATTATGGGTTTGTATGTAACAGAGGTCCCGAATAACAGGTATTAAACAAGATAGAAATTGATTTCTCTGGCATGTAATAGTCTGCACTAGCATGGCAGGCAACTCTGTTTCATGAAGTCTTGGGCTTCAGGCTCTTTCTGTCTTATTCCTTCACCACCCTTGGATTTGTCTGTCAGCGCATGGTCTGAGAGATGGCTGATTGCCAAAACCCCAGTTCAGCCATCAGGAAGAGAGAAAAGGGGAGGATGTATTCTAACACATTTTTTCTGTCTGTACCACATTGTCCAGAACTTAGTTATTTGACCACACCTAGCTGTGAGAGGACTGGGAAATGTGGTCTTTATCCAGTGGTTGTTTTGCCCAGCTAAAAATTCTATTGTGAAAGACAAAAGAAGAGATGATGGGGGCACTTGTCTTTCCTTAAATCCCTTGGCACACAGATTGCTTATGCTTGGCTTTTTTTCCTTTTATACTTGGCTTTTTATACTGATGTTTCCTCATCTTTCATGTTCTGTGAAAACATCCTAATTACATTCTGAAAAAATCGTATTACAAAAACTCATTTCAAATGGGAAAGGGAATAAGGAAATATTATTTCAAATTCATAATGACAGTATTTGTAATGCAAGAATTTTAATAAAGTGTTTAAAAATTCTGAGTATATAGCTATACTAAATTGAACAAATCCAACATTTGATTATTTCTAGCACTTACTGTGGAATAATGGTTTTTCTTATGACTACCCCCACTGTCATTATGAGAAGTGTTTATCCTGCTTAATATTCACATTTGATATATTGACAGCATTCAGGGCTTACTCGTTTGTAATACTATATTCAGACGTGAGGTGGTGTCTTGCTGTTTGAGGGGCAAGTTTAGCCAAAGAATGCTATACTTGGTTTTTTGTTGTCATTGGGGGTGTGTGGCAGTTGTGGTGTTTTTTTCCCTTTAATTCCTAATTTTGATTGTGATTAGTACATTGAGTGAAGTACAGGAAATATCTGTTCAAACTCTGAAGTATTATTCCTCTCATTGTTGTCTTTGCTATTTTAGGAAGGAATTTGTTATTGTTTTTTTCTTTTTTTTTTTTTTTTTTTTTTTTTTTTTTTTTTTTTTTTTTTTTTTGCTTCAAGTGAAACTACAAGGAAAGAGGTGGATTTTTTGGTAATGATATTGGAGGTTTAAATATCTCTAGGGGAACAATAGACACACACACACCATACTTTATCAGCCAAATCGAAAGTTACATCTCCTAAACATTGGTGGATAGGTGTTTATGAAATTACAAGTCATTTATAAAAATCTCTAAGCAGTTCATCATATTTCATTCCTTCACTCTACTTTTTTCCCCTACTAAGAACATCAGCTCTTGGACTACTGAAATGCCTCGACAGCTTTCTTTTGCATATTATGTGGCTGCAAGTTCATTTTTGTTCTTTTTGCTTGTTTTCCTACCCTTGCTCAGGGAGCCTCTCTATTCCTGAGGATTATTAACATTGAGCATTTATTCTTTTCCTGAGACTGCATTGAGGGGTGTGGGTTGTTTTTGTTTAATCTTTAAAAATAGTGACCACCAGTTAGTTATTTTAAATTTTGCCATGGTAAAAGAGGAACTGGTGGCAACATCTGGCAACATCTGTCTTATGAATGTTTGATCCAGGGTGGACCCTGCTGGATTTAGGAACTCCCTTTTCTCCACTACTGCTTCTGATGGTTTTCTGCTTTTCCTCTCCCTCTGCCTCCCTCTGCCTCTTCCCTTAGTAATCCATCCCTTTGATCTCTCTTCCAAGAGACCTGACCCCCCCCCCCACCTCCACAACTTCCACCAGGTCCCCCAAAGCTGCTCCCCACACCAATAATAATCCCTTCGCTGACTGTCTCTGCTCCTCCCCTGGACCTTTATGAGGCCTAGGAAATTTTCAATTTTTAGTGTTTCTTCTAAAACATAAAATGATCTTCAGTCTTCTCTGTTCTTTATCACCTTTTCATGATTTTTGTCTTTAATAGTTTTTTTGTTGTTTTGTTTTTAATAGGTTCAAAGTGAGAAGAGAAAAGCAGGTGTGGGAAGCAGGAAAGGAGAACTGGCCTGGCAGGGAACCTTTGTATACCCTCCAGACCTCCCTTGCCCAATTCCTTTCAGCTTTCTCCATTTGGAATCCTGTCATTTCTTCCTGAGGGTGATGTGATCAGCCAACCCAAGATGGATCCTGACTGTATTTCCCCTAGAAGCTTTAAAAAGTTACAGAAGTTAGGTTGATAGTACTGCACATCATTTATTCACCAAGTATTTATTGCTGGTTGATTGGTTATTGATGAATAAATACTTGCTAGCCTGGATCCCATCATCCTTCCTTCCTTCCTTCCTTCCATCATCCTTTCCTAGTAAACCCCAGCTCTAAATTATTCAAAGCAGCAGCAGCCTTCCCGCAGTGAAATTTTTCCCGCTAGGGAAAATCACAAACTGGAAATTAGTGCCGCTAGAAGTTCTGTTCTTGTCTCCCTGGACCCTCAGCAGTGCCTGGCACACTCTCCATTTCTTTCATTAATTCCCTCTGCCATTAGAGTAGCAGGTGTCCTTGAGTGCTTATTACTCTGTGCCAGGAACCAAGAACTTTGCTTATGTTATCTTTTTAATCCTTATAACATCGAGTTAGGTTCTATTATCTTTGTTTTACGGTTGAGGTAATTGAAGCTTAGAGAGGTTAACTAGCTTTTTCAGACACGGCTGGCTAACAACTAACTGGCAGAGCCCAGACTGTAGTCTGTATCAGCTTCAGAGCATGTTGCCTCCCTTTCGTCTGGTGGCAACTCAGTGTCTTTACTCTCCTCCAGCTCTCCATCCCTCTCAGCAAAGTACCTTAGAGAGGCAGCTTTCAGTGGTGGTTTCGGAGCTTGCACACTGGAGCCAGACTGTCTGGTTTGAAGCTAGATCTCCCAGTGTGTGTCCTCGTGCAGGTCACTTAATCTGCCTGTGCCTCACTCTGTTACCTCAAAACTGGGACTAATAATAATACTACCGCATGGGATTGTTTTGAAGATTAAATGAGTCAATACTCACGTTAATGCTTTAGATGAATGGTACCTGGCATGAGATAAATATTAAATGAATTCAGAGGGGGAAATGGATGAAAACTTTTACTGTGGTTCCTCCCCAGAAAGAAATTTATAGATCATCAGACCAGAGCCCTGTTGCCTTCTGCCCTGTTCCCTGTACTCCCCCAACAGCTGTACTTACTTATTCACCCTTATTTCCTTTCTTAGAGGAAGAGATACTAAAGTCTGACCATACTTCCAGTCTTTAATGCATCTTTTTAAAAAAATTTATTTATTTGAGAGAGAGAGAAAGGGAGAGAGAGTGCACGCGGGGGAGGGGCAGAGAGAAAGGGAAAGAATCCCAAGCAGGCTCAGGGCTGTCGGTGTGGAGCCGCACACAGGGCTCGAACTCATGAACCGTGAGGAGACCATGACCTGAGCTGAAATCAAGAGTCGGACATTTAACCAACTGAGCCTCCTAGGCACCCCCAGTCTTTCATACATCTTGACAAACACAGAAACTGATGATATTTGTTCAGTACAACAGGATAAGAAGTCTGTTTGCCTACTTGAGGTGACTGCCTCAGGTTTCCAGCTCCTGTAAGCTCTGCCTGGCTGGCCCAGGGGCTGAGGATAAACATCTCCACGCCCATAAAGCGCTCACAGATGGAGGACACATACCACATTCCCAGCATAGGTTCAGAAGCCCTGGAGCTAACTCATGAGGGAACCCAGGCCCCAGCTCTGGATCTTATTCCTTCTAATCTTTTCAGGAATTTTAGTCTTTATCAGATACCTTGTTCCTTTGCTCTATTTGATCACCTTCCTCCCCTGCTTAAAAGCCTTTGATGGCTTTCTCTCTCATTTGTAGTAAAATCCCAAATTCTTGGAATGGTGTTGAGGGCCCTGCAGGATCTGGGCTCCCGCTGTCTCCAGAACCTTGTATCACCCCACTTGCTGCACCGCCCTGGCTTTCAGCTGTGCTCCTGCCCAGACCCACCCCATTCATCGTGGGGGGGGGGGAGGGGGAGGGGTGGATATGCTTAGCATACCAGTGCAGGTCCACAGCCCTCCCGCCCCCAGCTCCTGTTTCATTTTCAAAATATTTAGACATAACTGGTTTTTTTAGGTCTCAGCTTAAATGTCACTTCCCCAGCTGCCCAGGCTAGGTCGGGTCCGGGATTGGAACCTGCCTGCAGTGGCATTGAGCAGTGTGCCTGCCACAGTCTCTTAATCGGGGGTCTCTCAGCCCCCCTGGACAACTTCTTTGTAGCCCTTATCCCACTTGTCACTAATTATATGATTGGTTTTGGATGTCTCTCTGTGCTCGAAGAGACTATGAACTTCATTACCATGGCTAAATTTGGGGACCATGTCTGTTCTCTTCTGTCTCCTACCCCTGAAGTAGTGCTTTGCAGGTAGGAAGCCCTTAGTATTTGTTGGTCGAGTCAAAGACTCACTCTCCTTGACTTTGTAGCCTCTCGTAGACTTCCCCATATCTCATTCACTTTATAACAAAACATGCTGAAAGAAAAAAATCTGTTACTCTCACTTCACCTCTTATCCATTCTTCAGTACTATGCAATATTCTGTCTTCTTTCACTGTTCTGTTAAAGCTATTCTTGTCTGGACCACTGTTGATCTAGCTGTCAAATGCAGCAGGTATTTTTCTATCCTTATTTTACATCTGTGACAGTTCATTATTTTCTCCTTCTCTCTTTCCGTCTCCCTCCTCTCTCTCTCCATTCCCTCCTGGTCTCCCTGCTGTGCCCCAGTATCATCTCGTTTTCCTCTGCTCATTCTTCAAATGTTAGTTTTCTCCCAGATTCCTTTTCTGGCTGCCTTCTCCTCTCACACTGCATTCCTTCTGATGATATCATTCACACTCAGGCCCTCACTTACCACCTCCTACGCTGATGCTGAAAATCTATATATCTATCCTGGAGCTCATCTATCATATGGCTACTGGATATCTTTCTTCGGTTTTGACTTGCCACACATGCCAGGCAAGTGGCATTCATCACACATTAGCAGCCTTAGATTTAATGCTCACTGGATCCTCCTTCCTACACATGAGGAAAGCGAGGCCCAGAGAAGTATAGTGGCTTGCCCAGGACCCAAAGAGCTGGTTTGGAGCAAATAGGGAAGAGAACATATCTCCTGACGCCTGGAATCTGAGATCCTAAATCTGTGCCAAACGCATACAGATAATCTGTTTTCTGCCTCACTGGGAAAGCCCTTTCCGCTGACCCCACACGAGCTGCTTATTTTGTGATCTGCGTACTAGCAGCGGTTCCGTACTTCTGTTTTTCCCTGTGTATCTTTGGTTTCCAGTATGAATCGGCTACCAACAAAATTCTTCATCTTTTTTTAAAATTTTAGCTTTATTTCTGCATTTGCAAGATGACATACTTAGGTTTTGAGCGGGTGTTATTTTTTTCTATACCATTGATAAGGAATGCTTGGCGCATGACCTATTTACTTCAGTTTCAGTGATTGGTGTCGATGTTATTGCTTATGCCGTTTTTAAAAATGATGCTGGTGGAGACCGGTAGAAAGGCAGAGCAACTGAATATACCTAGCTGTTCTCAAAAGAAACAGTTATCTGGTTTTTCTGAGGAAAAATAAAGATAAAAGGAAGGTAAAGAAATGATAAAGAAAATCACTCCCCCTCACTTTTTCTAGGATTTTTTTCCTAGGCATTTGCAGTTTTAGCTCTAAATCATCACAGCACCCATAGTTAGATGCTTATAATCCTGTTTTGTGCACAGTGGCACTATTTTATTTACACAAATTTACATATATTCGTTTAAACTAATCTCTACTCATTGCTGGTTTAGATATTTGTACTTCTTTTTTGATGTCAGCTTTCCTTCTTTCAGACTGTTAGCACCCAAAGTAACTAATTTTGTTGGCTCTTATTGCTAAAGATCTAGTACCCTGATGTGTCTTTAGAGGGACTCTTAATTCACTCTCTCCTCTGTTGTTGTTGTTGTTGTTGTTGTTATTGTTGCTGTTGTTGTTAAAGAGAACCTACTAAACCAGAATTTTCTAGATAACCCTTTTAAGGATAAAGCTATTGTTGGGACTTAAGGGTGGGGCTAGGGCTGGAGTGGTGTCAGCTAAAACTAGTTGAATGTGTGCTTATGTGCCAGGGACTTTTGCGTTTATTCTCATTTAAGACTCATCATAAGCACTAAAGCTAGGAGTTATTCCAGTTTTACCTATTATGAAACTGAGGCCGACTTGTTCAGTAACTTGTCATGGAGCCAGGAAATCGGAAGACTCAGGGTCCAAACCCAGACCCGCCTCATGCTAGAACCCACACTTTTTCTACCTACTGAACCATCTCAGGGATTCCTCCTGCTCTGTTTAGACATTCAGGGCATTTGTATAGCAAATTTCTTATTTGCAGACATAGTTTTTCTAATGGACAAATGAACATACCTTTTGCATTAGATGGATTAATTGAGGCAGCTGCCTGCTGATGTAGTCAGGCTTAGAGTTCAGTTTCTCAGTGTGTTTCAAGTGCTTTACTCTGTTGCTTTTTATTTGTTTGAACTTGCTTGATGCCGTAGGTGAAATACCATCTGTAAGAAGTCATGTATATTTGACCTAGAAAACAGAACTGTGCAGCCAAAACAATTCTATGATTTGCGTTTTGGAAGAAAGCAATCTGGGCTTATTCTCAAGTTCTTGACATGGAAAATGTCTAGTTATTGTCCTAAATGAGGTGAGAGGACGTCTACTGAGAATGGAAGTTTGAATGTCCTGAAGTTAATTTCCTTGAAAATCTTTTGTAAGATTAGCAAGTTTGAGTTAAAAGAAGATAAAACTATAGCTTTTGTAGGCTGCCAATGGAAGACTTTTAGAACCACTGATTTTTTTTCCAAAAGAAAAATTAGATTAAAATAAAAATTCTCATCTTCTTTCAACAGATTGAAGTATTTTAACAGATTTCTTTCTGGCTAAACTGGGTATATTGTAGCTTTCACCCTTCTCTCTACATAAGATTAATTCTACATATGTGTAGAAAGAAACTACAAGGAGTTTTTAAAAAATAATTCAAGGTTTTTAATTCTCTAGAATCCTGTTGGCCACTTTCAATTCAGATATAGCAAGAAAACTGGGGAAAGACGAAGGCCAAAAAACCCCATGGCTGGTTTAAGGGGTGAGGCCATTGTTCTGTGTGGCCATGAACCTCTCCCACTCCTCCTGCCGCTGAAGTGGTTAGGACTCTGTGTACATAAAAACAGTGCTTTGGGCGGAAAAAAATGTATGTTTGTTGTGAGCCTTTATATATTACTTCTGGAAGTGGAGGGGGGTGATATTTGGAGGATGGGTGACAGGTATATGTAACTCACTGAATAGAATTGTTTTAAGGCGAACATGATAAAAATTAGTAAAAATTGTTCTTTGTCGTGTAGCCAGCGTCTCCTGGATAGCATCCAAACCCTCTGCCTTTTAAAATTTTGCTAAGATCTGCCTCCATCACATTCTCAGCTATATTTCTGGCTCTTTTCTATGTGTCTACTTCCATTCCTTATGTATAAACGGCTATAGCCCCGTCCTAGTCCCCATCTCCAGCCATAGCCAATATGTACCACCTTCCTGGCCTTAAGATTTACATGTAGAGGATAGAATAGGTTATTAGCTACAGCTGTAGATTAGAAGGTGATGACTCTCGAAGTTTTTCTTCTTAGTTTTTCATTTCTTTCCCTCCTAATTACTCCTAAACAACAAAAAAAGGCCACATTTTCTGTTAGCTGAATACTTAGTAATGATGTATAATGACTTTTTGCTGATTGTTTTTTAACTGCAGTTGGACAGGGTTTCCACAGTTGGCTGTCTCATTTAAAAGATAATTAAAAGACACAATTCATGCAGGGTTCTGCTTGGGGGGTGGGAGATGGGGGATGGGGGTGGATTTTTAATGCCTTCTGGAAAGTCATCTATATTTTGGAGTGAGTCAGAAAAATTGTTTATCTCATGTTATTCATTTTATGAACAATAGATTAGTTTTATACTTTTATTGCATCTGATTTGGGGGCCACCTACGAGTAAACAATGGACAAAGAACAATAAGAAAAGGCCAGAGACCCAGATGCTTGTCTAGCTCTGTATCTTTAAGCCAGACATTTACCTTTTCACCTCTGTTTCTTGTTCTGTAGTAAAGATGTCTTTTCTGTTTATTGAAGGGGAGTTTTAGGCAACTCAGACGAATTGCTGTCAGAATATTATGAAAAGTTAGAATGCTGGTTGTATTATATAGTGGCATTTAGTTAAGAAAGAAGTAAATTGATGCCCCTTGAGATAAATGTCAGCCCATTTCAACCAGGTGTCTGAAGAGTCCCTGTGGAGGCCAGGGCGGTGGAATCCCCCGAGGCAGCAGGGCCCGGAGGAGCCACTGTAGGGCCAATGTCTGTCCCTCAGAGATTGTGTTCACAGCTTTTCTGTCCTTCTGTTGCTCCAGGTATGGTACTGTCTTCCGCAGCTGTGGGTTTGAGAACAGTCCTGACAGTCCTCCTTCAGGACCCAGCCTAAGAGACTGTGAAGTCTTCCCAGTCTTTCCGAGGCTAAAGTTGGAGCTTCTCTCTGAAAAATGATGATAGGGTAGTATTTAAGAGGAGGGGCCCTGGAGGCAGGACTGCCTGGGTTCAGATCCTGAGTACAGCGCCTACTGGGTATGACTGTGACAAGTAGCTGAAACTTTTTGTGGCTTGGTAACCTCACCTATTATGTGGGAGTGATAAAAATATCACTTTATAAGGTATGTTGCGAGGCTCTCGGGACAGAGAGCCTACATAGTAGGCCCTCGATGAGTATTGTTGTTATTTACTTATTCTTAGAGTGTTATTATTGTTCTTTATCACCACTCTTTTCTGTTTCCATAGAATCTTTTACGTGATCTTTAGCGTAGTGCTTGCCACTTTTATTGTAATTATTTGTTTAAATTGGGAACTTTTTTTTAAAGTTCATATATTTTTGAGAGACAGAGAGCAACAGAAAGAGAGGGAGAGAGAGAGAATCCCAAGCAGGCTCCACGCTGTCAGTGCAGAGCCAGACATGGGGCTCAGTCTCACAAACTGTGTGATCATGGCCTGAGGTGAACAAACTCAAGAATCGGAGGCTCAACTGCCTGAGCCACCCAGGCGTCCCATTAGACCGGAACTTCTTAAAGACATAGATACTCTTTCTTTCCTCTTTGTTTGACACTCTGGATATCATCCATTCGGTGCTCAAAAAAGTTTTTGTGACCTCCCAAAGTCCCCCAAGCCACTGCCACCTCTGACTGAATCGGTATGAGTTTAAGGCGGGGCTGCGGTGGCACCTACCTTTTTATTTCCGTTGGAGCAGAAAGAGTTTATGGCTGAAACTGTAACCCTTGCTCTCCGTCCATCAAGATTCTACATACATACCATTTGGTGACCCTCCAGAAGTTCCCAAACCCCGTGTTTGTTTTGCTCAGTGTACGTACAAGGTCATTGTAATTGAAAATTACCGTGCATTGTTCTGCTTCTCTCTGGCAGGTAAAATCGTGCAGGAACCATCAAACAGGGCCATATCCATATGGAGCAGTCAGCCGCAGGGCAAACCACTAGGTGGCTGCATCATTAGGAGTTTATGTCATATTTCTGATAGTAGAATGAAAGGCCCCACCCAGAATGTCACCTGCTCTGTTAAAGCTTTCCTTTCCCTACCCGGGCAGAGATCATGATGCTTCCTCTGGGTTCCATACTGTGTCTGGTGTGCATCTCTCCCACAGCACTCAATTATGGACTCTTAGCACTGTTGCTTGCCTTCCTCTTCTCTCTTTGCAACATAGCTGCTGGCCCCGATCCTCACCTGGCCAATAGTAGGCTTCAGTAGGCTTTCGGTAAAAGTTTGTTATATAGCCCAGACCCCATACCAGGTAGTCTGAATCACCATAAAAACTGCAAGACAGAGATTACTGTTAACCATTTTACACACATGGACACCGAGATTTATCAAGGGGTCAAGTAAAACCCATCTAGAGCCAAAAAGCCAGGACATGGTAAGGCCGTGCTCCAGATGTAGTTCTGTCTAACACAAACTCTGAAGTGCTAACCACAGCACCAAACCACCTCACCGGTGCAAATATACATTCAAACAGCTTGACCCGTTTGTAGGACTCCTCCTCCTCTCACTGCTGACCTTGTGTGGCTAGTGGCTCTCACACACCTCTTGCCAGCCCCCTCCTCACTCTGCTTAAAGATGATTCCTGGGCTGCCTGTGCCAAGCTGCTTTCGTTGATCCCAGCTAGGTGAGGAGAGATTGGGAATGTATTTCCCTTAGTTTCTGCCTCACATATGTATCTTTCCATTTGTCTGGTGTCAGCTATTCAATATCGTAGCCGTGACCGTGCCAGAGCAACTGGGCAGTCCTGAGTCATGTGGGTCCCTGCATCTTCTTACAGGCTGCGTGCCTCCACGCCTGCCGGGGGGCTGTGAATCCCTGCGAGTGGCTGCTCTTCTGTGTGCCTATGTGGGTGGAGAAATAACATTACCCTGGTGGCAAGGGAAAGCTAATCCTCTCTTTATTTGCTTAGCTCTCAAAAAACTTGAACGACAGGTTTAACTTAGCTCTGTGCCGTTTTAATGCAAATTTTATACTGGTATAGTTACGGCACTCCTTTTTGTTTTATATGCCAGATGGCAGAAAATCTGTCCTGAGTAAGAATGCCTATGGTGTGACTGAGTGTCTTCTAGCTCCCGAGGTTCCTGCTCTCCCCTGAGGTTCTGTTACCACCAAGACAACATTCTTCCTCTCTTCTCCTGTCCCCTCCTCACATTAAGTCAGCAGAACCGCCCAGCACGCTCTAGACGTGATTCTTCAGTGCAGTGATTTCCAAACCTGCTTGATTTTTTAAAGACTCATCGGAAGGCACTGGTTAGAATTGCAAGTATCTGTGTCTTAATCGAGACTTTAGTGAGTCGGAATCTTCATGGGAGGAGCCCAGGAATTTGTATTTTTACAAGTCCTTCAGGTGATTCTCAAAAACTGGGTGTTTGGAAAATGTTGCTTTGGCGCAGCAAACACTGGTTAACTACTGGTAGTGAGAATGGCAGGCTGAAGGTGGGCAATGACAGAAATGTAGACTAACAGACTCAGTTATGTGTGCTAACTGAATTCCTTCAGTTGGGTCTTGCCCTCCTCTGGCTAAGGGATCCATCAGTATCTGGTGGAGTTCCTTCAGTTTTTCGTGCCCAGTGATTTTATGTACTTTTTTTTTTTTAGTGCCCAGTGATTTTATGTATTCCTCTCTTCAGGCAGGCCGAGTGCTGCTTTCACCTCTGAAGTCTAGCTGCCAAGTTTCAAAAAACTTGGTTCACTAGATTTCTCTCCCTGGGCCTTTCAGCTCCTGCTAACGTAAAGACTGCTGTTTCTCCCATTTCCAGTTTTCCACCCAAGTACACACGTCTCTTTGATTTGTTATTCTCTCACTGCCTCCACCTAACTAATTCATTCAGTCATTCATTCAGCAAGTGTCTGTTGTGCCAGGCTGTGGGCGGGCTACAGAGATGAACACGACACAATCCCTGCCCTCAAGTGCACAGTCTAGTAGGAACACAGATGTGTAAACAATTAAAATGCCAGCGATGTGCTAAGTGCTATCAGTGAAGTGTGTGCAGAGTTGAAGGGGCACCAGGAAGAAGTGACTTAGAAGTTGCAGCAGGTGTCACAGAGGAGGTGGCTTTTGAGCAGGTTCTTGTGGTCATAGAAAAGGGGAGGGCATTTTAAAGGCTCATCACCACAGTCCTCACATTCTCATCGCAGTTCATCTTCTGGGTCTCCTTAATGTCTTTGCTCATTTCTGGATCTAATGGAGCTGGTTGTCATGACTGAATTAGACTCCCATTGATTGACTTTTTTCAAAACTCAAGATGGTTAGTCGTTGTTGAATGTCCAAGATCCCAAGTCTACCAGTCCTTCCCACAATCAGTTACTGAGAGTGAATGATTGAGACTCTAAACCCTGAAGAAAGCTTATAAAGGCCTTTTACTTTATCAGATGTGTTCTGAGCCAGCAGAAGTGGTCTTTGTGCCCTTCAGGGAGTGGGATGTGTATGTACAGTGGAGGTAGGGAAGCTTGTGAGGGGGAAATGGGGCAGGAGAATGCTCCATTGTTTCTTTTGCAATAAAAGACTTGATTTCCTCTTTTTCCTTGGTAGGCTCCCACATCTCTGTTGGTTGTGTGTATTGTTGGAGATTACCTAAACCCTTCACTTTGCTAATTGACAAGGTTTGGTTTTTATTTCCAAAAAATGCACTATGGGTTTCCCTTATTGCCCTAGAAGACCAGAGATGAAGGGCCATTGTGATTAAACTTGTATAGTCTAATAAGTATTTGTGATTGTACTTTTGAATATTTATTGTTTCTTGAAATAGTGGATGTTCATTATAGAAAAGTAAGAAAATACAGATAAGCAAAAAGGACAAGAAGCTAAAATCAGTCATAACTTTGCAAGCCGTGGCTAACCACTGTTAATATTTTGGTGCATAAAACTCCAGACTTTCTTTATGTATACATTTGTATGTGTAAAAATATTATTATTCAAAAAATTGAATATACTGTGTTAACTGTTTACTATCTTGCTTTTTCCCTGTTATACACACACACACACACACACACACACACACACACACATATATACTGTGACCATCTTATTGTGTTTACAAATACGTATTTATAGAACCATTCGTTCTTAATGAAAAAAATATTTTTGAGATTATGCAAATCATTCAGTCTTGTTTTTTTTAAATCAAACTTTGTTAAAGTATGTAAAACCAGTGAAACCCCTCATATTCCCGTTCCCCAAAGGGTAAACATTTATTTAATGTATGTATAGCCTTCCAGACTATTTTCTATATATATGCAAACATACCTATTGCTATTTTGTACAAAATTAGATCCTATTATACTCACTGTTCTGCAACTTGGCGTTTTTACCCTTTCTGTATTTTAGATGTCTTCCTGTGCCAGTGCATTTGGAATACCGGCCTAGTATTATGTAGACCAGGGTTTCTTATCCTTAACACTATTGACATTTTGGACTGGCTAATTCTTCATTGTGGGACTGTCCTGTGCGTTGCAGTACACTTGGCAGCATCCCTGGCCTCTGTCCCTTAAATGCCAGTAGCATCCCTTCCCTCTGGTTGTGACAAAAATATCTCTAGACATTGTCAGTTCTCCCCTGGGGAACAAAATCATTCCCAGTTGAAAGCCACTGGTATAGATGGTCTATGATGTAAACATCCAGATTCATTCCAGTGTTTTCATTATAAAGAATGAGTCAGGTAATATTCTTATTTGATTTTTGTCACCTGTGTGCATATTGTCATTGTATAAATTCTAAAAAGGCAGGTGCTGAATCAAAATTTTGATAGAAATTGCCACATTACTCCAAAAAGATGGTAATAGTTTATTTTTCAGCTATATCCTGATCGTTCCAAAACTGTCTCCTCTTTCCCGAGTTCTAGATCCACATATCTAGTTGCTGGTTGGACATGTCCTTTTGTGTGTTTCATGGGCCTCTCCTAAGCTCAACTCCGGTTTTCTTTAGCCCGCCAAACTTGCATTTCTTGCTGTATTTCTCTGTCATGGAATAGCACTACCATCTGCCAGAAACCTTCTCACCCATATCCATCCAGTCCAGTCTTTCTCCCTAATATATCTCTCTTAATTTATTCACTTCTTTTCATCCCTTATACCACTGTCTTTAAGCTACTCCTAACTTGCCCAGATCACTGTAGGTAGTAGCATAAGGGTAACAGGTAGTCTCTCTGGCTTCTGCCCTTGATCTCACTCTCCTCAGGAAGAGTGAACTAACTTGCTGCACCGTGTAGCCTGTGTCACTCCCCTGCTTACGCCCCTCAGTGAGCCCTGCTACCTCCCCACCATCGACTCCATCAGTCCTGTGCTGAGGTGAAAGGCAAATGACATTCACCACTTGTGGTTTCGAATCTGTGTCCATCAATGTTGTAAATGTTAATGTGCAACTTACTTTTTATGCTAACTTTTCACTTTAAACTTTTTTTTTAATTAAAATATTCTTTTTAAAATTTTTTATTTTTTTTTTTTAAGAGAGAGTGCACAGGTTCATGGGTGGGGGAGAGGGAGAGAGAGAATCCCAAGCAGGTTCCACACAGAGCCCAGCGCAGGTCTCACGACCAACCGTGAGATCATGACCTGAGCCAAAATCAAAAGTCAGACGCTTAACCGACTGAGCCACCCAGGCGCCCCTGAAAGTTCTTTTTTAGAAAACAATGCTCTACCGTGTCACCTCACAACATATATTTATTCCCCCAGCTTTGAATTACTCATTCTCCCTTGATTAACTTTTGTTCTCCTGTGTTTCCTGTTCCTTTTAACCCTGCTCTCTACCCATTCATCTGCTACTCTTTCTTTAATACCTAGCATATTTCTTGGCACTTGAACCACACATTTTTTCCTCTATTAATCAGTTTATCCTTACTGCATTTGTTGCATGTGTAATTTTTGTGTGCTTCAAGTATACTTTTTAATTCAACCTTGTGAAAAGGACATAACATGTACATAAATAATACAAACCAGTGAATCAAGGGGAGGGGATATGAGAATTCCAGCCCTGGTTCAAGCATGGCTACTAAGATGCAGAGAGGCCTTTCAGGTATCCCACCCCAGTGTCTGAACCTTGACTCCTCCCCTGAACTAGACTCTTGATTTTGCGTGGTTCCATAGAGTACCTCCCATGCCAGTGGCATTCATGCGGTCAGACTGAAACTTGGGAGAGATCATTTGTCTGCCAGCCTTGCAGCATTCCATTTTGGTCTATCTTAAATACCAAGGAAACGAGGGGTGCCTAGGAACTCGGGAATCTCTGACATGGTATGCAGCATATTGCTATGCTGGCTTGGTGTGGAGACAAGCCCTACAATTTTCCACAAGGAGTCGGCTCCCAGACTGTGGGAAATCACACATAGCAAAATCCTTGGCATAGAACTATCCATTTTTTTTTCCTACTCTCTATGTGGTAATTCTATAACACTCTGTAATTAATTTTATTTTTACAGTGAACAACCGCAGAGTAAGAATAATGCATAACCTATTTCTGTTTCTTGCTATTTTAGGGGACATCACACAGAAGGGATACGAAAAGAAAAGGTCAAAACTCCTGTCTCCCTACATCCCACAGACACAAGGTAGGCAATGAGAAGTGGTTTAAATCTCTTCAGTATTTTTACACCAAAGAATGCTATCTTACAGGAGATCTGTCTTTTGTTGGTTCCTGTTTTTTCCCTCCCTTCCTTACCAGGGGAGAGAAAAAAAAAAAAAACGGAAGGAAAGAAAGGAGGAAATGAATCTTAATTGAGCATCTGCTGTGTGCGAGGCACTTTTAAAATACCTAAGTCATCAAATCACTTACACAGAGCTTGGGTGATAGTGTGTATGTGCACAGCTGACATGATTCAATGGTAGAAAATTCCAGGTCATGGAAAACCTGCATCTTATTTATGCCAGAGCACAAACTGTGGTGGAGAGGAGCAAGGGCAGCAAAGATAAGAAGGATGAACAGACAGATTGAGTACTGCAGGGCAACTCAAGGATTAGTACCTGAGGATTTGGGGGTAAGAACCCTAATAAACTTGTCTATTAATTCACTTATTCCTTCTGCAAAGACACTGGTGGGTTCTTTCTATGTCAAACAGTCCTGAGTCATTGTGTGCTTAATTCCAAAGGGCTTGCTGTAACCTTTGCCTGTAGGCAAGGCTGTCTGTCTCTAAGTCATCATATTTTTTTTCAAGTTACTCAGATTTGAGGATTTCCTTTGATATCCTGTTTCTACTTTAATCACTTTTACTATGAGGAAT